>NC_090935.1:126778206-127419927 GCF_040938575.1 Ambystoma mexicanum | reverse complement strand
AAGGTTCATTTTGCCTTTTGTGACAAGGTTGACACACGTATATTCACTTGATATTTTTTTATCGCAGTAAACCCTGGCCATGGAGGCAGCACAGCACTACGAAGCAGCTCCTTCAGAATAGAATATCAAAACAACACAATTAACATCAGAAGAACACAGGGGGAAAAAGCAGCCTAACACACCAACATGATCATGAATAGGCCAAGTGAAAAAGATGGGTCTTTAAAGCCTGCCTACATTTCAAAATGGTTGGAAGGAAAGGAAGACGCATGCACGGGAGGTGGGGGTGGGACGCATGGAATAGCAGGGTCGAGGAGCAGCAGTCGCGAAAGCCCGACTATAAACGTATAAAGATGGCACATTTAAGTTGGACAAGGTTGAGAGTAATGGGGCGTCGAAAGTAAAGAAGACCCCATCCACTCAATCAGGGCTGGACTGGCCTATAGGGAACTCTGGAGATTTCCCTGTAGGCCTCTGCACCCTGGGCCTCTTTCGTGTGATATTTCCAAATGTTCCCATAGAAAAGAGTTGGGCTTGCTGAAAATGTGTACTATGGGGCCACTTTGAAAATGACTTCCACGGCCTCGTTTGGTTCCCAGGCCACCCCATCACACTTTTCGGTCCACACACACAAACAATCCTCATCCAGTAGTCGAAGAGCACTATGTTGCCTGCTGGCCAGCCCCTGCTCCCCACAAACTCCATTGCCACGCTCTTTTGCAAACGCAATCCCCCACCCAAAGGAACACACCTGCTTTTTAAGGGAATGTTTAGGGCGGTGCACTCAAGTGCAAGTTTCAACTTCTTCCTACACTTGTATTTCAAACTAACCCATTCCAGAAAGTTTTATTTTTTTTAAAAAGTAGAGGATCACTGCTCCCGCCAGCTCCGGCCACTGTCCTTAATATTCCCTCAATTAACAAGCCCCCAATATCCTGGAGTATGTGTCTGAGAACTTTGCTACGCACATAAGGCATTTACATTGTCACAGAAATAGAATTCAGGTTTTTGCAAATTGACACGAGTTCGTGAATATCGTACACTGATAGGCGTGAAAGTCACATACTAAGTTATTGTTAAGGTGAGTGAGGGCTCTAGCATTAACTCAGAGGGCTAGGGCAACCTGCCTGAATCTGATTCGAATAGATCTAAACAATAATGGTGTGAATCTGTTTGAATGCTTTACAACATTTGGAGAGGAAAATCCTGGGTCGAGCGGCATTAATAGTTAGGGGCTGTGTCTACTTGGCTTAAATTTCTGCCAAATGTTTGGGTCAGTTTAAAAAAAACGTTATTCCCTGATCCCAGCAGAATCCCCTTCCTCCCACACTTGGCAACGGGGGAAGAAACCAGTGTGTTGGCTGGCAGTCCCGGTAGTCCTGGAACAACAGAAAGACAAGAAAAAACTATGGCGACTACTTCTAGATAAATTTACACCACAAGCCTCAATATCAATTTCATCGGCCTCTACCAATTCACACCTGAATCAATCCTCGACGGGCATAGGGCAAGCTCGGATGCACCAAGCACGGATGACTGGGAGGGGTGGACCCCGTTCAGTTACAGAACCTGGTAATGGCATTTTTTACAGTGGCAGAGAATCCATTGTTGAAGCTGTATGAAAATCTAAATGACACAATCAAAGATCAAGCGACACTGCTAGCGATGTCACTCGCAAAGTTGATATTCCTGGAATCTTTTGCTGGATCTGTGCAGTCCAGGCTCGATAAAGAAGCCGAGATGACTGCGCAATGGCAAGCTAGGTTATTTAACTTAGCAAAAGGCCAAGTGGCAGAGAAAACAACTCTGATGGCTTCAACCTTAGAACAAATGAAGTGGCTGAGACATCAGAAGGGAGCAACCACTTCTGGGCTGTTGGAGAATGGGCCCGATGGTGAGACCCTCCACATGCCGCCTCCCCTCTGCTTAGCAGGAGAAGATCTGGAACCGGAGTTTCATACTGCTGCATTCTTGATTTCACAACATCAAGAGCACGGTTCTGGTCCAACAAACAAAGGAAATCGAAACTATCAAAGAAAGAGACTAGAAAAGGGAAAGACTGTACTAACAGCAGGACAGGCTCAGGATATGTCACAAAGATATTAAACTCTGTCCTGTCTTCCGCCTTTGGGGAAAACTGTCATCATGAATCACGGGGACAAGGACGACCTTGAAACAGCAAAAAAACTCAAAAAAACAGCTAAACTCAAAAAAGGCCAACCAAATGGTTCAATAGCCTTTCTATGAAATGTCATAATACCACGTCCTCAGACTTCTATGAAGAACCAGAATGGGTTCCACACTAATCTAGACTTCCCAAAGTGTATCAACAGGGAGTCAGTACTACAAGAGATTTTGGATGAAAATACTCGCCTCCTAATGACTTTATCAACATACTCTGATGAAATAACTGTGGGAGGGCGAAGCAATGGCCAATACTACCTACTATCTGGATGAGACAGAGGAGGCCTCAGGCAACTTAGAGGCCGATTCATGGAATAATTAGCGCGGCGCAAGTGGGCAAAAACGTGCGAATCGCAGTGGAATAGCGAAAATCGCAGTGCAAGTGCGAAAATCGCACGAAAAGCAGCGCACGTCAATTCATGGAAGGCCGTGCGCGAGAAAACCAGCGGATGTGCGATAAAAAAGTGCGCGGCGCACGTTGGCGCACAGGCCATCTAACAGCGTGCGCCAGGTCACAGCGAAAATCGCACAGGCCACAGCGAAATTCGCACATAGCGCGGCGCACGCAACAAAAGTAGGCGGAACACGGGCGTAACACTCGGAATGGGGAACAACTTGCCAAAACGTGGGCGTCACGGGGGAAGTACAGGGCACAAGTGCGCGGAACGCCCACACGCTCGCCTACAACACGTATTCATGGAATAGAATAGGGGAAAAAAGCGCACGCTCAAACCAGCGCACAGGCACAAACACGACCGCCACAAGAAAGCAGGCGGTAGCGTCTCTGCGGCTGTAAGAAATGTGCGCCAAAAGGTGCGCCAACAAATAGCACCTATATACTGCCATGATGAATGTCCCATACTGTGGCCTTCCAGGAAAAATGACGTGCAAAGGGGTACCCACAAACACGGACACCCGCTGACAAAAAATACGTGTGCGTGTATACCGGGTGCGCGGGAAGTCTCACACGCGATTTCAGCAGGGTACGTGCATCACAGGGGTTCGCGTGAAGTTATTCACGCGATCGGGCCTGGGGGAGCGGGCTACGTGTATTTCAGGGGTTCGCGTGAAGTTTCTCACGCGATCGGGCCTGGGGGAGCGTGCTACGTGTATTTCAGGGGTTCGCGTGAAGTTTCACACGCGATCGGGTCTGGGGGAGCGGGCTACGTGTATTACAGGGGTTCGCGTGAAGTTCCTCACGCGATCGGGCCTGGGGGAGCGTGCTACGTGTATTTCAGGGGTTCGCGTGAAGTTTCACACGCGATCGGGCCTGGGGGAGCGGGCTACGTGTATTACAGGGGTTCGCGTGATGTTCCTCATGCGATCGGGCCTGGGGTAGCGTGAAGTTCCTCAGTCGATCGGGCCTGGGGGAGCGGGCTACGTGAATTCCAGGGGTGCGCGGGAAGTTCCACATGCGAATAGCCTGGGCGCGTGTATTTGAGGGGTGCGCGGGAAGTTCCACACGCGAATAGCCTGGGCGCGTGTATTTGAGGGGTGCGCGGGGAGTTCCACACGCGAATAGCCTGGGCGCGTGTATTTCAGGGGTGCGCGGGAAGTTCCACACGCGAATAGCCTGGGCGCGTGTATTTCAGGGGTGCGCGGGAAGTTCCACACGCGAATAGCCTGGGCGCGTGTATTTCAGGGGTGCGCGGGAAGTTCCACACGCGAATAGCCTGGGCGCGTGTATTTCAGAGGTGCGCGGGAAGTTCCACACGCGAATAGCCTGGGCGCGTGTATTTCAGGGGTGCGCGGGAAGTTCCACACGCGAATAGCCTGGGCGCGTGTATTTCAGGGGTGCGCGGGAAGTTTTACACGCGAATAGCCTGGGCGCGTGTATTTCAGGGGTGCGCGGAAAGTTCCACACGCGAATAGCCTGGGCGCGTGTATTTCAGGGGTGCGCGGGAAGTTTTACACGCGATTTCTGCACGGTACGTGTATTTCAGGGGTGCCGGGGAGTCCCACATGTGATTTGACAGTGTGGGTCCTCCCAGGTGTACCCTGTACACCCTCCACGGCCCCTGCAGGCAGCCCACACCACAGGGGACTACCCTGCATCCCTGGTCATGTCCCGCAGGCAGCCCACCCAACATGGGCATGCCCCCCCAGCAAAGGCACATGTCTCCTTGAACTAATGAACACCAACTCATGTCCCCTTGCACCTCCACCCCCCAGCACTGTGGGGCACCTGCCAGCAGGCCCCCACCCATGTCTCCCACCACCCCCAACCCCCAGCCACCAGGGGCACCCTCCACCAGGCCCCCACCCATGTCTCCCACCACCCCCACCCCCCAGCCACCAGGGGCACCCTCCACCAGGCCCCCACTCATGTCTCCCACCACCCCCACACCCCAGCAGTGCAGGGGCACCCTCCACCAGGCCCCCACTCATGTCTCCCACCACCCCCACCCCCCAGCCACCAGGGGCACCCTCCACCAGGCCCCCACTCATGTCTCCCACCACCCCCACACCCCAGCCACCAGGGGCACCCTCCACCAGGCCCCCACCCATGTCTCCCACCACCCCCACCCCCCAGCCACCAGGGGCACCCTCCACCAGGCCCCCACTCATGTCTCCCACCACCCCCACACCCCAGCAGTGCAGGGGCAGCCTCCACCAGGCCCCCACTCATGTCTCCCACCACCCCCACCCCCCAGCACTGTGGGGCACCTGCCAGCAGGCCCCCACCCATGTCCAACTCATGTCCCCCACCACCCCCACCCCCCAGCACCGTGGGGCACCCTCCACCAGGCCCCCACTCATGTCTCCCACCACCCCCACCCCCCAGCCACCAGGGGCACCCTCCACCAGGCCCCCACTCATGTCTCCCACCACCCCCACACCCCAGCAGTGCAGGGGCAGCCTCCACCATGCCCCCACTCATGTCACCCACCACCCCCACCCCCCAGCCACCAGGGGCACCCTCCACCAGGCCCCCACTCATGTCTCCCACCACCCCCACCCCCCAGCCACCAGGGGCAGCCTCCACCAGGCCCCCACTCATGTCACCCACCACCCCCACCCCCCAGCCACCAGGGGCACCCTCCACCAGGCCCCCACTCATGTCTCCCACCACCCCCACCCCCCAGCCACCAGGGGCACCCTCCACCAGGCCCCCACCCATGTCTCCCACCACCCCCACCCCCCAGCCACCAGGGGCACCCTCCACCAGGCCCCCACTCATGTCTCCCACCACCCCCACACCCCAGCAGTGCAGGGGCACCCTCCACCAGGCCCCCACTCATGTCTCCCACCACCCCCACCCCCCAGTCACCAGGGGCACCCTCCACCAGGCCCCCACTCATGTCTCCCACCACCCCCACACCCCAGCCACCAGGGGCACCCTCCACCAGGCCCCCACTCATGTCTCCCACCACCCCCACACCCCAGCAGTGCAGGGGCACCCTCCACCAGGCCCCCACTCATGTCTCCCACCACCCCCACCCCCCAGCCACCAGGGGCACCCTCCACCAGGCACCCACTCATGTCTCCCACCACCCCCACACCCCAGCCACCAGGGGCACCCTCCACCAGGCCCCCACTCATGTCTCCCACCACCCCCACACCCCAGCAGTGCAGGGGCACCCTCCACCAGGCCCCCACTCATGTCTCCCACCACCCCCACCTCCCAGCCACCAGGGGGACCCTCCACCAGGCCCCCACTCATGTCTCCCACCACCCCCACACACCAGCCACCAGGGGCACCATTCACCAGGCCCCCACTCATGTCTCCCACCACCCCCACACCCCAGCAGTGCAGGGGCACCCTCCACCAGGCCCCACTCATGTCTCCCACCACCCCCACACCCCAGCAGTGCAGGGGCAGCTTCCACCAGGCCCCCACTCATGTCACCCACCACCCCCACCCCCCAGCCACCAGGGGCACCCTCCACCAGGCCCCTACTCATGTCTCCCACCACCCCCACACCCCAGCAGTGCAGGGTCACCCTCCACCAGGCCCCCACTAATGTCTCCCACCACCCCCACCCCCCAGCAGTGCAGGGGCAGCCTCCCCAAGCACCCACACATGTCCCCCTGCCCCCAGGTCCTGACGATACTCAATCATGGCAGTAATGGGCAGCATACCCAGCACAAACACCCAGGCAAGGATTGCATCCACCCACATAGTGAATGCAATTACATGATACAACCCCAATGGCAAGTCTGTAAATGAACACATGTCCGTCACACACACATACACAATGGGTGCAAGTCAATGTCAAAACCCATATCATGACATGTATGAAACCAATGAGAAAATACCACAAGTGAAAGTTAAAAAGAACATGTATTAAAGATGAAAAATAAGTAAAAAAATCAAACATACAACAATGGGGATAACAAAATAAATGGTCCATGTCCGAGAACAAATGTAAAAATAAAAAAAACAAAGTAATCCAAAAACAAATGTTGTCCAAAGCAAAATCATGTGGAAGTAAAATAATGAAAAACCATTTCCTCATGGTGAACACAATAATTAAATAAAAAAATGTTTCTTCAAAAAGCAAACTATATACACGAAAATTCCAGGGTCCATGAGCCCAACACCATAAATGAAACCTACTACTACCTAATGAAAATAATATATACAAAAAAGTGGCCATTGTCCGAGCGGTCCAAAAAAACAAAAATTAATAAAGGAAACCTAACACTAACTAACTAAATAACTATATACAAAGGCAGCGGGCAAGTCCTGCGGCTCACTCGGTGATGTTGCTGGGCAGGGCATCATCGAACTCCATGTCGATGTCCTGGAGGCGGGACTCTGTCCTGGCGCCGAGGTCTCGCAGGGATAACCCCATGTCCAGCTCAAACTCCCTGCGAGCTTCCTCGAGGCACTCAGCCCGCCTCAACGCCCGACGCATGGAGAACTCCGCCCTGACCATGGTGAGCCGCTCCTCTTCCGCCCGCTGCCGCTCCGCACCTATCCGCTGGACCAACTGCTCCCACACGGAAGACACCACCATCCCAGGGTTGCCCTGCCCTCCGGCCGATGCCTGCCCCTCTGATCTTGATGGCCCCGAGCCATGATGCCTCCCACGTCGAGCCCGCTGCTGCCTCCGACGCCACTGCCTCTGCCAGCACGACGGCATCCAGGCTGATGGAAACCACCGACGCCGTTGTGCACGTGCCCTGCCTGATGATGCTGTCACATCTTCCATCTGCTGGGGTCCAGTTGCTGTGTTGTCCACCCCTGCTGGACCTCCGACTCCCAACTGTGGCAGGGATGGGATCCCCACCGAGCTGGCTGCATTGGTCGGGGCAGGTCCACAGGGGGCCCTGGTGGCATCTGGGCTGGAAGACGGCAAGGAGAACGACTGGTGGATAGCCTGCACAGAGGAGGAGAGGGCCGCCACATTGGCCAACACATGCAGGAAACCCCCGAACATGGCCGATCCCAATTGGGCCACGTCGGCACGGTGCACTTCGTGATGACGTGCGTGCTCCTCCGGGGAAGCATGCACGGCATCACGAATCACAGCCGTGCGCATCGCGACCCCAATCAGGACCTTCTCCGCACGGCCAGGGGTTTCCACGTCCGCAGGTGGAGGGGAGTCAGGTGACATGGACATCCCCTCTACCTGCGGACGGGCCTGGGACGGGGCATCCCTGCTGGTGCATGGTGGTGCACTCACAGGGTCAGGGACAGCGACATGCACAGGCCCCTCCACGGTGACCTGTGCTGCCTCCTGCCCCTGGCCCTGGACTGCACCACTTGCACCAGCAGGGATGCCCCCACCAGGCCCCATGTGTGCCCCAGTGGCGGCCTCCTCCTCCTCTGTGCAAACCACCGACCTGGATGGCTCCTCACCGTCTCCCACCGTAGCAGGCCCCTGTGGGGGCTCACCCACCCCTTCCGCTGCAGCCGTGGGGGCATCCCCGCCGCCTTGCTCCACAGCGCTGTCTCCGCCCTCTTCTTCACTAGCCGCTGCGTAGAGGGAGACAAAGAACACAAGCATCAGGGCACTGTACAATGGTCCCCTAGACAGGAAGCAATAGCAGATGAGCACCACTGTCAAAGTACACTTCCATCATGTCCCTCCACAACACATGGGTCAGTCCAGGCAAAACACACACAGTAACAGGCATGGTGCATGCCATGGACATTTCCATGCATGTCCAATGGACTCTTGAAACATTCAATGATATGTAACTCACATGCATCATGGCTCATGCCTATCACATGCACACACTTCACCTCAGTCACATCCATCTGGCCCCAAACACACCAAACACAGCGGATACAAGGGTAATTTGGCTGCTTCACTGAATCTGTGCATTGTCACACACATGTGTCATGCATCCATGGCATGCACAAGTCACAGACACGCAGGTCAGGCACACAGACATGGCTACCATATATGTACCTGGCATCAGCACCCATCCCTCACCCCCACCCATGTCCAGGTACAGAGACTGGCATGCTCTCATGTTCAAAATCTGCATAGGGCTCCCCATGCGGCATTTTAACGCATGCAACAACCATGTGGGTCACACATCACTGGTCGCACATGCATTACCATGATGTCCCTGCACACATACATGCATACATGGCCTATGGCACACATACAGGCAAGTATCATAGAACCAGCACACCGCAACATGCCCTGTCTCACACAGTAATGCTTGGACACTTACCGCTCAACTCCAGACGGGCCTCCCTCTCAAGGATCTGGGCGTGGAGCACTGGGCGTACGCGTTCCAGGACCCTCATCTGGATGGAACTCATGCGGCCCCGGCCCCCCTCCAGGGTCCTGGACCTCAAGTCCTCCCAGCGCTTCTTGATCTTCAGGACG
Organism: Ambystoma mexicanum; assembly: GCF_040938575.1. NCBI lineage: Eukaryota > Metazoa > Chordata > Amphibia > Caudata > Ambystomatidae > Ambystoma > Ambystoma mexicanum. The sequence goes on along the minus strand of NC_090935.1, from coordinate 127,410,949 downwards.
TCGCGGGTTGCCACCCCCTCCGCGTTGATGGCAACCACACAGTCGGCCCAGATCCTCTGCCGTCCTTCCTTGCTGGCGCGGGACGATCCAAAGAGGGCATCATACTGCCCCAGGACATGCTCCACCAGGACACCAACTTCGGTGGCAGTGAAGCTGGTGCCCCTCTGCCCCTCTGGCCTGGGGTTGCCACTGGTGCCAGATGTGGAAGTGCCCGACATGGCAACCCCAGAGGCAGGTGTGGGTGGGCAACTGGGTCCTGGGGCTGGGCTGTGGAGCGATGTAATCCCAGTCGGGAGTCTTCAGTTCCAGCAGGGGTGGACACAGCAACTGGACCCCTGCAGATGGCTGATGTGCAGGCACCAAATGGCAGGGCACGGTGGCAGCAGGCAGGCAGGCAGGCAGGCAGCAGCAGATGGCACGTGGGAGGCAGCTCGGGGCACTGGGGGGCAGTAACTCGGCCTTCGGGCAGGAGCGTGGTCTTCCGTGTGTTTTCGCGTGGCCAGCTTGATACGGAGTGATTTGGCACGTGAAAATCCTGCACGTCAGCGTGAAATCCGAGGAAAGGCCCTTAGCGCGTAAGCGCGTCAGCACGCATACGCGATTCTATTGGACCAGAGTCCCTCAGCGCGTAAGCGCGTCTGTGACGTGACCCGCACGGGTGTTCCCCACTCAGCACGTGATGACGGGGCACACGTGGAAATACTGCACGTCAGAGTGTCATCGCGTGTAATTGGACAAAAGTGCCCGTTCACGCGATTGGCCTATGTACGTGTATTTAATGGGTGCGCGGGCACTTACACACGCAAGTACGTCAGCGAACCTGTATCCCGTGGTGCGTGTGAATTTCCACACGCTATTGGACTGGGAACTGGATTCCAGGGGTGCGCGGGTCACACGCTGTATCCCGTGGTGCGTGTGAATTTCCACACGCTATTGGACTGGGAACTGGATTCCAGGGGTGCGCGGGTCACACGCTGTATCCCGTGGTGCGTGTGAATTTCCACACGCTATTGGACTGGGAACTGGATTCCAGGGGTGCGCGGGTCACACGCTCGCCTAGAACACGCGCAAAGCATAAATTTGCGCACTTTAACAATAACAAGCTCAGGCGTCAGGATGAACATACCGTTCCTAGCAGCAGTGGCAGTGGGCTACCAAAGGAGGAAGAGGAGGATAGTCAGGGCCAGAATATTCACACCCAGAACCAGCCTTTTCGGGTTGCCTGATGACCAGGTGTATGGGAGGTACAGGTTTCCACCACACATTATACTGGACCTGGTGAGTGAGTGGGAGGATGACCTCACATCACCCACCCTGTGCTCCCAAGCACTCAGCCCCCTGGAGAAGGTCCTCAATGTACTGCACTTCTTAGCCACTGGATCATTTCAGCGGACAAGTGCCATAGTGGGTGGGGTGTCACAGGCCACCCAGTCACGCTGCCTACACCAGGTCTTGAACATCATGACTGCACGCCCATCAGTCCGCAGGCACATATACCTGCCCAGAACACCTGCAGAAAGGCATGCTGCCGCCCTGGATTTTTACGGTGTGGCACGATTCCCCAAAGTGCTAGGTGCCATCGACTGCACCCATGTGGCTCTACGTCCCCCCAGGGCATCTGAGCACATCTATAGGAACCGCAAGCACTGGCATTCCATCAACGTGCAGGTAGCATGTAATGCCAAGGGAATCATCACCTCAGTATATGCCAACTATCCCGGCTCCACCCACGACAGCTTCATTTACCGAATGTCCACCCTAAGCCGGGACCTAGAAGCTGGGCGGCATGGCGATACATGGCTGCTTGGTGAGTATGTATGCCACTGCACATGCATGCATGTTGGATACTGAGCAAGGTCACAACCCCACCAATGATACCAATCACCACCTCCACAGGGGACAGTGCCTACCCTCTCAGCCCCCACATGATGACGCCAATTCGGAACCCCACCACGCCACCCGAGGTAAGATATAACACAGCCCACATTACGACCCGGGGCATAGTGGAGCGCACATTCGGAGTGCTAAAGTCACGCTTTCGCTCCCTTGACCGTTCTGGCGGGCAGCTGTTATACGCTCCCCCAGTAGTGTGCAGGATCATAGTGGCAGCATGTGTCCTGCACAACGTTGCAACACACCGGGGCCTGGCCGTGGACATGGTGGTGGCCCCACATCCCCAACCACATGCACAGCCGCTGCGCATGGGAGGGGAAAGGGCACGGGGGAGGCAGCCCGTACACAGCTAGTGGCTAATTACTTCACATAGAAATCACACCCCTGTGGAGTGCACACTGCCCTGGCACATTCCATCTGACAATCAATGATGACTCAACCTGACACTGATCCTGAATGTCTGGAGAATGAACCGTGAATACCATATCAGCCTGAGATTGTTCACCTGGAAGTGTCACAATGTGTGCATCCCTACCCACACAGACACCACCAATGCAGTTTTGTGAAGTTACACATTGAAGCAGCTAAAATGAATACCCACTTGCAAAATGCAACAAGAGGACAGTGCCATGTCAGCCAACCCAACCCCAGCACCGCCACACGACACACCGTGCCATGTCATGCTAATTGCAGGTAAACAAAGTAATCCCCACAACATGACATCAGTCTCACTATGTACAGTGTCCCTATTAGAAACCTGCAACACCTGAAATGCTCACAGCAATGCCGGACCAACAACATACTTGAGCACGTACTACCATTAACATGACATCACAAATGTTACATATTAGTAGTCTCACCACCTGGAAATGCCTGCACTCCCACCACTACCAACTGTGCAGTGTTGGCGCCATGTAGAGTTGTAGGTGCACTGCTGCCAACATGGACCCCATCTCCAGACTAGAGGTCCTTGTGTGGACATGAGGAAGGGACCTGCAAATTGGGAGGTAGACACAGAAGAAGAGTTACACATCAATTCAACATGCAGTGTACAACACAACAGCAATATGCACTAGGAATGTATACACAGTATTGACTACAGACTGCCCACACAGCTCATGGGAGTCCAACGTCACTGTGTAATTCACTGTCACTTGGGCACACCCTTTGCAAGCCCATGGAAACGGGAAGCAGGAGGGGTGTGTGTGACTCAAACCCAAGCATCTGAACCAAATACATTACAAGCCTGCATGTGCCCAGCCACAATGCAGCGTATGCCCACAGGAACCACGGAAGCCAACAGATCGTCCCAAAAAAATTGGGAATAAAAGAAATCAAAATAAAAATAAAAATAAGAAACAATCAAAAATGGCCATTGATGGGCCCGGGGGGGTTGGGGAGGCCACCCAGGAGGTCCGAGGACAGGATGCACACCAGAACCCACCTGCGTGGATCCTGGGAAGATAAAACACCTCCATGGGCTCATGGCCCACACGGCTACCCTATTGTGGGAGGATCACTGCTGTCGCTATTATCACCCTGTGCAGCTGCATCCGGAGGTGGTTGCACTATGGGAGGCAGCCCACGCAAGGCCCTAGTCTGCTCCTCCATGGCTGCAAGCATGCGGGTGTGGTAGGTCTGGTTCTGGAGGATGAGTGTGCGGAGGTCCCCATGCAACAACTCACGGGATGCCCGGACCTCCGCCCTCGTTGCCTGCATCTCAGCTGAGAGTGTACGGGTGAGACACTCCAGCTGCTGTTCTGTCCTTTGGTGTGTTGAAGCCTCAAGCTCAACAAGAGTCGTCCTGAGGTGAAGGAGCTCCTGCCTCAGGGCTTCCCTGTGGCCCTGGGACTCAATGGAGATGGCCTCCTGCAGAGTCGCCAGTGCCGCCCTCCTGTCCCTGTTGGACCCCAACATGTCCTCCCTGTGTGACTGGCAGATGGAGTCGGTTGCCTGCTCTAGTCGCTCCATCAGCCTTTCTGGCGGGACAATGGAAGTGGCCACCCTATCCAAGGCCTGAGCCATCATCTCGGATGATGCAGCCTGTTGGGTTGCCATACCGTAAATGGATTGCTCCCATGCGGTATTGCCGGGTGGCGTACGGCCACCACGTCGGCGGGCACCACACCTGTCTGGGGCAAGGCGAACTGCGCCTTGCTGTGCTGGCACTGCCTGAGGCTGCAGGACTGCATTCCCCCTCTGATCTGCTGGCCCAGGAACAGGATCAGATGTCGCGGAGTGTGACCCTGCATCCGTAACCACCGAAGGCGTAGCTGCCAACACTGACATCCCCATGGAGGGTTCTGACCCTGGTGCAGGTGGGTGAGACAGAACAGAATCCCTCCCTGGAACACTCACCTGCGACGGCACGTAGGTCTCATCCGAATCAACACCTGAGTACAGCTCGGGGGAGGTGCAGCCAGAGACACCCCTTGAGAGCACGACCTGCAGCACTTGTGGGTTCTCCCCCACCACCACACCACGTCCCTCACTGGTGGTTGGTCGGCCCTCGGACCCCTCCTGGGTCTGCACCATCTCCACAACCCCAGCAGTATCAGGTGCGTCTTCCCCTGCAAAGACATGAAAACAAAGAAATGGAAACAGGCATTAGCACCATGGCACACAATGAGGGCTGAGAAGCAAGAGAACCAGTACTTGATTGACACATGTCCCACATGACTAAAACCCTCCCATGCATGCACCCTCACTGCGTATGAAGTGCAGGCAAATGGCACACACTGATGACACCAAGATGGAAGATGAACACATTTTCTGCATGCTGCCTGGCAGTGGCATCACACATTGGCCTGTGATTGCCAGGTGAAACACACATGCCATCACACAGATGGCATGTACCATTGCTATTGAGTGAAGATGGAGAGGAGGGCAGCACCTATTCATTCAGTCCAGTTCCCGCATGTAATTGCTTTTCTAATTCTAACAGGTCAGATTTTTCACCTGGAGCTGCCAGTCTGAAATGGTCCAATTGCACAGGGACATGTGTGTACAATTGATATCCAGGTAACAAAGTCACTCCACTTTACCATACCCATGTCAGACATGTGACTAGTGGACAGCGATATGCCTAGTGAAGGTGGTGGAATGCAAACGAACTGACTGAATGAACAGTGAAAAATAAGCAAATATGTTGTGGCAAGGTGACACTTCAAGGGCAATTGGCGTGCAGTTGGGCTAGATGTCTACTGTTGGCAGAAGGGATACTGCTATGGCCAAATGCAGCTGCGCAGGAAGGATTGCATGAAGCACATGGCTGACCCATACGACTCAGGCGCACACACTCTCACCTGGCACACAAACAGAAGCCCTCACACACACACCATGCACATGGATGACACACACATGCATGTGCACTCACCGGACAATGCCTCGTAATCAGCCAGATCTCCCACGCCTTGGATCTGTTCCTCCGTGACGTAGGTCCCAGCGACTGACTCATGTGGAGTGAGTTCCATGTCTACTACTGGAGACCCACCTCCAGTCACTAGAGTTGCGGCATGACTTGAGGCCAGCTTAGTCTTTGCCCTGCGCTTTAGGTCATTCCAGCGCTTATAGCAATCATTGGCTGTGCGCCTCACGATTCCAAGGGCACTTACGATGTCCGCAACGGTCTGCCAGTGTGCCTGGCGTTGTGCAGGTGTGGTCTTGGATCCTGCAACAATGACCATCTCGTTGTCATGTCCGGACACATACTCGACAAGTGCATTCAGTTCGTCATCCGTGAAGCTGGGCTTCCTGGACGGGCCGGACTGTGTAGCCGTGTCTGGGGCATCAGCCTGTGCCGGACGAGCACTCTTCCTCTTCCGCTTGGAAGGTGGTGGTGATCCTGAGTGTCCTGCGCCGCTCTGGACACTAGGGGCAGGAGCCCTGGTGGACTCTGTATCAGGAGTGTGGGATTGCACACTCAGCATGGGAGTTGGTGCAGGCATTGGCTCTAGTGTGATGGTGTCAGGGGGAATGTCAGCAGCATGGACTAGGACCGACACTGTCCTGGCTGGGTGTGTGAGGGCTGGGGTGGATGGAGCCGCAGCTGCCCCTGCAGCCTCTCCGCCCTGCCTCCTTGGTGCAGCAGATGACCTTGCTGCCCCAGATCCACGTGGCATGATGGCATCAACGTGCACCAGCGCACGTGTCGTAGCCCTGCTGACCTGGAAGTCAGCCATGGAGTCAGCCAGGTCTGGTGCCACAATGGGCTGGTCCAACAAGGGCTGAGCATGGATGGTGTCAGCCACATCAGCCTCAATGGGAGGGGGGATGGGGGGGGATTATGGGTGCCCGTGACTGGTCCTCCACACATGGGGGGACAGGCTCACCCTGCAAGTTACTACCACGTCCCCTACCGGATCCACCACGGCCACCACTTGTGGCTCTTCCACCTTTGCCACCCTTACGGAATCCTCGCCTCCCAGCCATGGCACTGATGTTAATGTGCGTATGGGAGTGGATGTAGACTATTGTCCTGAGCAATTCGGGGTCAAAGGGGTTGGGTACCAGATGGTAATTGTACCCTAGTGCTCTAGCAAGGCTGAATGTAACCCCTGGGGAAAGATGACGGGTCACGCAAGGCACAGGAGGCCCAAAAAAGGGAGATGACGTGCACGCACCACGTGTGCAGAAAGAAAAACCTGCACTACGCTGTGGCACCCAGTAACACAAGAATGAACGTATGCGTGTCACACGCAGCCTAGCATGACCTCTGAAGGGGTCGGCTACACACGGGGCGAGCACAGATGTTAGATACGTGCGTGACTCACCGCCTGCCTGGTAAACGAGCGTGTAAAAGGAGCACGTTTGTTTGGCAACACCCCCGCCAAAAGAAGATTTGTACGCTGTCTGAGGAGACAGGACAACAGTAGAAGGGAACACTGTTTGAGGGAACAGGCCCAGGTAAACCAGTAAAAGAGAAAAAAGAGAAAAAGCTGTCAGAGGTAACAGGGAATACGAACTTGAAACGCCGTGAAGTAAATCGCGTGTGAAACGACAAGAAGTACAGAATTCACCCACTCGCTCTCCACGAAAAGCACGTACAAGGAAAACGTGTTCTACACGTACCTTTTATACAGGCCCACACGTCCAGCGTCACTTACGCGGCGTGTACGCGCTAGGGCCATTTCCACCTATTACATGCTTTGTCACTTCTGCGTGTAGGGCCATTTCCACCAATCACACGCTTTGTCACTTCTGCGTGTAGGGCCATTTCCACCAATTACACGCTTTGTCACTTCTGCGTGTAGGGCCATTTCCACCAATCACACGCTTTGTCACTTCTGCGTGTAGGGCCATTTCCACCAATCACACGCGATTACACTCTGACGTGCAGTCTTTCCACGTGTGCTCTGTCATCACGTGCTGTGTGGGAAACACCTGTGCGGGTCACGTCACAGACGCGCTTACGCGCTTTGGGCCTTTCCTCAGTTTTCACGCTGACGTGCAGGATTTTCACGTGCTAAATCACTCCGTACCAAGCTGGCCACGCGTACGCACACGGAATACCACGCTCCTGCCCGGAAGGCCGAACTACTGCCCCCCAGAGCCCGAGCACGCTCCCACCTGCTGCTGCCTGACTGCCTGCTGCCCCTGCACTGCTGGGGGGTGGGGGTGATAGGGGACATGAGTGGGGGCCTGGTGGAGGCTGCCCCTGGTGACTGGGGGGGTTGGGGTGATAGGGGACATGAGTGGGGGCCTGGTGGAGGGTGCCCCTGGTGACTGGGGGGGTGGGGGTGATAGGGGACATGAGTGGGGGCCTGGTGGGGGCTGCCCCTGCACTGCTGGGGGGTGGGGGTGGTGGGAGACATGGGTGGGGGCCTGGTGGAGGCTGCCCCTGCACTGCTGGGGGGTGGGGGTGGTGGGAGACATGAGTGGGGGCCTGGTGGAGGGTGCCCCTGGTGACTGGGGGGGTGGGGGTGATAGGGGACATGAGTGGGGGCCTGGTGGGGGCTGCCCCTGGTGACTGGGGGGGTGGGGGTGATAGGGGACATGAGTGGGGGCCTGGTGGGGGCTGCCCCTGGTGACTGGGGGGGTGGGGGTGGTGGGAGACATGAGTGGGGGCCTGGTGGAGGCTGCCCCTGGTGACTGGGGGGGTGGGGGTGATAGGGGACATGAGTGGGGGCCTGGTGGAGGCTGCCCCTGGTGACTGGGGGGGTGGGGGTGATAGGGGACATGAGTGGGGGCCTGGTGGAGGGTGCCCCTGGTGACTGGGGGGGTGGGGGTGATAGGGGACATGAGTGGGGGCCTGGTGGGGGCTGCCCCTGCACTGCTGGGGGTGGGGGTGGTGGGAGACATGGGTGGGGGCCTGGTGGAGGCTGCCCCTGCACTGCTGGGGGGTGGGGGTGGTGGGAGACATGAGTGGGGGCCTGGTGGAGGGTGCCCCTGGTGACTGGGGGGGTGGGGGTGATAGGGGACATGAGTGGGGGCCTGGTGGAGGCTGCCCCTGGTGACTGGGGGGGGGTGGGGGTGGTGGGAGACATGAGTGGGGGCCTGGTGGAGGCTGCCCCTGGTGACTGGGGGGGTGGGGGCGATAGGGGACATGAGTGGGGGCCTGGTGGAGGCTGCCCCTGGTGACTGGGGGGGTGGGGTGATAGGGGACATGAGTGGGGGCCTGGTGGAGGGTGCCCCTGGTGACTGGGGGGGTGGGGGTGATAGGGGACATGAGTGGGGGCCTGGTGGGGGCTGCCCCTGCACTGCTGGGGGGTGGGGGTGGTGGGAGACATGGGTGGGGGCCTGGTGGAGGCTGCCCCTGCACTGCTGGGGGGTGGGGGTGGTGGGAGACATGAGTGGGGGCCTGGTGGAGGGTGCCCCTGGTGACTGGGGGGGTGGGGGTGATAGGGGACATGAGTGGGGGCCTGGTGGGGGCTGCCCCTGGTGACTGGGGGGGTGGGGGTGATAGGGGACATGAGTGGGGGCCTGGTGGGGGCTGCCCCTGGTGACTGGGGGGGTGGGGGTGGTGGGAGACATGAGTGGGGGCCTGGTGGAGGCTGCCCCTGGTGACTGGGGGGGTGGGGGTGATAGTGGACATGAGTGGGGGCCTGGTGGGGGCTGCCCCTGGTGACTGGGGGGGTGGGGGTGATAGGGGACATGAGTGGGGGCCTGGTGGAGGCTGCCCCTGGTGACTGGGGGGGGGTGGGGGTGGTGGGAGACATGAGTGGGGGCCTGGTGGAGGCTGCCCCTGGTGACTGGGGGGGTGGGGGCGATAGGGGACATGAGTGGGGGCCTGGTGGAGGCTGCCCCTGGTGACTGGGGGGGTGGGGTGATAGGGGACATGAGTGGGGGCCTGGTGGAGGGTGCCCCTGGTGACTGGGGGGGTGGGGGTGATAGGGGACATGAGTGGGGGCCTGGTGGGGGCTGCCCCTGCACTGCTGGGGGGTGGGGGTGGTGGGAGACATGGGTGGGGGCCTGGTGGAGGCTGCCCCTGCACTGCTGGGGGGTGGGGGTGGTGGGAGACATGAGTGGGGGCCTGGTGGAGGGTGCCCCTGGTGACTGGGGGGGTGGGGGTGATAGGGGACATGAGTGGGGGCCTGGTGGGGGCTGCCCCTGGTGACTGGGGGGGTGGGGGTGATAGGGGACATGAGTGGGGGCCTGGTGGGGGCTGCCCCTGGTGACTGGGGGGGTGGGGGTGGTGGGAGACATGAGTGGGGGCCTGGTGGAGGCTGCCCCTGGTGACTGGGGGGATGGGGGGGTGGGAGACATGAGTGGGGGCCTGGTGGAGGCTGCCCCTGGTGACTGGGGGGGTGGGGGTGATAGGGGACATGAGTGGGTGCCTGGTGGAGGCTGCCCCTGCACTGCTGGGGGGTGGGGGTGGTGGGAGACATAAGTGGGGGCCTGGTGGAGGGTGCCCCTGGATGGTGGGGGGTGGGGGTGGTGGGTGACATGAGCAGGTGTGCAGGGTAGTCCCCTGTTTTGTGGGCTGCCTGCAGGGGCCGTGGAGGGTGTACAGGGAACACCTGTGAGGACCCACCCAGCCTAATCGCGTGTGTAACTTCCCACACACCCCTGTAATACACGTACCAAGCCAAATCGCGTGTGAGAATTCCCGCGCACCCCTGAAATACACGTACCCTGCTGAAGTCGCGTGTAAAACTTCCCGCGCACCCCTGAAATGCATGCGCCCAGGCTATTCGCGTGTGGAACTTCCCGCGCACCCCTGAAATACACGCGCCCAGGCTATTCGCGAGTGGAACTTCCCGCGCACCCCTGAAATACACGCGCCCAGGCTATTCGCGAGTGGGACTTCCCGCGCACCCCTGAAATACACGTAGCACGCTGGGAGACATGAGTGGGGGCCTGGTGGAGGGTGCCCCTGGTGGTGGGGGGGGGGTGGGGGTGATAGGGGACATGAGTGTGGGCCTGGTGGAGGATGCCCCTGCACTGCTGGGGGGTGGGGGTGGTGGGAGACATGAGTCGGGCATGAGTGGGTGCCTGGTGGAGGCTGCCCCTGCACTGCTGGGGGGTGGGGGTGGTGGGAGACATGAGTGGGGGCCTGGTGGAGAGTGCCCCTGGATGGTGGGGGGTGGGGGTGGTGGGTGACATGAGCAGGTGTGCAGGGTAGTCCCCTGTTTTGTGGGCTGCCTGCAGGGGCCGTGGAGGGTGTACAGGGAACACCTGTGAGGACCCACCCAGCCTAATCGCGTGTGATAATTCCCACGCACCCCTGTAATACATGTACCCAGCAAAATGGCGTGTGATTATTCCCACGCACCCCTGTAATTCACGTACCCTGCCAAATCGCGTGTGATAATTCCCGCGTACCCCTGTATTTCACGTTCCCTGGACTATCGCGTGTTGAACTTCCCGCGTACCCCTGTAATACATGTTCCCTGGACAATCGCGTGTTGAACTTCCTGCGTACCCCTGTAATTCACGTTCCCTGGACTATCGCGTGTTGAACTTCCCGCGTACCCCTGTAATACACGTTCCCTGGACTATCGCGTGTTGAACTTCCCGCGTACCCCTGTAATACACGTTCCCTGGACTATCGCGTGTTGAACTTCCCGCGCACCCCTGAAATACACGTACCCTGGCACCCTGGCTAATCGCGTGTATAACTTCACGCGTACCCCTGATGTGCACGTTACCCGCTTTGCGTTCCTTGTTTGGCAGCCCTGTAAACTGGTCCAGTGTTAGCGCAGCCCTTTGCGATGATCTAGCGATTTTGATGGCTTTTCCTTGCGCGAGGGCGTTCTTGGGGGCGTTACTGGCGCTACTGCAGGGTCGCTGCGATACTCTGCGCCACGGCTGGTTTGGGAGCCTAAAATCCATGAATACGCTGTGCGCGGAAATCGGTTTTAGCGCACGTGCCTGGCGCAGACAATCGCACGCGGACACTCTGCGCCAGCCGCTTGCGACACTTTTCTGCGAAATTCTATGTATTACCCTGTTAATGTCTCTAAGGAAATCATGGGTGGCCCCTCAACTGGTCTGAATGTAGGGTTACACAATACTACCCCCTTTCGCATGATGGAACAATGAAGAGCCCTATTGCCAGAGAAAAATAAAAGTCCCAGGCATATTCACTCTGAAAGGGCTCTGGTTTAAAGAGAAATCATGTTCCCCAGAGGGAAAAGCCCTGCCCTTAAACCCCAAGATGCTGGGAACTTCCTATTCTCAATAGAACGCCTGATCCCAGAAAGAGACAGCCTGATTATGAACTGAACATTTTTTCTAAAATTTCTCCACTGCTCATCTAAGCTTAGATTTATCGGCACAGGCGACATTAAGATCATGGAATTTGCAAAGGAAAGCCGCCTTGACAGGGTGATTTTACGCATCCATTTGATGCTGTCCGAAACTGCTTGGTGGAAGTGGGCCCCGACCTTCTCCCTCTGGGACTTGAGATACTGGAGGGAGGTCGACCGGCTACTACGAAAACTGGAGACGATGCCTCATCCCAGATGAACAATAGCCAGGAAAGAGGTAGGATCCCTAATTTTGCCCATAAAGTAACATCTAGATATCTCAAACCCCAAGGTACAAGGGCGTAGATCCCCTGCGATGAATGTCGTCATGAGGTAGAACAGTCCCTTGGTTGAAAGTGACTTTTGGAGGTGTAAGTGGAGAAGAAAGAAAAGTCAAGATGTACGTGGAGACCAAAATGTCACCAAGACCCTCAAAAGACTGGGGTTGCGTGTCAGCGATGCTAGCACAACCCACAGATCTATAACTTCCTGCTAAGCAGGTATCCCTCTTGAGTTTAGCCTGAGGGAACACGCAAGACTTTACACTTGTTCAAGAATGAGTGGCTGGACATGGCATCTTATGACATATGCTGCTTGCAGGAGATGTGGTCTTCAACCAAACCCATGTGAGAAGGCTTTGACATTTGCTTTAATTCTGCCATTCAGAGAAAGGTGGGAAGACCCCCAGAAGGTCTCCTGACATTAGTATAGAGGGGTGATCCATGTTCTATCCTGTAGTCAAGGAATCCTAACACCTTTATTCAAGTATTTACCCTGTCTTGGGAGAGGGTGGAGTTCCAAGATCCACTGATACTAATCATAATCAATCTATACTGGAACCCTGCTGGGATGGGAGTTGAAGATTTTGTGGGGATAGTCACCAATGTGATAGATGATTTGCAAGCAACAACAAATGATCCTTTTATAGTGTTATGTGGTGATCTTCACATAAAATGTCGGGATGAAGCAGGAACAAAGTTGCCAAAGAGGCTACTGAGTAAGAAGGCGGCTCTTTGAGTTTCAGAACTCACGATGATCCTAAAAACTACAGACCCTTTGCCCTTCTTGATACCCTGGGAAGGTGTTCACCTCAATCCCTTTTAAACATCTAAACAAATGGGTATGTGACTCAGGCACTCTGATACGAGGCAAGCAGGATTTGTTTCAGTGGTGGGCACATGTCTAAATCTGTTCTTATTAAATATGCTAAAGATGAGGCCGATCACGACCAAGCAGAAGGTATATTTAGTTTTTATAGATCTGGAGCAAGCCTTCGACAGTATCATCAGAGGAAAGCTCTGGCAGAATGGTCGGATTGGTCATGCCATCCAGACCCCTTGGAGGCCATACGGGTACTCTGATATTTCAATTCAAATAAGAATTTCAGCCAAGGGACTTCTAACCGAACCAATCCACACCTTCAGAGGACTAAAGAAAGGCTGACCTTAGGGGCCTGCGATTTTCAATCTGTACTTTTCAGATACAGCATCCTGCCAAGAAGGGGTAAGAGCTTTTCCCCCAAAGTTGTATAACCATGCGATCCCATGGATGATGTATGACAATGATTTGGTAGTTATCGACCTAACAACAATTGGCCTACAAAGGAGATTGACTCAGCTAGAAAGTTATTTCCAATCTAACAAACTCAGAGTTATTGTGAAAAAAAAAACATGCTGGTGCTCTCTAACGCTCGTGGGAAACAAAAACCAAAATTCAATTGGGTAATCAGCTCTGCCAAGACTTGATAGCATACTTGGGAGTCTCAATAAATTGTAACGTGGGGGAGAAATTTGGGATGGATGAAGTGTGTAGACTGAAGTGTGTAAGGCTGGCAACACAGACTAGGGTGCTACGGAGCAGGTTTGGTAAATTTATGCTGGTCCCAATAATTACCCTTTACAAGCAAAAGGTTACCCCGATCCTTCTGTATGGAGCTGAAAATGCCCTGAACATGCCGCCAGAGTTCTGGGCACTGTTGGAGGGTCTCTTTTGGGAGTGGGTCTTGGGCCTTCCAAAATCCCTACCGAATCGTTTGGTAAGGGTTGAACTGGGCCTATAGTCTTGTGCTCAATGATCAGATGTAAGTCCCTGAGCCTATAGCGAAAATGTATAAAAGACAGCAATCCCCTACCATTTGAAATACTAAAAGGTAATAAGAACAGCAATGAAGGGAGAGAGGATGGAATTGTGGACTCCTGGAAACTGAGGTGTAGAGAATGGCTGGTATCTTTTGATCTCACTGAAGAGGTACTTTTAGAAAATCTGGATAAGGCTTAGACCCAAATAAGACATGCAGACTGGATTAATACCATTGCAAAAGGAAACATGTATGCATTAACATTTGCTTTGCCCCTAGAATAAAGTTTTATAAATCAGGTCCCCAGATACTTAATGAAATTCCTGGGCCACAAATATAGAAACATCTTCATGGGGTTCAGATTAAACATCCTCGCAACAAGAGAAGTCCTTGGTGCTAGGAAACAACTTGAGGGTGCTATTCCCTCTTGTAGATTCTGTAGGAGATGTGACAGGGTGGAGACGCCTTAACGCCTGTTAACAGAGTGTGAGGAATTGACTAGCATGAGAAATAAATAAATGAGTGAGGTGGTCTCACGATGCAAGACGTTAACTGTGAATGAGTGGTGGGAAATGTTAATTATTGGAGAAAATATTACAAAGCTTTTAGCAGCAATGACATTTTTGGAAGAAATATTACATTTGTAATGTAAAGGATGATGCTACGTGGAGATAGATTTTAAGGGAAATTGGGGAGGGGAAAAATAAGATGACGTGATGATATTAAGATGTTTCTGTTTTTTCTTTCTCTTTTTTTGTCTTTTTCTCCTTCTTTTTTGCAGGATGGAATTTTATGAAATGTAACTGTGAATGGTTTGGAATAAACCAACAATTTGAATACATGTTTCGAGTTGGACACTTTAAGGCTCACGTACGCCTTAAAACAAGCACTGGCAAAGCCAATTACATTTGCTTTGGTGGTGGCAATGGCATGTGGGTCTTCAAAAAGCAAGGGAAAGAGGGGCTTTGGAAGGAAAACTGGTGATAAACGAGGGAAAGATGAGGTGAAGAAGAATGGATGGGGTCGAATGGGAGAGATAAATGGTGACATGCAAGGGAAACATGAGTGGTGAAGAGCAAGGAAAAGGAGCCAATGAAAAGGTAAGCGGAGGAGCATACAGTGCGCATTGAGCAGATGTTCAGACAGTGAGAGATACACTGGTGAATACTAGCTAAATGAGGACATATATATTGGATACTACATATAACTATATTTCATGCTGATTTTCTATGATACCAATACTTGTCAGTGGCAAAACAGATACTGCAATATGTAGTGTTCTCATACATGAGACAACTTGCTAAATGAGGAAATGTACATTGGATGTTACATATACATATATTCAATGCTGCTTTTGTCTGACGGCAATACTTGTCAATGGCTTAAGAGAATCTCCAATTGGATGTTCACCTGAAATCTTTCTTCGAGAACAATACCATTAGAGAAAATAAAATGCATTGCATTATCTCTCATTCAACAAAATTAAAAGTATATTGACCACATTGGAAGAAGATTGACTAATGATAACTAATGATACTACAAATGTATTGCAGGGTCTGCAGTAGAGAACCTATGGTTATGATTAAGTTACACTTCCCATAGGAAGAGCAATTTTTGGGTAGCTTATAACTTTGGTGACAATCGATGAATGTGCAAGAATCCTTGAAAAAAAGGTATATAACCGACCCTACATTGTATTGCAAAGTTGGGGCAGTTTCGTCAAGGGTGGAAAAGTTAGAGTGAAGGTCCCAAAACGCTTGAAATCTGGATAGACATGACTGGAAAAGAAATGTGCTTACCACTGCAGCTCAAACCGCTGGATGGATTTGCATCAGACTTGTGCAAGGAGCAGCAGCCTGATCTCGAAAGCAGGATTTTGCAAATTTGGTGTTAATATGTCCAGTCGATTTTTTCAGAATTCCCCAAAAGTAGGTAAAAAAATAGTGATATCTGTGTCCTTTCTGTTGACTCACTTCCTGGGTCGGTGTCCGCGGATGCCTCTGAGCCAATTAGGGATTCAAGTAATGTTCACAGAGATCATAGATGCCCGCTGATTGGTCAATTAAAAATGTGATGTGCGTCAAAACCTTTGAAATGGCATTGGATTCACGAACTGCGCCCTTAGTCTGTAAACATCATGTTAAAATACATTCAAGAACTCAGCATTACATTTGTCATCAAATGATACAAACTCTGGGGAATCTAAGGGGTGATGAGGATGGGCTGGGACATGTGACGAAAAAGCCAAAAATCAGGTGTTTTTCTTCTCCGATATTTGCAAATAGCTCAGATGTTTGCAGACATTGCTGTCATGTTCGCAAACTTGAAAAATGTTTAAGGACATCCATGCATATGTATGCATATCATGGTCGGTGAAGAGCAGTTATTAGATATCTTATAACTTTGGCACTGTTCAATGAAATGGCACAAAATGTTGCAATAACAATGTACACCCAACTTATTGAACAGTTTGGCGCTCGTTCTTCAAGAGCAGGCAAAATAGGAGCGACGTCACAAAATATTTCGATAGCTTATAACTTTGGTGCTGCTTAAATAACTTGCACAAAGGATTGCAAAAAGATTAGGTCCAACTTTGAATGTTTGTGCAAAGTTTGAAGGGATTTTCCCATGGGGGGCACAATTGTATGGGGGTCCCAAGGTTTTTGAAATTTGTACAGGCTTGAATGGGAGACAAAATTATGCTTGCAGCACATCCCGAAATGCTGGAGGGATTTGAAGCAAACGTGTCTAAGGAGCATTGTCAACGACCCATAAGCATGCTTTTGCAAATCTGTCCTGTTTCTTTTTTTGTTAAAAAGTGTCAAAATGTAGATACAAAAAATAGTGATATAACTTTGGTGCCTCAGGCATAGGCGATGGTTAAAGTGGGCATGGCCAGAACGGACTGGCTATCCGGATTAGCGATTTAATGGACTTTAAAGTTTTCTTTCATTTTGCTGCACTGCGCTTTCTGAAGTGCTAACTTTGCACGTGCATTTCTTAATTGAGTCAACACCTTGTAGATATCCTTGGGGTGTTCCTCAATAGTCTGACTTTTTAATAATATGCCATCCACATAAGGCAAATGCTTTTTTTCTACAAAGTCAGGCATGGCTTATTCATAAATATGTTGAAGTAATTTCCTCTAATAATGTACCCAAAGCTAGTACAGACCCAGGCATACTGCTTCCCCCTCTAAATGTAAAGGCAAGTCCATATTGGTGCTGCAAGAGTAGAGAGACAGTTCAATATCCATTAGTCAAATTGAGGGCAGTGTATACTTTCGAACCCTGTATCTGTGCAAGGCCATGTTTAATATAAGGAAGAGGCCACTGTAACACATGTGCCCTCTAATTTAATTCCCTTAGGTCTGCACAGGGTCTCCTTTTTCCATTGGGTTCCAATATTCCCCGTACTGTATTATAGAAAGTACTTTGGATTGGTTGAATAATGCACCATGATTTCAAGTTCTTGATAATCTCTGTGAGTGGTTCTATGGATACTAAAGGTAACAGGTATTATTTTGCAAATACTGTCACCATATCAGAATCTGTATATTTGGTTGTATAGTGAAGAGAAGTATGTCCACAAATATATTAATCTACAGAGAATCCTTTTTTAAAAATCCATACATATCTGTCCTAACGTGTGTTTCTTTTCTTCTGTCTCATGAGCATCAGCCATACTGAACTGTTCTCCTACCATCTGGCAGAAGCCTGGCAATATGTCTGTGATGGATATTTCTGAAGTGTCTTCTAACTGAGTAGATAGGTCTCTGTTTATGCCATCTACCTATGCAGTTGATTCCTTCACGTCGAGATAGTAACTTGCTACTTTAAACACTATTGCATCTTCCAGCATCTCACAGGGAACCTCCTCAACTCCATAGGGAAACAAGATGTACACCAAAAACTCCCTACTTGTTGAGTATAAAGCAATTGTGGTCTGATAACATCAGTACTGGCATAACAAATTACTGGTATGGGACCAATTGGAAAAGTGTTTAGAATCAACAGCCAATTCAATGGTAGTATTTGAAGATAAAATGACACTTTGAGAATCAATACTATCAACCAGTATTCAAATTGTTTCATCTTTGGAGTTGGATGCATAGAGAGACCATGTTACTGAATAATATTACTTAAATTATTAAAAGTTATGCCAGTCCTTAGCGCCTAGAGAATCCTACTATCGTAAATCCTATGAAAGCTGCCTAGTGATACTAGGTCAGCCAGTCAATAGCGCTAAGAAGACTTGAGGATAGCCTCCCACCCCCATGCTGCCTAGAAGAGTCTGAGTGTAGTGGGTCTTTTTTCCACAGACTTTCTGATGACACAATAATATCAAAGATAATCTCCATCAGTGCTCTTTGTACGTATAAATGCACAACTCTAGTGGAGCTCTGCAGTAGGCACTGCTTTCCCTCCACTCACAGCAGAATGCTGCTACAATCGATGGACTTGACACTAATAGGCCGATTCATGGAACAAACGTGCGCCGAAGATCTATGCGCAAGCCTGCGCAAGCAGGCGCAAGCGCGAAAAAACAGGCGATTCATGGAAGTCCCTGCGCGTGTTTTCCTCGGGATGTGCGCCAAACCTGTGCATGGGGCACACGTCACTGAAACATCCCGAACGGCGTGCACGACGCGCAGTGAAAGCGCTCAACCTCGGCGCACACACCAAAAAGGGGGCGGAACACGGGGCGTAACGCACGGAATGGGGAACAACGCGCGAAAATAAGGGCGTAACTGGGATGTACTGCTGGGAAGCAGACGGAATGCCCACACGCATGCGAACCACACGTATTCATGGAATTGAATAGGGCAAAGCCGCGCACGGCCAAAGACACGTACAGGCCTAAACAGGTCCGCCACACGAAGGCAGGCGGTAGCGTCCCTGCGCATCACAAAAGCACCAATATACAGCAATGATGAATGTCCCATACTGCTATTGTGCGGGCTACGTGTATCACGGGGGTTTGCGTGAAGTTTTTCACGCGATCGGGCCTGGGGGAGCAGGCTACGTGTATTATGGGGGTTCGCGTGAAGTTGTTCACGCGATTGGGCCTGGGGGAGCGGGCTACTTGTGTCACGGGGGTTTGCGTGAAATTTTTCACGCGATCGGGCCTGGGGGAGCGGTCTACGTGTATCACGGGGTTCGCGTGAAGTTTTTCACGCGATCGGGCGTGGGGGTGTGGGCTACGTGTATTACAGGGGTGGCTACGTGTATTACAGGGGTTCGCGTGAAGTTTTTCACGTGATCGGGCCTGGGGGAGCGGGCTACCACTCACCGTCTGCCTTGCGTGTAGAAGAACGCGTAGCCAACACCAGCTGTGAAGTAATAGCGTGTGAACCCCAACGGCTGCAAAACACACGCACCGCACCCCACGAAAAGCATGTACAGAGCAATGTAAAGGCACGTGGGATCTACAAGCCCTGCCAGGGAAATGCCCGTGCGCGAAACGTCACAGACGCGCTTCCGCACTAAGGGACTTTGGTCCAATGAAATCGCGTATGCGTGCTGACGCGCTTACGCGCTAAGGGCCTTTGGTCCAATGAAATTGCGTATGCGTGCTGACGCACTTACGTGCTAAGGGCCTTTCCTCGATTTACACGCAGACGTGCAAGATTTTCACGTGCCAAATCACTCTGTATCAAGCTGGCCACGCGTAAGCACACGGAAGACCGCGCCCCTGCCCAAAAGGCCGAATTACTGCCCCCCAGAGCCCCGAGCAGCCTCCCACAAGCCATCTGCTGCTGCCTGCCTGCCTGCTGCCACCGTACCCTGCCATTTGGTGCCTGCACATCAGCCATCTGCAGGGGTCCATTTGCTATGTCCACCCCTGCTGGAGCAGAAGACTCCCGACTGGGATACCATCGCTCCACAGCCCAGCCCCAGGACCCAGTTGCCCACCCACTCCTGCCTCTGGGGTTGCCATGTCGGGCACTGAAACATCTGGCACCACTGGCAACCCCCGGCCAGAGAGGCAGAGGGGCACCTGCTTCACTGCCACTGAAGTTGGTGTCCTGGTGGAGCAAGTCCTGGGGCAGTATGATGCCCTCTTCAGAAGTAAGCGCGCCAACAAGGAAGGACGGACTCGGATCTGGACGGACATCGTGACTGCCATCAACGCGGAGGGGGTGGCAGTGCGTGACTACCAACATGTCAAGAAGCGCTGGGATGACTGCAGGTCCAGGACTCTCTTGAAGGCCCGGCGCCTCGTGGAGGGGGGCCGGGGCCGCATGAGTACCATCCAGATGAGGGTCCTGGAACGCGTAGGCCCAGCGCTCCACGCCCAGATCCTTGAGAGGCAGATCCGTCTGGAGTTGAGCGGTAAGTGGCCAAGCATTGCTGTGTGAGACAGGGCATGTCGCAGTGTGTGGTTGTCTGATACTTGCCTGTATGTGTGACATAGGCCATGTATGCATGTGTGTGTGCAGGGACGTCATGCATGTGAGACCAGTAATGTGTGAACCACACGGTTGGTGCATGTGTTCAAATGCAACATGGGTTGCCCTATGCGGAATGGCCACATGAAAGCATGCCAGTCTCTGTTCCTGGACATGGGTGGGGGTGAGGGATGGGTGCTGATGCCATGTACATGTATGCTGTCCATGTCTGTGTGTCTGACCTGTGTGTCTGTGACTTGTGAATGCCAGGGATGCATGACACATGTCTGTCGCAATGTTCAGGTTCACTGATGCAGCCTAGTCATCCTTGTATCCACTGTGTCTGTGGTGTACAAGGCCAGATGGATGAAACTAGGGTGAAGTGTGTGCATGTGATAGACATGGCCCATGATGCATGTGAGTTCCAAAACAACATTGTATGTTTCAAGAATCCCTTGGACATGTATGTTAATGTCCATAGCATGCGCCATGCCTGTTACCGCATGTGTTTTACCTGCACTGAGCCATGTGTTGTGGAGGGACATGATGGAAGTGATTTTTGACAGTGCCACTCATCTGCAATTGCTTCCTGTCTAGGGGACCATTGTACAGTACCCTGATGCTTGTGTTCTATGTCTCCCTCTACACAGCGCCACGTGAAGAAGAGGCGGAGTCGGCTCTGTGGAGCAAAGCGGCGGGGATGCCCCCAGGGCTGCAGCGGAAGGGGTGGGTGAGCCCCCACAGGGGCTTGCAACGGCGGAAGACGGGGTGGAGCCATCCAGGTTGGTGGTTTCCACAGAGGAGGAGGAGGCCGCTACTGAGGCGCACATGGGGCCTGGTGGGGGCATCCCTGCTGGTGCAAGTGTTGCAGTCCAGGGGCAGGGGCAGGAGGCAGCACAGGTCGCCGTGGAGGGGCCTGTGCATGTCACTGTCCCTGACACTGTGACTGCACCACCATGCACCAGCAGGGATGCCCCATCCCAGGCCCGTCCGCAGGTAGGGGGGATGTCCATGTCATCTGACTCCCCTCCACCTGCAGACGAGGGGACCCCTGGCCGTATGGAGAAGGTCCTGATTGGTGTCGCGTTGCGCACACGTGCAATTCGTGATGAGGTGCGTGCTTCCCGGGAGGAGCATGCACGTCATCACGGAGAGCACCGTGCCGACGTGGCCCAGTTGGGATCGGCCATGGTCGGGGCTTTCCTACATGTGTCGGCCAATCTGGCGACCCTCTCCTCCTCTGTGGAGACTATGCACCAGTCGTTCTCCATGCCGTCTTCTGGCCCAGATGCCACCAGGGCCCCCTGTGGACCTGCCCAGACCAATGCAGCCGGCTCGGTGGGGATCCCATCCCTGCCACAGTCGGGAGTCGGAGGTCCAGCAGGGGTGGACACACCAGCAACTGGACCCCAGCAGATGGAGGATGTGACAGCATCATCGGGCAGGGCACGTGCACGACGACGTCGGTGGATTCCATGAGCCTGGATGCCGTTGTGCTGGCACAGGCAGTTGCGTCGGAGGCAGCGGCAGGCTCGACGTGGGAGGCATCATGGCTCGGGGCCATCAACATCAGGGGTGCAGGCATCGGCCGGAGGGCAGGAGAACCCTGGAATGGGAGTGGCTTCCATGTGGGAGCGGTTGGGCCAGCAGATAGGTGCAGAGCGGCAGCGGGCAGAGGAGGAACGTCTCACAATGGTCAGGGCGGAGAACTCCATGCGGAGGGCGCTGAGGCGGGCTGAGTGCCTCGAGGGTCTTCGCAGGGAGTTGGAGCTGGACCCTGCTTTATCCCTGCGAAACCTCGGGGCCAGGGAACATGCCCGCCTCCAAGCCATTGAACAGGAGTTCGATGATGCCCTGGCCCATGACAACATCCAGTGAGCCGTTGGACTAGCCCGCTGCCCATGTAAATAGTTATGTAGTTAGTGTTAGGTTTCCTTTGTTTTTGCATTTTCTTTGGACCTTTTGAACAATGGGCCACATTTTTGTATATAGTTATTTTTTATTAGGTAGTGTTGTTAGATAGGTTTCATTTCTTTTGTTGGGATCATGGACCCTGGCTTGTTCACCTGTACATAGTTCACTGTTGGATTTTCTTTTCTTTTCAAAATGTACCCATGGAGCAATGGCTTTCAATTATAATTTCCCATTGGATTTTCTTTTGTGGACTGTGACTTTGGACACCATTCCTTTGGATTCTGATTTTTGGTTTTGCATTTTTTCACGGACATGCTTCTTTTTACTTTTTTTACATTCCCATTTCTGTTAGTTTATTTTTGATTCAATTCATGTTTCCTTTAATACATATTTTTTGATCAAACTTCAATGTGTGGTACCATCTCATTGGTTTCATGCATATCATGATATGGGTTTTGAGATTCACTGACACCCATTGGGTGTATGTGAGGGACATGTGTTCGTTTCCAAACTTGCAATTGGTGTTCTATCATGTTATTGCCATTTCTAAGTGGGTGGATGCAATACTCGGGTGGGTGTTTTGCATTTGGAGGCTGACCATAGGGACCAGGGATCTAGATTGTGATGACATGTTTGCTGGGGAACATGAGTTGGACATGAGTGGGGGCCTGCTGGCAGGTGCCCCACAGTGCTGGGGGCTGGGAGTGCAGGGGAACATGAGTTGGACATGAGTGGGGGCCTGCTGGCAGGTGCCCCACAGTGCTGGGGGGTGGGGGTGCAGGGGAACATGAGTTGGACATGAGTGGGGGCCTGCTGGCAGGTGCCCCACAGTGCTGGAGGGTGGGGGTGCAGGGGAACATGAGTTGGACATGAGTGAGGGCCTGCTGGCAGGTGCCCCACAGTGCTGGGGGGGTGCAGGGAGACAGGAGAGGGGGCCTGGTGGAGGGTGCCCCTGACTGCTGGGGGGTGGGGTTGCAGGGAGACAGGAGTTGGGGCCTGGTGCAGGGTTCCCCTGACTGCTGGGGGGTGGGGGTGCAGGGAGACAGGAGTGGGGGCCTGGTGGAGGGTGCCCCTGACTGCTGGGGGGTGGGGGTGCAGGGAGACAGGAGTGGGGGCCTGGTGGAGGGTGCCCCTGACTGCTGGGGGGTGGGGTTGCAGGGAGACAGGAGTTGGGGCCTGGTGGAGGGTTCCCCTGACTGCTGGGGGGTGGGGGTGCAGGGAGACAGGAGTGGGGGCCTGGTGGAGGGTGCCCCTGACTGCTGGGGGGTGGGGGTGCAGGGAGACAGGAGTGGGGGCCTGGTGGAGGGTGCCCCTGACTTCTGGGGGCTGGGGGTGCTGGGAGACATGCATTGTTGATCAGTAGTGCAAGGTGACATGTGGCTTGGCTGGGGGGCATGCCCATGGTGGATGGGCTGCCTGCGGGACATGAGCAGGGGTGCAGGGTAGACCCCCGTGGTGTGGGCTGCCTGCAGGGGCCGTGGAGGTTGTAGAGCGAAAACCTGGGAGGACCCACACGGCCAATTCACATGTAGTACTCCCCAGGACCCCTGAAATACACGTACCCTGCTGAAATCGCGTGTGGAACTTCCTGCGCACCCCTGAAATACACGTACCCTGATGGAATCGCGTGTGGAACTTCCCACGCACCCCTGAAATACACGTACCCTGCTCGCACGGGGCCAATCGCGTGTGGAACTTCCCGCGCACCCCTGAAATACACGTACCCTGCTGAAATCACGTGTGGAACTTCCCGCGCCCCCCTGAAATACACATACCCTGCTGAAATCGCGTGTGGAACTTCCCGCGCACCCCTGAAATACACGTACCCTGCTGAAATCGCGTGTGGAACTTCCCGCGCACCCCTGAAATACAGGTACCCTGCTCGCACGGGGCCAATCGCGTGTGGAACTTCCCGCGCACCCCTGAAATACACGTACCCTGATGGAATCGCGTGTGGAACTTCCCACGCACCCCTGAAATACGCATACCCTGCTCGCACGGGGCCAATCGCATGTGGAACTTCCCGCGCACCCCTGAAATACACGTACCCTGCTGAAATCTCATGTGGAACTTCCCGCGCACCCCTGAAATACACGTACCCTGCTGAAATCGCGTGTGGAACTTCCCGCACACCCCTGAAATACACGTACCCTGCTGAAATCGCGTGTGGAACTACCCGCACACCCCTGAAATACACATACCCTGATGGAATCGCGTGTGGAACTTCCCGTGCATCCCTGAAATACGCGTACCCTGCTCGCACGGGGCCAATCGCGTGTGGAACTTCCCGCGCACCCCTGAAATACACGTACCCTGCTGAAATCGCGTGTGGAACTTCCCGTGCACCCCTGAAATACACGTACCCTGCTCGCACGGGGCCAATCGCGTGTGGAACTTCCCGCGCACCCCTGAAATACACGTACCCTGCTGAAATCGCGTGTGGAACTTCCCGCGTACCCCTGAAATACACGTACCCTGCTGTCATCGCGTGTGGAACTTCCCGCGCACCCCTGAAATACACGTACCCTGCTGAAATCACGTGTGGAACTTCCCGCGCACCCCTGAAATACACGTACCCTGATGGAATCGCGTGTGGAACTTCCCGCGCACCCCTGAAATACACGTACCCTGCTCGTACGTGGCCAATCGCGTGTGGAACTTCCTGCGCACCCCTGAAATACACGTACCCTGCTGAAATCGCGTGTGGAACTTCCCGCGCACCCCTGAAATGCATGTACCGTGCTGAAATGACGTGAGGTACTTCCCACGCACCCCAGTGATACACGTAGCCCGCTTGCCGTGCTGGTACAGGTTAGCGCAGACCTTTGCGCTGGATTGGGAATTTTGATGGCTTTTCCCTGCGCGAGAGGCGTTCTTGGGGCCGTAACTGGCGCTCCAGCAGGGTCGCTGCGCCACTGTGCACCACGGCTGGTTTTGGTATCTGGAATCCATGAATACGCTGTGCGCGGAAATGGATGTTAGCGCACGCGGCTGGCGCAGGGATTCGCATGCGCACACTGTGCGCTAGCCGCGTGCGCCACTTGTGCGCTGAATTCTATGAATTAACCCCTTAATGTTTTTAAGCCTACTTACACCAGACTATGCCTCAACACCCCTGACATCAGTCTGCAGCAAAGACCTATGACAAATTAGGGCACAGTGGACACATATGCAATTGCACCATCCCCGTGACCCCTTTCAGCACCCATCCACATTCCTGACATTTGTGGGTTGCTTCTACCAAAGCCTGACCAGTCCAGCTAAGCATTATCATGGGTAAGTGTGCACACGCATTCTAATCCTGCTCATGATCTCCAATACTCTGGATTTTGGTCCACCGAGGGCATCGCCACTACCAGCTCTTTGAGACTATAATAACTACAATACAATACAACCCAAAAGCTTCTTCATTAAACAATATCTGTCCTTTTCTCATTATTCTGGCAATGTGTATTGGCGCATATTTCCTAGAATCGTAGCAGCATAAGGCAGCAATTGGGCTGACCAAAATGCCTTTTACAGATCATTGAAGTTCATCAGGTTTCTCCAATTCTCGACCATAATTTTGTATTAATAAGATGTAAGTTCATAGCGAATCAATGTTTTATGTCATTGCTGAGATGAAATTCTGAAATGACATCTCTCATGACCCAACAATTATGATTTAACTTATTATTTGCAATTTGGATCCCTATCATGCATCTGGTAGTTGTGTTTTGAAACCATTGTTCAGATCCTTCATTAGGTTAACTAGGGAAGAATCCTATAATTTTTAGTGGAGTTAACTGATGATCCTGTTACCTGAGTTCTCTTCTGGTGGACCTTGGTCCACCCTAGAGGTCTTCCGTGTATAGAATTTTAGTGTGTTTAACTACAGAGGCGAGATCCACCTTTGGTTTAGAGGAAGATTTTTTCTTAAAGGCTCTGGGGAATTCTCTTGACTATCATCTTGTTCTTTTACAGATATGATAGTGATGTCTGAGGCAGGAATATTCAGGAAAGGCAATCCCTTCTTGGGCAGGATTTTTTTCAAACACATGGCAGGTGCCATTAAAACGGATAGAGTTAATTCATTGAGT
This sequence comes from Ambystoma mexicanum, assembly GCF_040938575.1. Lineage (NCBI taxonomy): Eukaryota > Metazoa > Chordata > Amphibia > Caudata > Ambystomatidae > Ambystoma > Ambystoma mexicanum. The sequence continues at coordinate 127,384,906 of NC_090935.1, read as the reverse complement.
AATGGCTGCCTTGGAAGAGGACGATATGTTTTGATTTTGATCTTCCAGGCCAGCAAAAAAGCTAGATATCTCTGAAGAGAACCTCTATTTTACAAAGTCAGTGTTGTTTTGATCCTTCTTCAATCCAAATGATGCCACCATCTGTTTGTACATAACTAGATGTTCCCAAACATAATATTTTGCATTTTAGTGGCAAAGAGTCACAAAGCGTAATATAGCTTTAATCAGTTTGATTGAGACTTCTCAAACTATGTTTGTGGCTTTCATTTTCTAGGTCCCTTTACTTGGATCCAGCTTCCCTCATCAGAATCAGAGGCACTTAAATCCCATTCCCTACCTGCGTATTTCTCTTCTTTGTCAATATGGCCTTACAGGGTTTTTCCTGCATGCATGTTACTGTGGATCGACTCTCATATCTCCTTCCTCTTGGTCTTCAGGGTTTTGGACCTCAAACCTTTTTTGGGGGGTTGGACAGTATGGGATCTCATCCATTTTTTTTCACTTTTTCTCCATCAATGGAGGGGCTCTGGGCATCACCATAGTCCCTGGCATAGGCCAGGGCTTTTACAAGGCCCTTCATGGGTTAAATTCTCTGTCTTTCAATGCCAGCCAAATGTGCAAAGTGGTCGTTCTGTTTGCATAATACATTGTGATTCGTGTTCCCTTAACTCATTGTGATGTCTTGACACACTGATTCTCATTTTCGGTGTGCTCTCTCTACCTCTCCTGTCCACTCATGATATGGAAAGTGTTTCACTCCGCTCCACCTGATAGAGAGATCAGTTCTTCGTGTCTATCTGGGTGTGTTCGGGAAGAAGAAATGTCGTGTCCAGCTTGCCCTATATCCTGACTATGGCTAGTTGTGCCAGAACCAATAATATAACTATGGGCCGTGTTTGGCAGCAATGGAAAGGGAGTCTCTGGGATTGGGACAATCTCCCCTCTTCCATAACACTGATCTGTCAATGTGTTTTAGACCGTGATTGCAAAGTCACTTGAGCATCTTTCATTTCTTGTACCAGTCTAGAATTATTATATTAAGTAGAAAAAGAAGGTCAGGCGCGCACTCTGGTTCCAAGTCATTTAATCCTGATGTAAGTAATAACAGGGTTGAATCCCAACACAGTTCAAAAAATAATAACAGGGCTGAATCCCAGATGCAAATAGTCCCAACAATGTTCAAAAATGACCAGGGTTAAATCCCAACTGCTACAGTTCCAAAGCACCATAATTAGTTCTACTCCTGCAAGTACTTTCAAGTCTCAAACTCTCATCAGGGAGGCTGTGTTAGCTGTGTTCCTTTTCAGGTGTTGCTAACTACTTTTTTCAATTTCAGTGTCAAAGGATTCTGGTTATTGTAGTGATGGCACAAGTGTTTCATTCAGGAGACCAGGAACCAACTCCCCTCCAAACACAAATCTTACCCACAATTGGGGAAGGGGGGAAAACCATGAATATGGCTCTCCAAAGTGTGGGCATAATAGCCCCGGTGCTGCTGCCTCTGGAGCCCGGGTCTCCTGTAACATTAAGTAGAAAAAGAAGGTCAGGCGCGCACTCTGGTTCCAAGTCATTTAATCCTGATGTAAGTAATAACAGGGTTGAATCCCAACACAGTTCAAAAAATAATAACAGGGCTGAATCCCAGATGCAAATAGTCCCAACAATGTTCAAAAATTACCAGGGTTAAATCCCAACTGCTACAGTTCCAAAGCACAATAGTTAGTTCTACTCCTCCAAGTACTTTCAAGTCTCAAACTCTCATCAGGGAGGCTGTGTTAGCTGTGTTCCTTTTGAGGTGTTGCTAATTACTTTTGCACTTAATGACACAAAAGCTGAGCTGATGATAACTGGCATGGCTGCCCAGATGAGAAAACTGAGCACTGAATTCCGTGAATTACGAATAGCTGGCTGTACTATTGCCACACTCCCGAAATTAAAAACCTTGGATATAATTCTGGACGGAGAACTCACCATGAAAGCTTATCTAAATAGCCTTATATCCTCCTCGTCCTACTATCTGAAACTGCTAACTCAGTTAAGACCCTTTCTAAAATACAACTGTGCCCCTATTGCCATGGCTATGATTGGCTCCAAATTGGATTACTGTTCTAGTCAGTTTCAAGGCATTGGCAAAGGAGAAATTGCAGGATTAGAGACAGTGCAAAACAATGCGGTTCGGGCTGATGAGGGTTTCGGCAAGATCGATCATGTATCTGAAGCACAGAAAGCTTTGCACTGGCAGCCGTTTGCTGCCAGTATCACCTTTTGCCTGCTTTCCATCATGCATAGGTGTCAGCATGCCATAGGTCCAATGTACTTATCGAGTAGAATTTCTTGGCAGCCCCTATGGAGAGTGCTTAGATCCAATAACTTCTGCCTCTTGCATGTGCCGAGAGCCAAGTTGTACATGGCCTCTCAGGAATCTTTCCCTTATTTTGCACCTAAATGCTGGAATGCCCTCCCATCTGATTTGAGGGTTTATTGCACCTTTGTCGGCTTTAAACGTGGTTTAAAGACAATTCTGTTTCATCTACTCCTATAGTCGGCTCCCTCCTCTTGACCAGGTTTGCGCTTATGTTTTTTGCTGTTTATTTGTTAGCAATTCCAATGCCAGTGGACTTCGTTTAAGCGATATATAAATACATAAATAAATAAATAAATGTTGGTCAATGGGGCGGTGTGTAACAACACAGGTTTTTTTGTTGGGTATGGGGACGGTTTTTACCCCAAATGTCCCTAATGCATAAATATGTATCTGAGTATTATCGGCTGCAGACTAGAACAGATCTCAAGACGTTAAAGGGCAGCCAAGAAAATATTGTAGAGAACTGGTGAGAGGGAAGACCCCCATGGCACCCCACATATGCCCTTGAAAACATGCAAAATGAAAGGGCCTTTCTGAATTCTTTAGATTCAGTGGTTGCACTTGATAGATGGAACAGTGAGTATGCAGGAGAAGAGATGTGTTGAATATATCGAAGGAAGTCGGGGGGGCTTAAGAAAACAAACAAAGCCCCACCTTGACTTTTGCCACCCGGCCAGCAAGCACGTGACTCATACATGCCACCACAGAATTCCCAAGCAATCCTCCCCATAACATCTGGAGTAATGTGCATTAGAAGGGTGTAATAACCAAGCAACACTTGGTTTTATTTTGCTCTTTGGTATGCCACCCAAATATTGCCGGCAAATGCCAAGTGCTTCGATCGCATGCCCATAAATGTCCACACTTATCATGTTCCTACATACTGTTACCTAACGCCCCTGGTACTGGCTATGTATTGCTATTAGAAGGCCCAAAATATGCCGTCACATTATCAAATATAGCTTTTATAATAACAAATGCTCCATATGCCTAGGGTCAGCCACCATATGCCCAACCAATTTCAGTGCATACCGGATACTTCGAATGTATGAGTAACCTCTGACATCATGAGCTCAAGACGTGGCATTAAATGCCTATATATTCCTTTACCATGCTCCAGGATTGCCAGCACATAGGCTAACTCAGCCATTATAGGCCAACGCATTGCCAGCACACACCAAACTTCTGCCACTATGTGTCCATGATGTACCATCGTATTGCTAAGAATGGTATGTGTATGTCCAGAAAAGGGCCCTTATAATCCAGCCACTATATGCCGAGGGTCTGCACCTCTGAGCTATGTACGGTGCATCCAATGTATAGAACCGCTATTCAAAGGCACCATTTCCCATGGGCCCATGAGCGGAACTGACAAATTCACCGAGGGCTCCATCAACTGGTTCATTCAAGGAGCCACACAAATGTCCGAGAAGAGTTGTCATCGGCCCATGCCACAAGATGTATAAGGTAACAGCTCTAGCCCTGAACGCGTGTATATAACTGAACACAGGTCATATGCATGCACATACAGCCTAAAAGAATCATGAAAGATGCAGTTCATAGAGAATGGGCACCTAGAAAAAGAGATGGAATGGCTAGGAAGTCATTCTGGCATGTCAAGCAAGCAATCAGAGAGCATGGAAAACATTTCAGCCAGGATTGAGCACCACTGAATACTGAGAGTGAGAAGCTAGATTACAGGGAAAAATTAGTTGGTAGAGTGATTAGCCCTATTGGGTTAATAATCATATATGTACCATACATCATATACCTTAAGGCAGAAAGCTTCTCTTGACACAAAAACACATCTCTTTCAAAGACAATGAAAACAGTCATTGCCTCCCTATAAAGATGTTTCTATGATATGCCACATCTAAGACAAGACGTGATAGATTTACAGAACTACTATAGCCAGATTCTGTGACTTGGCCTCATTGTTATTCCCACCTCTGGAGAACTTCGTCTGCTTCCATTGGGCCGTCCCTACACCTTCTCGAGTTACCTCCATCCAGCTCTACATAACACTCCACCTTCTCCTTCACCGTGTCTCTATTGGTTCTATATTGCCATAGCAGTTGTAGCTTCTAACGCCTCAAAATGTCCTCAGAAAACTCCCTTGAATCCATCTGAATTCCATCTCATCACCCGAATGCATGTGCGTAACACTTACCATAGATGGCTCTCAACCAACTACTTATGCATACCGCTGGTCTTTGTGCAATGGTGAAAACTTTTAATTCCAGAAGTTTCGATAGTCTCAATGAACTCAGAAGACAAGACTTTATGATTCAGGTAGGATGACTCACTGAGACAGAAGAGTGCATCTCCAGGCTGGCTCATCTGGAACAGTTGCAATATAAGGTACTGAATGGACAATGCACAGCAGGAAGACTACAGCCACTGAGACAAAATCCAGCTTTTTGGGGTTCTCAAGAACCTGGAAGTCAGTGACCCGTTGTAATTCATGGAAAAATGGCTGCTCTCCCATCTGCAATTATTATTTCATCCACCACTTGAGAACAAAATGGTCACATTGAATTATTTCACGGAATCTAAATAAACATTCTCCCAAACTATTCCTCATAGACTTCCTTTGATGCAGGCACATAAGAATGATAATGCAACTGGCCAAAAAGAGAATTCTGTTCTTGTTAAAGAGAAAGAAGATTCCCATCTCCATTGACCTCTCTAAAGCGACAATGGACAAATGGAAGGTTTTATAGCTTTGCAACTGGAGCTCCAAAATTGGAACGTAAAATGCAATCTATTGGACCATTCAAATGGTTGTTACTATAGACGGATAGACCAAAAGAATTCCTGGATCCCGCAGAATCCAAAGACATTCTGCATGCTCGGAAGCTTGAGGAAATTGAGTCGTCAGGTCCTGATGAAGTTGTGCATCAAGACCCAGACGCAAGAATAGATGCTGAGAAGGAGGACAGGTGGAATAGATCCAACTACATCCAACAATGGGTAGAGATGTACACCGCTACTGCAGCAGCCAGATATTCCAGAATGCATGCCAATAGACAAAGAATTACAAACAAGATGGAGTTCCTCTTCTCACATCTAGATTGCAAATTTAATCAGAGGTGGGTTTTTCTGTTGTTAAAATTAGTTACTCATCTGTAAAATTGGCAAACTCAAACTCTCCTTATGAAAAGGTCTCTAGCACTATCAAAATCTGAAATGCTGAACACATCTCTCTCGGTCAATGTTGGAGTAAATTGCGTCATATCTCTTGGCTACCTCTTCTGATTATCACACGTTTCATGCCCTCTTTGGCCAGCACATTATTTGTTCACACAGCGTTATCCTTGTTTTCATGTTCACTTTGCTCCCACGGTGCATATTTATACTTATTCCTCACATCACCATCGACCCGTTACTAAAGGGAGTCAAAAGCATTGCCTTTTTTACTGTAATGTTTCCACTAAATGAAGTGCGGCCTACACTCTTTACAAGTTCACTATACATCAACCTAGAATTATATTTTGAATGCTGATTATCTAAATGATTTCATAAAGTGGAGACAAATTCTTCATCTATATTTATAAAAGTGAAAATGTGTAGGTTTATGGCTGGGTTTGTGTCTTGGCAAAGCGTTGTTCCTTATACAATTCCACACCGTTTCACCAATCTATACCAAATTTTGTATAGTTACTTGTTAGGACCCTTTGGACATTACTGGCTATATGACATTTGGACACCCCACCCCTTTCCCTGGATATCAGCAAAAATCTAAATTTGTTGGTGGGTTTGTGGCTAGCGATGCATTGTTCCTCATACAATTCCACACTGTTTCACACATCTGCACCACATTTTGCATAGTTACCTGCTAGTACCCTCTTGACATTACTGGCTACATGACAATTGGACACTCCACCACTTTCCCCGGATTTCAGCATCTTCGACATGTAACGCATCGGGACATAAAACAATCTCTAGAAAGATTTTGAAAGCTTTTAAGAATAATGAACTGTTGTAACATGAAATTAAATTAATCACAGAGTTACCAATATATAGATGAACGAAGAAAAGGCATGTTTTATTGTAAACATACTTGTTTAGCTCCCAAAAAATATGAATGGACATGTACTAATGAGGTAATGTTTCATACAACAATTATTTTTTTAAATGTTACCTTTAAGACCACTAACAGCCCTTGATGGGAAGGATGGAGTGTAAGTGGGTCTGAGTCTTTGATCACAGGTGACTATTTATGAATGGGGGTGAAGAGTTTAAAGCCTATAGAGTAAGGGGGTAAAGCAGTGACTGGATGAATCAGTAGGCCTCGACATGCAGTGGAAGGAATGAAGCCTGCAGGGTCCTTGTGGAAACAGAAAAATAATATGAGGCCGGGAAGCCCAGAAAGAAACACACCAACACAGGTTACAAAGAACATACAAGTGCTTTATTCAAAAGCTACAACAGTTACCAAAGTCAATTGACAAACGGATAGCTTTTCGGCTCTCAGAGTAACATAACGAACTTCAACGAGAGTTCAATGCGTTAGTGAGAGAGACCGTACATTGGAATACTTTTATACTATTTGTCCAGCCCTTGGCCAACCCTCTCGCGGGTTAACCATTCTACGAGCCGGGCCTATGGGTTCCTTGCCAGGTCAATCCTTTAATATATGCATTTCGATTAGTTTCACTGATATAGTTGTACATTTACATATAGGTCAACGGGTAGGACAAGGTCTCAGTTTGTGACCCCGACATGTGGCCTGCAGGCATATTAATTATTCATGTGTACGGAGGTCACAACGGCCAGAATCTCACTCAGAATGTCATTCGGCCTACATTTTGATGTTCAGGGTGACTTCCATATAACAAGAGAACCTAAAATGGCGGCTAAATCCAAGATGGCGACTTACATTACTTTTCTCTAAGGTCAAGACCTTGCCGTGGAGTTTGTTCGCATATGATGTTTAGACAACTTGGCGTAGGCAAATACACATACAATTGTTGCGGTAAGAGGCATAATATTGTTTCAATTCCGACAAACCCTCCTTTTGGCCTATGCCAAGTGCTAATATCATTTCTAATACTTCTGTAAATAACTCCATGCATTGTCGTCCATACATCCTGAATCATTATCTGTAATGTCTATAGCCATTAGGTCGTTTATCAGAACCTCTTGTAACACAAACTCTTTAGATGCTGGATCTGGGGCATACATTTTGTGCCCTATTGTGCTTACTGCCTGAGCACAACATCCCCCTAGCATTGCACATATACTAGGTAGACATTGGAAACAGCAACAAAGGAATAGCAAGATTCCCAAAATAACCAGGATAACAGAAAGCACCTTCCAACCCCAGGATCATAGAGAATCCCAGAACCAGGCGCTAATATTCCAATCTCCCACAGGAACATGCACTTCAGAACTAAGGATGTGCAAGTTATGTATTGCTTTGAAAATTGTCGGTGAGGAATCTGGAACAAAAACACAGCAAGCGGACCCCACTAATTTGCATACTCCACCACGTTCTGCTAGGATGACATCTAATGCCATCCGATTTTGGAGCGCTACCAATCTTATTGCTTTTTGTTCTAGTGTCATATTGTAGAGTATATCCGTGGTCTGGTTGATGGTTCTCTCCAGTACTCTTGCTAGCCCCCTAATGTTTTCAGAGTTTGCTATCTGTCCCCAAAATGGCACAACTGATTTTGCTATATCTCCCAATTCTTGCCCAGGGGTATCTCCGTTCTCGTCCCGCCATGGGCGAGCCTTAGAAACTTCCAATGTACTAGCTATAAATACCCCAGGTAACAGGATTCCTAAATAACAGGTTTCCTGCCAATCCTTGGGCAACCAGGGAAATGCTGAACTACCACAAACGAAATAGACAGGCCCCCCTACATACAGAGGCCTGTTCTCCCCGGTCAAATTTACAATGTTCACACAACCATCAAAATCTCCCATTGACCGAGTGCAGTTTCTTTGTACACAAAAGGGGACTGAATCGGGGCTATGATTAATAGAGTAGGAAGGAGGCACGGCGTCCTTATTGCCTATCGGAGCCATTTTAAATGAAATTAGAGTTTGAAAAGGAAGAGATAGTTTATCAGATGGCCTAATAGAAGCAACATTAGGTCTACTTCTATTTGCAAAAAGCGAGCATCCCAGGGGAGTCAATTCACGTTTTTCGAAATCATTTAAATTAGTTCCATCAAAGTTCCCTGAGATGCTATCATTCCAACGGCCAAAGAATAGTGCTCTAAGAGAGGCATAGCAAGCAGTCGTTAAAGGTAAAGAGTTAATATACCATCCTAGCCCCTTGTTCCCATGTTGCGGTAAATGGGTACAAATCCAGCAATTACTCTTATTAAAAATGGCATGAGTTGAATTCATTATTATCATTAAAGTGTTATTATGATACTTTCGTCTATGCTGGGAGTCTCTAGGTGACAAAGTATGAAGGTGTACAGATGGAGTCAAAGCAGTAGGTACAATCTCAAATGGCAGTAGAGGTTTTAGAGGGTAAATCTCTTCGGAGTACCAAAGTCCCACAGCAGTAACTATACAAGTTCCAATTATTATTAACACAACACAGCAATACGTTTTCGGGGCCCAGGCACATTGTTCGTTGTCCGAGTTGGTCACCCCCTTATTTACAAGTCCAATGAGAGCAGCAGCGGTGGAGGTGGCAGGCATCGTAGTTTCTCAATCGACGACCCCAATGTTTGTTGCTGGCAACACTACGGTCGCGCGACTTCTTAGTCCTTCCCAACCCTAGCCAGCAGAATCCCCTTTTTTTTTGCTTTTGTTCAGAAGGAACTTTCTTTTACAAGAGAAAACTTTCAATCACTTCTTCTTTTCAGATGCACAGAAAAGACCCGTGCCGTAGTTCTATTTTCTTCGTCGAAGGTCGTACCTGGTGGTACCCGGTACTGTTTGATCCGGAAATAAGGTAACGTCACTTCCTGAGGGAGGCGACGGAAGTCACAGAACTTGAAACAACGTTTTCCGGAAGTGACTTTTTCAAAGAGTGCGGAGATGAAATGGACTGTTCCCAAAGCTCCACGGGCTCAGAGAAATTCTCCGACACACTCACAGCACTGTTTGCTACTCCAGGATCAGAGATTGTAGCACCAGTGAGGGGTTCTGCTTCTTCTGTAACGTGTGGCGTCGGGGGAGGAAGTTTCTTGACATACGTCGCGTGGATCCAATGCTTCTTTCCAGCCACCCGCACTGCTGTTTGGGTGACCAACAATACCTGATAGGGTCCCTGCCAGCGAGGCGCGAGACAGGAAGACCTTTCGTAGGCCTTCACTAGGACCCAACTTCCAGGCTGAATAGCGTGTCCTGGGCCCGTAAACCGTACAGGTAAAGCTGATTGGACCTGATGATAAATGAGATACAGATTTTTAGTCAACTGGTTACAGTAGTTTACAAGCAATACATTTTCTACCTCCCTCAAGGTTTTGGGCTTCGGAAGGCCACAAATGTTAGCAGGTCTCCCCATCAGTACCTCGAATGGAGAGAGCCCAGTCTTAGTTTGAGGTGTGGTACGCATGGCTAACAATACAATAGGTAAGGCATCCGGCCATTTCAGTTTGGTGCCGGCACATGTTTTTGCAAGCTTGTTCTTTAGGATACCATTATGTCTCTCTACCAACCCAGCACTTTGAGGATGCCTAGCTGAGTGAAATCGTTTTTCAATGTGTAACGCTGTGCATATCTGCAAAATTACTGCTGCAACAAAATGGGGACCATTGTCCGACCAAATTACCCTTGGAAGCCAAATCGTGGAAAGAATTCTTTTACCATCGTCTTTGCAGTGGTCATGGCAGTAGCATCCTTAACGGGGAAAGCCTCGACCCATTTACTAAAAGCACAAATAATCACAAGAACATATTTTTGATTGTTACACCGTTCCATCTCAATAAAATCAAAGTGAATGACCTCGAAGGGGACAGAAGGGGGCCCAAAACTACCCCTTAGAGTTACTGTGGCCTTCCCCACATTGTGCTGTATGAAAATCATACAATTCTGAACATGTCGCTGTGCGATCTTCGAATTTTTATCATTCACCCAAACTTGGTCTAACATTTTCGTGATCTGCTGAGCACACACATGCGTAGGACCGTGTGCCATCGTAACAATTGCCAGCACATATGAATCAGGGAGTAACCATTTTCCTTCAGATGTATCCACCCAACACCCATCGTCATCCAGTTTCCCCATCCCTTCAGCCCACCTTTTGGATTCTTCAATTGTGGCATCAGTTTGGATATCTCGCACATGCCCAATAACCTCATCCATTACATAGGCATCTTTTGTTTCCCTTAGAGCATACAATTCTGCGCTAAGGTCTGTGGCCGTTTGTCTGGCTATCTGGTCAGCAAAAGCGGCTTTCTCTTTTCCCACATCATCTATGACCTTACGATGTGCTGCACATTTCATGATCGCTAACTGCCTAGGGAGTGAAAGTGCCGTGAGCAATTGTACTATCAGGGGACCATGCTGAATCTTGGTCCCATGTGAGGTTAGGAACCCTCTTTCCGACCAGTGCCTCCCAAAGTTGTGAGCCACCCAAAAGGCGTACTGGCTATCAGTATATATGTTTACTGTATGCCCTTCGGAGAGTTCACAAGCTCGGGTCAACGCTATAATCTCTGCGGCCTGCGCGGAGTTATGCGGAATTCTCTTAATTTCAACAACCGTACTCAACGTAGTAACTGCGTAGGCAGCTGTAGATGTACCATCCGGGAGTTTGAAGCAGGAGCCATCACAAAACAGCTCCCCTTCTGCATTACCCAAAGGAGTATCTATAAGGTCTATCCTGCCCTTCGTTTCCTGTTCAGTGGTATACAGGCAGTCATGTAATTCTTCGTCCCCGCAAACAGTATTTTGCGGGAAAGGTAGAAGTTCAGCCGGATGAAGAACACAACACCTCTTAATTTGAATGTGAGGGGCAAACAGAATTAATTCATACCTCCTCAGTCGTGCAGAGGTGAGGTGTTGCGTTTGGGTTTTATTCAATAGAACATCTACAGAGTGAGGTACCATCAAAATTAAATCATGGCCTAGGACCATTCCCTCACTCTGTTTTACAGACGCGGCAGCAGCAGCAACAGCTCGCAAACATCTTGGCAAAGCACATGCGACAGGGTCAAGGGCGGAAGAGTAGTAGCCGCACGGCCTATTCTTCCCTCCATGTTCCTGTGTTAACACAGCCAAAGCACATCCATCAGATTCATGCACAAACAACACAAAGGCCTTGTCATAATTTGGAGTACCCAGAACCGGTGCAGAGCATAACGCGGTTTTGAGAAGCTCAAATGATCGTTGATGTTCCAATTTCCATGGCAGCAGCAAAGAAATGCCCTTCTTCGTCAAAGCCAACATCGGTTTTATCACTAGTGAAAAGTTTGGGATCCACAACCTACAGTAAGAAGCCATACCTATTAAGGCTCTGACTTCCTTCTGTGTATTTGGAACAGACATGCCAGAAATGTGTTTTATTCTTTCAGGTGTCAATCTTCTCCCCTCCTTTGACAGGAGGTAGCCTAAATAGGCGATCTCCTGACAACAATATTGAAATTTCCTGAGCAAAGCTTTATGACCGTTTTCGGCCCTATGAATAAGTAACAAAACAGTGCCTTCTTTACAAGCACTTTCAGAATCTGCAGCCAAAAGCAAATCATCGACATACTGAAGCAGTGTACAAGTAGGTGGCAATTCAAGGGTGTCAAGCTGTTCTTTCAAAGCTCTACCATAAATGCTTGGACTTTCAGTATACCCTTGAGGTGCCCGAGTAAATGTAAATGAACGTCCTCCCAAGGTGAACGCGAATAAATATCTACTCTCCTTGTGTATAGGAATGCTAAAGAAAGCATTCTTTAAATCCACAACACTAAAGTGCGTAGCTGTAGCAGGGATCATTGTTAGTATCGTTGTTACATCAGGCACAATTGGAAATTGTGGGGCGACAACTTTGTTAATAGCACGTAGATCAATTATAAAACGGTATGGGATTGCATTGTCGCCTTTCTTGTATACAGGCAAAATCGGGCTGTCACATAAACTACCTGCAATCTCTTCAATCACTCCTCGATGCACAAAATCGGAGACAATGCACTTCAAAGCACGCTCGCCCTCAACTGATATTTTATATTGCGGAATGCGTGGTAGTTTAACTCCATGTTTCAAAACTATTTTAACGGGCTCAATCTGTAGTACCCCGACATCATTGTCGTCAACCGCCCATAAACATTCCGGAACAACACTAAACTGAGGAGGCAATGGTTGAGTCAGAAACTGAGAATTGGGAAGTTGCTGTGGTGAAACCGTCAGTCGTACTCCATCAGAGGAACAATGAATTACTGCATTCAATTTCTTCAACAGATTTAACCCCAGCAAATTCTCTCCACAGTTCGAAGTCAGAAGGAAGGGACAATGGTCCGTAAAGGGACCCAAAGAAACAGACACCGGCGAAGAAACCGGACAAACAATTGGTATACCAGAAAACCCTACAGAAACATTTGTTTGCCCTGACAGTGGAATGTTTGGAACCCGGGAATGATCAATGGAGCACTTCTGTGCTCCAGTGTCTATCAAAAACTGATGTTTCCTATTCCCCACTAACAATTCATCGTAGGGACCTTTCTGATTAACGGGAATAGTCAAAGGTTCCAAACCCTGCTTCGGGCGGTCCTAACGAAATAAAATGTCATCGGAAGGAAGCTCTTCAGAAAGGTAGGCAGCAGAAGGGTGATCAAATAGGTTTCTCGTGTCCACATTCGAAATCTGATTTTCCCGTGAAAAAAGGTTGCTGAGGATCTTGCTAAAACTGACCTTTATCAGGGCCCCCCACTCCAGGGTGTCCTCTAGGTCATCTACCCATACTCCCAAATGCATTGTTTGACCTTTGTCGAAGGACGGGGCACTGTGCTCGCCAATGACCTTCCTGGCGGCAATAGGCACATTGATTAACATTCACAGGTTCCAAAGGAGCGTTTCCTTTCGGGACATACTGACCTCTGGTCTGTGAAGTACCCCCTCTGGGGTTTCTAACAATTTGTTGTAACAATACTTTAGTCTTCAAATCTCCTTTTTTCTTCTCTATTTTCTCTTTTTCATTATTAACACGGTTCTCATAATACTGAGCCATGTGCAAAACTTCGGATTGGGATTTCGCCTGCCAAGCGCTCTCAGAGGACATAATCCGTGACTGAATGTCGGGCAACAACCCACAAACAACCTTTTCCCAGACTCTGTGCCCAAGTCCTGTCCACTGAAGTCAGAGAATACCTGTTCGAATCTATTAAAGAACTCGGTGGCACCTTCAGTTTTTCCTTGAACACAGGCCGTAAACTTGTCCCAAATAATTCTTTTCTCAGGGATTATGGTTTTCAATTTTGCGACAATTCTATCTGGCAAAGTAAGTATTACCTGAGGTGGTTTCTCACCAGCTGGTCTTTCCCCATCAAACCTAGTCATGTTAGCCCACGTATCTCCTAACCCTGGCACATCGTCTATTGTTCGAACCTGCTTCCATAAATCTACGGGCAGGAGTACAGGGAATAGCAAGTCAATGTCACTTAAGGTGAACACAGAGGACTGCAAAACGGACTCTATCTCTTTGTAGAATCCTGTCGGGTTCTTCCTAATATTGGGAATTGATTGTCTAATAGTGTTCACTTCCTGTCGTGAAAACGGGACGTGAACAAATTGTGATACATAATGTGCTGGAATGTCCACAGCGGGCGCACCAGCGTTAGCGGGAATCTCAACCTTTCGGACAAAGGCCGGAGGAACCTCTCTCATAGGCAGCTGAGATATAGGTAACTCCAACCGCTTACTAAGCAACAAAGCCAGGTCGAGCGAAAAGGCCCTCTTACAAATACCCAATAACTCTATAGGACAACTAACCTTCTTCCTTACACATTCATCTTGCAGGTACTGTACCATTACCTGAATCACCTTCCTCTGCATTTCTACTGTATACTGACTATACGTGTCATATACTTCATCCGGCGGTATCGATGAATCCGAGATCCATCGAATCGCATCTTTGGTACAAATTCGTACTTCCACAGATGCCGATCTATGACACGGAAGGAACCGTTTCTGTACATACATACTGTCATCTTCACCATCCTCATCCCGTAATTTTTCAAAGTCTCTCCTATACTCAAACAATCTCTAAACATGACCATGTACTTTCTCCTCTGTGTCCCTCGAAAACGCTAAAGTATTTAAATCCCTCACCCCTTGTGGGTGATCCGCATTATGTAATGTACCCCACATTACACATAAATGAGTCCCCAAACCTTCAATAAAAACATTTTTCTCGGGAAAATTGCCCATACTTGATAATGTGGAAAAAACGTTAACTTGATCACCTTTCTCCATACAGTGCTTAGCCCATGCAAATAATTCCCGTTTCTTGTCTGCAGAAACAGTATTTCGAGTGACAATCTTTGACCCCGCACCCCGATCAACTTCAGTCAATACAGAACCACTCGGGAGCAAAGGTGTGGGCAAATTCAATGAGGGTGCGACTATCGGCGCAAGAGGAAGGGGTGGCGGGATAGGTGGAGGAACAACAACTAAAGGAATAGGAACAGTAGGTTGTGCAGGGGGAACAGGAATAACAGCAGGAATAACAGCAGGAATGGGCAGAGCACCCGGTAGAGGATCATACGGAGGTGGCGCAGAGGCACCAGGCCTGCGTTCGTTTAACAATTTTTCAATAAATTCTTCAGAGACATGGAAATCTTTAGAGGGATACATTTTCTGGATACCTAGTAGGAAGGCCCTATCCATATTTTTAACTGACCCCGAATGTTTTTCCTTATCATATAACAACGCCTTTTCTTCATTTGTTTTATGACGGCGTGCATGTTTATCCCTACTCTTAAGCTGCTGCAACGCTTCTTTTTTCCAATTCTGCAAAACATCAAATGCTGCAGGTCTGGCCTTCTTTTTTAGCAAGACCGATTCTAGGTATTCAATACGGGGATCTCGAAACTACCATTGATTGGCCACTGAAATTCGGAGGCGTGTCTGGTTTGTCTGTGCCAAATATCATTAAATACTATACTTCCAATGCCATACTTACAGTACATAGTACATGCCGGCGACCCCTCCTGTGGTGCCGGGCGGCTAAATTCCAAAGATTGTCGATCGCTGCGGAACAGAGCCCTAAAGCAGCTAGACAATTTCCCAGGCATTTCACAAAAAATTGGTGTTACCTGGTCAATAATTGTGTCTGCAGATACAATACGCCAAATTCAAATTGTCAGGGTTAAATTAAGAGCCGGGTCACGACTGCACCTGACCAAACCTAAGGAGGACCGTACGGTTTACCAAAGAACTTACCTAACGAATTTTACCTTGTGTTTGGTGGTTTGGACAAATCTGCCCGCCTCAAAAATGGACCCTCGTCAAGATGGCGTGTCAGACCACACGACTATCGTCCAAGGATCGGATCGTGCAGCGCTGCCGAGGTATCGCGTCTCATTCGGTCGGACCCGCAGCATCACACGGTCCGATCCCGGTTCGATAGTCTGCGTCAACCTTCAATGATCCGGCATCAACCTTGAGGGTCCCTATTCGGGCGCCAACTGTGGAAACAGAAAAATAATATGAGGCCGGGAAGCCCAGAAAGAAACACACCAACACAGGTTACAAAGAACATACAAGTGCTTTATTCAAAAGCTACAACAGTTACCAAAGTCAATTGACAAACGGATAGCTATTCGGCTCTCAGAGTAACATAACGAACTTCAACGAGAGTTCAATGCGTTAGTGAGAGAGACCGTACATTGGAATACTTGGGTCTTTTATACTATCTGTCCAGCCCTTGGCCAACCCTCTCGCGGGTTAACCATTCTACGAGCCGGGCCTATGGGTTCCTTGCCAGGTCAATCCTTTAATATATGCATTTCGATTAGTTTCACTGATATAGTTGTACATTTACATATAGGTCAACGGTAGGACAAGGTCTCAGTTCGAGACCCCGACAAGTGGCCTGCAGGCATATTAATTATTCATGTGTACGGAGGTCACAACAGCCAGAATCTCACTCAGAATGTCATTTGGCCTCCGTTTTGATGTTCCGGGTGACTTCCATATAACAAGAGAACCTAAAATGGCGGCTAAATCCAAGATGGCGACTTACATTACTTTTCTCTAAGGTCAAGACCTTGCCGTGGAGTTTGTTCGCATATGATGTTTAGACAACTTGGCGTAGGCCAATACACATACAATTGTTGCGGTAGGAGGCATAATAATATTGTGTCAATTCCGACATCCTGTCCCACCGAGATGCATGGAGGCTAGTGGCAGGTCATGGCTGCCCGTCTTGGCAGCTCTGCTAGCTTATGGAGGACTAGACTGCCATCCCTAGATGTTCATGCATGTGTCTGCACCTATGCAGCCATGCTCCACACAATTCAGATATGTCCACTGACAGGGCAGCCCCACTAAACACTGCACAGAGCCCAGCACTGCACGTTCTTCTGGTTTCTGCCTGGCCACCACCCCTGGTGTGCACCTGAATTGCCTTTGCTTGACCATCTGACTCTCTGTTACCAATTCAGACTGCTCTTTGGTTTTGCCACAGGATGTTTTGCGTCTTTGACCTGGACCCCTTCTCATTCTTTGCCTACCGCCTGTCAGGGCTGCTACTCTCTTAGGATTTGGCACAGGAGGACACCCTTGTTTGGCCACTGCCTTTGAGTACCCCTCGTAGGCATGGTGTTCTATGGATCTGCTATCTTCCTTTGCTTTTCCCGCAGTCAGTACCGGTAGGCCCTCTCCCCCTTTCTGACTACTGCTTTGTTTTGACCCGCTTGGTGTTACTGTACTGTTTTATGGTCCTTTTGCAGTGTGTCATTCATTAGACACACTTACCAAGCTGTTGTCTTCTTTTTGTCCTTATTACATTGGTGCCACTCCAGACATCGACAGGTATGCACTAGGGCAGGGTTCGGCAACCTTTGGCTCCCTTTGCCGCTCCAGATGTTTAGGACTACAACACCCATCAGGGGCATAGGGTTGATAACCCTAGTCCGCAAAAACAATGGTGATGGGTCATGGGAGTTGTGGTCCAACACATCTATAGAGCCACAGGATGCAGACCCCTGCACTAGGGGAAGTCGTGAGGACAGTAATTTGGGAGGACCCCGTGGTGGAAATACTGATTAATTTCTCTCCGTTCCCCTTGATGAGAGTTATTTTATTCGACACCTCCCCCTTAGTAATTGGTTCGACTCCAATGCTAGGGATCTGAATTTCTCTCATTTGGTAGCCATCTACTGCGGTCTGTTGTGACTCACCTTGCAGACAGAACACTCCTGGATCAGGGCGACTTGTCAGGGCAAATGATGTCCGTCCAATGATCCATAGGGGCCACTGCAGACGCATAGGTCGCTCTGACAGAAGACATTGTGACATTATGCACTGAGATGACCACCGTCATTGCCAATTTACAAATCAGATTAGATGCCCTGCAGACAAATGTGCATCCCCTGCCACCGGGCAAGGAGGTGCCCATAGTGGCAACAGCAGATGGCCAAGTGGCCTCCTGTCTTCTTGCGTGCACCCTTTCCCCATATAGTCAGTGCTGTTCCTTTCCTGTTGGTTCCTCTGAATCACTTCTCTGGGATCCATAAAGAGTTCTGTACATTGTATCAACTTGACGTGCCCTTTTCATGCTTTCTGTGCCATGTTATACGTCTCTGTATCTTCGCCCCTCACTGACCTGCTCTCCAATGGAATGCTTACCTTATACTACAATGCTGCAGTTTCCCATTGTGATTCTGCATGTCAGTGCCCCTCTGATGCATGCCCCATGTGTCCCAGTGTATGACAGCTTCTAGGTGACCTACTGCCATTTCAAAGCTTCTCCCTCATTACTACAATACTGCCCTCATATGCTGCCATGGAGTAGCACTTATTCCCCATCATTGGCTTCATAAGTTGCAGTGCTGTCTCCCTCATTCCTAGATCACAGTACTTAAAAACCTTCAGTGTAGGCTCACTCATTCTCTGCCACTGTAAGAGGATCTCTCTCATCCTCAAAAAGGTGCCTCCACACCTTAAAGTGGATGCACGCTCATGTAGCATTGATAGCATCAGACATTTCAATATAGTCTCACTCTTTCCTGCATTACTGGTCTCTGGCAAACAAATGAACTATAGCTCGTTCCTACATCACTGCCAAATTGTGTTCCCGCCTCACATCTCACCCATATTTATTTATTTATTTGATTTATTTGTTGCATTTGTCACACGCCCAAGCCCAAGGGTATCACGGCGTTGGTTATTTAGGAACTTAGCTTGTTGTGATCTTAATGTTCTGGTTACATGTGTACATTCAGATTCACCATATGAATACACATTGATGGTCTTAGTGTTCTGGTTACATACATACATTCGGTTTCACCATATGTGTAACATTGAGGTTCTTGATTAAGATCTTAGTCGAATTTATTAAAGAGCCAGGTTTTGCCTAAAGCGATGGAGCGATTGCTCAATTCTAATGTGAGCCGGTAGCGTGTTCCAAAGCGTTGGTGCGGCTACTGTGAAGCTAGAGCCTCCCGCCCTCTTACTCTTGTAGCGAGGAACATTCAGGGCAAGGCTGGTGCATGATCGAGACCTTTGGGGTTACACTGTTGTTCAGATGGTGGGAGCATCATTAGAGATACATTTATGTGCAGTGGTCAGGGCCTGAAAGAGGATTCTCGCTTTCACATGTGGCCGAAACATCCCATGCCACGTATGCCAAACCCCACCTCCTTCTTCTGCCATATTTTACCCTAACAAAAATGCACAAATGCCTCAATTCCACGTTTGCATCTGTAAACATGTTCGAAATTGAGTGCAAATCATTCGAGCTTATTCTGGTGCAAAACTGCATAGCAGCAACTTGGGGGAACTCCACCTCTGTCCTCATTGAAAGCTTTCCCTTTGGCCTAGAATTCCTTGTTATTTTGCACGAACCGATGGCACTGGGTGTTCTATCAATTTATAATCGAGAAATGCAATCCCTAATTCCTTGTTTCATGATAGGAACATTGAGGAACGGAGCTAAATGGATACCGAGAGAGGTGATACTTGTGTAGGAATGGATATGATAGTGAGCTGGAAAACGCTGGCAAAGACACCTCAAGCAAGCGTGCGGTCTACTGATAAAGTTGCTTTAGGGGATAAGGATATTGACAGAGACTCCTATTTAGGACAGGGCAGTGCTCAGCAAGAGGACCAATAGGGTGCAAGATAATCAAGATGGAGCAAAAAGGAAAAATCAGGTGGTCACTGATTCAGTTAATGTAATCATTCTATTGCCCCGATTCATGGGGTATGCAGTCTTTATATCGAATATTTTATAAAGAATGAACATATATCAAATTATTTATAACAAAAAATGCTATGGCGAATGCACTTAGGGGAGGGGTAAAGATTTTTGAGAAACAGTTGGGATGGGTTTTTAGGGATGGGAAATTGCCCTCCTCCCCAAAAAAAGTGCATTCTCCATTACATTTTTCGTTATAAAATATTCGACATATGTTCATTCTTTATAAAATATTTCGTTATAAAGACATGTAAATGATTCATGGAATTTTTGCAGTAAAAAATAACTTTGCACGGACTTTGCACTGCAAAAATACACTTTGCACAGTTCCATGAATCAGGGCTTGTGTCGGCAGTGCAAAGTCACTTTTCAGCAGTGCAAAGTCACTTTGAACCGTGCAAGAAATTCCACGAATCCGGCCCAATGGCTCAGATGTCATTGAGGGTGGAGGGAATGAAAAAGACATGGAAAGGCTCCAACGCCCCAACCCCCCAAAAAATGAAAAACCCGATGTAATTGTTTACTTTGAAATCCTATGGCCAGGCCAAAGAGCTATATGTAGCACTATTTCTGAAGTGATGCTATCCCTGTTTATTGCAGCAATAATGTCTATCCTGTCTGAAAATATAGCATGTTTTACAGGAAGAAAACAGCTGTGCCTATCCCAAACAGCAGGGATTCGTGCATATGCAAATTATGTTTGGCTGATTACTGGAGCATGCGTGTTAGGAGCTGGTTAGCGAAATCTAAACACAAATGAGGCTGCAGAGCAAACGGGGAGCTTGACAATCTGGCAGACATTATGAAGCAGAAGGACTGGACACTCTCTTCAAGGGCAAATCCACAATAGCGAGCTGTGACAAAAGCAATAGCTCTTGCCTTGCAAATTTGTATTTGTATTTGTTTATTTATAACGCGTAGACCATCAGGCCCGGGGCCATCAGGGCGCAAATGTAGAGGGTGATCCTTTTATGCACGGTGGGGGCTTTACAGTAAAGAAACACCCTCATAATGTACAAAGTCAGAACGTTAGGCTTTGTCAAAGCGTGTTTGTAGTGGTTACAAACTATAATTTGCAGATTTCTCACAATTTCACCAGATATGGTATGGGAGGAATATGGTGTCCAAGATCACACATGTTGATAACGTGGGAATCCTGTTCTTTCGCAGGAAAACAACTTTAGCACTGGACCACACCTGGGATGTGTCGATTGGCTGTTTTCTCTAAAGCAGGAGTCTGCAACCTGTAGCTCTCCAGATCTGTTGGACTCCAAATCCCATGATTACTCACCATTGACTATGCTGGCTAGGGCTGATGGGAGTTGTAGACTAACACATCTGAAGAGCCAGAGGTTGCAGATCCCTGCTCTAGAGCAATTGTCATAATGTAGACGGTTCTACATGCAAATGATCGGATTGTATGTTGAGTATTATCATAAATGACTATGTACAAAAGGGCTTCAAATTTTGGGTGATGTTACAATGCTAGATTTGACATTGGAGGGCAGGACTATTGTTCGGACTGCAAGACGGACGGATCTTGAGGGTACCACATTCTTCCCGACAAAGAAGACGAGAAACAACGGGTGGTCGATCCCCCGTAAAGATTGCAGCGCTGGAAAATCCTGTATTTTAGGGTGCCAAAGGGACAGACAGAGACGCTGGGGCCTGAGGCGCGGGCCGCTGGTCGTGTTTCCGGCCAAGGACGCATTTGAAAGAAGGGTGCCCGAGCATAGTGCAGTGCTGGGAGGCAGGAGCGAGGTGGGAGATGGAGCCGCTGCTGCAGAGAGCGACCCGGCTTGAAACGGTGACTGGATGGTGAGGGGGAATTGGCAGCAGCAGTACATTGTGTTGACTGGCTAGGCTCCACAGAGAGGGACACAGTGATGGTCGTGGAGCAGGACATTTTAGCGCGTGCCAATTTGGCGTTGACTTTTCACCGCAGGAGCCAGTTTGGAGCGTCCTGTTCGGCACGGCAAGTTCTGCGCAATCTTCATTAACACTGTTTAATTAGGGCAGTCGTGAACCCAGCCCTGCAGGGCAGCATGTCTGAACAGTTAACCGCAAGGCCGCTGAGAGCTTATCGATGTTATATGCACCAGTACTTATATTAAGCGTTATGAGCGTAAGTTATTCTTAATGACCAATGTTAATATAAGTAACTGGGGCATTTGAAAATGCTAAGATCTCGATATCCTAGTGGTTAGCTCTGCGGTCTCACAGCCTTACAGGAAAGGGTTCTAGATAGCATCAATCTTTATTGGTTATGCTGGTGCCAAAACAACCCAGCGACGGACTGGTCCCGCCTAACAGGCCGCGCCGAAATGGAGTGTACTGTGACGGCCACCCTCAATTGCATGGATGAGGGGTATATCCACTTGAGTGTAGTGCAGCGGATGAGGCCACAGGCGCAGCCGCCCAGTGAGAGGGGTCTGGAGGGAGAGCATCACCACCACTGGGGACAGGAGGAGTAAAGTGGAGTTTGGTGGTGATAGAAACAGTGGTGGCGGCTGAGGCGGGACACTCAGCACTCTAGTGAGCTGAACGGAAGCGGCATGGAACACATATCCAGCCTCATCTGACAGCGGATCAAGTGCTTACTGAAGTCTCAGGGCCTGAATGGAATAGTGCCTGCTGGAGACTGGATAGATAGCAGAGCAGCAGCAAGATTGCTGTGACAAATAAGACCAGGCGCCAACACTGCGGGAGTGCCCCTGTATATGAAGAACAAACGGACGCACAATCCACACAGCAGCAGTAGAAGGGGGCTGCTACCTGGCACAGTGCTGGTTGGGTGAGTGAAGGAACAGACAGGCACCGGGAGAAACATCCTCTCCTGGGGGGGTTGCAGAGTGGCACATTGAAGGTTGCATGTGTGGAGTGGCAACCACTGGGACTGAGTGAAGCGAGCGGCAGTGAGGCGGTAGGGTGTACAGAGCCGGACTTGGGGATTGGTCCATGTGGGAAGCCACAACAGAAGAACCCCAAACTAAGGGGTGTGAGCACGCCAGAATGGTCAATCCCCAAAAGCAGTCTAAAATGAAGCGGTTTGCCAAGCAGAACCCATCGCAGCTGCAGGACATGGACCAATCGCTGGCCGCACCCGATTTAGATGTTGCCTTGCTGAATCAAACTCTTTCGGCACTGCAGGAAAGTACCAACACGCTGGGCAAGAAAAACAACACTCTCTCTTCCAAGGTGGATATATCGGCAATGCAGATAGAGATGGTGTGCAGGAGATTGACAGAAGCTGAGCTGCAGATCGGGGACAACGATGATATAATCGTGAAACTACAGAGCAAAGTGGCCCAGCTGCAACAGACCATAAAGAAAGTACTGGCAAAGAACGAGGACCTGGAGTGGAGGTCCAAGAGGAGTAATGTCTGTATATTTGGGGTACCGGAGTCAACCCCAATTGATTACATGAAGAAGTTTATAGAGAAATGACACCTGAAGTGTTGGTTAACCCCACTGTCTCATCCATGTGTATGTTGGAAAGAGCACAACAGTCGCTGGCACCGAAGCAGCCACAGGGGTGCACTTGAATATTCAGTCATTGCCTGCCTATTCAGCTACCCGGATAGGGATGTCCTATTGAGAGTAGCTAGAGAAAAAGGCAAGTTGAAATATGGATTGACAACACTCAAAATATTTCCAGACTTCAGTCAACAGGCACAGGTGCAAAGGAAAACTGTACAGGTGGCAAAGACCATAATTGGACAGAAAGGGATCCGGCACTCAATGGTGTATCCTGTGAAGCTAAGGATCATGCAAGATGAGAAATCCTCTTTCTTCATGGACCTGAGGGTGCCGAATGGTTTGCCAGAGACTTACAGATGGCGGCCTGACCACAGCAGAGACTAGCAAAAGGAAGAGAGAGAGTCAAAGGTTACCCCTATTCATAGACGCACTGAAGGTGCATACGAACTGCTGCATAGGCTAGGTTTAGCAAATACTAGCCAAGAAAGATCACAGAGAGGAAGGATTGTGAATCCACAAGAGGTATTTTAATTAAGGACTAGATGAACATCTAAAAAGGCCAGGAAACAAAAAGGCCTAAATGGAGTAGTTAAAAAGCTAAATAAAAATAA
Organism: Ambystoma mexicanum; assembly: GCF_040938575.1. Classification (NCBI taxonomy): domain Eukaryota; kingdom Metazoa; phylum Chordata; class Amphibia; order Caudata; family Ambystomatidae; genus Ambystoma; species Ambystoma mexicanum. The sequence continues at coordinate 127,361,130 of NC_090935.1, read as the reverse complement.
ATCACACAAATAACTACACATTTCGTGTGGGTTAGTAGCAGAAATTTAGTGCATTTTCATGTACTACTCAGGAATAGTTAGACTGCAAACTTGAGAACAGCGTATGGTGGAGGGTAGCATACTCTATAGGGTCCGTTTTTTTTTTTTTCTCGTGGCAAAGTTTGAAGAGAGGGGGAGCGCCACCCAAGAATGTTGTTATGGATGAATTAACTAGACTAAAGTCGTCTGACACAGGGAGCTGTGGCAGTTAGTGTGCGCACACCCTTAACGCAGTAATGCAAAGCTGGGTTGTTAGTTAAGTCATTCAGGATAGGATGGGAGTGGGATTTAGCTGGTATGTTGACATTAATGGCGTTGGTGGGGGGATTAACAGGGAGGGAGTTCCCTTGTTTTTACGCAGTGTTCCTAGATGCCCAAGTATAGAACAAGTGTTTAGTGTAGGGGATGGGAGTGTTGATTACTTAGTGGATATGTCCCAGATGCAGGAATGGACTGATAGGGTAAGGGTCACAGTAAAAGGTACACAATGGGATGTCAAATTTGAATGGGATTACAGTCATGATTTGGAACATTAGGGGCTTCATGAATGGCAAGGAGTGCAGGCAGATAATGAATCTGGCAAACAGACATCACGTGATGACCTTGATGCTTCAAGAGACGCATTTCAGTGGGGAAGGAAGGCTACCCAGGTCACAGGGTTGGGGGATTCTCAGATACATTTCATCTTTTTCCATGCACTCTAGGGGAGTAGTGGCATACCTACCTAAGGCTTCAGGGTTTAACCTACATGCCTTAATTGGAGAAAAGGAAGGCTGGTATTTGAAGCTGGCGGGGAAGATTCTGTAGATTAACGTCCTATTGATAAATGCTTATACGCCCAATCTAGATTCACCAGCGTTCTTCCAGATGTGTGAGTTATATACATACATATGATTAATGCTTAATCATATGGGCTGGGAACTTTAATATGCCTCTATCGCTGGAGATGGACAAGGCCACCACATCGCAGGTCAGGCTGCCAATAGCCACGGAGACCTAGGGCATGATAGCAGAGTATCTTGGCCTAAAAGATGCTGGCTGATACTGGGATCCAGGCAGAGTACACCTACTACTCAGGGCGGTACGCAATATCGCATCCAGTATAGACTATATCATGACTACGTCGGGATAGCGACGAAAGTGGAAGAGGCGAGGATTCTACCAAGGACCGTTTATGGACCAATCTCTGATGCTGATTACCTTTACCAAAGCCACTGGTGCTCCCTAGATGGAGGTTTAAAAGACAAGCACTAAAAGACTCAGGCCCTGATTCACAGAGTTTTTTCCAATAGGGATTTTCCATTATAAAACACTTGTGTGAATTAGGCCCGTAGTGTTTAGAGGGGAATCAGAACAAGCCATTGAACTGTACTTTCAGTATAATGTAGGGTCTGTGCCACACCTAGGATTGGTCTGGGAGGCATTTAAGGCCTTCATAAGGGGTAGCCGCTTCTTGAGAGAGGGGATGAGGTGTTGAAAGTCGACCAGAGATCTATGGAAGGGGTAGACAGAGAGATTTAAAAAACTAGAGAATGACCAGCACAAACAAAGGGTGGGGCAGAGGTATTGCAGAAGCTACGATAATCCAGGAAAGAGTTCACTGAGTGGGTAATGAGCGAAGTTAAATATCTTACTGGACCAGCATATGCCGAAACAAACAAGGAAGGGGACAGGCCAAGCAGGGCACTAGCATGGGCCCTTTGAAAGGAGCGAGAACCTGTGCGCATAGTAGAGGTGGCAGATAATGAAGAGGTGGTTAGAGATCCTGCAGGTCATAACGAAACATTCAGGGAACCTTACAGTTCTCTATATACTTCTCAAGTGCAGGTGGGCTCCAGGGAGATTTATGGCGCTTTTGGATCAGGTAGCATTAAGATGGTTGGACCCAGAGCAGGCGAGGATGCTGAAATATCCCATCACAGAGGACGAAATTAAAAAAGTGACACGGCCAACATCAAATAACAAAGCCCTAGGGATGGATGGATTATCAGCAGAGTTTTAAAAGTAATATGCGACAGAACTTGCCCTGCACCTAACGAACATGTATGAGTCAGCGCTCAGCAAGGCGGTGCTACCAGAATCCACACGCGCTGCCCTAGTGACAGTACTGTTAAAGCCTGATAAAGAACGGCTAAATGTGCCTCGTGCAGGCCAATGTCCTTGAGAAATGTGGACAGTAAAATATTAGCCCACCTATTAGCAAACTGGTTACAGCCAAACATGCCAGCAATAGATTTACCAGTTAAGGTGGGACTTATTCCAGGGAGGTCAATGCAAAATGATCTCAGGTGACTAATCGCACTATTACATAACATTAAAGTCTCAGTTCCAATAACAGCAGCCTCACTCGATATGGAAAAGGCATTTGACTTGTGGAGTGGCCATTTTTATTCAAAGTCCTATGTAGAGCGGGCTGGGGTCATATATATATGTACAGTGGGTGTGATTGCTATGCAGCTCTCCCATGGCCAAGGTATTGACTAATCAGAGAACATCCGGGGTGATCCATCCGCCCAGAGGGACAAGGCAAGGATGTCTGCTGTCCCCTTAACTTTTTGCAATGGCTATCAAGCCACTGGCCTGTTACATTAGGGAGCACCATGGGCATGGAGGGGTGAGGTCATACTTATATTGTCTCCCTTTGTGCTGATAACATGCATATGACATGCTGCTGTATGTGAAAAATCGTAAACAAAATCTTCAGGCCATAGTGAAAGATGGACAGAGGTTTGGGGGGCTCAGAGTTGAAGATTAATTGGGACAAATCCGAAATAATGCCTTTGACACAGGAAGAGGTGCGAGGGGACTTCAAATGGTGCCACTTGGGTATCATATACTTAGGAATAACGGTGACATCAGAGGTCTCCACATTTTATGCCGAAAACTATCTCAAAGTATTGGAACAGCTAGAAAGTAGGGTGGATTCTTGGTTTTTCCTACCCATCTCCCATGCGGCATGTGGCTAAAATGGTCTTGGTTGTCAGACTTCTATATATTTTGAACAATGGTCCTATAGCGTTGTTGTGTGTTATTACATGAGAGTACAACCTGTGTATAGAATGTGGAACACTATGATAGAATGTGGAAGGGATCGGGAAAGTCTGTCATTTAGAATGTATAAGGCCGTAAAAGGATGGAGATTAAAGTATATGGTTTAAGCACAGCTGTCTCAGACATACTGATATTATAATTTATATGCAAAGCAAGGTACAACAATTTGGCGATGAGGGGAAACTGAGCTACACTTGAAAGAAATAATCGGATGAAAGAAAAGACAAAAACGTAAAGCTGATCAAGGTGAACAGTGTTGGTGTGAAAGTGAAAGTATACAACAAAAGAAACGGTAAGACGCGCATGACGCGGCCGAAATAACATAGGGATATGAAGCATGAAGGACGTTTGGCGATAAGAAAGGCATAAAAAAAGTAAATGATAGCCTGATAGCCTGCAAAGAAGTAATTGGAAACAGCATTTAAAAAAAAAATAAACGATTGTAACTTACTGAAAGCGTGAGAAGGGCTGAGTGAGACGAACGCTATGGCTGACGTACAGAATAACGTTGGTGTAGTACTAGAGAAAAGGACCAAAAACATGAAATAACGTGCTGCCATCTTGGGCATGTTTAAGGAGTTACTAAGGAAACCGAACCGAAACGGAAAAGACGAGGTTCAGTACGAGTGTAACAGAGGAAAGCAAAATAAAGGAAATCTTGAAACAGTGCACAAATATAACGGAGAGTACTATAGTGCGAACAAGCAAAGTAAACATAGCAAAGTGAAGCATTGAAAGTCCATGTAAAGTGACAAATAAGCAAAGTAGACAGAGCAAAGTGAAGCATTTGTGTAGCATTAACAAATAAGAGAAATGAAAGTAAAACAAAAACAAAATACAATGCAAGATGAAGTACCAACAGGAATTTGAAATTATTTAGGACTAGAACTAAACAAAGAAATATATAAACTGTATGCTGAATACTACAAAATTATAAATATATACATTAAAATATTGGTGGAACATTAAATAAAATGTCGTCTGACAATGCAAATGGGGACTCAAGCACAAGTGCAAACAAGGATTATGAGGGATATATATTCAACCAATGCACGCAAGGTCTGAATGAGTCCATCGTTCAATTTGCATTACAATTGCAACGAAAGGCAGTATATTGTGACTTTGCAAATTACAATGATAATGAATCTATAAGATTAACAATAATTGAAGGCTGTGTATCATCTCAATTCAGGAAACATCCATTAAAAAAAACGCTTCCATTGAAAGAAGTACTAGAATTGACCAGAGTATACGAGAGAGTTGATACGCAGGCGGTGAACATAGAAAATCCAAAGACACTGGACTCCGTTGCTGCTATGGGACAAAATGTACCATGGCAAAAGAAATATTCCAATGGGTCATTTGGAACAACACCTCGTCAAGATGGCTCGAATAACAATCATGTTCGTAGTAATTCAATGGAAAGACAATGCTACAGATGCAGATTTGAATTCCCTCACAAAGGTCAGTGTCCTGCTATGGATCAATTATGTCTACGATGTGGACAGGAAAATAATTTTCAGACAATGTGTCGAGAAAGAGTAATGACACCTCCATATAGACCTAATGCACAAGTGAGTTCAAACCATGGGTATGAGGGTCAAAGAGGTTTCAATGCAAGACCATTTCCAGAGATGACAAGATTATTTGGATTGGCAGGAGTGACTCAACAAGTTCAGCAATGGATAATCTACAAATAGACATGTCTGAGCAGAGGGTTCTACAACATGATTTGGCTGTGAAACCATGTCAGAGTCAGAATCGGGAAGAAAAACAAATAGGAGATCCATATGAGAACCCACCAATGGAAGAAGAATATGTGAGCAAATCTGAATATCAATATCAGGAGTATGATAGATATAGTAAAGAATATGTGAGACTAATATATGACAATGGAGATGATAAAGTGGCCATAAAAGTTACTGTGAACCTAGATGGACATGATATACCATTTCTAGTGGACACTGGTGCAACTGTAAATGTAATGAGTGAAATTGTATATGAAGGGATATCAGCATTATATCCTTTAAAACCATCAAGAGCACAGATATTTCAATGGGGTGGCAAACAACCATTGTTGTTGAAAGGACAATTTCAATGTGATTTGATTCATAATGGATGTTGTGTGTCAGTTAACATGCATATTATAAATGCTCCAGCAGTAGGGAGATGTCTCATCAGCTGCAAAACTGCTATGGAATTACAGCTCATTGCTGTTTAGTGTGGTCAGTCAGACGAAATACAAGGTGTTCCCTTGCGGTGCCACGATGTATGTGTTCTTGCAAAAGTAACATTGGATTTGGAAAAGATGAAAGAGAAGTTTCAAAAATGATTTCCGGGTGTTGGAAGACTAATAGATAGTGTGATACATTTACATATTGATCCAAAAGCTTGTCATGTTCCTCAGCAACCCAGGCGAATAGGGTTTCATTTGCAGGTCAAAGTCTCTCGAGAATTACAACAATTGATTGACAATGACATCATTGAGAAAGTTGATGATGGACCTACTCCATGGGTATCACCACTGGTAGTGGTACCTAAAGCAGATGGTCGTCTTCATTTATGTGTAGATATGAGGATTCCTAATACAGTGATACAGAGGGAGCGACATCCAGCACCGAGTATTGAGGACATGATAATTTGTTTAAATCAAGCTACCAGATTCACGAAATTGGATCTGAACCAGGGATATCATCAATTGGTAATTGATCTGGAGTCAATACTCATAACCACTTTTACGACACATGGTAGACAGTTTAGATACAAAAGACTACATTCTGGAATTTCTTATGCAGCAGAGGTATTCCAAGAAACGATAAGAAAAGTTATTGCTCCAGTAAAATATGCCTTTAATTATAGTGATGATATTTTGGTATTTGGAGTAAATCAAAGTCAACATGATGAGACCTTGGAAGAGATATACAAATACAAAATCCTTCAGGATAATGGGTTGACACTAAATGGCCCAAAGTGTGAGGTGAACAAGAAGAGTTTAAGATTTTTGGTCATATATTTTCAGAAAAGGGGATCAAGGCAGTTCCAGAGAAAGTGAATAGAATTCTACGCTGGATCCTCCAACGGATGTGGCTGAAGTGAGATAATATTTAGGAATGACTGGGTATTGTGCAAGCTATTTGTCCAATTATGCAACAATGACTGATGCTTTGAGACAGTTGTTGAAGAGAGGTGCACCATTTCTGGGGAATGAAGATTGCAAAGAAAGTTTTCAATTGATTAAAGTTGAATTGACAGTTGGAATATTTCAATCCTAGATGGGAGGCTGAAATCACAGTGAATGCAAGCCCAGTGGGTCTGGGTGCTATTGTGGCACAAATAGAACCAGGCAAAGATCATGTCAGACATGTCGTGTCTTATGCAAGTCGTGCTTTGAGTTCTATTGAGCAGGCAAATTCACAAGCTGAAAGAGAAAGTTTGGCAGCAGTATGGGCTTGTGAGAAATTTCATCATTCCGTAATTGGAAGCCCATTAACTTTAATTACAGATCATCAGGCTCTTCTGTCTCTGTTTGGTAACCCCAGAGTTAAGATGCCTCAGAGGATTGAAAGATGGGGATTTGCTTACAAGAATATGATTTTTACATCATTCATAAACCGGGAAAGGAAGCTAATCCAGCAGATTATCTATCTAGACATCGAAAAGAGGTGAATGAGCATAAAATGCAAGTAGAAGCAGAAGAATATCTGTCATATTTGTCACTTAACGCATTACCAGTGGCAGTCACCAAAGAAATATTTATGGAAAAAAGTAGACAGGATCCTACAATTCAACTGGCAGTTCGGATTACTACAGAAGGTAGTTGGAAATCTTGGATGAAAACTCAAATAGAAGATGGGGTGGAGAGAAGTGATCTGGAGAGGATAGCTAGAGTGAGTAATTAATTATCAGCAACTGAACAACGTTTGCAACTGAGAGGAAATATGTTGGCTCCTAAAAGTTTGCGGATGGTGCTTGTGATGTTGGCGCATGAACGATATCGTGGAGTTGCAAATACAAAAGAAATTCTTAGGAATCAAGTTTGGTTTCCTTATATGGATGTCATTGTTGAGGACATTTTACAACAATGCATTGCTTGTCAAGTGACGATGTCTGGAAAACCCTCTGAACGTCTTCAGGTAGTGCCATTGCCTGATGGACCTTGGAATAGAGTAGCTGTTGATTTCGTTGGCCCACTTGAAGAAGGAGGTTATCTATTGGTAGCTCAGCGTAATTGGTGGCGCAGTTAGAAAAGCAACGGTTCGTACCATGAGCCCTTAAGAGGCGGAGTGTGGAGGTAGAGTGTGGAGTCTGCTGGAGTCAAGTCTGTTTTCCGTATCTATTGCTGGAGGAGGCAACAGAGAACTGTATGACTACCACTCCTGGCCGCGGAGCGGGCCGCGGAGTGTGGAGGTAGAGTGTGGGGTCTGCTGGAGTCAATTCTGTTTTCTGTGTCTATTGCTGGATGAAGCAACAGAGAACTGTATAACTACCACTCCTGTCCTGGCCGCGGAGCGGGCCGCGGAGTGTGGAGGTAGAGGTAGAGTGCTGGAGTCAAGTGTGTTTTCTGTGTCTATTGCTGGAGGAGGCAACAGAGAACTGTATAACTACCACTCCTGGCCGCAGAGCGGGCCGCAGAGTATGGAAGTAGAGTGTGGAGTCTGCTGCAGTCAAGTCTGTTTTCCGTGTCTATTGATGGAGGAGGCAACAGAGAACTGTATAACTACCACTCCTGGCTGCGGAGCGGGCCGTGGAGTGTGGAGGTAGAGAGTGGAGTCTGCTGGAGTCCGCGGGATCAGCGGATCGGAGGACACGACCCACTCAGGTAAGATCAGCCCGCTGCGCATATACAACTTGAAATATATGGTGCGCACATAAGCCCACATGTTAAACGTGAAAATCGAACACTGATAGAAACTCTATTAGGTGAAACAATATAAATACAAGCTGAAATGAGAGCACGTCCTTGTACTTTACACCAGCAAAAGTGTTAAAGAGTTCAGCTGACTGAGTATAACAGACGTTACCAGACATTACCAGGGAACCTTAAGACCACGGAAGCCCGGTAAATCTGTGAAAAGCGCAGCGTGGGGGGACTGCGGGAACTGTCCTTTGACCCCCGCCCTGCAAAACTGAGGAAACCTCGAATACAACGCAGCCGAGAAAAGAGCACCATAGTGTTTCCTTCGCGCCTTGTTTTATTGTTTTTGAGACAAATTCGCTCTACAAAGCGATTATTATAGATCTCGCACCCAAGATACGGTGTGGATCGCATAACAGAAGGAGAACTGTGTGGGGGGACTGCGGTAGTAAGTCCTTTGACCCCCATATGTATAGAGAAACTACAATCATTCCCCGCCCCCGACCCTGATGCCGACCTACCTAGTACTGAAGCTGCCGAGACCATTCACGGCGCGGACGGGCCTGTGGGGAGAGCGAGCTCAGTACCGAAGGAGAGGCGGGGAACGTGAGCGGCGACCGCGGTGCGCTGATAGCGTGTGCTGAACGCAGAGTGGCAGCAGCCAGAGGGAGAACGGAAAGTGAGAACGGCGAGAAACGGAGCAAGTAAAATCTGCTCCAAGGAAAAACAAAGTGAATCAGGGAAAAATGAAGACCAAAACAGACAATAGACAAATCAAAGAATTGGAAACAGCTATTGAACAAAAGCTCTGTTCCAAAACTATAACACAGGAAAGCGATACCAGTAAATATGATCACCCATTACTATCGCAGAAAGAAAAGGCCATAAAGGCAAAAGAACAATGGAAATTGTACTATCAAAGAGCGACCAAATCAGAAAGATTCATAAAAGAAACTGCTCCAATCAGTCAATGTCGAATGGAACGCCTATCGCTGGATTTAACAGAAATTGAAACACTGATGGAATTACAACAAATAAATAGGAAAAACAAAAAAAAATCTAATTTAGCTGAAAGATCATTTGAAACAAGCAATGAAACTAATAACTGGCAAAACTATGCTGACTCAAGCTATACAACTGTAAATAAGATGCAACTAGCAAACATGGAAACAAATGGCAAGGGAACAGCCCATAAGTCAGAGGAAACTGTTGGCGACTGTCCACCTAAGCCAGGAAACAAACAGGAGTCAGTTGCCACATCAATGCTGGATCTACAGAATATGCTGATAGCTGTGGCAACGCAAACAATGATACCCTACATAAAGCTACATAAAGCTACAAGAAGCAGGCAATGAAACAACGAAAGAACATACTACAATACTTAATTCCATATTCACCAAACAAAAGAATCTAGAACAACTGATACATTAAATACAAGAACGGCTCAGCATAGATGCAGAAAACAGTTATATATGGCAACAACGTCTTGCAGAGATAGCAAGACAGGACAGAATGGATAAAGCAACACTCATGGAAGCCTTAATCTCGTTTACAAAGACATCTTTAACGAGGAATAACAGCGAAGGAAAAAACCAAAAGGAGAAAGAACAAATGTCTGGAGCATCAAAGGCAGGTCCCGCTAAGACAAGAGGGGACAACGCACAGTCTAGGAAGGAGAACCATCATAATGACGAAGCAGAGAGTCATAATAACATTCTCCTAATAGACCTGACATCTGAAGAACTAAATAAAATAAGTAAAAAGCCTACAAACCGGATTGTGGAATTAACCACACATACTATAGATCCTCAGACTGAGAAAACACAAGGGAATGTAAATTATAGCATATTCGAACAACAGACACAGAATAATTCAAATAAAACAAAAACGCTAGCGGCAAAAAAGCAGACCAAAAAACAACAAAGGGGATCTAGAGCATTTCTTAGGAATCTAGCTCAAAGCGCTAAGGATAACATCAAAAAATCACAGCCCCAAAAACACAAAGAAATGAGCACAGTAGACCCAGTAATAAAAGAAAGTGACACTGGAATTAGAGGAATAGAAGAATCCAACCAAACCCAAGAAATAATAAGAGATGGCGATAACATCCAGTCAGTTAGTGCTTTAACAAGTGAAGAAAGAAACATTGGATCCTTGTTGAATCTTTCCACATATTCAATACACGAATCAGAGAATGCTCAAAACGAAGACAAAATAGGAAACGAGCAACAGGAACCACAACCAAATCCCGCATCTATGCTTGTGATCGACTGCTATGAGGAAACCATCACAGGATCATATATATCAATTGAACTATTGTGTGAAGAAATTTCTGATGGAGATCTGTATACAGGAAATAGCACCCTGAACACAACAAGACTAGAGAGATCAGAACAGGAACAACAGCCTGAAGTAACAAACAAAGATAGTTATGAACGATCTGAACGAAGAAAGAAACAAGTCAGGAATGAAGAAAGATTGCAGCTTGAACAACCACAATTTGTAGACCCTTACTACAAAGAAAGTGTAATCAGACTAAAGCTGGAAGGAAGATCGGAAAAAGAGGCTAACATTGTGATGAATAGAACCAATCTATTACGCCTCTTTAAGACAATTCCAAAACTGGAAAGGTTAAAATCAAAAGATCTGAAATTAATTGAATTTAGAGATGAACAAAGATTGGATAAAATCTGGATCTACTGTTACTCAAGGGAATTGCAGAGTTTAATATCATCATGTACTGAAGAACTGGAAGTAAGAGGATTCAGAGTGTCAAATGACGACAAATTGGCCAATGAAACGAAAGAAATATCCATCATGACTCAGCAAGAGAGTAACAGAACATACTCTGACATCAGTAGTGTTGTAAGCAAGTCATACAATGAAAATAAAGGATGGAATGAAAAAGAGAAAGAAAGATGGTACAAGGATGAGCAAAAAAGAACGAATCCAAGACAATACAACGACAAAACACCTAACAGATGGAATTTTGAAAAATCACCCTTCTGGCGGGAAATTAGTATGGAAAAGAGTAGACACGAGGAAACAAAAAAACCGAGACAATAACAACGAACAGGAAACAACTAACAAACAGTAACACTATGTTCATGGAATGCTAGGGGACACTTGCATCTTTTCCAAATGGAACGACCTGAGCTGAACTCAGTAGAAGTGATATGCTTACAGGAGACATGGCTAACAGCGCCCCCAGTATGCGAAGGATTTCTTATATACATGAACCCTGCAATTAACAACAATGGAGGCAGACCATCGGCAGGACTTATTACCTTATTCAGTCAAGACCTGGCAACAGAAATGATCGAATATCAGAAGTTAGGAAATTGGGCGCAAAACACCTTAGTCAAAATTAAAGCGATGACACAACCACAGAGTAATAAAGAGACTACAAGGACCCAACACTTAAACATCACCAATGTATATTGGAATCCAATGAAAGTGCCAGAAGAAACGGTAATAGATACTATCTTTACTAAGATAGACAACATCGCACAGGAGTATCAAGATGTCGAATTTATTATATGTGGAGATTTCAACTTGCATATATTTGACTATAAAGGAGAACCACTAGAAGACCAACTGCTGGAACATAGAGCACGAAGGTGGATAACACAGACACGCAATAGAAACTTGGAAAGATGGGATGCCCTCAATGCAGCAACAAAACCGATACCAACATGGTCAAGAGGAAAAACCATATCAATTATCGATAATATCTATACTAGTAAGGGAATTACTCAAGCTAAAATCGAAGCCAAAAATCTATTTAGCGAACATAATGACCACTATATACTAAAGCGCTCATGGCAAATGAACAAAGGAGAATGACTCAAAATAAATGTACCCAATCTGATGCTATCAAATAGAATGAATCGTTTGAGAATTCCACATAACAGATTAAATGAAATCACAGAAACATTAACGAATTCAAAGAAAGAAGATTCCAATAAAATTAATTATGGATGTTTAACCAACCAATTCCAAATGAAGCAGCGATTGAATCATCACTCAAAGCCAGAACGAAAATATATTTATAACAAAGTTATCGCAGAAAAGAAAAAGGAAAAAAAAATGATCATTAAAAGAACACAAAAGGAATCTCCACAAACCAAAAAAAGAATAATTGGCCAAGCAAAACAAAAATTCAAAAACTGGCATAAAAATGCTAAAATGATGCAAGATCAAGAAAATGCTGAATCTATGATGGCTTCCCTTAAAAATTGTAACACCAGACGTTTATGGAAACTCTTGAAATCGAATAATGGATGCAATGATAGTGGATGTCCCAGAAGCCGCGTGGGTAGAGTACTTTACAGCACTCTACGAAGAAAGACCAACAGTAACGAATAAAATTCAGCAACACACGCAAAAGTCATGGAACATAAAATAGGATATTGATGAAATTACCAACAGAATAAAAAAACTAAATACATCAAGGGCCCCGGGGCCGGACGACATGTCAAATGCCACATTAAAACAAAACCCTGAAGTTTGGGCACAATTCAGTGGTAAAATTATAGACCTGATTAACTGTAAGAAAAATGTCCCTGATTCCTGGAAAATGGCAACACAAATCCCAATATATAAACAAGGATCATCTAAGGAGCCAAAGAACTACCGACCATTGGCGCTCCTGGACCCGTTATGGAAACTTTTTGCCAACCTTATACTGACAAGATTAAACATTTGGGCTAAACAAACAAAACATCAAGCAGTGCGATAAACAGGATTTGTGCGTAATGTCGGTACAAATATAAATCTTATGATCTTAAATCTGATGAAACAGGAAGCGGAAAGAACAAAAACTAATACAATAGCAGCGTATGTCGACCTGCGCCTAGCCTATGATAAAATCAATAGAGACTTGCTTTGGAACAAACTTGAACAATGGAGATGTCCTAGCGACATGCTAGAACCAATAACACTCTTGTACACTAACACAAAAATACAAGTGAGAATGACATCGGATGGAATAATAACAAAGCAAATTAACAACTGGCATGGCTTAAAGCAAGGGTGTCCGCTAGCAGCTACACTGTTCAGTCTGTTCACGTCGGATTTTGAAGAGTCCATATGTACACCGAGCATTAATCCTCCGAAATAAAATGCGACTGCCGTACCTTGTTTGATATATGCAGATGATATTATTCTATTAGCAAAAACACTGTGCGGATTACAAAAAGCCCTAAACAAAGCTCATGAATACATGGAAAAAAATGAACTAACAATAAACATCAAGAAAACAAGAATTATGTATCTGACAAAGAAGAAATCAAAAGGGAATAAAACCTTTAATTATTACCTCCAGGAAGAAACATTGATCCAGGTCACAATTTATAAATATCTAGGGATATGGATCAATCAATCACTGACAGAAGCGCCATGGGCAGAACAGTTAAAAGCTAAAACCAGAATGCTGGCCAGACAAGGTCTGTCAATACATAAGAAATTCGAGAAATTTTCTCTCATACCAGTTGTAACATTTTACAAGCAAAAGGTGACAGCGATCCTTGCATATGGTGCTGAAACTATGATCAACCATGACAGAACCATATGGATGAAATTGGAGGCGATTTATTGGCGGAAAGTACTAAGTCTACCCCAGAACATGCCAATGACACATATTCGTTATGAACTGGGCCTCCAATCACTAGAATCAATAATAAAATGGAAAATATTAGATCTATTCAGGAAAATGAACAGCGAAGAAAAGATAGCGGTATTAGAAATACTAAGAACTTCACAAGAACACGTTAATGATGCTACACTAACCAAATGGAAAGAAGCATCTATGAGTATATGTAACAAAAAAGGAATTACATTGGAGACGTCAAATCACAAAAAAGAAGCTGAGCCGAACTGATTGGATCGAAACTCAAGAGCAGAAAGACCGATATAAAATGACACTGAAATGCGAGGGAGAGGCAAGATCACTCAACCAACTTCCATACTACCTACAATTATAACCCGGATCGAAGAATTAGAGACATGTTTTTAAGATTCAGACTGAACCTTCTTCCAACAAGAGAAGATCAGGGGAAATGGAGCCAAAATAAAAGTGTAAATAGCGACTGCAGATTCTGTCAAACAATAGGAAAAACAGAAACTCTCTATCATGTGATTATGGAATGCGAGGCACTAAACCAAAAAAGGCTGCTCTTCAGCGACAAATATCTTAGTGCCATAGTATATATAAGGAAAACAATGTAGATTGAATGTGAATGATAAATGTAAGGTTTAAGATGTAAACCAAAAGCATTTTAATAAAAAAATTAAAAAAAAATAAAAAAAATTGGTAGCTGTGGATGAGTACTCAAGATTTCCGTTGGTTAACCATTTGGCATCCACCACTTTCCATCATCTAGCAGTAGTTCTGGAGGAATTATTCAGTGAGTGGGGTGTACCAAATGTGGTTAAAACTGATAATGGACCACCGTTTCAGGGACATGAATTCAATAAATTCGCTGTACACCTGGGGATTAAACACCAAAAAATCACACCATTGTGGGCACAAGCCAATGGCATGGTCGAGAGGTTTATGAACACGATAAAGAGCACTAGGCAAAAAGCAGTTGTGGATAATATGTCAATGCCTCAGGCAATATCCCAGATGTTGCGAAGCTATCGGAATACTCCTCATGAGATGACTGGATATTCACTGTCGGAGTTGATGATTCGATATAAGCTTAGTACTAGACTCCCACAGATGTAGGACTATACGCCTGTGGAGGATGCGGAGATCAGGGAAAGGGATAACTTGAAAAGGAAAAGGATTAAAGAGTGGACTGACATTAAAAGGAGGTCAAGTGAGAATAATTTGAATGTGGGAGAGTCTGTTCTGGTGCGACAAAGGCAGCGTAAAAACTGGACTCAAACTACAGACCGTTGCCATTAATAGTCAAGAAGATTAAAGGTCCCATGGTAACTGCTGTGGGAGATGACTGTGAAATAACGAGGAATGCTTCATTTTTTAGAAGGCTATTTCAAGATGAATCGGAAGAAGATGAACATGAACATGTATCAGATGTGCCTGACAAAATGGATATTCCTTTCTTTGATGATATTTCTGTAGGGTCTGTTGATGTTCCAGGAAGCTATGGGTTGGTAGAGTCAGGAGGTGATGTAAGGTCTGATCGACGTGATGTAGTTTCAAGTAGTCAGCCTTGTAGGATGAGTCGAAGGCCAGCTCGTCTAATTGAGCAGATGTAATGTGAACCTGCTATATTGTAAGTACTAATTTACTTGTTAATTTGTGAACCTGAACTAATATGATAGGTAAGGGGGTGGTTGTTGTGTGTTATTATATGAGACTATAACATGTGAATAGACATTGAATGTAGAACACTATGATAGAATGTGTAAGGTATCTGGAAAGTCTGGAATGTAGAATGTATAAGGCAGTAAGAGGAGGGAGATTAAGGATATGGTTTAAACACAGCAGTCTCAGACATACTGATATTATAATTTATATACAAAGCAAGGTACACCAAGCTCCACCCCCTGTCCACTGGATGCGGGTGCACCAGATGATGACATAAATGGTGTGGGCAGGCAATCAGGCAAGGGCAGCGTACGATAAACTTACACAACCTAATGAGCAGGGGCTGGATTACCCAGACATGTTCCTGTACTACTTGGTGGCCCAGATACAGTATGTAATGTGGTGGTGGATCCCAAATGTGCAACTGCCGCGTGTAGGAATTTAGAGGGCTGCAGCATATCCACATGGTCTGAAGGCGATACTGTGGGGGAAAAGACATAGCCCTGGAAAGGAGGTACAACTGATTCACAACTCATGCTCACCTTGGGACAAGATAGGAGAGAATTGCATATATAAACCACGTTTCTCAAAGTACAGAGTGAAGTCGTTGGAAATCAGGTATGAAAAGTTATTTCAGATATATTTTGAGAGATTAGGTATCCACACGCTAGGGGATTTGTTATGGGGTGGGGGGTTCTCTCATGGGAGCAGCTGTCGAGCCGCGGGGAGTACAATGCTGTCACTATGTTGCTGTATTACAGACTTAGAGACACGCTCCACACTATATGACCTAGCCACCCGGGTGAACCAGAGTAATCATCTATAGCATAAAATGGAGTAGCACCTCCCAGGGCGACGAAACATGTGTCTACACTGTATAGGATGACGAAAACCCAAAGGGTGGGGAAGGGGAGTAGGGCTTGGGAAAGAAGGGAAACGGTTCTACAGGATGAAACAACAGATCAGCCATGGAAAGTGGCATGTATGCAGACCAGACGAATATCCCAGGATGACCCATTTTAAATTCCTGCATCAAATATATTATACACTGGTCCAGTTACAGAGGTATTATACTTTCAGATCTGTGGAGTGCTCTAGCGGTCATTTCAGTCTGCAGACTTCATACCCATGTTGTAGGATGTGACGCTGTGAATGCTTTGTGGAGACGTGTTATTCAAACAATGGGAATGACGCTGTCAGAACAGGTCACAGAAGCCCCATTAGCCTGGCTGATAGCTGTCTTTGATGAAGAAGGACAATGTACAAAGAGATTGTTAAGCATGGCTTCAGTGGTAGCACGATCCTTGATGGCTGGGGCCTGAGGTGGTGGTGGGCTCCCACATATGGTCATTGGCTGAGATGTATGGCGTAGTGTGAGGCTAAAGAGACACAATGCGCTGCTTCGTTTCCGACTAGATGCAAGGCCGAAAGATGTCTGGGCTCCATTATAGGTATATATGGCTATAGAAGGATAGAGATGGACAAAGATGATAAGGTGAATGAATAAAAAATGGGGCGTGTCGGAGTGCCGGGGTGCCGTAATAGTGTCATATTATTATTTATTTAATGTGAATTAGTCTACGAAAACTCAAACTTTACACATATTATAAAATTATAAAATGAAATTTAACAATAATATAAATGTGGATACAACTAATCGGTGATTCATATAGCACTTAAAATGATTCCTACGTCAACTAGTAGGCCGCTTTGATTCTTATACGGCCACCTGCATGGATGCAGATAACAGCTCAAGTATTATCGCAGTACCAGCTCTTTTCCCCTGGGCTATGCAAAGTTATTACAATCTTATCGATATCTCGTTTCGACATTCCTTACTTATGTAGCGTCATAAGGTGTGGCACAATACAGGAGGGGAAAACATATAAGAGGGTCGGATGGGGGGGAAAGGGCATATCACACTCGAAAATGGGGAGGGGATGGTTATGCTAGTACGGCAATATTTTTTTAATGAAATGTGAACGCTGTCTAATTGTGTGGTTCAGTTGTAATGTTTTTGATTGCTTTTGAAATAATACTTTTAAAAAGTATTTAAAAAGAAGATATGGCATTGGAAGTAAATGAGGAGCCGGCAACTCTTGGACACTGGGTGAAGTCACAAATTCAAATGTTGGTGAAAGTGACACTAGCAGTGTGTGGGTGCGCAATTGATTCCTTCAGCATTGTGGTGGTGACACACTCTCTTGAAGTCTATGTAATGTCACACTTGGTTGAGATGTGATGATTCCACCTCCCCAGGTGATGTTATTTGGAGGTGAGCTCAATAGGTGATGTTGATGTCAAATTTGGACAGTTGTGAGACACCACAGTCACTCACTCAGCAATTCAACGTTGTGGGTTGTGTCACTGGCACTGCTCTGCTGGCTAACTGCACTCTTACTCAATGGATGAGGTTACACCTGGTGAGGTGCGGCAATCAGAGTGGGTGGGAAGCCAACAACAATTTTCCTAACCCGCAGGATATCACATTTGAATGAAGCGAAACACTGGATGCAAGATCAGTCTTGCCTACTATGTTACATCACACTGTGTGATGTCTCACTGGCAGTCTATTGGAAGACAACAACACTCTTACTCAATAGGTGACATTGTGTATGGGTAGGTGTGGTGTTCTGAGTGAGTGGGAAGCTAACAGCTTTCTTATTCACTGTATAATATAATATTTTGGTGAGACCAAAACTCTCGTACTTACTGTGTTATGTCACACTGTGTGATACATGACTGGCAGTGTTGTTGGAAGACAGTGGTAGTCTTGCTTGAGGAATGTAAGGACACAACTACACTACTACTTTTATATCTGAATGATGTTAGATTTGGTTGAAATGTTTCCGGAGAGGCTACAGCAATCATTCTCACTGGTCAAAGATGCTTTGGGATGTGTCAAACTGGCTGTCTAAGGGGAAATGACAAGGCTATCACACATTGCAGGTAATGCACAAAATCTCCAGGTATTCCAAAATCAACATCACAAATAAAAAAAAATAAAAAACTTTTGTGTGTTTGTCAAACAATGTGTGCCTCTTATGGACATTATTCCTATTTTTGGGTGTGCGATGAAGACTAACATTTGCCCTTGTTAATGTTGCCAACAATGTGTTGTTTTTGATTCTCAAAAAGAAATGACCTGAAACTAATTCTCAATAAAGAACACTTCTAACAGTTCTGCTGAAAAGAAGAAGGTGGTTCCAAAAGTGAGGGCAAGCAGGCTACGGGAAATACCCACTGACACCTGAAAGAAAATGGTGGAGCTGGGGTACGTACGTGCTACTCTGTTGTGCCGCGTGGTGGCCATTGGTATCTCAATAGCCATTGGAGATCTGCTCATGGCAGATGTCTTACTAGCATGTATTTTAAGGGTTTTATATCCGCAAACTTAAGTGCCTGGCTATTATGCAAGAGAATACTCGTCCTTGTCACTTAAGGTGTTAAAAATTGCATTGCAAGTTGTTTTATGAAACAATATAAAGTTTGGGAATTAAAAGTATAAAAAAACACATTTACATATTAAGTATACATAGGCGCTTGTATACTGGAAGTTTAAATAATGTAACTTTAAGAAATATCATATCATAATATGCACAGCCAATATCAAGGGTGTATTTAACTTGAAATGCAGTGTTCTGCAAAAAACCCGAAGCAAAGAAACAATTTGTTCAGACAACTATAATCTTTCTTTTCATAGCAAACAAATCTTTTAAATCTAGTCTGCTGTGAAGTGGTTTGTTTGAAAACCACTCAGGACAACATGAAAATGAAAAGTTGATTATCTGTCAGGAATCTTCCCCCAAACACTCAGTTTACAGCCCGTATATCATGACTCCTTTATCCAAATGGTCTTGGTGGCGGAGAAGTCGGCGGCGATATGTCTGTGCCCATAGCATTCATTCTTGGACTTATGTGACAGGGAATCCTCCCAAGATGGCGGTGCTTCACGGACCTAATCCGCTCCTGCCTTCTACTGTTCCTGGTACGGTGGAGTCTCCGCCCCCGAACGGTCAGGTGACCGTATTTCAAGCAGGAACACAAACACAGCATTGCGTCGCTACTTTGTTACCAGACGCTCCAGATCTTACCTTCAAACCCCTTTCCCATCTCCGCTCGCATTTCGGGGCTCATTCCGCGCGCTACTTTCAGACGCCGGTCCTTCCTCTCTGCAGTTACACACCGTCTGCCCAAGAAATCCTTCAGCTCCATAACGGTAGGAAAACTTTCCATAGGCTTCGAGACCATTATAAACAATCCAACACTGCAACCCTCCTTTGTTCTCTCCCATAGACGTTACCCTCGAGCCGACTGCAGGAATCTTACCGCTCTCATTCTGTGGTTCCCTGTACCCATTACCATCATCGGAGCTGCGGAACGAAATATTGATCTCTTCTGTTTTCTTACTCAGGTATCCCCTTCCTCCTCTCCTGAACCTTTCAACCTACTGCTTACTCTGATATATTCGTTAACTAATCTTATTTCATTTACTTCTATTAGACCCCAGTCTTCTTACAAGACATTCATCTTGCCTTCATCGCCTGATTAAAGCCGCAACGCACACCATTCCTGTGACGACGTTCCATCCGTCTCCTGACGTGTCGCAGCAGGGTTTTTTACCCCAGAGGGTTTCTCTGGGATTTCTACGGTACCCCGTTTCTCCTTTGGTAGGCTGGGGGCAGTAGGAACTCCACGGGGATTCTCACTATCATCTTGAATACATCTGCTGACCAGGTTAGTGATTCTGTGTTTCTGTGGCAAAGTTTCTCTTTTGGTATACATTAAAATTCTGTGAGATTTGATACCGTACCAGTAGATTGTTGCCAGGGTGTTTGTCGGAGCCACGCTGGAGATACGGTCTGTGGAAATCTGATTATGACTAATGCATTGGCGCATTGCGGAAGAATAAACCATTCCAAGATGGCAGATGGTAATCCAAATCATTCCCTACCAAAGATGGCCACTACGTGTGAATCAACGTCAGATGCAAGTGTCTCCATTTCGTGATTCCTCTAAACAGACCATGCATATTTCAAACCGGAAAATCAAACCTCTCGTTGCTGTCGACTCCAGCCTTCATGTAAGAAATCCTGTTCCATAAATTCTTCAACTATCTAGGTATTTAGGTGTTTTCCAGTCTAAGACTGTGTCCTAATTTGTATCAAGGTTCTGATTAAGCGTTCACACTACAATGTGCATTCATGTGGTTTTCCAAGGCATTGTGACGAAACAGCCTTTAAAGTGTCCTATGGCAAGGTGGATTGACCATCTCATTCAGATAAATCCATTTCACACAGTGTGACATCAACGAGGGAGAGCAGTATAAAAGTAATTAATACTTTTCCCTCTCTCATCCCATTTATGCAGATCTTTGCCATACAAAGTCCTGCTTTCCAGTTATCTTGGTTGTGGTGCACAGGATATCTTATAATATACTCTGCCGAGATTGGGAGGGGAAGGTTTCAGGTGTGTATCAGCTACAGGACCCTTTTCGATCTACCTCATTTGTATGTACAAACTTCATGGTTCGCGAGAGGTAGGTGAGTGATCCATCTTGACACTATCTAACAGTCATGGGAAAACAGATTGTGAGGACTATGGTCATCTGCACGGTGGGTGTGCGCTCCCTTGGTTTTTTTTCACTTTTAAAAGAAATTGAATGATTTGTGTTTTGTATTTTATTTGTGTTTTATAAAGCACCTTAAGCCAAAGCACTCAACATTTAAAACAGGGTACAGAACAATAAAAAATGGATAAGGAGTGAACGATCAAATCCAGGTAGCAATCATTCAGGGATGTAGAAGTAGGTAGGTTTTCAAGGAAGCACGAGAGTAGACAGTGATAGAAGGAAGAGAAAGTGGGAGAGCATTCCAGTTGAGAGGAGCAGAGAGCTGAAAATATAGGAAATGACACTGAGCACACAGAGGACGAGGAACTAAAATCTAAAGAGAGAGGAAGACCGGAGAGAACAAAACGTAATATGGAAGGATAAGAGCACAGCAAGATAGCAAGGAGCAAGTCAATAGAGGGATTTGAAGATGGGACAAAATAAGTGAAATTTAATTTGAGAGTGAAAAGGCAGCCAACCGAGTGTAGAGAAGAGGAAATAGAATCTCGATAGGGAAGAAGACAGAGTAGACAAATGGAAGAGTTAAAGACTGATCTTAGAGGGGCAAGACGAGAGCAAGGAGACCAAACAGAGTAGCGGAACGGTGAAAGAACAGTAAGGAATTTTTTTTATTTTCATTTTTTTATTACGAGTATATAATCACCGAAGTGATTTTTACAAGAAGATGAGAAGAAAACTTCAATTTCTTAAAATCTTTACAAAATATTGCACAATTTAGTGTTTGCAGTTTTAGAATCATATCGAATAAGAAGCCGAAGCAGGAAGAAGCAGGAACTAAGGGAAGATGCAAGATGAAGTCACACCCAACCAGGGCCTGGTGAATAGTGAATCCGTCACACAACCAAGCAGTGTCGCCCCCCATATCTTGGCTCAAGTGGATCCACTCTGCCGAATCTCCGGAACTGTGTGTTCGAAAATTAGGTCCAGGATTTTGGTGGATGCTATTGCCCAAGAGGGTCTCAAGCCTCCTATTAAGCGATTCCACCAAAGTGCTTCATCATTCAAATAAGCTTTCTTTAAATGGTGAAGGAGGTACGGCGATCTGTATTTAACTGTTCCTGGACACAGTAAAAGAAGGTGCCGTAATGTTTCGCTTTGTTGAGTGTCGTTACAAAAGCGGCAGATATTGGTTGGAGAGAGACCTTTTATATGTAATATTTCATCTGTGGGTAATAAATTCAGCCTAGCACGCAGGAGAGTGTTCCGGGTTTTTCTGTTTGGATGTTTTTATCAAAAATGGTTGGACTGCGTTTAGTTTTCTACATGTTGGAGGTAGATGGCTAGTCAGCTTGTACGCAGAGGCTTTTTCCAGTGTGCTTATCCAGTCCATTTCCTCTATGCGGGTTTTGGTTTTTGTTGGGTTACCCAAAAGTTCATCCATAGAGCTGCCGCAGATTTCGAGCTGAAGTGTACACATTGACTCCCATTTGGACAGTAGTTTGCTTTTACCTGAATTCATCTCCGCCTGTACCATGGAAAAGATTGTCGGGGGAAGAGGGATCTTTAATCTTCCGGTATAGCATTACAGAGGCCCTTGTTACTATTGACTCTAGAGAAAAAAGAGAGAGTTCACGTCTTATCAAGGCTAGCGGAGTAGAAGTCGGTAGGTTCAAAACTGAACGCCAGAAAAGGCTCTCTAGTCTGGACCACAGAGAGTTAGGTAGAGATGGCATGGCGTCAGCTCCATAAGTAATAGTTGGAATAACTTTGCCCAGATAGAATTTGAGTAGGGGCATCAGCGAAAAGCAGCCATATTTTCTGTCCAATATTTTCGCTTGTGTGATGAGAGTTTTCATTTTTTTGAAAAGATGTTGTTGCATTGCTGAGTCTTTAGCTGTGGAGTCAATGAGGACCCCAAGATATTTAAATTCTGCCACTTGTTCGGTTTTCTTTCCAGTCAGGAACCATGAATTGATGTTCTTCTTTTTGTGACTTTTTTCGAACACTATGATATTTGTTTTTTGTTTATTCACTTCTAAATCGTTGGCAGCTGTGTATTCGGTCAGTGAAGTCAACTGGCGTTGTAGGCCAATGGGAGTCTGGTCAAGTTGAATAAGATCGTCCGCATTCAAGAGTCTTGGGATCTTCTCCTTGCCCAATTCTGGGGGGAAAGCTTGTGTTCAGGTTGAAATTTCTTTATAATCCCCAAAATATGAGAGAAAAAGGGCCGGAGCAAGAGGACAACCTTGTTTGACCCCTCGGTTGGTTGGTATAACTGCCAAAAGCAGACCGCTGGTATTCAGTCGCACCTGCATCGTTGTAGAAGCATGTAGAGCTTTGATATGATTCAAGATCTCCTGTGGGCAATCCCAGTTGTTGAGTTGAGTTTTCCCAAAGTTTCCTTCGATTGACTAAATCAAAGGCCTGGGTGAGGTCTATGAACGCCAGGTACAGATTCCGATTTGCTTCCCGGGCTTTTGCTTTTAGTAGACTAAGAATGAAGATGTTGATGCTGGTTCCTACTCCCTTTTTGAACCCAGATTGAAAAGGATCATTACAGGGTGCATTTTTTGCCCATTGGTTGAAGTGTTCCAACAAAAGGGATCCATAGACCTTCCCTATGACATCGAGTAGAGCCACTGGGCGAAAATTCCTGGGGTCATCTTTTCTTCCTTTTGTGAATATGGGGATGATGACCGCTGAAGTCCAAGAAGGCAGAATTGCGCTGAAAATTGTGCATTTTTGGAAAATCAGACTCAGCAAGTTTGTCCATTCTTCAGGCGCAGATTTTAAGTTCTCATTAGAAAGGCCATCGGGCACTGGAGCCCTCGATTTCTTTAGCTTGGATATTATGCGCAAGATTTCAGTTTTGTCAGAAAGGTCGACCCAAGGTTCTGTTGCCAGCGATGGAGGAGGCCCAACAGAGGAGTCTGGAGATCTGAACAGTGTTGAGTAGAACCCAATCCATGTTGCTTCCGGGATGCTAGTTAGCATCATTGAGTCTACCTTTTTGGCCCGTGGATTAATCAGTCTCCAAAACTCTCTAGAATTACATTTTTGGATTTGTTCTAGCATAGAGTCCTGTTGATAGAGTGTTAAACGATGAGAACATAGCCAACTTTTATAAGGTCTCGTTGCCTCAATTACGTAAGTTCTGTTAGAGTCCGTATTATTTCTTGCGGCAATCCTTTTCGCTCTGCGTAGTGTGTTTCGCTGTGCCACCAGGAGGGCGTCGAAATTATGTGCGTGGTGTGATTGCTCTGAGTTTTGCCGCTGCAAGCATTTCATTATAGCTCTGTAAGGTTCCAGAAGTGGTCTGTAGTCAACCTCCAAAACAGACACACTGCTTCCATATGAAGTTGTGATCGCTCGGATGTTTGCCCGGGTGACCCTTACCCGGTTTCCTTTACCTTCCAGTTTGATTCTTCCCGAATAATGGGCTGATAGTGGTTTTGTAGAAGCCATAGTGATAGCCAGAAGATTGTGGTCACTTTGGGTTGACTGGTGAACGCTAAAT
The DNA here is from genome assembly GCF_040938575.1 of Ambystoma mexicanum. Taxonomy (NCBI): domain Eukaryota; kingdom Metazoa; phylum Chordata; class Amphibia; order Caudata; family Ambystomatidae; genus Ambystoma; species Ambystoma mexicanum. The sequence goes on along the minus strand of NC_090935.1, from coordinate 127,336,817 downwards.
TCTGTCAGCCGAGCTAGAAGGAATTCAGAGGCGAAGATGTAGTCGATAGTTGAGTGAGCCGTGCCTCGCTTCCATGTTGGTAAGATGTTAGAATTAGGAAGTATGGTCACTGTATTAAAAAGTTGTCTTGCAGTCATCAATTTGAGCCAAGCTGTACCTTGATTGCAAGGTTTGTACTGTGAAGGTTCCGTAGAATCAGAACCAGCCATAGGACATTTGATGTTCAAATCTCTGCAAACAATTACCTCACAGGCCCCTTGATCCAGGTGTACCGAGTCTAGTGTAGATGATACTTTATCGAACAATGAGGTCTTTTGGATTGCTTTATGATTCCAATAAATGGACATCACCAGCAAATAGGTGTGCGTGTAGTGCTCTTCCCCGGTCTCTTTCTGCACCCAAGAGATTAGTGCCGCCATGACGTAGGGGGACTTCAGAATGATCTTGACTATATTTAGTCCCGTACCCATCCGGACCGCATTGATTAGTCCTGAAGAGGGCCTTCCTTTATTTCCTGCTAGTGCTTCTGAAAAGGCAATTATATCCATCCAGTGTTGGTTTAGATTTTAACCAGACCTCTTGAAGGCATAAAATGTCATATTCCCCTAACTTGATGTCGCCAGGTATTGTTAAATGTAGGAACCCTCTTGTGTTCCAACTCGCCAGGGAGAGTAGTTGTTGCTCTTTGTCAGTATTAGTGTGTACCGGGGGCTATTTATGGAGCCGAGTAGACAAAGCTTTCGGTAACCAGGACCATGTTGGAGACTTAAGGTTTGGTCTGACCTGGGTCGCCTTGTGGTCCTCCTCTAGTGGTGTGCTGGATTTTGTACTGGTTATTTGACGAGAGGAAATATCTTGCCCGTGAAGTGATGATTGAACAGTGTCAGGCCTGTGGACTACTGAAGAACTTGATGGGAGATCTTCTCTTGATCTAGTGTGATGGTGTTGTTCACTTGTGGGTGTGGAATCCTGAGCCTTGGCCTGAGCAAGTTCAAGTCGAACCCTTGTTTGTATGATACATCCGATGCCGCTGACAACAAAGTGATCACTCTGTCAGATGATATATAGAGCAGACAAGAGGCCTTTTGACCCTCGTGGGAAGGTTCCACCGTTTTAAGGTCTTCTGATTTCAAGTTCCTTAAAGTTGAAATACTGTGTAGCAGACTCATCACAGTGCGTCTATTTAATACTAAGTATTTTTGGTTGCCAGACCGTTGTCGTATTTTGAAAGAGGGACTCAACCTCTGCCTGTTGTAATCTTGATACGACTTCTTCTGTTGATGAGAGTTATGGGTCGCCCTAACTTGTTGGTTATTGTCCTGGTGTCCATTTCTCTGCTGCGGGTGCTTAATGTCCTTAGTCTTGTCCAGTAATTCAGATTTGTTTGAGTATGGACTCTCGAAGTGTATTTCTCCTGTGGGCGACGAAGAGGTGAATCGAAGTAATGATCTTGTTCCTTTGTTGCTTCGTAAAGATTTAAAGCGCTCATCCAATGAGGTGAAGCCTGAGAGATCCCTGATGACTGTCTGTTGGCGGTGTGTCATCCTGGGTGAATGAGCGTTCTCTCCTTCCTGTTGGCTGTCGACGCTGGCATCTAGATGTTGGCTTAAATCCATCAAGTCTTTATGAGTGAGGAAATCATTTACTGATTTTGGCGACTGAGGAGCAACTTCCGGTAATTTGTAAATGTTTGAGGAGTTTGTTGGAACTAAGTTCTTCCCTCCCAAACTTTGATTTTTCTGTGGTAGAGTCTCCTCCAGTCGCTGTTCGGGTTGATGAGTCTCAGGGGTTGGCTTGAAAAAAGGTGCCGTTTTAAGGCATACTTGTGAAACGGGCGGTTGTTGTTTGTTTCTCATGTCCAAGCTCGAGTCGAAAGTCACCCCTGGGGCCAATGGTTTAGGAGTTTTTCCCTGTTTTGATCTTATTCTTGTGTGGTCTTTATGCGAGGGCATGTCATCTAAACACATCACATCATTATCCTCAAGCTTATTAAGCGTAGAGTCGGGTCTGGTTAGCGATGAGCTGTGGAGGCCTGCCAAGTTGCTGAAACCAGATTTTGGTCTTGTCCCACAGTCCATGTGAGAGGCCTCACGCCGAAGAGTGTCTTGTGCTGTCGTTTGTGAGCTTGCGTCCGCCTTTGGACTGTCCTTGTTGTTTTTTCTTGAGTCTGTTGAGGATTCCATAAATTCAGATTGGTACATGTGGGGGATACCAGCTGGATCATTTTTTCTGTCTCTCCAGGGCGTTAATGTAGCCTTCTAGATATATGAGCTTTGAATTCATCATCGCGAAGATAGATGTATGATCTTTTAACGAATCGTTAATCGCCTCATATAAATTGCAGAAGGGTGCCAGTGCAATAGTTACGGCGGACATAATGTACATGAAGTCTGCTTTTTTAGATGGAGTATCCCCTGGGATGCTATAGGATGTGTCACTTAGTCTCCTGTTAGTTGAAGAACTTATTGGTGATGAAGGCGGCCATAACCGCAGAATTTGTTGGGTTTTGTGTTGCAGGGTAGCCGTCCTAAGGAGAGAACCCTCCCGGGGTTCCTACAAAGCCTCTTTCCTTCTGTCTCCCCCTTGCGCCCCAGTACTAGGGTGGTCTGCCAAGTCAATGGGCTTGTTCGCCGAATTCCTTTTCTCACAAGTTTGAGGCGATAGAGTTTCGTTGTCTTGTGGGCCAAGGCTGTTTTTTTAGGTGGATCTGGTAAGGCGATAGGCAGGCCTGTAAAGTCCAACTGGGGATTAGATTTCAGGCTTTCCAGTGGAGATTGAATTGTCTGGTTGGGCCCCAAAGGATTTAAGTCTTCAATAGAGGTCACATTTTGAGCTGGCGAGGGTGATGAAGGTGGAATTACCCCTGGCCTATTTTCTTGTATTTCAGCAATGGTTGGTATCACTGCTGGCACCAGATTAGGGAGTTCTTTAGCTTGCTCTTTTTGTTTTTGTGGAGATACTTGGACCCCACTACATGGAATGTTCTTTTGGGAGACTGATGAGGCTGTGGGTAAAGGTTCAAGAAGCGCTTCCAGCAAGTCTGCGTCCGAGATTTCCCCAGGACCAGTTTGTTGTAGTTTCTTTTTTGCTTTTCTTTGAAAAAGAGTTTTCAGGGATTTTTCCAAGCGCGAACTTGCCGATGGAGTTGTCGTGCTGGTATATTTAGTAGGCTTTTTTGCTGGTGCTCGCTTGTTAGGCATAGGGAGATCAAAATTTATTTTTGTGATCAGCCTAAATGGGATTCCATGTGAATGACGATTATGTACCCCTTGTTTAATCCCCTCTCTCAGATCTATGGACTTTAAAGGATTGCTTGCAGAGATCTGAGGCTGTAAGGTGGCCGAGGGGGAAGAAGTTGTTGTGGGAAACATTGTGTTAGGCTCTCCAGAACATACTGAGGACTTGGGCTCCCCCTCGGGAGCCTGTGTTTTACTTGTTTCAGTCTGTTCCGTTTCTTCACTTTCGGTTGATGGTAGTGCCGATGCATTATTGACCTGTGCCTTTATAATATTTAAGAAAAGAGTCGCTGTAGTCACATCTATCGCCACCGGGTGGCGCTGTGGGGTGACTGTGCTTGAAGGCAACGAGTTAAAGTTCCTCGCTGCCCCAGAGTCTCTGGTTTGATCGTGAAAGTGCTGATCCGGGAGCTGGTCCCCGCAGCTCCGCTCTTCCGGCGGGGTATGCTGATTTCCAATGCCTATAATGGGGCCCGCGATGTCAGGCCGCGCCCCCCCCCCGGTTTCCAACACGGATGGCCCCCCTCCTTCGAGGGATGGTTCCTCCGTATCTTCCACCAGCAGGGACCGGGACAGAGGCGCTGCGGCTCCGCTGAAATTCCAGGGGCAGCCGACCTCATCCTGAGATTGCTGCCTTGGGGACAATTCCCTGCAGCTCCGCTCCTCCGGGGGGGCGCACTTGTCCGCAGTCGCTGTGTCAGAGCCCGCGATGCCCATCCCCAGCCCCTCACGGCTTCCAACACAGGAGGCCTCCCCTCCTTCGAGGGACGGTTCCTCCGTGTCTTCCACAATCAGAGACTGGGACAAAGGCGCCACGGCTCCACTGTTGTTCCGATGGCAGTCATGTTCCAACACGGATACACAGGGCTGACGACCTCCCCTATGAAGATAGGTCTGGACATAGGCTCAAACCAGCCCGCAGGTAAGAATTTTTGTTTTTGTTTTTGAGAAAGATGGTTACATTTCACAGTGTGTTGTTGTGCGGCTAATTTAGCCGATCTTTTTGATGGTATGTTTTGCAGTTTACCTCCTGGCCGTTTTAAGGAGCCTGCACTGGATAGGTTATTTGATTGTAGAATAGAAAGAACATCATTAGAGAGTGAGGATGATAACAAGAGTGTAGAGGGACTCTTGGCGTGGGCGCTCGGCAGCCTGTGGGGCTCATCTTCGCCTCCAGATGTGTTGAGTCTCAAATCCAGAGAATCTCCACCATCCGCCCCAGCCGCCATTAAACTGCCTCAGACTGCCCACTCTCACACCACTCCACTCCGCTTTGCCCCTGCTTGGAGCCTTTGTAGAAAATGACGCCAAAGCTGTAGTGTCCACAGAGGAAAGACTATAGACTGCCTCAGACTGCCCACTCTCACACCACTCCGCACAGTAAGGAAATTAAGAGTTTAGATGCTTGGAAAGTGAGGAAGGGATTGCGATCTGTAATAGAGATTGAGAGATTAAAGCATAGGAAGGATATGAACGGGGTGGAAGATGAGGAGGAAGAGTGGTAGCAGGGAAGAATAGGACCTCTGTCTTCCCTGCGTTAAGGATGAGAAAATGAGATGACATCCAGGATTTAATAGCAGTGAGACAAGCAGTGAGGGTGTTGTGAATATCCGGAGTGAAAGAAGAATTTTTTGAGAAGTCTGTCATATATCGTGCCACCAATCCTTTTGGCCATCTATTGAAAAAGTGGTTACGTTATATTGACGATGTTCTAGTTGTCTGGGATGGTCCTCTGGAAGAAGCAAATAGCTTTGTGGACTGGTTAAACCAACAGAATTGATTCTTGAAATTCACGAAATCTATCAGTGATTGTGAAATACATTTTTTGGACATCACCATTTTCCATTCTATGGGGGTGTTAAAAGTTAAACCATACAGTAAAACCACTGATGAAAATGCCTTGCTTAACTACAACAGTCATCATGCTAAATACATGATAATGAACTTGCCCTTTGGACAATTCCTGAGGTTAAAATGGAATAATAGCTCAAAGGAAGACTAAGTAAGAGTGCAAATATTTTGACACAAAAACTGTTGGCCAAGGACAATCCATCGCAAGTGATCAGGAATGCCTCTAAGAGGGCTTATAACAATAATCGGGAAGCTCTGTTGGAGAAAACCCATAAAGAGACAAAAGAGATTGGGACGGTGTTTGTCAACACTTACTCCAACTTATCTTACAAGATCAAAACAATTATCAAAGAAACTTGGAAAAAAGATTATCATGGCAAAGAAGTTTTACCGCCGTTGGTAGCCTTTAAGAAAAGCCAAAGCTTACAGAACATGTTAGTCAGAAATGATGTCACAGACTCCCAGACTAGACAGGTATGACAAACTACATTGTGGGGATTGCCAGAGGTGAAGGGACATTTCCCGTGCGGCCAGTGCAGCATGTGTGGATGGACAGAGGAAACAATAACTATTCAAATTTCACCTAATTTATTGTAGAATCTTAATGAAATGACTAATTGTAACACTCAGAGTGTCATTTAGTTGATTACTTGCCCTTGTGGCCTACAGGGAGGATAGCTCAGCAGCAACGTGCTCGCCTTGGCAGCAAGACGACACGGAGCAACATGGGTTCGATCCCCGAGTCTGCACTTAGAAACCTCTGGGTATTAAGTGTGTTGTAAATAACCTATCATATCATTATGTAGGTAAGACAAATAAAAAATGCCGGGTTCGTATGGTCGAACATCGTAGCTGCATAAAGAACAAAATAATTACAGCTCCATTGGTGAATCATTTTTTGGAAAAAGACCATACACCTACAGATTTTACATGGTCAATATTGAAAAAGATACATGGGACTAGCAAACCAGAGATTGACCGCAAATTGCTCAGCTTTGAGCAGAAGATGATTTTCAAACTACAGAGTCATATAGTGGGTTTGAATGAGGATATTGATTGGCATTGTGTGAACTTAGTATAAACTACTGACCCAGTTGTTGTTCAAGTAATAATACCTGGTTACACAGTTAGTTGATAGTTGTGTATTGTAGAGATTACCATGCAAACTAATTTTGCCAATGTCTATTGGAATGTGACCTGTTTTGATATTGTAGAAATGTACAACTATCCCCCATGTTCAAGTTTTGGATTTTGGGGGGGGGGGTAACGCAAACAGGTGTTGATCGATTACCTAAGTGACTTCACATAAATTTGATAAATACAAGCCCCAAATGTGAGTTTACATGGGTCTAGAAATTAATGCTACAGTGGTCATGTCTACACGGGGCATGATTTGTGACCTTTTCTGAATGTATTGATGGCATCATGATCGTCATGGATATACCAACTGTAATATGTTGACTTTGTTGAAAGGTGTTGTGATATCTACATTATATATGATCAATAAGGCTCATTATTTGTATTCATTGTTTTGATTACTGCACCTCATGATCCCTTGTTGTAATTCTAATACAAGGAGGTTAAATAATGTAAAAATACAAGAATTTGTATTCTCTACCTGTAATGGTTTTTGCAACACTGATGTGAGATCTATCCTTAGTACTTGTGCTTCTTTGATTGCATGCTGTGCTAACTGGGGTAATGGCGGTGGTGATGATTCCCCCCCTTTTTTTTGCCTCCTCTGTAGGGTGCTTCAATACGTGTTAAGGGGTGAGATAGTCCACCTTACCAGCTTTATCAACTTTCGATTTCATCTGCACTCCTACTCATATGGCCGATTTGGCCCTTGAATAATAGTCCTTTCTTTGTGGCTGTTACCCATCAGATTATGGGTGAGTCCGTCCTTGGCGTCACGCGAGCCAGGCCGGTACATAGCAAATTAGTCCATCCTCTTGCATTAGACAGTGCGTCGTGGTCGGCGTGTCTGGAGTTGTATGCCGTTATCACGCGTAGCGTACCGGAACGCAATAAAGCAGCCTATCTCCTTGGATTAGACAGCGTGTCATGAGCCGATTGCCATTCCCTTTGTACTCGTGGTAAGTACATCAATTACACAGCATCTGTTTGTAATTTTTTCACTTTGAGGTGTACATCGAGGTGACAGAAGCATGGCTGCAATCATGGGTTTGTCCGCACAGACTAAAACTTCAATAGTTGTAACTAATGGGCACTTGAGGCTCCTAGTAGCATGCCCTGAATACACGACGCTCGCGGTGATGCTTTACACTGACTACACTTAATGAGCCTGTTAGTCACTGTTATTTTACGCTTTTTGTGTTGGGACTAATTTGATGGATAGCCCAGAGCAGTTGTCCAGCATGCTATATGATATTGGCAGGTGATAGAAGGATATTGGCCTCATTACTTATGGGAATGTGTGTTTTTGTTTCTAGGTGCATTAGATGGGACTTGATGCTATATTGGGACAAGTGTTTATCTATGGTACCTACACATTTTTGCTTTTGGTATCTGTATCCAGACACACTTTAAGGTAATAAAGAGGAATCATCTTTTGTGTTGTTAAGCCTGCTGTGGCATGAGGAGCATTTTACCTTATTAATAGCCCGGTATGTGGTCTATTTGTCTCTGCAGAGTCTCCTGCCAAATACTGAGGCGACGTGTTGCGCCTATGAGAAAAAAAGTAGATGCATCCAGAAATTGGTGCATGTGGTGTAGTGTCTATTAAGAGAATGCCATTGACGATATTTCCAGTAAAGGTAATGTTGAGTTCACTTAAAGAACTGGTGGAGGGTAGTCTAGTTGTGAACCACACCTTTTGTCTTCATACTTCAGAAGTCATTGCTGCAGTGTGTTGGTATATTTAGTATTGTAATATTTGACCCAGACCTTAAGGATCCCTTTTCTATTTTAGGTTTATTGACATCCAATTGGGTGATGTTTTGAAATGACCCCCATAACACAGTGTTGAAGCAATCTACAATTTTTACAGAGTTTCCCCTAAAGAATGTTCACCCTTTGAGGTATTGGAAGAACAGGAACATGTTGGGAATCATTTTCACGACACATTTAGAATGTTGAATGTATTAGGTTATTGTTATTTGTGTCTGTCGAATTGTGTTAGGTTTTTTTAGATGAACTTTTAATGTATTAGGTTTGTATCCACTGTGCTGTGTTGTAGGGTCAATTTATGTTTTAACATTGAAGTTGTTTTTGAATAAATGTATACTATGAGTTTTGAGAAACTAATACATACAGTCTATTTTTTAAGGACATAGTATGCCGGGTAATCAGGGACCTATGGTTTGGTGATGAGATAATTGGTGTACAGTTTGCATCTATCTCCTTTATAAAATAATATGGAAAAAGTTGAGTGTCATCCGTGTAGAAATTATGTCAGAGACCAAAAGAGAGATAATAGCAGCAAGCTGTGATGTGTATAATGAAAAAAAGAAAGGGTCCTAGAACTGACCCTTGAGGTACTCAGTGATCTAGAGGGAAAGACGTGAAGGTCTTGCCCCTCCATGAGACAAAGAAATTTCGATTGGACAAATAAGAGTTAAACCAGGATAGAACAGGAACCTTAAAACCAAAAGAAGAAAGTGACGCCAGGGGTGATACACAGTGTCAAATGCGGCAGATAAATCAAGAAGAATGAGAAATGAGGAGTGTTTGGAATATCGAGCTGAGAGAAGGTCGTTGAGAGTGGAAATCAAGGCAGTTTCAGTAGAGTGGAGGGGATGAAAACCAGACTGAAATCGAGGAAGAATAGAAATTTCAGTGACAAACGACGAGATCTGAGAATAAACAAGATGCTCTAAAAGTTTAGAAAGATAGGGTAGGAGAGAAATAGGGGGGCATTAGAGACAATCAAAGGATTAGCTGTAGGATTTTTTAAGATAGGAATGATAGATGCATGTTTCAAGGATACAGGAAAGATAGAGGTAGACAGACAAATGTTAAGAAAGAGACATGATAGGGTATACGAAGAGGATAGACATTGAGTATGAGAGCAGAAGGAATTGGATCAGTGGGAGCAGCAGTAAGGTGGGCTTTAGCAAGTAGAAGAAGAACATCAGTATTAGAAACAGGACAAGTGAGACATGAAAACAAAAGGAGTAGAAGGAGAGAGAGGTGATTTGCCTGGGGGAAAAGAGGCTTCAATATCTTGACGGAGAGAGAGGACTTTCCAAGAGAAGAAATGAGTAAAATCAGAAGCAGGCAAGGTGGAGCTAAGAGAGTGATCAGTAATAGGAAGAGAGAGTAGTCCTGCAAGAGTTTTTTTAAAAAGACACCTAGGATGGGGAGATTGAGTGTGAAGAAGATCAGAGAAGTAGGCACGCTTTGCAGAAATTAGACAGTTATCACAGAGAGTTTGATAGGAAAAATAGAAAGAGTGATCAGATGCACATTAAGATATAAGCCAGTGCCTATCAAGTAAGCGAAGAAGATGTTGAATAGAGTGAAAGTGAGTGGATAGCCAGGGATGAGAAGGTTTCTGGGTAGGGTGGAAAGCAGACAAAGTATAGAGTTGATCAAGACAAAGAGAAAGAGATGAGGAAATAGCAGCTACCGCCTCATCAGCATTGAGGATGGAGAAGGAAGAATAGCAGTACAGGTGGCATTCAAAAGTGTAGGATTAGAGCTTTGTGGGGCACGCCGCAAATTGTTTGTTTGCAAGAGAGGAATGAGGGGAACTCTGAAAGATAGAGGATAGAACTGATACTGAGAGTAGATAGTGATCTGATAGGTAAAAAGGTAAAGCTAGTACTGGGAAAGCAGTAAAAGTTTAGAGGAAAATTAAATCAAGAGAAGAACCAGATATATGCGTGGGGGGAGTCGCAAGAGGCGAGAGAAAGTGGGAGTCACGAACAGAAAGAAACGGAATAGTGGAGTGTACAGAAGATAGGTGAAGGTTAAAGTCCCCTAATAATACGAGAGGAGTGGGGCTAACTCCTGAAGAAAGGCCCATTTATGAATGCATGAAGGTGGCCCTCCTGGGGAAGTTCTGTAAAAACCCAGAACAATATCTCAAGAGTTTCAGAGAGCTTGGAAATAAGAGTAGCCAGACATTTGAAATGTTCACACACTTGTCATTGAATTATCTGAGCGGGTGGGTGTCTGGTAACAAAGTTGAAACATTTAAATGGTCATTTAGCCTCATGGTCACTAAGTTCAATAAACTGAAGGCTAGCGGCATTACACAGTAGAAATGGCTATTTGCACATGTACCCCAATGGAACAGATATCTTTGTTATCGAATGTCACATTAGATTAATAACCGCATTTAGTGCCCGATGCAAGGGTTATGATTTTACCAGATGCCCCCTGTGTGATGCTTCTGAGGAGTCATTACCCCATTTTATGTTATTTTGTAAACCATCCCAGCGGCTAAGGATCAAATATTTGAGACCAGTCCTGTTGGAGGCAGAAATCAAGTCATAGCCCAGTGCGGTAGAATATTTGGTCCAATCGATTACCCCACAAATTGTAGAAGCTTTGGCCTGTTTTTTTGCATTGATCCTGAAGAAAAGAATGGTAGCTCTTCAACTGGGCAACAGGCTGTCAGGATAGCTCTCCTGTTGTCCCAGTTATCTCCTTGTGAAAGTTAATCAACATCTTGTCATGGTAGTTGTGGCTACAGGGCGACATGTTGAAGTATTGTTCGTTTGTTTATATATCTCTGTTTTTATGTGTATTTATGATAATCAATTGTGTGATATTAATGTATTTTTTATTTTTATAATGTATCCTGATGACTTTATGTTGAGAAAAGAACAATGTTCTGATTAGATTCAGGAAAAAGAGCTTTGGATGATAAATAAAAGTGAACCATGGTTATTGTTGTGTACATAAAGTTTAACATTGTTGCTTAAATATGCTTGAAATGTGTAAATACCTAAGATGACAATGTCCTTCAACAGAAATAAAGGTATGTGCATTATTGTGACTTTATGCGCTATCCATGAATATGAAAAATAAAATAAAATATTATAATTATAACTTTGCAACTTCTAGGCACCTTCTAGAGAGATGAGACAGATTGGGGTGCAGTTTACACAGTGGGGAACCATTAACAGGTGATTTGCTAACCTTGAGATATGCAGCACTTACCTTTATAAAATCATGCAATTATTGTGCCTAAACTTGGTGATTCAGTGATGTCAGACTTAGGGTTGAGGGCTTAGTGGAAAATCAAACCACAATTTAAGAAAGACGCTCCTGTGTCCAGCCTTGTTATGTGAATTAGCCAATGGTGAAAAAAGTGGCTGTTACATTTGTCATTTTCCATTATGTCTAGAGACCAAACAAATACACTGACCAAGAGGAAACACCTGCAGGCTGCTTCCCCTGTAATGGTGGGTTTACGTTTTTATTTAAACTCAAACACTCAGAAAGAATGGATAGTTTGGGGAGAACAGAGAAGTGATAGGGCATGTCTTTCCTGGTTCAGAAAGGATTTGATTAGTTCATGGCGAAATACTTTTAAAGGAAGAGCTTACCTTATCCACTCACTGACTGCAGAGATCTTTCCCAATGCAGGACCACATTACCAGAAAGGGATTCATGAGTAGTTGCATGGACCGAAGGGGGGGATTACATGAAAGAGCTGCCAGTGTCCCGTGCTTACCTGCTACGGGTGTTTGAAAAGCAGCCATAACGTTAGCACCTATGAGCTGAGATTTCCTCAACATTTTTCTGGCAATTTAGGAAAACCCAGACAGCATTAAAATATTTGTGGAACCCTGTTTAAGGTTATATCACTGGAAAAGAGAGCACAGCAGGTGGATGTGTCGTGTGATTATTACTTAAAAGCGAGACTCTGGGTAGCATCACTGAATTAGGACTGTCTCCTGCACTTTTGGATCTACGGAAGCTTTACACATCTCAAAATGAATGTGGAATAGCCAGTTATATGATTGGTGTCTGCCCTAGTCAATAATGTAACTGACATCTAATTGTAAGTTAACAAATTGAAATGAGTGTTGCGAGGATGTACCTTATTCCATGAACATAGTGAGTAAATCTCCACTGTCCCAATATTCCAAACGCTACAGAAATAAGGGAAAACCTCAGCCTTTACAAATGTTTGAAACAAGTCTGACATCATAAAAGTAATTGTCAAGTCGTGTCTGTTCTCGAGCTGGGAAACAAAGGCTTGTCATAGATAGTGTCTAACCTTTTAAATTGAATAAACTATTATTTTAAGCCTTATTCTTAGCACCACATCAGCTTTTCTTTCAAGTTATATGCAGTTTACACTTAAGCAAGTTTCTCAATAATTGTATAATGATTAAACTATTGTCAGTTTATGTGGATGCATTTAGAGAAAGGATGAGCATTAGAAGTCGTTCAGATTGAGGTGTGGGTGAAACCCCATCGTCCCATTGTGGTGCACGTGAAGATTCGCAGGGCACATTATTTTGATATGACTCTGGGCTCTCCTATCTCAGGAAATGCCGCACAATGCTCAACTCAAAGAATTCAATTTGATCAAATATCTCATTTAATAATTTTTAAAAACACATCTCATAATCGACAAACGTCTTTCAATTTTTATTTGCGACTATTTTCACGGCAGGTGTTTTGACCGTGGTGTTTTCGCTTAAGGTCAAGCGACCAATCAAATACGTGGTGATTGTATTTAAATAATCTGTGCATATGTTGTGCATTTGTGTAGAGGATGTATGGGGGGTGGGTGGCAGGGAGTGGTGGCGGTTTAAATGGGGAACAGGGAGCACACCACCCTGCATTAAAATATCTCCAAAGGCGGCTGCTATGATACCACAAGGGTTGAAATAGTCACGTTGAAAATAGCTGCGACCCTCATAATGAAATGTATTACATGTTATTAATTGAACATTAAATGGCGTGTTCAGTAGTGGGTAAAAAACAAACATTTAAGCATTTTTAATCCATCCAATTTTAACACAGCATTGTAAACATAATTGTGTGTTTAACAAGTTTCGGTCTCATAACCTTCTTCAGAAGCTTCATCAGGCTAAAAAGGGGGAGACACATCTTTTGAAATGCCGGATCAAGTACGATAGCTATATCTGAATCCCCACTCTATCAAAATGACTTTATTTTAATGCCATTTATTTTAACAAAAGAAATTGTTATTGCAAACCAACTTGATTCTTTTGTTGGAGTGTAAATTGGGATTGTAGCATGCTAAATTATTAAACTGAAGGTTGTCTGAAGCCTCAATATACAATAGTTTATTGTGTGTATCTTTTTCGGGGGGAGGGTGCTTTCTAAGCTTTCTTTGATAGGCGATCCACCAATTGATAAAGAATCCAACCACATGCTTTTTTTTGTTTAAAAGGTTTTATTATTAATATAGATCATGCAAGCATAAAACAGAATGATAATAGAATACATCAACTGATTTGAGCATATAAATTGTTCATGAAGAGAAAAAATATAGTATAATCAGTTAAGAAGCATAGGGCTTTTGCATTTATGTAAAGCTAAAGAGGATAATAATTTCGAAAGCGTTTGATAAATGGGGGATGGGGTATAGACATACACCACAGACATACATAAGAGGGAAGGGGTGGGATTAACAGAAGGCAGAAAAGATGGTGAAAATCATGCCCAAAAATAAAACTAAATATATATGAGTTAATCTGGAATATTAATAGTTAAAAATTCTATGAAGGGTTTCCATTTTGATATATATGTTTGTAGTACAGGAGGGGTATAAGCATTACATTTCTCTAATCTATGTATGTTACATATTGCATTGCACAATGTCCTAAGGTGGAGTTTATCCAAATGTTTCCAGTGGGATGTTATTCTTTTAACAGCAATCAGCATGAAGAGGTTAAACAGATTCATATTACTTTTGTGAAATTTAAGTATACGTTCAGAGTAAGCATTACCAATGAAAAGAATATGGGGGCAAAAGTCACATTGTAGCTTAAATATTTTCTTGAGCATATTCCAAACATTAATCCAGAAAAGTTTAACAAATTTGCAATCAGACAACATATGTTTAAAAGTTCCTGAGGGTTGAACACAACTCCAACAATTGTCATTAGTTGAAACACCACATTAATAGAGTAGCGACGGAGTAATGAAAGACCTGTGATGAGGGAAGAATAATGTTTGTAGTAAATTTGCTGAGGTGGTAATTTTCGATATATGTTCAATATTGGAGGCCATTATAGTTCATCTTCTAGAGAAGGACAATCTTGTTGCCAAGCTAGAAGGCAATTTTGCATAGTAACGGTTGGTGAGGTAACTAACAAAATTTTATACAATTTCAACCACTTGTTTGATTGCTATCATAAGCAGTTGGGACTGCTGAAAGCAAAGTGCAACTGTGAAATGAAGGGGATATGTCATGATACGAAAAGATGTGCGCTTCCCAGGAGGGGTGGGGGTAGCTCAGGAGCAGCACACTTGCCTTCAAAGCAAGACAACACGGAGCAGCACAGGTTCGATCCCCATATGTGTCCGCACCTCGAAACCTCTTTGTATTAAGCATGTTATAAATAACATATGATATCATTTTTTGGCCACAAAACATACATGTTATTTATGACGTCAGTATAATAACTAGATATTCAGTTTTCTATAAAATACCTAGATTTTCCGTTGGGAAAAAACATGCATTCACAGTGTATTATGAACGTGTAAATGAAACTAACTCGTATCTTATTTTATTTTACATGCATAATATTCTGTTTAAAACTAACAATTACAAAACAATATATCATTCATGTATTTATTGCAAACGAAACGTCCTTCACAAGAGGCACTTTACAAATGGCCATGGGCGTAATTTTAGCAGGGTACGGGGGTTTTTGTCCCTCCAACTTTCATGGCACACTATTTTGTCCCCATTCATTTGAATGGGGCACCTTTTCTTCGGGGGTCTTGTCCCCCCTAACATTTTCAGCAAAGTTTCTCCACTGCAAATGGCACATTGAAAGCAAGAACAGTCCCAATTGCTGGGGACTTTACAGGCCTTTATAATGTAATAATGCATTAGTTACTGAATTAAAATGGCTGGTGGCCCGGTCGAAGTGAGAGTGAAAAAGACACACGATAAATATACATAGTTGGTATTTACATCTAACGAAAGATGCTGTGGCTGTAGCTTACTGGTATGACAGGGATTTGGAAATCGCCGCTGCGTGTGCAGTAATACAATACCCACACAGAAGCACACACGCATGAAATCATGCAATGGGTCGATGTTGGAGTACTGTAGGTGGCTGAAGAGAATGTGCCCCTTGGATATTCCCAGGAAAGGCTTCCATTTATCGAGCAGATGGGAACATGGAAAGGGCACGGGAATCGGTGAGAGGGGCGACTGGCAAGTGCTGCCAGCATGGTTGTTTTTAGATAGAATTTGGGCTGGCACCGCTGCTGGAAGAGGCGAGAGTGGGCATCCATCCACCAAGCGGCAACAACCACTCCCAGAAGCCGTTGTTTCTTTTTGTAGGGAGTAAGAGAGGCGGAGGGCAGTGAAGGGAGGGGGCAGGCCGGAGACATGCTAAGAGGCTGCCAGGACTCATGTTTAATTCAGGCCTTGGCAGGCCTCGGCATTGATTTGTAAATGGACACCCGTGTGTGCTTAGCAGCTTGCTAGCTTTGTTTAAAATGTACAAAAAGACAGAAAGGGAGAAAGGGAGAGCCCGGGCCGGAGCTTTGCATAGCCAATGTTAGAGAGCTACCTTCAAAAATAAGCACGAGCTTTTCAGGGCTAATTCCCTTTAAATTGGACACAAGCAGAAAGCCTTTGAAGGCCGCCTCTGTGTGACTGGGCCTCGGGGCTTGGCGCGTCTCCGGCCACAGGAGCGTTTTGACAGCTTGGCACGGCCAGCACAAGCGCTGCCACCTGCTTTGCACCCATAGCCCCCGCTTCGATTCCCCATATTGCATTAGTGCAATAAAGGACCTCTCAGAGATTGTCGGAGTGGGGCGTCGTAGGCCAAAATCGGCTACAAACAAAATCTTCTGGGTCGTTTTCTGCAGGGGGGTTATAGCCCTGGATAGAAGCAGAAGGGCTACAACCAAAAGGCTAGCTAGCCCCGAGTGCCGACATTTTCGACGTGAGCGTAGCCCGGATCTTTTCCAGACCTAGCAACAGCCCTGCCCACAGGGTTATCTCACTGGCTACCTTGCACTCAAGTTTCTGCCGAAGAGATTGTTGCGCATAACCTCCGGCACGCACCAGTTATAAGATTACCATTTTGGGTATGGAAGATGTAACCAACCCAACTTTCAGCAGCAGGGGTTTCAATCCCGGTCCCGCGCTTAGAGGCTGGTCTCTGGCAAGAAGCACGATTTAAGAAACCAATTTAATTACATTTTTTAGATGAGTGTCAGCTGCAATAAATTCCAACATGGCCCATTCATTTCAGGGAACATAAACACAGGGCCGTTTTTTTTTAATTTGCTTTCTGGTACTTACGGCACTGGGTTACTCTTTAAAAATCCAAGACCACACATCCTAGAATGCCGGGAATACAAGGTAGGCCATGACTAGCTTCACCCAAATGAAATATAGCATATTGGCACAAATTCATTGGCTATTTTGAAAAATTCTCAAAGTCTGACATTTGTCCAGACCTTTCTACATTTGAAATTCAAAATCCTTGAGTTGGTGCATAACCAGGGCTTATGCCGTTCTCATTAGAACTCCCGTGGATAAGGCACAGAAGGCTAAACTGATTTGTTCAGGATCACACAGTGAATCCAGGAGTTGAAACTTGTCTAAAAATGAAGCCTAATTTTTCTGAGGTCTAGTTAGTAGAAATGTGTTTTAAGAAGATTGCTGGAAAAGTGCACACATCATGGTGGCACCCTAACTGTCCCCTAAATCTTTATACAGAATTCTCTTAAGATGTCTGTTTTTTTGGAACTGATAATGTTCACAACCATGATCCCCATCCCCGTGATTCCCATGAGACCCGGCTAAAGTTCTGCGTGGGGATAATGGCGCTGGCAACCCAACTGAATAACTGATGTCATTTGTCCTCTGATCCAAATACTGAAGCTGTCCAAAGAAGTACATCTACTCCAAGCCCTTGTCTCAATTTAGCCCTACCTTTCTGAGGGTTATCAAATGAACATTTACAGGGTAAACACGCACACAGACACGTGTGCGTGCAGACACACGCACACCTCATTTGTGGAAAAGGTGACTGGTCAATGGGGACAGTGGGCCTCATTACGACCCTGCTGGTACTGAAACAAGGGCGCCGGTAAGCTTCCCGGAACCTTTGTTTCTGGACTGGCAAATTACAAGTTTGCCTGCCGGGGGCGCGGCGCCCAACAGGACTGGGCGCAGAGGACCCGGTAGGCAAACTCATCATGGATGCATCAGCACAGTTAGTAGCGGTGCTAATAGTTCCGTGAATCCATTCGGCACCCAGCTTCCCTGTCTGCTGAGACCCGTAATGTCCGAGTGTCATCGGGAAGCTAGCTGACAGAAATACCGGCAGGGTTACAGCCGGACTCGTAATGAGGCCCTGTGTGCAGAAAAAAGAGAAGATGGAGAGAGGGCCTGAGGGCAGTGCTGCCTCAGGAAGCTACTCAAGGGGGATGAATGCTAGCTAGTGGAGGAGCACTGGAGCTCCTCAGCTTGTGGAGGAAAAACTATGTGCTAGTCCTGAGCTGGAAAGGAATTGTGGTGTTCCAGACGTTCTGGCATTAGCGAGGGATGAAAAGAACCCGCTCATGCCTCTCCACACACTGAGACAAGAGTGTTATTTAATGACCCAGTATGGCTATTTCTATGTAGGATACTATCCTTTCAAATACTCAAATGCTCACAGGTCTGATCGTTCCAGCAGAAGCAGTGTTTCATATTACCCAATAACCATACAACAATATAAAAAATAACCATTTATTATTTCACAATTAATTATTTCATAAAATACAATTTATAAACACCAAAGGTATGGTATGGTAATGTTTACTTATAAAGCGCCTATACACAGGCAAGTATTTCAAAGCGCTCAAGGAGGGTGGGGACAGGGGAGAAGACAGTCACTCGGAGCCCTTGAAATCCTGAGACGATAATAGCCTGGACAGGCAGAGTAGGTACTTAAACTTCATTTAACAGTTGGAGATACAGCAAATAGGCCTGACGGTGATTCTGCAGTTTAATCAGTGCACTTAAGGGGTGAAGACAAGGGTGAGACAGACGATCTACAGGCATGGTGCATACGGATCGTGCAAGCACACACAGTCACAGCGAGGGGGGTACAAGTGCACCCGGTCGGTGGAGACTGGGGTAAGTGCAGAGAAAGCCACTGGGGTAAGTGCAGGGAGAGCCACTCTCATGGGTTAATTCACAAGTGCGGTGAGTGTGGGATCTGTGAGACTCTGAGGTACACCAGGCGACCTGTCGGCAAGCTGTATGGAAGGGAGGGAAAGAGCAGAGAGCTAGGTTAGCAGGGTAGAGGGAGAGGGAAGGAGGAGAAGAGGAAGATCTTGAGGAGTTTCCGGAATTTATGAAGATCCGGCTCAAGATAGAGGGAGGCCGGGATGCTATTCCAGAAGGAGGCCCCTGCTGAGGATAGGGATCTCCCTTCATATACTTAGCAAAATCGCTAAGATCGTGCCACACCAATCTATGACCAGGTGAGCTGATTCATACAATAAAGTCTGCTCTAAAACTAACGGCACAAAGAAAAAACAGTAGTGCTGCACACCCTATAAAACACCACCAGTGCAGACCCCCATTGCACCATTGACCGGTATTGTGCCACGAATGGAAGCGCTATAGAAGCGGTTACAACGATTGTGTGGCACAATCATACTACTGGTTGCATTTATTATCGATAATCTGTAAGACTCCTACTCTCCTTTGTCACAGTACATACTGTATGAAGGCACTCAGCCTGCCGACAGAACACATTCACACAAACATAAACTATCCTTTTTTCCACCCTGCCCTACACAGCCTGGGGCATAAAGCACTTCACCAATCCCATAGTCCACCAGTCAATATAAATTAGCTTGGACAAGCTTACCACCGGGGGGGGGGTATGGGTGTCAGTAATGTGACGAAGAAGAGTAGGACTCCAAGTAATGAAGAGTATGGGTAAGTAATCAAAGCATTACCTCCATGTCCCTCTTCCACATCACAGTACTTACTCTATGAAGTATACCAATGATCCAAATATTGGGCCTGCACATAATTGGGACACAAGGGAATTATCCCTGTTGCCCAACTGGAGCAGGGGTCATCCCATGAACAGTCCAAAGGAAACCCTGCTCCCAACGAATGAGAGGGAGAGAAAAGTGTGGCGGACATCCCTCACAGAGACCAACAGGCACATTCAATGGACATACATGTATCTAGACCATTGAACAGGCCTATGTCAGGCAGGCCGAGGGCCCAAGCCTTGGACAGCCTGAACCCAGGGACACCAAGAGAATCACAAACCTAAGCCAACTTCCAACTCACTGTCAGGGAAACAGAGACTAGGGGTACACAGAAATGAGCTGCTATGCAGGGAAACAAGAGAACTAGTGGTAGGGAGCAAGGGGCAGCAGACAGGGAGCAGAGGACTGGAGGCAGGGGAACTGGGCTGGAGTGTAGGAGGCACAGGGGTGCAGGGCAGAAGGCAGGAGAGGGCATGCAGAGAAGCAGGACTGCCAGGCAGGGAGCATAGGGCACTGGAAAAGGAACATGAGAAGGTTCTGTCAGCAACAGGAAACAACATAATTCGGAGCTTGTCAGGTGTATCGACCCACGTTCAAGTTATTATGCTGCAACATTTGGTGCTGTGGGCTTAGAAAATCCAAGATGGCCGAAAAGCCCACATTTGCGCCAGAATCCAGGAAAACCGCGCAGTTTTTGCGCACACCAAAATGGTCGCCTGACCTGCCACCCAACGGGGCGGGCGTGATGGGCCAGAAGTGCCATGAGTGAAACGTGGTGCCAAAGGAAAAACAGCAGTGCCTGTTAGCTCAAAAAGAGCTTTGAAATCACCTTTGTTTCTCTTAATGAAAACTCAAAATGCCTATTTCAAACATTGCAAGATATTCAAAAATCTTACTGAACAACAGCAGACGTCTGGTAGAATGAAGTCTTGTGTGCATACCAAATCTGAAAAGATGAAGAGCCTAAAATAATGTTCATAACAAAACTGGCTGAGCTGTGGATGTCAGCAGCTTAGGTGAAATGGGATTTAAAGCCACTAAAATCGAAATGTTTAAAATAAATGAGTGACCTACTTTTGAGTGTCACATAGGTTGCAACTGTTTAAATGTCATAGTTTTGAGCTTAGAATCAGCATTCTAGCTGCATGAGTCAAAATTGTAAGTTTGATTTGAATGAAGAAAAATGGGAACAAAAGTGACCTTTGACTGAAGCCTGGCTTAAGGAGATTGAATTGTGCCCGGCAACTACCGCCGACAGGAGTTGAAACTTGCCCAGCAACTGTATTCACAGGCCTGGCCTGCCTTCTGCTGCCCCACCAAAAGGAGATCACACCTCTCTGATTGAATCAGGGGAGGGGTGCCTGGGACTACAGGGAACCTTCTCATGTTCCTTTTCCAGTGCCCTAACAGAACAATGAACTTCCCTTTGCTCCAAGCAATTGCTAAATTAGGGGGTTGTAAAGGGCTTCCTATTGGAAGGAAATGGGAGGGGCGCTGCCTCTGTGAGCCAGCTGAGCTTGGAGGAAGTGGACAAACCAGAAATTCCCCCGTGTGCTTTGGGAAACCACACCCCTCTGCGCCAGAGCATAATTTTAGAAAGATGGATAATTCATAGTACACAATTGTCAAAAAATGTATCAATAATATCATTATTCCTGTGATTTTTCTGTGCACATTTTAAGAGGTGTTAGGACTCTGTGGTATGTTCTGGGCGGTAGTAGAGGAAAATAGGGTATTACTCCTAATGTATGTATGTTAAAAATATGACACTTCATCATCTGATGCCCATATTCCTTGCTCACATTTGTGTAAATTCTGGAAAGGTTTAGAGGTTGTGTTCTGGATGAAAAGAGCAGAATTCTGTCAGAAGTGAACACAACATCTTACAAAGACAGGGATCGGATGGTTTGGCGCTACAGAAAATATGTTAACCGGACATATAATATTAGAAAAATTGTACATAGATAAATATGCATTTAAGTCAAAAATAGATTTGTGTGCAAAGTGACAAGGGGAGTGTTCTTTCCGTATGCCATAAAAAAGATGTCTCATGACACGGGATGACTCACAATTCAGTTCCCCAGTCAGGCGACAGAGAATCCTATAGCCTATCAGGATCCTCAGAGGGTTGGGCATAGGAAGTCAGCTTTCCAGAGACCAGACCAGACCGCTGTGCAGTGCCAGAACTTTTGCCAGAACCAGAGATCCAGACCAGCAGAGCAGAGCTGACCCAGATAGCTGTGACTTCAGACCACCCGCCAGAAGTACAGTCTACACCTGACCAGATCTGTGACGAGGCCCTTTCCTTCCAAAATTAGGAGTGAGTATCCTGAGAACTGTGCAAAACCAATCTCTTAGTTTAAAATAATCTAATTCAAACCATTTCCACCTATTTAGAACTACATAGAAATCATGTGTCCATTCTGTGATTTCAAACCTGTGAAAGTGTCATTTGTCATTTGAATCTTACTTTATTTCTGAGAAACTACCTCCACTAAATTGTCCGTATCTTTTGAACCGCACTTTCTACTCCTTATAGTTTTCCCGTGATCGCGCTCGACGCACTCGGAAAAAGTGCACCGAATTGCAATTTGACTCAAACTTCTTCACTTGTCAAAAATAGCTGTCTTTTACTTCCATTGCTGAAATTCGTTTTCAACCTGATAATCCCTCATGAATCATTGCTAATGTTGATCTGAAATAATTCAAAGTAGCTGTCACTTACCCTGAATCTCCTAGAGGGAATTAAATCATTTTTAGCATATTTTTCACTTAATTGCAAATCACATTTAAATGTATTTTGACTGTTTAAAAGCATACCGGTTGCTCCAAGCTTGCTAGGGGGGAACTAGAATTTGTATTGCGTTTGATTGTATTCCTGAAAACTGTGTGCTCTCCTTCCATCTCCTTATATTGCATAGGGGGGGGAGTGAATTGTCAAAAGAAAAAGTGATCATATTATCTCTGGTTGAAACCATATCAGTTTATTTCTGTGCTGCATTCTTTCCATCATTGCTTTTCCTTGAAACCTTAAAAGTATTCTCTGCTACCTTATCCTTTCTACACTAACTCCTCACTGATTGAAAAGAGTGTGCTAGTGTAATATTATCCATTGTTGATCACTGTCATATTCATAAGTGTGCTATCAAATATTAATTTATTTATAAAAGTGTGATATATATTGTTTAATTTGTAAAATAAATCTTTTAATTAGCAAAACAACTCTACTTCTTGGATCAGTGAGGTCAGGGGGATTCAAACAGAGGGGCGGTTATACAAGGGTTCATCCGGATCTATGAACCTGTCATAAACATATATAATTAAGGGCTTCCCTTGGGCATCCCAGACTAGGCATTGACTTAGTTGGAGTGCTGAATTGAAGTCACTTAACAGAGTGGGGGTTCGTCTGAGATGTCTGGGATGTCTCGGATGTCTGGATTAGATATACCACTTGTGCAGCTTAATACAGTGTGCTAACTGACAGGATACATAAATCCTGTTGGATCACCACGCTGTGTTACACTATAAAAGCACCCCTCAAAAGAAGGACACTCTAAGGAGACGGTCTGTTTTGCAAAATAAAATACTAACTTCTGTAAGTCAGGAAGGAAATCAATTTCCAGAATGACGACCTTGGTAGATATCAAAACAGCCAGAGAGCACCTCTTACATAAGCTATTTGTGAGAGGCGAATGGACGGAACCGGACCAGACGGTGTGGTTGCAGGCAATCGCACCCCAGATCACTGCAACAGGGTCAGACATATGGAGAGATCAGGGTCCATTACATGTGGCCCTGAGTGAACTATATATGGCCTCTAAAGCCAAAGATGAGCACGACAAGATTGTCAGGATAGCGGCATATTTATATTTATATATGGGAGCCATACAGGACAAATGTGCTGAAGGCCAAGATTTGGCAAATAGGCAACAGATGGCATTAGAGAAGGCCCAATCTTACCTGGTCTCTTCTGAGCAGAGGCTGCACATGAGCCAGGAGTCATAAAATGAGAGTAGACAGTATCTCATTAAAAACAAAGAGGATATGGGTATCCTGCAACAGGAAATAACAGACCAGGATACCAGTTTTCTGGCCTTGCAGAAGGAGTACCAAGAAGGTTTGAACTCCCTACTGCAGAGCCAGAAAAAGCTGGAGTAACAACTGGACTTCAATAGGGCATGCGCAGAGCAGGTAGTCACCCTGCAAAGCCACCTAGATAGGGAGAAGGCAGAGAGCAACAAACTGATTCTGAAAGACCTGGATACCCAGTCAGAATTTGTCGAAGAGCGCCAGAAAGCGGGTGCCCTTCAAAGGCAGAGGGATGACCTGGTGGCACAGATGCAGGCTCTTAGTCAGGAAAGGGACACCGTAGGCCAGGAAGTCTGCCACTTAAAAAGAAAAATGGAAGAAAATCACCTGGCCCTCCAGGTACTGGGTGACCTCCAATAAAAGCATCAAAACTTGTTAGAGCACACCAGGAGGGTGGAAGATGCTCTGGCAAGAAAGGAGCAGGTCAGTAGGGATGGGACTCAGGAGGTAACCCTCCTGCAGCAAAGGCTGGCCCAGTTTTACAGGACAAACCAGGAAGCATAGAGAGAGAATGAGGCTCTCTGCCAGGACAATGATAGGCTCCAGTAACAGGTAGCCATGCAGGAGAGACTGACAGAGTCTAGTAAGGCCTTGACTGAGGAACTGAAAGCACAGGCTCTTGCATGGCAACAGGGAGCAGGGGCTGATAGAGATGAAGTTCGCTGGGAAAGTGAAACTCCTGAGCATAACCTCAGGATCCCTAGTACCAGAGGCCTTCATCTCTCCCAGTCCCTGGACTCTGCCACCTCCATGTCCCCTGGCGCACGTGAACACAGGGTCACAGGGATGGCAATTTACTATCCAGCCAAAAGTATGGGGCTCATAGGCCAGTACCACCCAGGAATGACTGGGACGGCATCCGGGTATGGGCACCTAAGTACAGTGTAATTTATTGGGGAACCCCAGGAGAGTAGGCCCAATAAGGGCATCCTAAATACCTCTTGTCGGGGGCAATTCTGCCGGGGTCGACCGGGCCGTCCGCAGACCTCCGGGCAGGGAGGCCCCAACCCCTCCCGTATATCCCAGATGAGATAGAGTATGAGACACACGCAAGAAGCAAGGTGACTCTGCTGTTTATTAAACAAAAACGGCAGGGATGGGTCAAGGAGCGTACGCGTCCGTCCTGACACACACACAATCGTGGGCTCGCAGGCCCTTTTTACCTTAGTATGACGCGCTACTTGCGTCACCGTAGAAAGTTTAACAAAAAACCTATTGCCACTCTTAATTGGTTGCTCGAGTGGTAGGGTTAGTATAGCATACATATAGAGAACAATATTAGTGGACAAGGGTGAGTCAGGTGATATATCTGGGTTGTCCCTACAATTAGATACATGAGAATTGTTACATGAAGACTACTGATGATTGGTCAATATTAATTTCGTCAGTGATAAGAGCCCCATGTTCTGATTGGTGCGCCCGTGAGCTTCCCAGCTTGGGACCATCGCTGTTCCCAGCTCTCGGTGTACCTGTCATTTGCAACAATGTTTCACTATGAGTACGTGCAGACAATGTGAGGACTTATTCATGAGCTGGAAGGCCGACTACTCCCACTGTCGCAGATGTCCATTGAGCCTTTTAAGTGTGTCTGTCTGTGTCTTGTACCGAGGGATCCAGACGCCTTCTTTCTCCTGGACTTGGCATCCTGTCAGGTTCGGCTTGGTCACGTGAGGTGGGACCGTGTTTGAGGCAGACTTTGCACTATTAATATTGTTTTTCTACTGTGCGCCTGGTTTAATTTTGCAGGTGTGACTTTAACGTTGGTGCGCGGCGTGCGAGGTTGCAACATCGTGCCCTTGATGGTCTGCTTTCGGAATGTGGGTTTGCAACATTACGACCTTGGCTGTCTGCTCTCGCCGGGCTCATTCTGCAGGATCATGACTCTTGTTCTTTTAACGTCCATGGGAGCTCTTGCTTGCGGCCTACTTAGGCCTGGTGTATAGGTGGAACCGTTTGGTGCACAGGCGCTTTAGGTTATAGTAACATATTGTCTTATGACCAGTATCATGTCTTCGTTATATTTCTCATTATGGCACCTGGGTTTAGGAGAAGCGTAAGCAAGCTCTTTAGATGAGTTGATGATGCGTCTTGCGTTTCTGCATTTTGAGAGCCTATGTGGAAAATAATAAAGATGCACGTCCGTGAGTATGTCTGTCGACTACGTCATAGCACTGAGTATATTCTTCGTGTAGATTGGTGCGGGAGTGTCCAGTGTGTATATTTGCACAGGTGTGCTGACCGTTGGCTAGGTCGTCATGGCATCTCTAACGACGTGTTGGTTTTAGTCTAGTTGATCCGTGCCGCAGGTGTCAGCATGGGCAGGGCGTGCTGTTGGGCAGGGAGATGGACACATCCGTATGTTCCGGTACCAGGGTATTTGGTCGTCTGGTAGATGGGCAAACTCTTCTCGTGGTGGGTGCCTGGGCCGTGATCCTTTAGGCCAGGCGCGAGAGGGTAAGGACGGGAGCCTGTTTTTCCATTCTCCCACTTCAGTCCCCCCTCTGGTCGACTTGTCGACCACAAACATATCTTTTTCGTTATCACCTCTTACTCTCCATATTTTAGTTATTCCTCCTAGATGTCCATAGTGGTTAACATGATCTTCAAATGACCAATACATATATTCACAGGTTCCTCCAGGAGTACAGTATACCCATTTCCCTATGCAACTCCTGGGGTTTCTTGGGTTCTCGATCTTCACTGAGGGTGGGTCCAGATGGTTGGTGATGATCTGGTTTCGCAGCTTCTCCCTCTCTTGTATTATTATGCCTGAGTGTTGGCCGTCATCTGCTGGCATCAAGGGGTGCATACCGACCATTTCAAGCAACTCGTCAGTGGTGCCAAGATGGCATCCATGACCATAATAGTGAAAACCAGCTCTCATCCTTTTTTACACCTTTGCTTTCATCCATCATTTTGGAGTGCATCTGGGCCAATTGTGAAACTGCTTCTGTCAGTGTACCGTTGTCAGCATCGTTGGCAGGAATGAACGTGCAGCATGATTGTCCTATCTTTGCGCATGCTCCTCCTTCCATGGCTGTGAGGAGGTCCAATACATATCTGTTCTGGAGTGCTACCATCCTTACAGCTCGCAACTCCTCTTTTATTGCGTTGAATCCATTTACTGTAGAATTGATGGTCATCATTAGTTCCCATCTAGTTATCTGGAGCCATTTTGCGTTTGCGTAAGCCTGCAGTCCTGGATGGATTATTGAAGAGAAGAACATTGCTGCTCTGCTGAATAGTCTGTGTTCTGGCGGAATTGAAGTGAGGGCCATTTCCGACCTTCCCTATAGGTAATTTCCAGTCAGAGGTTCTCCTTGTCTTTTCCTTCTATTTAGGACGGTATTGTTACCGTTGGTCCTGTTCCCTTGCTCCTCCTGAGGTGGTGCAGATCTCTTCTTTCTCTTGTCCCCTTCATCCATTTCGGGAAAGCTCGCCACATTCACATGCTTCTTGGGTACCACTAGTGACGGTACATTGACGTGCACCATCGTGCATACACCATTCCACAGAGGGGGCAGTGTGTGGTATGCCTTTTCTCCACAGGCCCAGTAATGGTCCATTATTACTGCTGTTCGTGCTCCCCCCACAGGTAACTCCATCACGCTGGCACAATTGGTGTTGTATCCTACGTCCACTTCTCCTTTATGTTGGTAGCATACCTTAGGCGCAGTCAGCGGCAGTATTGTTATTGGGTCTTCATCCGTCTCTATCCATGTGAGCATTGGTACGTACTTGATCCAAGTCGTCCAACATCTGTGGTTGTGTGCCTCGATAGGTGAGATAGTTTCCTTTGTCACCATGTTGCTTCCAATCACTCCTATCTCCCAATTGTTATCCAAGTACACCTTCCCCGTTATCGTCACCAGTGGCCTCTCCCAGCATCCTAGTTTACCAGGAACTTCAGTGGTATACCAATCACATGGCAAATACTGCAATGTTACTTTCTTTGTTTCCCCTTTTGCAGGACCACTTGTTATGTATCTGAATGCTTCAGCATGTAAACTGCTCTTGTGGTAACTCAAATAGGTCTTGAGGAAGTTGTTTTCGTATGGGTATGAATCTCGTGTTTTCCACACCATATGCACCACTGTCCCTTGAAACCTTCCTTTCATTTGGAACAGTGCCAAGTATATTATGCATCGTGCTGTCTTTTCATCTATTTCTGGGCAACAAATGTTCGGGAAGCGCTCATGGCGTATGGTATTAATGAGCAAACGTAGCAGCTGTCTTCTGTTGTCTGCTTACCAATGCGGGTCATGTGTTGGTACCATATGTTGTTTGAGACGTGTGCTGAATCTTGGATATAATTATCAATACCTTTATTATCTGAGTATGTGCTGCGTTGAACTCTATTTTGCTTGTGTATAATTTTACTAGTATCACCTAACGTAACACCTGTTGCAGCTGGGGATGGGGGTGTATTAGGTTTGGGTACAGCAGTAATATTGATAGCACAGCTGTACTGCCATACAGAGGCAGCCAAGAACCCGTTGATCATCAAAATCCCTATTATTTTTATTACATATGCTAATTTCACCAGCATTTTTGCTCTTACCTTGCTGCGGTCCGGCAGCGTATTCTTGCGACGTTAAAGTTGCCCGCCTGAAAATTCTCAATATGCTGGTTATTAAATGTTAGTTGTTGTTGTTTAAGCTCTCCCTATCAGGTAGTCATTCAGTGCCCAGGCGAAGAGCTGTTCCCACGCCAATCTAAGCGACCTATCTCTTAGGGCAGGCAGGTATGGGTGGAGGTGGGGCATTGAGTGTTCTATGGCCAAGAGGAATGCTGTGTAGTACACACGTACCCTTCTCTTTTTCAGGTACGTTGGCCTTTTTATTTCATATACAAATTGGGTAGTAATCGTCTGGGGGTACCATCTACTCCTGGGCAATGAATTTGTTAGTTATCTATTTTCTTAGCAGTACAATAATATGCAGTTCCTGCATGTGCGAGAGAAAAGAAAAGAAAGCATTCACGTGTTTACATGTGTACTCGTGCAATACAATGTCCTTTAGTACAGTTATTACTCGTAGTGGGGGTAGGGGTCAATGGGCAGGGGGTTTGGGCTCAATTGGCGGAAGTATTTTTACTGTTTGAGCGTGTGACCATGGGGTGGGCAGTATGGGGATCCCCCTTTTCTTCTTTAGTTATTGTCTCTGGGGAATCTGGGGAGTGACAGGGTATGGGAACACTTGGGTCGTTGGCTGTGATAGAACTCTCTTCCTCCGTCTGCGATGTTGTTGTTGTTCTTCCAATGGACCTGTCGGTGGCGCTGGGGCGGGTCTGGAGTTTGTAGATCTTTACATCGTGTAGGTGATTCCAGGCGCGCTTATCCTGTAGCTTTACTGCTCTCGTTGATAACTCCTCTACTAGATGGGGGCCAGTAAATCGCGGACTGTTCCACTTCCTATTGAAATTGCGAAGTAGTACGTGGTCACCTTTAGCAACTTTACACAGTCTTTCTTTTTCCAATTCTTTATCCACGTCTTCTTGTTGATTGCTGTTAGACCCGCCCCGTGTGCGCTCGAGCTGTTGAGACACAAACACTACACTAGTAATCAAAGAAGACACATATTGGTACATTTCATCACCAAAAACACTCGCTGTGCTTTCGTTGTCGGTAAATGCTCTTGATGTTGGCATTAGGGGAAGGCGCATTTGACGTCCGGTAACCACCTCGTGTGGGGTGAGGTGGTGGTCGGACCCTGGTCTATTCCTTAGCTCGAATAGGGCTAATGGAAGGCAATATAACCAACTCTTCTTTGTTGCTTGCTGTATCTTTGCGATTGCCTCCTTTAATAGGCCATTCAGGCGTTCACATATACCGTTGGCCTGTGGGTGGTATGCACATGCAAATTTATGCTTTATGTTCAGCAAGGATGTAATGTGCTGGAACATTTCGTTTGCGAAATGTGGGCCATTGTCTGACCTTAACACCTCGCACACTCCTCATCTTGGGAAGACCTCCCTCACTAGGAATTTAGCTGCTCTAAATGCATCTGGGTGTGAACAGGGCCCTGCTTCAATCCACCTAGAGAATGGACATACTACTACGATCATATACCTATTTCCTTGACATATATTGATCATATCAACATAATCAATATGGAGATGCCGGAAAGGTCCCTCTGGCCGGGGTATAGTACCTCTTACCACCTTTAGAGTATGGCCGGCCGTAAACTGTTGACATGTGAGACAATTACTGATAAAGTTTGACACATGAGAATTTAGCTCGGGGCAGAACCAGTTTTCCCTAATTCGTGCTGCAATTACTTCCTTGCCTGTGTGGGCTGGATGATGTGTTGGCTCAGGGCAGTGTCCAAAAGTGCCAATGGTATTACAACTTTTCCTGTGTCACCCTTGCGCCATAGTGCATCAATTGGTGACATTGTGCATCATCTTTTTACCCATATTTCTTTTTCGGCCTTTGGTGCAACCGCTTGTAGCTTCATAATCTACGTGGCTGGGAGATGGGTGTACCCTTCTCTTATCAACATCTCCTTAGCTATTCCCCTCCCTCTCCCTCTCTGTGACTCTGGGGGGTTCCATATCTCACCAAAGTATGCAGCATACTTCGCATGTGCGTCTGCTGCTGCATTCCCCTTCGAGACGTGCTCTTCACCATTGGTGTGTGCGGTGCATTTTACTAAAGCTAATTCTTGGGGGTCATTTATTACTTCAATTAGTTCAGCCAATAAGAGAGCATGTTGCACTGGAGTGCCATCAGCTCTCCTAAACCCTCTTCTTCTCCATTTCGACAGCCCTGAGTGGACAGTGGATGTAACATATGCGCTGTCGGAGTATATGGTCACTCGTTTGTCAAAGCTTTCCTTCAACGCCAAGATCAGTGCAACTAGCTCCGCTGCTTGAGCGGAGAAATGCTGTGGTAATCGTACACATTTTATTGCCACACACATCGGTACCTCCATCATTTTTACCACTGCTGCCCCAGTTCTCCTTATACCATCCCCTTGATCGATAGTTGATGACCCATCAATAAATAAGATCTCACCACCCTCCAGTGCGTTTTCTTCAACTTTTCTAGTACATGAGTACATTTCAGTTATTTCCGTACAGTCATGGGCATAATCTCCCTCCTCAATTACTTCTGCTATGAACCTTGCAGGGTTGCCCGTGCTACATCTAACAATTGATAGTTCAGCTCTTGATAAAATGATCTCATAACCTGATGCTCTTTGCATGGTTAGGGTGGATTTAGGTTTATTCAATATCGCAAATAGTGCATGTTCCACAAACAGGGTAGTTGGGCACCCCATGGTGATTGCTGATGCCTTTTCCACTGAAAAAGCAGCTGCGGCGAGACCTTGTTCGCAAGGGAAGTGACCTAACATCACAGGATCTAAGTGGCCGCTGTAAAATGCTACTGGTTTGTAGCCCATGCTTGTTTTTTGACCCAACACTGCTTTCATTACTGCTGAGTCGCAGTGTGAGAATATAAAAAATTGTCTCTCATAGTCTGGGGATGCCAGCACTGGAGCAGTTGATATCGCATCTTTCAATTCACCAAAAGGATCTTTCATTACCATTGTCCACCGCAGCTTTTTCTCCCCTTTATTAGCTTCCCTCAATGCCTCAAGCAGGGGTCCTATGTGCGAGCTGTAATCAAACACCCATGCTCTACAGTAGTTGCACAGCCCCAGGAACTGCTGCAGTTCCCTCACAGTTTGTGGCATTGGAGTGTTTGAAATGGCCTGTGCTCTTTGTGGTGCAATCTTTCTTCCATGTTGGGATATAAGTTGACCAATGTAAAGTACCTGTTCTTGACAGTACTGTATCTTTTCCATGTCTACCTTGTAACCTTTTTCAGCCAATATTGTCAACATCTTTAAGGAGTCCTCTTTGCATGTTCTTTCGTTCATGCTGCAAATTATTATGTCATCCACATACTGCAACACTGTGCTTTCCACTTCAATGTTACCCAAATCCATCTGTATCACTCTATTGAAAATTGAGGGTGATTTGCAATACCCTTGTGGCAATCTAGTGTGTTTCCACTTTGTGTTTCTGCAAGTGAAGCTCGTCAGATCTTGTGAGTCTGGGTGTAATGGTATTGAGAAAAAAGCATTTTTAAGGTCGATCACTGTAAATCGTGATGCCTCTGCTGGAATGCCACACAATATCGTGGCCGGGTTTGCTGCTACGGGATATTCCGCTTCTACTATGTTGTTCAAGGGCCTGAGGTCCTGTATGAAGCACCAAGACCCCCCTTTAGCCTTGCGCACTGGGTACACAGCCGTGTTGCAAGGTGATTCCGAGGGGACCAATATGCCATTATTTATAAGGGCCATTATGGTTTCATATATACCCTCATCTGCCTCTTTTGATAGTGGGTACTGTTTTACTCTGGGGAGTATTGCACCTTTTTTCAATTTTATCCTTACTCCCCCTATACTTTTTATGCACCCCACGTCATAAGGGCCAGTAGTCCACAATGATTTGGGTACCTTTGACATATCCTCCTTAAAGAAGGAGACTGGGGTGCATGCGGGTGCCTCAAGTGCCATTGCAATTTTCTGTGCTACTTGTTTGTACGCCACTCTTAGCCATATTTCCACACTCATCATAAACACCATTTCACCTTCTTCCTTTTCATCTGAGAACAGCTCCTCATCTGACACCTGGGTGAGCCTACATCCTTCTGCTAATGCTATCACGGACCTCCATGCTCTTCCTTCTTTGTCTTGGGCATGTACAGCAATGTAGTCAGCTGTTGCAATAATGCTCTCAATGTCCATTAAGATCACCTTTCCTTCTAGTTCATTAACAGGTGTTTCTGGTCTGAAAAGATAGGTTGCTGGCTTCCTCCATATTTTCCCCTTCTATCCCTGGCATCCATGCAATTGCCATATCTGTTCCATACTGGAATAGTTCGCCATCTACTGGCTCCGCCCTAATCGCTGTCTGTCCGCAGTATGCTTGCATATTCTGTAGTGCTGTGAGCATGCTAATCCCTGGGGTAGAGCAAATTATGCCGTCCTCAGTAAAGGAGATTGTCATTTTCAACCTGTTCATTATGTCTCTCCCCAGTATATTTACTGGTGAGGCACTATAATATAAAAGTGGAACTGACAGATCGTAATCTCCAATAGATAAGGGAATGTTATCAGTAAAGGGAACCAACCCTCTAGCCCCAGAGAATCCTTGGGTGTTCATGGCTTCGCCTGACATCTTAAATTTACCTTCCCTTATGCAAGACCGGGTTGCCCCGGTATCAACAAGGAATGATAATTTTTTGTCACCTATCGTTACCTCTATGCGTGGCTCCTCCACACTATTAGGTGTTACTGACAGGATGGGACACACCAAGGCCGTCTGTGGGCTGTCCTATTGAGGGTACAATGATTGGCCATTTCCTGTGTAAGGGTTGTGTCCCAGGACCGTCACCCTACCCAGTTGTTTTTGTTGTGCTTGGGGTTGCTGTGTCATCGCTACCTGTTGTTGTGGCAGCGAATACGTCTGTGGCTGTTGTTGTGTTAATTGTTGTTGTTGTTCATTTCCCTGTTGCAACGTCTGCTGTTGCTGTAGGCCCTGCTGTTCCTGTGAGGGCCTTGGTTGTCCCTGTTCACTCCATGATGGTATACCTGGTCTAACTCTACACGTGCGTGACATGTGTCCTAATAGTCCACAACTCCAACACACCGGTGGTTCCCTACTTTGCCATGGAAAGCTCCCTGTGTTGTCCTGGTATACTGGTTGCCCTGTGGGGTAGGGGTTTCTAAATCCTCCCACCTGTTGTTGGGTGTTATATCCGTATCCTCTCCCTCTCATAAATCCTCCTCTCCCCCTGTTATAATTATAATACCCAGCTCCTGCCATCGTATATCCACCTCCCATGTTGGTCATGTATGGTTGTATTGGCGGCGCCTGTTGTGTTACAGTCTGTGAAGGTGGTATTTGGGCGGAATCTTGTGCAGCCACGACTTGTGTGGGGCTTTGGGTCATTGTTGTGGGCGTAGTTATTAGTGCCTCTTCCATTGTATATTTAGTAAGTTTTTTCTGTACTAATTTAGCCTCTTCCGTTTTCCTGTCCTCTTCCTTTTGTTTCATTTTACCTTGCCATGTCCTGCAATGATGCACTATAGTAAGTTGTATTTCTGGCCATGGTTTTGCTTCCATTCCCACTACTTTCTTTAGTTGTTTCTGAACTCCTTCTGGGAGCCCTTGTACTTGTATATGATAGAATATTGCTGGTGTTTTATCCCATTGCTCCCTCGTTTCCATGCGCCACTTCTCTTGGATCTCCTGGATATAATCAACAGGATCTTCATTCTCACGCATCTTGCGAGAGGTAATTGCTCCTATGTCTGATGTGTCTGGGTACTGTACCCTCAGTGCCTGCCATAGTGCATGTCTGCAGTTTGCGAATGGTGCCCCATCGTGCGATGTGTTTGTTATTGTTACCCCATGGAATCCCGCTCTCTTCCAAATGTCATCCGCTCTATCCCCTAATATTGATATTAACAGGCCCTTTACATCTCCTACTGCTAGTTTCTGTCCTGCAGTGTGTTTTTCCATTTCATATATCCACTTACCCGCACCTCCACTCAATGATGGGAGCCTGCATTTTATATTTTCTTTATCGGTATGCTTCCAAGGGACATACTGCGGTCTAACCCCTCCTCTCTCTAAAGGTGGCATCAAGTTATGTCTCGTTTCACCCATTGTGTTCCATAATACCGAGTCCTCACACCCTTCCTCCTCTTCCATTTCTTTTGCATCTTCAATTTCGTCCGTATTTCCCCTGCTGGTAACTTTTTCTTCTACATCTTTTCCTGTGTTTAATGTGGGCATGTTTATTTGTCTTTCCTGCCTGCGACTAGGGAGGTTTTTAAGCCGATATGCATAGGGTGTCAATTCTTCTGTGAAGGGCGTGAGTTTTATTTTGCGTAACAAGCGTGAGTTGGTTGAGCATGTAGGGTGCAATGGGGGAGGGCGTGATGGGGATGGGGATGGTGCGGCTTCATGTGTTTGTCTTTCCACTATTCCTCGCTCTCCCTCCTCACTTCTCTCCAGTTCATCCTTTCTCCTACTGATCCATGGTGAGTCTGTGTTGGTTCGGGTGATGTATAGTTTATCTAAACTTTCCCTTTCACTGTTACTTCCTTCTTTCTCCACTCCTTCTTCTTCCTCACTGCAAAAGTCAGTCATAAACGACAACCCCCACTCGGTCTTTTTCCCCTTAATCGTTACTGTTTGTAAATCTATTAGGTCCAGTTCTCTTGTTTCTCCTTTATCAACCACTCCCCTTTGTGCTGATGTTGTGGCTACTTCTGTGTTTCTATATACATTCCCCCATTCTCCACTCTCCCTACTCCTATCTTCTCTTTCTCCTCTATTTCTCTCCTCCATCTCCCTACTATTTTCCTCCCTTTTCCTTTTTAATTCCTCCATCACTTCACTTCTCATCTTTTCTAATATTCTTTCATCCTCCTTCTTCCTTTCCCATTTCACCCTTTCTCTTTCTACTATACTCTCTATCACCCTCCCCTCTTCGTATTTCTTAGTTGTTTCTGATAGTAATCTCCTCTTCCACATTGCCATTTCTTTTTCTTTTTCTTCTTCTTCCCTTTTCTTTTCTCGCAGTACTACTCTTGATACCCTTTCTGCTGCTGCTTTTACCCTTTCGGCTTCTCTCCTTTGCTCCTCCGTTCGTTCCCGTATTTTTTCCAATTCGTTCTTACCTTCTTTCCTTTTCCTCGCTCTCTCTTTCTCCTCCCTTTCAAGCTGCTTGATCAATTCATTCTGCTCATCCCTTAATTTTGCTAGTCGTTCCTCCAAAATCTCTTCCTGTTGTCGTAACAGCTCTTCTCCCCTCATTTCACTATCCCTGGCATTATCCTCATCTGTTTTCTTTACTACCTCCTTCGCTTCTCCTGTTAATGAACCCCGTAATTTTAATAATATCTGTGCAGCTACCCACTCATCGTTTCCTATTTCCACAGTCTGGTTTTCTCCAGTCCTCCCCTCCCCTGCTGGCATCTTCCTATGAGCCACATATGGTGGAGGGCTGTATGCCGGGTTCGAGTATCCCTCAGCCGCCCTTAACTGTCCTCTTTCTATTTCTCCTAGTTCTCTTAAAGGGTACAACCCCCCTCCCTCTGTTTTCACCCCCCTTGCTATGGTTATCTCGTTGCTCTGTTCCTTTTTTATCTCATCTGTTTTATTATTCTTTTCTCCTCCCTCTCCTCGGTTCCCCGTGTTCTTTGGGTCCTCACTCCCCTTTTTCCCATCCTCTCCTCCCTCCTTAATCTCTTTTTCTTCCGGTATTTCCCCCATAGTGAACATTCCATTTGGTCCTGGTCGGGACCCCTGGAACATCCTCCATAAATTAAACACCTCCACATGGTTTGCCAACTTCTTCCCTTTATATGTATTGTGCAGATGGTTTAATAATGAATGTTGGACATATGGATCGAAGCTACCATTAGGCGGCCACGGTGTTAGCATCTTGTTATCCGTCCCCTGGGTCCATTCTATGCTATATTTAATCAGTTTCTCCCTATGGGGTGGCAGTGTTGTGCAGATGTGTTGTAGTGGGGTAGTAAGTGTGTTCCCCCACCCTCCCGATCCTGCCCCGTATGACATAGTAGCGCTCCACTTGTTACCCTTCCCCTATCTGGTAGCAGTTTATCTCACTAGCAGTTTACAATATACAGCCTCATATCGTTTACCTGGCCCCGTAAGTTTGGGGACTTACGATAGTCCGCTAAGAAAAATTATAGAAAATATGGTATGTTACATTTGTATATTTCGTTCTGTCTTTCTTATTATTATACAACACCCTTACGGCCCCCTGCGGCCGAGGCGCACATAGCCCCCTGCAGCTGCGTACTCCTTATGACGTTCTTATACAGTCGTCCTATTTCCACGTGCTCCTCCCCCTTCTACACTGGCCGTGGCCGGCGTTCTCCGTGCGCAGCCACGTTCCCCGTTTTCGCCTTTCCACGATCAACTCATTGCCATTTATCTCCGTTTCCACTTCCTTACCACAGTTCTCTTCCCCACCAATCTCAGGATGGAAGATGCCTTGTGCTCGGGATATCCTATGAAAGCCCTACTGGTGACATCACCGATCTCTTCGAGCTACTGATAAATTCTTCATATATTCTTTAAGTTCAAAATGCACTTTCAATCTACCCCTACAGCTGTCTTCCTGTCACTCCTGGAACAAGGTAATCAAATCAATAATATAATCGGACTGCGCACGCTGCGTCGCCTCGCGTGTGATACGCCCCTCGACAGGAGGGCTTAACCAGCCAATTATCTTCCGTATTGGGCAACTACCTAGCTACCGCCTACAGGGAAACGTCATCTACCTATCGAGTTTCTTGCTCGAACAATAGGGATCCTCATCTACTCATTGGTCAATAAATGCCAAATCGTAGGAAACCACGCACACCCACACACCCTTACACGTAGTCGCGACCTAGGCCAATCAGTGTCTATGAGCGGCCGCACGTGATGTTTTCGTGCTCCGCCTCCTCCCTTCGCGTAAAGTAGCCGACTGCCCTCGCACTTGTTCGGCTACCATTCATTCCATTTTCAACACTAAATTCTCAAACCTTCGCCGCGCACCTGTGTAACACCTCCCGCCTCCCTTATTTAACTCCTCCCCCCTCCCTCACAATTTCACATTGCTTGTTGTGCGTGGCATGCTCACCAAGTTCTCTTGATGCGGGGCCGCTCGACTGCGTGCACCCCTCCAAGCGGCTCGTCACCTCCCCTCGTCTGGACCAGGTCTGGACACTCGCCAACCGCGGGCGGGATACTTCTCAACCGGCTCCCGAGGGCCAATATCGGGATTGCGCTGTCCGGTCTTCTCGCAGCTCCGCGATGGTCCTGTAGTCCTCAGAAGGGGGCGACGGCAGAGGGGGCTGCGCCGCCGGGCCTCCTCGCAACCGGAGTGCCTGTAAAAAGTAAAAAAAAATAATAAAAAAGGCGGATCTTAAACAGATCTCAGCAGTGCCTCCAACTTGTCGGGGGCAATTCTGCCGGGGTCGGCCGGGCCGTCCGCAGACCTCCGGGCAGGGAGGCCCCAACCCCTCCCGTATATCCCAGATGAGATAGAGTATGAGACACACGCAAGAAGCAAGGTGACTCTGCTGTTTATTAAACAAAAACGGCAGGGATGGGTCAAGGAGCGTTCGCGTCCGTCCTGACACACACACAATCGTGGGCTCGCAGGCCCTTTTTACCTTAGTATGACGCGCTACTTGCGTCACCGTAGAAAGTTTAACAAAAAACCTATTGCCACTCTTAATTGGTTGCTCGAGTGGTAGGGTTAGTATAGCATACGTATAGAGAACAATATTAGTGGACAAGGGTGAGTCAGGTGATATATCTGGGTTGTCCCTACAATTAGATACATGAGAATTGTTACATGAAGACTACTGATGATTGGTCAATATTAATGGCGTCAGTGATAAGAGCCCCATGTTCTGATTGGTGCGCCCGTGAGCTTCCCAGCTTGGGACCATCGCTGTTCCCAGCTCTCGGTTTACCTGTCATTTGCAACAATGTTTCACTATGAGTACGTGCAGACAATGTGAGGACTTATTCATGAGCTGGAAGGCCGACTACTCCCACTGTAGCAGATGTCCATTGAGCCTTTTAAGTGTGTCTGCCTGTGTCTTGTACTGAGGGATCCAGACGCCTTCTTTCTCCTGGACTTGGCATCCTGTCAGGTTCGGCTTGGTCACGTGAGGTGGGACCGTGTTTGAGGCAGACTTTGCACTATTAATATGGTTTTTCTACTGTGCGCCTGGTTTAATTTTGCAGGTGTGACTTTAACGTTGGTGTGCGGCGTGCGAGGTTGCAACATCGTGCCCTTGATGGTCTGCTTTCGGAATGTGGGTTTGCAACATTACGACCTTGGCTGTCTGCTCTCGCCGGGCTCATTCTGCAGGATCAGCAACCTGACTCTTGTTCTTTTAACGTCCATGGGAGCTCTTGCTTGCGGCCTACTTAGGCCTGGTGTATAGGTGGAACCGTTTGGTGCATAGGCGCTTTAGGTTATAGTAACATATTGTCTTATGACCAGTATCATGTCTTCGTTATATTTCTCATTATGGCACCTGGGTTTAGGAGAAGCGTAAGCAAGCTCTTTAGATGAGTTGATGATGCGTCTTGCGTTTCTGCATTTTGAGAGCCTATGTGGAAAATAATAAAGATGCACGTCCGTGAGTATGTCTGTCGCCTACGTCATAGCACTGAGTATATTCTTCGTGTAGATTGGTGCGGGAGTGTCCAGTGTGTATATTTGCACAGGTGTGCTGACCGTTGGCTAGGTCGTCATGGCATCTCTAACGACGTGTTGGTTTTAGTCTAGTTGATCCGTGCCGCAGGTGTCAGCATGGGCAGGGCGTGCTGTTGGGCAGGCAGATGGACACATCCGTATGTTCCTGTACCAGGGTATTTGGTCGTCTGGTAGATGGGCAAACTCTTCTCGTGGCGGGTTCCTGGGCCGTGATCCTTTAGGCCAGGCGCGAGAGGGTAAGGACGGGAGCCTGTTTTTCCATTCTCCCACTTCACTCTGCGCAGTTAGGTCAGTGGGGGGGTACTCATCAAAGCCTGGCAGCAAGGAGGGATCTGAAGACAAATCTGAGCGTCACAGGACACAGGAGACCAGGTCCCCACATTCTGCCAGTCGTTCCCAGGCTCGCAGAATCCGTGAAAACCTAGAATATCAGACGTGCACCTCTGGGAGCAGTGCTTCTGAGTCAGAGGATGAATGGACCAGGTTTACCCGAACCAAAAAGGCCAATAAGGCAAAAAAGGGCTTGCTTAAGGACCCTGTTAAGTGACTTCAATTCAGCAATCCCACCAAGTCAGTGCCTTGTCTGGGATTGCTCAAGGGAAGCCCTTATTTATATATTTTTATAGCAAGTTATACCCGGATGATATACCCTTGTATAACACCCCTCTCTATGAATCCCCCTGATCTCACTGAGCCAAGAAGTAGGTTTGTTTTGCAATTTAAAAGATTTTTTGGAAAAATTAAACAATATATATATCACACTTTTATAATAAATTAATATTTGATAGCACCCATATGAATATAATGTTGATCAACAATAGATAATCTGACACTAGCACACTTCTTTACAATCAATGAGGAGTTAGTATAGGAAGGATAAGGTAGCAGAAAATACTTTTATGGTTTCAAGGAAAAGCAATGAGGGAAAAATGCAGCACAGAAATAAACTTGATAAGATTTCAACAAAAGATAATATGATCACTTTTTCTTTGACAATTCCCTCCGCCCCCCTATGCAAGATAAGGAGATGGAAGGAGACACAATTACCAGGAATAGAAAATGCAATACAAATTTCCAGTTCCCCCCAGCGAGCTTAGAGGAAAACAGGTATGATTTTAAAGCAGGCAAGATCCTTTTAAATGTGGTGGCAATGAAGTGAAAAATATGCTGAAAATGCTTTTAATTCCCTCTAGAGGTTCAGGGTGAGTGAGAGATATTTTAAATCAGTTCAGGTCAGCCCTACCAATGATTCAGGGATGGTTATCAGGTTGAAAACGGGATTCAGTAATGGAAGGAGGAACTATAAGGAGTAGCAAGTCTGTTGGAAAGCTTAGAATCTTAGCTTTAAGATGAAAGTTAAACCACGTTCCTAGCACACGCGGTTCAAAAGATACGGACGATTCAGTGGAGGTAGATTCTCAAAATAAAAGTAAAGCTCAGAATGACAGATGACAGTTTTGCAGAATGGACACACGATTTCTTATGATGCAGGTCTAAATAGGTTACAATAGTTTGAATTAGATTATTTTAGACTAAGAGATTGGTTCTGGCACAGTTCTAGCTGAGTACTCACACTCTAAAGTTGAAATAGGCCGTAATGGTCTGATCAGGTTTAGACTGGACTCCTGGCGGGTGGTTCTGAAGTCACAGCTCTCTGGGTCATCTCTGCTCTGCACTTCACAGCGGTCTGGCCTGGGTCTCTCTGGTTCTGGTCTCTCTGGATACAGCACTGCTTTCTGGGTCTGCTACCGGTTCTGGCAAAAGTTCTTGTCAAAGAATTCAACAGCTCGCCCGGCTGTAGAATAGTTTGGTTGGATTGCTGGATTCTGAAGGCCTGCTGAGAAGAGTTCTCAGCTTGTGGGTTAAGCCTTTGCTTTATGTTCTGTAGTCTATCTGGAGTCTAAGTTCCGGATGTTCCTTCTAGATGTTGTGCGGTCCGGCATAATGCTCCACAAGAAAATGGAAAATGAATGTCTCTACCTTGGTTTTGGTGTTCCTTTTATGTCTTTAGAAAATGGGTGTGTGCGTGGCATGACTAAGCCTGCCCCTCACAACTTATCATTGGCCAGGTTTTCCTCTCTCCCTTGATTGGGGGACTGAGGTGTGAGTCAGGATGAGTCAGAGTGATGCTATTTTTATGGCTTGTTGAAATCCCTCCCCTTGTCAAATTGCACACAAATCTATATTTGATCCAAATACACATTTATCTATGTACCATTTTTCTAATATTATATGTCCAGTTAACATATTTTCTGTAGCACCAAACCATCCGATCCCTGTCTTTGTAAGATGTTGTGTCCACTTCTGACAGAATTCTGCCCTTTTCATCCAGATAACGACCTCTAAACTTTTCCAGATTTTTAACATACATACATTTGGAGTAACAACCTTTTTTACGCTACTACCCCCCTAGAACATACCACAGAGTCCTAACACCTCTTAAAATGTGCACAGAAAAATCACAAGAATGATATTATTTATATAATTTTGACAAGTCCGCACTATGAATTATCCATCTTTTTAAAATATGCTCTGGCCCAGAGGGGTGTGGCTTCCCAAAGCACATCGTGGAATTTCTGGTTTGTCCACTTCCCCCAACTCAAGTTGCTCACAGAGGCACTGCCCCTCCCAGTTTCTCTCAAGAGGAAGCCCTTTACGACCCCCCCCCTAATTTAGCATTTGCCTGAGCCAAGGGAGGCTCATTGTTCTGTTTCCCTGCTCCCAGGTGCTCCTCCCCTGATTCAATCAGGGAGGTGTCATCTCCTTTTGGTGGGAACAGCAGAAGGCAGCCAGGCCTGGAATGTAGTGGCGGGGAAAGTTTCAACTCCTGTCGGGGGTAGTTGCCAGGCAGAATTCAATCTCTTCACGCTAAATGTCACTTTTGTTCCAGTTTTCTTCATTCAAATCAAACTTACAATCTTTACACATGCAGCAAGAATGCTGATTCTAAGTTCAAAACTATGGGCCTCATTCCGAGGCTGGAGGTAAGGGTTAACGGTCACCGTTAATGGCAACGGTGACCGTTAACACTTACCACCATATTCCGAGTTCCCTTTTGCGGGTTGGCATTTAACGCCTGCTTTTAGCAGGCGTTAAAAATCCAACCCACAAAGGGACCTTGGAGTAAATTACGGCACCGTAATTTACGGTGCCGTAATTTACTCCTTCCCCATTCCCATTGAGCCCTATGGGGGCAGGAATGGGGATGGGGAACCGGTATGGTGAATGGGGACTTACTGGTCCCTCCAACCTTGGAATGGACCGGTAATTACTCCATTCACCATGCTGGATTTCCATGGAGTAAATAGCTCCATGGTTGCTTACCATGTTGCTCTTTACTCCATGGATAGCTCCAGCCTCGGAATGAGGGAATATGACCTTTAAACAGTTGCAACCTATGTGACACTCAAAAGTAGGTCACTCATTTATTTTAAATATTTCAATTTTAGTGGTTTTAAATCCAATTTCAGTTAAGCTGCTGACATCCACAGCTCAGCCAGTTTTGTCATAAACATTGTTTTGGGCTCTTCATCTTTCCAGATTTTGTATCCACACAAGACTACATTCTGCCAAATGTCTGCTGGTGTTCAGTGAGATTTTTGACTATCTTGCAATGTTTAGGCATTTTTAGCTTGCATTTCAGAGAAACAAAGGTGATTTCAAAGCGCTTTTTGAGCTAACCGGCACTGCTGCTTTTCCTTTGGCACCACGTTTCACTCATGGCGCTTCTGGCCCATCATGCTCGCACCGGTGGGTGGCAGGTTAGGCGACCATTTTGGTGTGCGCAAAACTGCGCGGTTCTCCTGGATTCTGGCGCAATGTGGGCTTTTTCGGCCATCTTGGATTTTCTGAGCCCACAGCCCCAAATGTTGCAGCATAATAACTCGAACATGGGTCAAAACACCTGACAAGCTCCCCGCCCGACTGTGCTTTGATTTCGAGTCGAGGGGGATTTGAGTGCAAAGGATGTTTTGATCCACGCGCTGGGATGTCCGCATCATCTTCTTCCGATTCCACAGATGACAAAGTTCAGCATCTTTTCCTCCATCAGGGTGGATCGATCGGTTCTGCCAGTCCAGATGGGAGTATTGGGCGGTACCCCGGGCCCCTCGGATCTTTGCTCCCAGTCCCCAGGTCGTCTTCCGTGGTTAGTCTCCAGGTTTTCTTTCTCCTAGGATGACAAAGCAAAGCGGCAATACCTATTCGTAGACATTTCTCCCCCAATATTGATATAGTGGGGCGGCATATACATTTTAGAAATCAATAGACATTTACATTCTTATTTTTAAAAAAAACAAGATATAATCAGGAGACATTTTCATTCAAGAATCATAATATTTTAGAGACTATATGTGGGATATTTTAGGGTTGGAACTGAATTACTCTGGAGCGCCCCCCTCTGGTATTGCAGAGGACTCCTCCAGCTGCTGCAGAGTGTGCCTGGGATTCCAACACTTTAGCTGATTTATATGGACCCACTTGTCTTCCCCTTCTGCCAAACTACCTTTGGGGATACGGATCTTATAGGCAACAGGGGAGATCTTGTCTATAATTTCAAAAGGTCCCTTCCATGTAGGCAAATATTTTCGCTGTTTGGCCTGGTTTCTTTGGAAATTGTATAGATAGACCCGGTCTCCCACATTGTATTCTCTCCTGGTAGTTTTCAAATCGTAGTGGGTGTTCATGCTATCAGCTGATCTTTCTAGATTCCGCTGAGCATAGGCAAAAGCATGTTGAAGGTGTTTCCTTAAATTTGCCACATACTCATGAGTTGTGGAGGCATTTATTAATGTCTGCTCTTGGGTCCTGTAGAGCAAATGCTGGGGAAGTACCATCTTGCGTCCAGTCATCAGCTCAAATGGTGACATTTTAGTTGCAGATGAAGGGGTAGATCTGATGGCCATAAGGACCAGAGGTAATCGGATATCCCAACTTGGCCCAGAATCTGCCACAAACTTTTTTAAGATGCTCACAATGGTTCTGTTGTATCTCTCTACTACACCAGAAGAGGCTGGCCGGTAAACAATATGTAGCTTCCTTTTAACCCCCACTATCTCCCACATCTAAGTCATTACTTTGCTGGTGAAATGGCTACCTCTGTCTGACTCAATCCTTTGAGGTAGACCAAAATGGGAAAAGATGTGGTTAATCATCAGGGCAGCTGCTGTTTCTGCCTTGCAGTTTGGGGCCGGGAGACATTCCACCCACTTGGTAAACAAGCATGTAACGGTCAACATGTACTTGTTTCCTCTAGACGAGCGAATTACAGGGCCTACAAAGTCGATTTGCAAATCTGACCATGGCAGTGTCATCCCCCTCTTTTGGAGAGGAGCACGGTGTGTGAGGGATGATGGCTGAAACTGTGCACACACAAGACACCCCTTCAAGTATTGGTCGAGGTCCTGCCCCATGTGTGGCCAGTATGCAACCTCTCTTAAGATCTCAAGTGTTGTATGAAACCCCCTATTACCGCCGGTGGCCGCATCATGGGCGTGACTTAACATCAGGCTTCGAAATAAAGTAGGGACCACCCACTGATCATGGCCAGCTTTGGATTTCCTTACCAACAAACCGTCTTTGATTCGGAACATTTTTGGACATTTCATCAACACTCTAAGGTCCCCTTTCCCAATGTAATCGGTATCCCTCAGGGGAAAGTTCTCAGGGTCCTCAATGTGTTGGTAAAACTTACCAATTATTGGATCCCCCTTCTGAGCTGTAATCAAATCAGCATCTGGGGTCTCCTTACTCCATTTTGCAGTTGAAAGATCAATGTGAGCATTTGTCTGGGACCTAGTGATAGCAGTGACCTAGAGTTCCCCAAACAGGGACTCTATTTCTATTAGATCCCCTTGGATGGCCCCGGTTTTGGCCAGCTGTTCAGCTAAGTCATTTCCAGTTTTGTCTGGTCCCTCTACTTTGGAATGACCCTTGATCTTCTTCCAGTAGATGGTCATCCAATTCGAGGTGACCAGATCATCAATGTTTTGAATTAACTTCCCATGTTTCAAGGGTTTGTTATTAGCACATAACATGCCTCTGGTTTTCCAATTAACCAGGTGCTCCACGAACCCGTTCCGTACATAATCTGAATCTGTGATTATGACCAGTTCGTGGAGTTGATGTTGGACAGCAATGAGGATGGCTTGATACACAGCCATCAATTCTGCCACCTGACTACTTCGGGGACCAATTTTGTAACCAGCGGAGGGTTCTGAGGACTCATTCACCCATGCATTCCCTACGCTGGCCACCAGTTCTTTTTCCCCGTTGTTGTCAACATGGTAAGAGCATCCATCCACATAAACAGTGGCCATTCCCTCACACGTGTCCT
The DNA here is from genome assembly GCF_040938575.1 of Ambystoma mexicanum. NCBI lineage: Eukaryota > Metazoa > Chordata > Amphibia > Caudata > Ambystomatidae > Ambystoma > Ambystoma mexicanum. The sequence continues at coordinate 127,291,870 of NC_090935.1, read as the reverse complement.
CTTCAAAGACTTTGTGTGGGGAATTAAGGTATGCCTCCATGTTGTCCTTGATTTTCAGACTTTCGTCCTCGAGACAGTTTTCACTGGCACAATCATGCAAGTCAGCCAGACCTTGCGCGAGGGGACTCTTCTTGTTTTGGCCATATCTGACCTCCACAGGAAAGCCTTGCATTGACCGAATCCAGGAAGTGATTCGGGAATTACTCACATTTCCGGGCTCAGATTCTGTCACTTTGGAGGTATTGCAGAGGCTGGTGTGGAGTCTCCACTATAATGTGTTCCCCCTGGATAAACGGGCGGTAATTCTTCAATGCCCACACCGTTGCCAGGAATGCCTTCTCACAATCGTTGAATTTTTCCTCCACAGAGGATAAAGTTTTGCTCGCATAGAAGATTAATTTATTGACCTTGTCATGCTTTTGGTATAATACTGTCATCAAGCACGTATTAGAGAACCCTTTCTCCAGGAATAACTCCTTGTTTCTGACAGGGTAAGCTAGGCAGGGCGCTTGTGAGAGGCTTCTTTGAGCTTTCTTACTGCCTCGGATTGTTCTGGACCCCATTCCCACTTTACCCCCCCGCTTCAAGAGATGAATCAGGGGTCTGGTGATCTCTGTATAACCCTCAATGAACTTTCTGCTGTAATTAGTCAGTCCAAGGAGGCTCCTTAGTTCCCGCAGAGTTGTGGGGTCTTTCAGTTTCTGGAATGCTTCCACTTTCTTTTCTTGGGGACAGAGACCCTGCAGAGTAATCTCATGCCCCAAGAAATTAACACGGGTTCTACACCACTGTGCTTTCTGAAAGGAATGTTTTGCTCCGGCGGCCCTCAACTGTGTCAGAACATAACGGATCTCCGCTATGTGTTCTTCCACAGATTAACTTTTGATGAGGACATCATCTACATAAGCCAGGTTACCCCTCGCACCCAGGTCGGGCATGGCCAAACGTAGGGAAATGTTGAATTCATTGCCGGTGTTGAGGTATCCGAAGGGAGTTTGGGTCCATGTGTACCGCTGGCCCCCAAAGGTAAAAGCCAGTTTGTATTGGTCCTCTCTACTGACAGGCACGGTCCAGTATCCATTGGTCAGGTCGATTGCAGCGAATACCTGTGACCCCTGAATCTGGGCCAGCCCTTGGTCAATGTAGGGCAGAGGCCATCGGGAAGTATGGACCCGTGTGTTGAACTCCCTAAGTGCGGCACAGAGTCTCCACTGGCCGTTTGGCTTCAATATTCCCAGCACCGGATTATTGAAGGTGCTGTGTACTGGATGGATTATTCCCCGGGACTCAAGGTTCTTAATTATTTCAGTAAGGGACTCCATGGATGCGAGAGGCAAGCGATATTGCTTCACAAACACTGGAGTCATGCCAGGGTCCGTGGGAATTATTTTTGTGTGGATGTCGGTGCGACCACTGTCATATGAGTCTACCGCAAATAGATCTTGGAAATCCAAGAAAACTTGTTTCAACTTTTGCTTCTGTTCCAGAGTCACACAGCCATCAGCTAGGTTGACTCTCTCTTCCACCATCTGCCTGAAGCCTGGGAAGACTTCTGGTTTTGCTATCTCAGCGGCCTCCTCCAGCTGGGTGGAGAAGTCCCTGGTCAGGGTTCTGATTTGGACTGGAGGCTTCAGTTGGGAAAGGCAGCCTTCATGGACCTGGAAAATCACCTCAGCCCTCCTGAAGTCACAAGTCACATCTTCTGTACCATAAGGGCAGGAAGTGTACACCAGGAAGTTCCCCCCATGCCGGGCAAAAATCCTGTCTGGTGGTGTATTGTCATCACTGTCACTGTCAAAACAGTCCTTGGGGATTGGTCCTAACAGTTCATTTCCTAAATCAATGGAGAAATGTCGGTCATCAACCGCCATTCCAATAATGGTGCCTGCGGCTAGAGTAATACACTTTAAGTCGCTGTTATCCACCTCTATTGGAATGGTGTCATGTTCTATGTTGACTAATGTTGTTGGGTTTACCCCCAACCCTTGCTGTTGGAGAGAAGCATTTAGATGAATATAAGCATCAGGGTTTTTCAATTTTTGTCCTCTTTTAACTTTCACTTCCAGGGAGAATTGTCGGGTCCTTTCTGGGATGGTGACTTCCTCTTTAATCTGAATTTCAACTGCATAGGGTAGCAATTGAGCTGAGCTACATGCTTTTTCTGGATCATCAAAGCCCACGGGATTATCTGCTAATCGGGACCAAGCTTTGAAGTTTATTACGTCCAAACTAATGGCAAAGCGATTGAGGATATCACTGCCTAAGTAAAAGGCGGCAGTGACGTCTCGCACGACCCAACAATTATGGACTATGCTCTTGTGGCCAATGGACATTTTGAGCATACACCTGCTTGGCAGGAGATGTTTGGAATTGGGTGCTTCCAGGTCCATTTCCCATTTGTCTATCAGTTTGAATGTGGGAATGGCTGGATCTTTTGGGAGGTGGCGGAACATGGCTTCGCTGATGAAGCTCTTACCGTTGTTCACACACACTCTGGCGAGAACAGAGTCCTTCCCTTCATTTAACTGAACGGGGATGAACAACTGCTCTCCAATTTGCTGAACATCAGCCAGGCTCTGAGCCGATTTCACATCTTTCTGGATTATTGGAGTGGGAATGTCTGATTGTGGATTAGTAAAGAATTTCAGAGTGTTTCCTTCCAGTGTGGAATACCATCTTAAACTGGAAGGAAGGTTAATTTTCAGAAATAGAGAGGACCCCCCCATCACCAGTCTGTTGTCCTACTGCTATTACTGTCACGTCGGGAATTTGGTTGTTCTGGAATTGAAATTCTACTTGGTCAGATTTTTGTTCCACCATGTGGCACGTGCCGTTTAAACTAACATGGTTGACACTCTGTTGTAATTTTATTGGTCGGCTAGTCTGGGTCCAGAGGACCTTGTTTACGCAATCTATTAGGGGTGACAACCTTCTCAGGAGGTTATTCCCTAGTAAACAAGGGGTGCCCTCTGGAGTCACTACTATGACCGGGTGTTTCACTTTGTGTCGCCCAATTTTAATGTCCAAATCTGCAGTCCCTTGGACAGGAATTTCCTTCCAGTCAAAGTTCTGAAGTTGTCTAGGAAGCGAGGTTAGGGGAATTTGGTAATTCTCCCCCCTTCCTAAATTTAGCTCATCAAAGCCCCTTTTGGACAGAATGGTAGCTTGGGATCCAGTGTCCACCAGTGCCAAAATTGAACCCTGCCCATGTACTTGTGCCGGGGCATAGTATCTTCCCTCCTTCTCCTCAAGGGGGCACAGATAATGCACATTTTTGGACAACTGGTGGGCTAATTTTTTAGTTTTGGACATTGAGAGAGAAGAGATTTGGGCAGAGTTCGGCAGTGAGTTTTGGGAATCTGAAAGAAAAAGTTGGCAACTGGATATGGTTTTGAGTTCCCCTGGTTCCGATTCTGGGCTCCCCCCCCCTTTTTGGAGGCAGTCACAAGGATGGGTTTGAACCAGGGGTTTTCGGTCTTGTTGGTTGTGGGATAGAATGATGGGCGGCGACAGTTCAATCCCCACATCTACCCAGTCTGGGTTGGAATCCCTTGGGACCCATTTTCCTTGCGAGGAGTTCCCCCATCTCTGAAGGAGAAGATCCTTATCCCAGGATCCTCTGAGGATCCCTCTCCCTCAAATTGGAAGACATGTATCTCCTCCACAAAATGGGTCTGTTTGGGTCCTTTGTTTCTCCTACCTCCTCTCTGCTCCTTGGGTGGCAGACTTTCAGGGGTAGGAGATTTTGTTTCCGGTTCCTGGGTTTCCAGGGGCTGTTTACAAGTGGGGAAGCCCCTTGTGCCTCCTCCCTAGGAACCGGTGGGTTATCGGGGTGCTGCCCCGTCATTGTTCTGGAGCACCAGGCCCAGAGTTTGGGGCATTCTGCGGTGGCATGCTCATCTGAGGGTTCTGTTGAGCCCTCAGTATGTGACCCAGATCCCGTGCCATATTTTGGAACTGGCGCTCTAACTGTGAAACCCGCTCAGGCTGATACATGGTTCTATTTTCTCCCCTGGGCTGATCCCGGGAAGGGTAGCTATCCCTTCTCTGGTAGTACCCCGGGTTGGGAAGATTTGGGTACCCCTCCACACTTGGCCTCCCCTCTCCCAGATTCGGTTGTCTGGGCTCAGGGAATTGTGGAAAGAAGGATGGATGATTTTGGGGCTGGAAGTTGGGTGTATACCTGGGGAACAAGTTCTGCCCAGGATTTGGTGAATTTCTGCCCTCCTGGGGGAAGTGCGGAGGGAAGTTCCCTGGGTTGGGTGCTTGGTTGGATGCCCCCCCTTGGGCTGGAGGAGTCCACACATAACCCAGGATTGGTCTGTTTCCCTTATAGCGGGGACTTACATAGTCAGGGGAGCGAGGGACCCCATTTGTGGGACTACCTCCTTGACTCCCTGTCAGTGACTGGCCCGAGGGCCTTCTGGGCTTAGAATTATTCAGTGCAGGCAGGTTGTTAGGCCCCCCCCATCTCCAAATCTAAAACGGGGGCAACCTTTATCTCTGCCACCTTGGCACCAGCAGGGGTGCTGTTGGTTTTGGGGATTTTGGGCTTATTCTTATTTTCCACTGGTTTCTGCACCTGATAGATGCGGGTGGCTTGCTCAATGACCCACTCTAAAGATCTTTTCTCGTGAAAGTCTCTCACGAGCTGGGTCATTATGTATTTGGGTAAGGCATGGAAAAACGTATTAACAAATTCTTTACTGTCAGTGCGTACCCTTTTTGTAGTCTGTGCAAAAGCACGCTTTAACTCCTGCACAAATTCTTGTGGGGCCTGATCCTCCCCACATTGCAAATTGTAGGCTGCCTTGCAAGCCTCTTGGGGATTTCTGTGAACAGAAAAATGTTTCAAGATGGCCTCCCTGTAGGTGGACCATCTTGAATGATTTTGGTCCTCCAGCCCCGCAAAGAAACTGGAGTATTCTGGGGAGAATGTCCATTTTACATACTGAATGCAGCCACTGCTGTCTTTCAAATGGAAAGTCTCCATCATTTGCTCATAAAGCTCCAAGTCTTCCTAAACAGAATACTTGGCGTTCTTGTGATAAGGGGTAATGACACTCCTTATTACCTTGATCTGCTTTAAGGGGTCCTTAAGCAAGGCCCTTTTTGCCTTATTGGCCTTTTTGGTTAGGGTAACCCTGGTCCACTCATCCTCTGACTTAGAGGCACTGCTCCCAGAGGTGCCCGTCTGATCTTCCAGGTTTTCCCGGATTCTGCGAACCTGGGAATGGCTGGCAGAATGTGGGGACCTAGTCTCCTGTGTCCTGGGCCACTCAGAGGAGTCTTCAGATCCCTCCTTGCTGCCAGGATTTGATGGGCACCCCCCCCACTGACCTAACCGGGCAGAGGTTTTTAGGATGCCCTGAGTGGGCCTACTCTCCTGGGGTTCCCCACTAAATTGCACTGTGCTTGGGTGCCCATATCCGGATGCCCGCCCATCCATTCCTGGGAGGTACTGGCCTATGAATCCCATACTTTTGGCTGGATAGTAATCTGCCATCCCCGTGGCCCTGGGCTCATGTGCACCATGGGACATGGGTGTGGCAGAGTCCAAGGACTGGGAGAGATGAAGGCCTCTGGTACTAGGACTCCTGAGGTTATGCTCAGGTGTTTCCCTTTCCCAGCGAACTTCATCTCTGTCAGCCCTTGTTCCCTGTTGCAATGCAAGAGCCTGCACTTTCAGTTCCTCAGTTAAGGCCTTACTAGCCTCTAATAGTCTCTCCTGCATGGCTACCTGTTGCTGGAGCCTATCATTGTGCTGACAGAGAGCCTCATTTTCTCTCTGCACTTCCTGGTTGGTCCTGGAATACTGGGCCTGTCTTTGCTGCAGGAGGGTTACCTCCTGGGTCCCATCCCTACTGGCCTGTTCCTTTCTTGCCAGAGCATCTTCCAACCTCCTGGTGTGCTCTAGCAAGTCCTGATGCTCTTTTTGGAGGTCACCTAGCCCCGGGAGGGCCAGGTTATTTTCTTCAATTTTTTCTTTTAATTGGCAGATTTCCTGGCCTAAGGTGTCCCTTTCCTGACTAAGAGCCTGCATCTGTGCCGCCAGGGCATCCCTCTGCCTTTTAAGGGCCCCAGCTTTCTGGCGTTCTTGATCAAACTCTGCCTGGGTATCCAGGTCTTTCAAAATCAATTTATTGCTTTCCTCTTTCTCTCTGTCTAGTCGGATTTGCAGGGTGGCTACCTGCTCTGTGCATGCCCTGTTGAAGTCCAGTTGTTGCTCCAGCTTTTTCTGGCTCTGCAGTAGGGAGTCCAAATCTTCTTGGTACTCCTTCTGCAAGGCCAGAGATCTGGTATCCTGGTCAGCCTTTTCCTGTTGCAGGATATCCATATCCTCCTTTATTTTAATAATATACTGCCTAGTATCATTTTCTGACTCCTGGCTCCTCTGCAGCCTCTGCTCAGAAGAGGCCAGGTCAGATTGGGCCTTCTCTAATGCCCTCAGTTGCCTATTTGCCAGATCTTGGCCTTCAGTACATTTGTCCTGTATAGCTTCCATATATAAATATAAATATGCCGCTACCCTGGCAATCTTGTTGTGCTCATCCTTGGCCTTAGGGGCCATATATAGTTCACTCAGGACCACATGTAATGGATCCTGATCTCTCCATATGTCTGACCGTGTTTCAGTGATCCAGGGTGCGATTGCCTGCAACCAGGCCGCCTGGTCCTGATGAGCCCACTCACCTCTCACAAATAGCTTATGTAAGAGGTGTTCTCTGGCTATTTTGATATCTACCAAGGTCATCATTCTGGAAATTGATTTCCTTCCTGGCTTACAGAAGTTTGTATTTTATTTTGCAAAACAGACCGTTTCCATAGAGCATTCCTTTGAGGGGTGTTTATACAGTGTAACACGGCGTGGTGATCCAACATGATTTGTATCCTGTCAGTTAGCACACTGTATTAATCTGCACAAGTGATAGATCTAATCCAGAATCCCCGGCTCGAGCCCCCAATCTGTTAAGTGACTTCAATTCAGCACTCCCACTAAGTCCTTGACTGGGATTGCTCAAGGGAAGCCCTTTTTTATATATTTTTATAGCAAGTTATACTCTGGATGATAAACCCTTGTATAACACCCCTCTCTATGAATCCCCCTGATCTCACTGAGCCAAGAAGTAGGTGTGTTTTGCAATTTAAAATATTTATTGGAAAAATTAAACAATATATTTATCACTCTTTTATAATAAATTAATATTTGATAGCACCCTTATGAATATAATGTGGATCAGCAATAGATAATCTGACACTAGCACACTTCTTTACAATCAATGAGGAGTTAGTATAGGAAGGATAAGGTAGCAGAAAATACTTTTATGGTGTCATTGAAAAGCAATGAGGGACAAATGCAGCACAGAAATAAACTTGATATGATTTCAACAAAAGATAATGTGATCACTTTTTCTTTGACAATTCCCTCCCCCCGTATGCAAGATAAGGAGATGGAAGGGGAGCTCATAATTCTCAGGAATACAAAATGCAATACAAATTTCCAGTTCCCCCCAATGAGCTTAGAGGAAAACAGGTATGATTTTAAATCAGGCAAGATCCTTTTAAATGTGGTGGCAATGAGGTGAAAAATATGCTGAAAATGCTTTTAATTCCCTCTAGCGGTTCAGGGTGAGTGAGAGATATTTTAAATCAGTGCAGGGCAGCCCTACCAATGATTCAGGGATGGTTATCAGGTTTAAAACGGGATTTAGTAATGGAAGCAAAAGACAGATATTTTTACACGTGGTTGAAATGAAGCAAACTGTCAATTCGCAGCACTTTTTCTGAGTGCGTCGATCGCGATTACGGAGGAACTATAAGGAGTAGCAAGTCGGTTTTAGGCTTGTTGGAAAGCTTAGAATCTTAGCTTTAACATGAAAGTTAAACCACGTTCCTAGCACAAAAGATACGGACGATTCAATGGAGGTAGTTTCTCAAAATAAAAGTAAAGCTCAGAATGACAGATATCAGTTTTGCAGAATGGACACACAATTTCTTATGATGCAGTTCTAAATAGGTTAAAATAGTTTGAATTAGATTATTTTAGACTAAGAGATTGGTTCTGGCACAGTTCTAGCTGAGTACTCACACTCTAAAGTTGAAATAGGCCATCAAGGTCTGATCAGGTTTAGACTGGACTCCTGGCGGGTGGTTCTGAAGTCACAGCTCTCTGGGTCAGCTCTGCTCTGCACTTCACAGCGGTCTGGTCTTGGTCTATCTGGTTCTGGTCTCTCTGGATACAGCACTGGTTTCTGGGTCTGCTACCAGTTCTGGCAAAAGTTCTTGGCAAAGAATCCAACAGCTCGCCCGACTGTAGAATAGTTTGGTTGGATTGCTGGATTCTGAAGGCCTGCTGAGAAGAGTTCTCAGCTTGTGGGTTAGGCCTTTGCTTTAAGTTCTGTAGTCTATCTGGAGTCTAAGTTCTGGATGTTCCTTCTAGATGTTGTGTGGTCCGGCATAATGCTCTGCAAGAAAATGGAAATTTAATGTCTCTACCTGGGTTTTGGTGTTCCTTTTATGTCTTTAGAAAATGGGTGTGTGTGTGGCATAACTAAGCCTGCCCCTCACAACTTATCATTGGCCAAGTGTTCCTCTCTCCCTTGATTGGGGGACTGAGTTGTGAGTCAGGATGAGTCAGAGTGATGCTATTTTTATGGCTGGCTGAAATCCCTCCCCTTGTCAAATTGCACACAAATCTATATTTGATCCAAATACACATTTATCTATGTACCATTTTTCTAATATTATATGTCCAGTTAACATATTTTCTGTAGCACCAAACCATCCGATCCCTGTCTTTGTAAGATGTTGTGTCCACTTCTGACAGAATTCTGCCCTTTTCATCCAGATAATGACCTCTAAACTTTTCCAGATTTTACACAAATGTGCACAAGGAATATGGGTATCAGATGATAAGGTGTCAGATTTTTAACATACATACATTTGGAGTAACAACCTATTTTCCGCTACTACCCCCCCCCAGAACATACCACAGAGTCCTAACACCTCTTAAAATGTGCACAGAAAAATCACAAGAATGATGATATTATTTATATAATTTTGACAAGTCTGCACTATGAATTATCCATCTTTTTAAAATTATGCTCTGACCCCGTGGGTTGTGGTTTCCCAAAGCACATGGCGGAATTTCTGGTTTGTCCACTTCCTCCAACTCAAGTTGCTCACAGAGGCACTGCCCCTCCCAGTTTCTCTTAAGAGGAAGCCATTTACGACCCCCCCTAATTTAACATTTGCCTGAGCCAAGGAAGGCTCATTGTTCTGTTTCCCTGCTCCCAGGTGCTCCTCCCTTGATTCAATCAGGGAGATGGCATCTCATTTTGGTGGGAACAGCAGAAGGCAGCCAGGCCTGTTATGCAGTTTCAGGGCAAGTTTCAACTCCTGTCGGGGGTAGTTGCCGGGCAGAATTCAATCTCTTCACGCCCGGCTTCAGCTAAATGTCACTTTTGTTCCAGTTTTCTTCATTCAAATCAAACTTACAATTTTTACACATGCAGTTAGAACGCTGATTCTAAGTTCAAAACTATGACCTTTAAACAGTTGCAACCTATATGACACTCAAAAGTAGGTCACTCATTTATTTTAAACATTTCAATTTTAGTGTTTTTAAATCCAATTTCAGTTAAGCTGCTGACATCCACAGCTCAGCCAGTTTTGTTATAAACATTGTTTTGGGCTCTGCATCTTTCCAGATTTTGCATGCACACAAGACTACATTCTGCCAAATGTCTGCTGGTGTTCAGTGAGATTTTGGAATATCTTGCAATGTTTAAAATAGGCATTTTTAGCTTGCATTTCAGAGAAACAAAGGTGATTTCAAAGCACTTTTTGAGCTAACCGGCACTGCTGTTTTTCCTTTGGCACCACGTTTCACTCATGGCGCTTCTGGCCCATCACGCTCGCACTAGTGGGTGGCAGGTTAGGCGACCATTTTGGTGTGCGCAAAACGGCACGGTTTTCCTGGATTCTGGAGCAATGTGGGCTTTTTCGGCCATCTTGGATTTTCTGAGCCCATAGCCCTAAATGTTGCAGCATAATAACTCGAACATGGGTCAAAACCCCTGACAACCCCTTAAAACAGATTAAGGCAATAAGGAGTGTCATCACCCCTTATCACAAGAACGCCAAGTATTCTGTTTGGCAACACTTGGAGCTTTACGAGCAAATGATGGAGACTTTCCATTTGAAAGACAGCAGTAGCTGCATGCAGTACGTCAAATGGACATCCTCCCGAGAATACTCCAGTTTCTTTGCGGGGCTGGAGGACCAAAATCATGCAAGATGGTCCACCTACAGGGCGGCCATCTTAAAGCACTTCTCTGTTCACCGGAATCCCCAAGAGGCTCGCAAGGCAGCCTACAATCTGCAATGTGGTGAGGATCAGGCCCCACAAGAATTTGTGCAGGAATTGAAGAGTGCCTTTGCGCAGACTACCAGAAGGGTGCGCACGGACAGCAAAGAATTTGTTAACACATTTTTCAATCATACAAAAGATATATCGAGGTCGTCCCTTAGAGCAAAAAGTGGATTGGGACTAATGTAAGAAATATCTATAAGCCAAAACTATCCACTCTGCTGAAATACAAAAAGTTATTTTTAAAACAAATTGTTTTTGGTTTAAACAACGTTAGTAGTGTGACCTAAAGCAAGGGGGTCACACAAGTTATTTGGCCACAATATTTGTACTCTGAAAACATTCCTTAGACAGAATATTTTATTTTGTATTTTCAAAAAGGGTAGGTTTATGAATACAAAAAATTAGAAGTGCAGTTTAAGGTAACAGAAAAAGTAGTTGAAGGAAAAATTTAGGATTAGAAGGGAATCTGACAAAAAGACAAATTCGTGCACTTTGAAGGTAAATAAATACAAACAATGAATGAATCACATACAAAAACATATATGACAGCAAGGCAAACAAAAAGAAAAAGAGGCCAAATTCAACGGCCCAAATTTTAGTATACAAGTGCCGCTGCTTTAGTAAATAAATGGATGTAGGTCTGCCTCAAACGACAGAGCAAACAATAAGAGGCCAAAGGTCCCTTATCTGGAGGGAAACTCTAAGCGGCCCACATTGCAGTATACAGGTGCCACTGTTTAATGAATAAACAAGATGCAGGTCTGCCGACGTGGCGGTGTTTGGTGACATGGAAAACTTATGGACGGAGGCACAGAGAGCTTCGTGCATCAGTGATATTTCAACATTAGTTCAAGGTATAGTTGTAATTTAAGTCTCGAAATAAAGTTTTCCAATCAATAAAGAGAGTTCAAACATCCATATTCACGTTTCGGATCTGCCCCCTGCTGGGCATGTGCATTTGAAATAAAGTCTTCCTCAGGGCGAGAACATGAAGAAATGAGGGAAGTCAAACTTGTCCCTGTATGAAGGCAGACAAAGAAAAAGGGAAGTGTCACAAAAAAAATTTAAAATTTGAGGAATGTTTTCATCTGTGGTGGCATAGGTCCAAATCCAGAGAGAATTATTTATATTATAATTTTGCAACAATAGTTAAAAACCCTAGTGGGAACTGAGGTCCTTACCCTGATTATATAGAACAGAGTCCTTCCCATCATTTAACTGAACAGGGATGAACAACTGCTCTCCAATTTGCTGAATATCAGCCAGGCTCTGAGCTCATTTCACATCTTTCTGAACTATTGAAGTGGGAATGTCTGATTGTGGATTAGTAAAGAATTTCAGAGTATTTCCTTCCAGTGTGGAATAACACCTTAAACTGGAAGGAAGGTTGATTTTCAGAAATAGTGAGGACGCCCCATCACCAGTCTGTTGTCCTACTGCTATTAATGTCACGTCTGGAATTTGGTTGTTCCGGAAGTGAAATTCTACTTGGTCAGATTTTTGTTCAACCATGTGGCATGTGCCGTTTAAACTAACATGGTTGACACTCTGTTTTAATTTTATTGGCCGGATAGTCTGGGTCCAGAGGACCTTGTTTACGCAATCTATTAGGGGTGACAACCTTCTCAGGAGGTCATTCTCTAGTAAACAAGGGGTGCCCTCTGGAGTCACTACTATGACCGGGTGTTTCACCTTGTGTCGTCCAATTTTGATGTCCAAATCTGCAGTCCCTCTGATGGGAATTTCCTTCCCGTCAAAGTTCTGAAGTTGTCCAGGAAGAGAGGTAAGAGGAATTCGGTATATTCTCCCCCTTCCTGCATTTAGTTCATCAAAGGCCCTTTTGGACAAAAGGGTAGCTTGGGATCCAGTGTCCACCAGTTCCAAAATTGTACCCTGACCCTGTACTAGTACCGGGGCATAGTATCTTCCCTCCTTCTCCTCAAGTGGGCACAGATAATGCACATTTTTGGACAACTAGTCAGGGGAGCGAGGGACCCCATTTGTGGGACTACCTCCTTGACTCCCTGTCAGTGACTGGCCCGAGGGCCTTCTGGGCTTAGAATTATTCAGTGCAGGCAGGTTGTTTGGCCCCCCCCATCTCCAAATCTAAAACGGGGGCAACCTTTACCTCTGCCACCTTGGCACCAGCAGGGGTGCTGTTGGTTTTGGGGATTTTGGGCTTATTCTTATTTTCCACTGGTTTCTGCACCTGATAGATGCGGGTGGCTTGCTCAATGACCCAGTCTAAAGATCTTTTCTCGTGAAAGTCTCTCACCAGCTGGGTCATTATGTATTTGGGTAAGGCATGGAAAAACGTATTAACAAATTCTTTACTGTCAGTGCGTACCCTTTTTGTAGTCTGTGCAAAAGCACGCTTTAACTCCTGCACAAATTCTTGTGGGGCCTGATCCTCCCCACATTGCAAATTGTAGGCTGCCTTGCGAGCCTCTTGGGGATTTCTGTGAACAGAAAAATGTTTCAAGATGGCCTCCGTGTAGGTGGACCATCTTGAATGATTTTGGTCCTCCAGCCCCGCAAAGAAACTGGAGTATTCTGGGGAGAATGTCCATTTTACATACTGAATGCAGCCACTGCTGTCTTTCAAATGGAAAGTCTCCATCATTTGCTCATAAAGCTCCAAGTCTTCCTAAACAGAATACTTGGCGTTCTTGTGATAAGGGGTAATGACACTCCTTATTACCTTGATCTGCTTTAAGGGGTCATTAAGCAAGGCCCTTTTTGCCTTATTGGCCTTTTTGGTTCAGGTAACCCTGGTCCACTCATCCTCTGACTTAGAGGCACTGCTCCCAGAGGTGCCCGTCTGATCTTCCAGGTTTTCCCGGATTCTGCGAACCTGGGAATGGCTGGTAGAATGTGGGGACCTAGTCTCCTGTGTCCTGGGCCACTCAGAGGAGTCTTCAGATCCCTCCTTGCTGCCAGGATTTGATGGGCACCCCCCCCCACTGACCTAACCGGGCAGAGGTTTTTAGGATGCCCTGAGTGGGCCTACTCTCCTGGGGTTCCCCACTAAATTGCACTGTGCTTGGGTGCCCATATCCGGATGCCCGCCCATCCATTCCTGGGAGGTACTGGCCTATGAATCCCATACTTTTGGCTGGATAGTAATCTGCCATCCCCGTGGCCCTGGGCTCATGTGCACCATGGGACATGGGTGTGGCAGAGTCCAAGGACTGGGAGAGATGAAGGCCTCTGGTACTAGGACTCCTGAGGTTATGCTCAGGTGTTTCCCTTTCCCAGCTAACTTCATCTCTGTCAGCCCTTGTTCCCTGTTGCAATGCAAGAGCCTGCACTTTCAGTTCCTCAGTTAAGGCCTTACTAGACTCTATTAGTCTCTCCTGCATGGCTACCTGTTGCTGGAGCCTATCATTGTGCTGACAGAGAGCCTCACTTTCTCTCTGCACTTCCTGGTTGGTCCTGGAATACTGGGCCTGTCTTTGCTGCAGGAGGGTTACCTCCTGGGTCCCATCCCTACTGGCCTGTTCCTTTCTTGCCAGAGCATCTTCCAACCTCCTGGTGTGCTCTAGCAAGTCCTGATGCTCTTTTTGGAGGTCACCTAGCCCCGGGAGGGCCAGGTGATTTTCTTCAATTTTTTCTTTTAATTGGCAGACTTCCTGGCCTAAGGTGTCCCTTTCCTGACTAAGAGCCTGCATCTGTGCCGCCAGGGCATCCCTCTGCCTTTTAAGGGCCCCAGCTTTCTGGCGTTCTTGATCAAACTCTGCCTGGGTATCCAGGTCTTTCAAAATCAATTTATTGCTTTCCTCTTTCTCTCTGTCTAGTCGGATTTGCAGGGTGGCTACCTGCTCTGTGCATGCCCTGTTGAAGTCCAGTTGTTGCTCCAGCTTTTTCTGGCTCTGCAGTAGGGAGTCCAAATCTTCTTGGTACTCCTTCTGCAAGGCCAGAGATCTGGTATCCTGGTCAGCCTTTTCCTGTTGCAGGATATCCCTATCCTCCTTTATTTTAATAATATACTGCCTAGTATCATTTTCTGACTCCTGGCTCCTCTGCAGCCTCTGCTCAGAAGAGGCCAGGTCAGATTGGGCCTTCTCTAATGCCCTCAGTTGCCTATTTGCCAGATCTTGGCCTTCAGTACATTTGTCCTGTCTAGCTTCCATATATAAATATAAATATGCCGCTACCCTGGCAATCTTGTTGTGCTCATCCTTGGCCTTAGGGGCAATATATAGTTCACTCAGGACCACATGTAATGGATCCTGATCTCTCCATATGTCTGACCGTGTTTCAGTGATCCAGGGTGCGATTGCCTGCAACCAGGCCGCCTGGTCCTGATGAGCCCACTCACCTCTCACAAATAGCTTATGTAAGAGGTGTTCTCTGGCTATTTTGATATCTACCAAGGTCATCATTCTGGAAATTGATTTCCTTCCTGGCTTACAGAAGTTTGTATTTTATTTTGCAAAACAGACCGTTTCCATAGAGCATTCCTTTGAGGGGTGTTTATACAGTGTAACACGGTGTGGTGATCCAACATGATTTGTATCCTGTCAGTTAGCACACTGTATTAATCTGCACAAGTGATAGATCTAATCCAGAATCCCCGGCTCAAGCCCCCAATCTGTTAAGTGACTTCAATTCAGCACTCCCACTAAGTCCTTGACTGGGATTGCTCAAGGGAAGCCCTTTTTTATATATTTTTATAGCAAGTTATACTCTGGATGATAAACCCTTGTATAACACCCCTCTCTATGAATCCCCCTGATCTCACTGAGCCAAGAAGTAGGTTTGTTTTGCAATTTAAAATATTTATTGGAAAAATTAAACAATATATTTATCACTCTTTTATAATAAATTAATATTTGATAGCACCCTTATGAATATAATGTGGATCAGCAATAGATAATCTGACACTAGCACACTTCTTTACAATCAATGAGGAGTTAGTATAGGAAGGATAAGGTAGCAGAAAATACTTTTATGGTGTCATTGAAAAGCAATGAGGGACAAATGCAGCACAGAAATAAACTTGATATGATTTCAACAAAAGATAATGTGATCACTTTTTCTTTGACAATTCCCTCCCCCCGTATGCAAGATAAGGAGATGGAAGGGGAGCTCATAATTCTCAGGAATACAAAATGCAATACAAATTTCCAGTTCCCCCCAATGAGCTTAGAGGAAAACAGGTATGCTTTTAAATCAGGCAAGATCCTTTTAAATGTGGTGGCAATGAGGTGAAAAATATGCTGAAAATGCTTTTAATTCCCTCTAGAGGTTCAGGGTGAGTGAGAGATATTTTAAATCAGTGCAGGGCAGCCCTACCAATGATTCAGGGATGGTTATCAGGTTGAAAACGGGATTTAGTAATGGAAGCAAAAGACAGATATTTTTACACGTGGTTGAAATGAAGCAAACTGTCAATTCGCAGCACTTTTTCTGAGTGCGTCGATCGCGATTACGGAGGAACTATAAGGAGTAGCAAGTCGGTTTTAGGCTTGTTGGAAAGCTTAGAATCTTAGCTTTAAGATGAAAGTTAAACCACGTTCCTAGCACAAAAGATACGGACGATTCAATGGAGGTAGTTTCTCAAAATAAAAGTAAAGCTCAGAATGACAGATATCAGTTTTGCAGAATGGACACACAATTTCTTATGATGCAGTTCTAAATAGGTTAAAATAGTTTGAATTAGATTATTTTAGACTAAGAGATTGGTTCTGGCACAGTTCTAGCTGAGTACTCACACTCTAAAGTTGAAATAGGCCATCAAGGTCTGATCAGGTTTAGACTGGACTCCTGGTGGGTGGTTCTGAAGTCACAGCTCTCTGGGTCAGCTCTGCTCTGCACTTCACAGCGGTCGGGTCTTGGTCTCTCTGGTTCTGGTCTCTCTGGATACAGCACTGGTTTCTGGGTCTGCTACCAGTTCTGGCAAAAGTTCTTGGCAAAGAATCCAACAGCTCGCCCGACTGTAGAATAGTTTGGTTGGATTGCTGGATTCTGAAGGCCTGCTGAGAAGAGTTCTCAGCTTGTGGGTTAGGCCTTTGCTTTAAGTTCTGTAGTCTATCTGGAGTCTAAGTTCTGGATGTTCCTTCTAGATGTTGTGTGGTCCGGCATAATGCTCTGCAAGAAAATGGAAATTTAATGTCTCTACCTGGGTTTTGGTGTTCCTTTTATGTCTTTAGAAAATGGGTGTGTGTGTGGCATAACTAAGCCTGCCCCTCACAACTTATCATTGGCCAAGTGTTCCTCTCTCCCTTGATTGGGGGACTGAGTTGTGAGTCAGGATGAGTCAGAGTGATGCTATTTTTATGGCTGGCTGAAATCCCTCCCCTTGTCAAATTGCACACAAATCTATATTTGATCCAAATACACATTTATCTATGTACCATTTTTCTAATATTATATGTCCAGTTAACATATTTTCTGTAGCACCAAACCATCCGATCCCTGTCTTTGTAAGATGTTGTGTCCACTTCTGACAGAATTCTGCCCTTTTCATCCAGATAATGACCTCTAAACTTTTCCAGATTTTACACAAATGTGCACAAGGAATATGGGTATCAGATGATAAGGTGTCAGATTTTTAACATACATACATTTGGAGTAACAACCTATTTTCCGCTACTACCCCCCCCCCAGAACATACCACAGAGTCCTAACACCTCTTAAAATGTGCACAGAAAAATCACAAGAATGATGATATTATTTATATAATTTTGACAAGTCTGCACTATGAATTATCCATCTTTTTAAAATTATGCTCTGACCCAGTGGGTTGTGGTTTCCCAAAGCACATGGCGGAATTTCTGGTTTGTCCACTTCCTCCAACTCAAGTTGCTCACAGAGGCACTGCCCCTCCCAGTTTCTCTTAAGAGGAAGCCATTTACGACCCCCCCCCTAATTTAACATTTGCCTGAGCCAAGGAAGGCTCATTGTTCTGTTTCCCTGCTCCCAGGTGCTCCTCCCTTGATTCAATCAGGGAGATGGCATCTCATTTTGGTGGGAACAGCAGAAGGCAGCCAGGCCTGTTATGCAGTTTCAGGGCAAGTTTCAACTCCTGTCGGGGGTAGTTGCCGGGCAGAATTCAATCTCTTCACGCCCGGCTTCAGCTAAATGTCACTTTTGTTCCAGTTTTCTTCATTCAAATCAAACTTACAATTTTTACACATGCAGTTAGAACGCTGATTCTAAGTTCAAAACTATGACCTTTAAACAGTTGCAACCTATATGACACTCAAAAGTAGGTCACTCATTTATTTTAAACATTTCAATTTTAGTGTTTTTAAATCCAATTTCAGTTAAGCTGCTGACATCCACAGCTCAGCCAGTTTTGTTATAAACATTGTTTTGGGCTCTGCATCTTTCCAGATTTTGCATGCACACAAGACTACATTCTGCCAAATGTCTGCTGGTGTTCAGTGAGATTTTGGAATATCTTGCAATGTTTAAAATAGGCATTTTTAGCTTGCATTTCAGAGAAACAAAGGTGATTTCAAAGCACTTTTTGAGCTAACCGGCACTGCTGTTTTTCCTTTGGCACCACGTTTCACTCATGGCGCTTCTGGCCCATCACGCTCGCACTAGTGGGTGGCAGGTTAGGCGACCATTTTGGTGTGCGCAAAACGGCACGGTTTTCCTGGATTCTGGCGCAATGTGGCCTTTTTCGGCCATCTTGGATTTTCTGAGCCCATAGCCCCAAATGTTGCAGCATAATAACTCGAACATGGGTCAAAACCCCTGACAACCCCTTAAAACAGATTAAGGCAATAAGGAGTGTCATCACCCCTTATCACAAGAACGCCAAGTATTCTGTTTGGCAACACTTGGAGCTTTACGAGCAAATGATGGAGACTTTCCATTTGAAAGACAGCAGTAGCTGCATGCAGTACGTCAAATGGACATCCTCCCGAGAATACTCCAGTTTCTTTGCGGGGCTGGAGGACCAAAATCATGCAAGATGGTCCACCTACAGGGCGGCCATCTTAAAGCACTTCTCTGTTCACCGGAATCCCCAAGAGGCTCGCAAGGCAGCCTACAATCTGCAATGTGGTGAGGATCAGGCCCCACAAGAATTTGTGCAGGAATTTAAGAGTGCCTTTGCGCAGACTACCAGAAGGGTGCGCACGGACAGCAAAGAATTTGTTAACACATTTTTCCATCATACAAAAGATATATCGAGGTCGTCCCTTAGAGCAAAAAGTGGATTGGGACTAATGTAAGAAATATCTATAAGCCAAAACTGTCCACTCTGCTGAAATACAAAAAGTTAGTTTTAAAACAAATTGTTTTTGGTTTAAACAACGTTAGTAGTGTGACCTAAAGCAAGGGGGTCACAAAAGTTATTTGGCCACAATATTTGTACTCTGAAAACATTCCTTAGACAGAATATTTTATTTTGTATTTTCAAAAAGGGTAGGTTTATGAATACAAAAAATTAGAAGTGCAGTTTAAGGTAACAGAAAAAGTAGTTGAAGGAAAAATTTAGGATTAGAAGGGAATCTGACAAAAAGACAAATTCGTGCACTTTGAAGGTAAATAAATACAAACAATGAATGAATCACATACAAAAACATATATGACAGCAAGGTAAACAAAAAGAAAAAGAGGCCAAATTCAACGGCCCAAATTTTAGTATACAAGTGCCGCTGCTTTAGTAAATAAACGGATGTAGGTCTGCCTCAAACGACAGAGCAAACAATAAGAGGCCAAAGGTCCCTTATCTGGAGGGAAACTCTAAGCGGCCCACATTGCAGTATACAGGTGCCACTGTTTAATGAATAAACAAGATGCAGGTCTGCCGACGTGGCGGTGTTTGGTGACATGGAAAACTTATGGACGGAGGCACAGAGAGCTTCGTGCATCAGTGATATTTCAACATTAGTTCAAGGTATAGTTGTAATTTAAGTCTCGAAATAAAGTTTTCCAATCAATAAAGAGAGTTCAAACATCCATATTCACGTTTCGGATCTGCCCCCTGCTGGGCATGTGCATTTGAAATAAAGCCTTCCTCAGGGCGAGAACATGAAGAAATGAGGGAAGTCAAACTTGTCCCTGTATGAAGGCAGACAAAGAAAAAGGGAAGTGTCACAAAAAAAATTTAAAATTTGAGGAATGTTTTCATCTGTGGTGGCATAGGTCCAAATCCAGAGAGAATTATTTATATTATAATTTTGCAACAATAGTTAAAAGCCCTAGTGGGAACTGAGGTCATTACCCTGATTATGGGCATGGACTAAATCACAGAAAATCACTTGGGTTGGGATTGCGGTCTTCCACACGATAAGAGGACACAGCTTGGAATGCAAGGACTCCAGCGCGCAACCATCCGCTGTTGTGTTTTGTCGATTGCCTGTGGCAGGAAGATGCAAAGACAAAAAACCAATGGGTCTGTCTTCCTGGCAGCTTGTAAATGCCAGAAATCAATTGCTGAGCAAAGATGAGTGAAATGATTTTAACATACCTCTTTTAAGTAACAATCGTGTCTGAGAAACTCCACGTGTAGGGCGAGTGAATCAAATAACGTTGTGGTGGTGCACCACCTAAAGCAGCCCAAAACACAAAAGACAGGGGAAGCAGAGTCCGTGGGACTAACGTTGATGTGAAAATGGCGTTTTTGGTGTGTGGTTACAAACTCCCAAGCGAAGGCTTCATACGGTTTAGTACCCGAATAGCCATTGGGAGAGGGCAGAGGGAGTGGGAGGCAGTCCCTTTGTTACCTGGAAGTGAATTGGTGCGTGGATTATTCCAAAAAGGTGAAGCACTTTCGTTGTCGCCACGAGTATACGCTTCGCAGACTCTCTCAGCTGGCTGGATGCTGAATCACGACTGACGAGCATGCAATGCCGCCGTAGCTACAACGGGTGTGGCTCGTGAATCGGGGATTTCATTGGCTGAGTCTAGTCCCAGAGCACCTTTCTTGATAGATGGAGAGGCGATCCAACGCGATAGGCATACTTGGGCTGTCTATCAGTCACAGCTGTGGGGGTGTGTCCCTCCACAGCGAAACTAAGGCAGTAACCAAGGGAGCAACGTGAGTCAGATAGTAACCCTCCGGATGGGTGGAGTTGAAAGCGCCAAGAAATGAGTGCTTTGGGGCTGCCAGTCATACAATGTTAAGGGGGTGTGGCTCTCTGGTATTCAGGCTCAGACAGCAGTTAACATGGAACGGTGACCACCGGGGCAAAACGATCATTAGTCCCCAACACCTTTTTCCATGCCTTGCCCAAATACATCATGACCCAGCTAGTGAGAGATTTTCATGAGAAAAGGTCACTAGACTGGGTCATTGAACAGGCTACCCGAATCTATGAGTGGCAGAAGCCCATAGAAAATAAAAGTAATGCGCAGAAAAGCCCCGAACCGACCAGCACCCCTGCTGCTGCCAAGGTGGCAGAGGTAAAGGTTGCCCCCATTTTGGATTTGGAAATGGGGGGGGCTAAAAACTTGCCTGCGCAACATAATTCTAAGTCCAGAAGGCCCTTGGGCCAGTCACAGACAGGGAGTCAAGGAGGTAGTCCCACAAATGGGGTCTGTTACTCCCCGGACTATGTAAGTCCCCATTACAAGGGAAACCGACCCATCCTGCCCAAGGGGGGGGTCCAGCCAAGCACCTAACCCAGGGAACTGCCCTCCTAACTTCCCACAGGAGGGCATAAATTCCCCAAACCTGGGCAGAACCTTTTTCCCAGGTATCTACCCAATTTCCAACCCCAAAATCATCCATCCTTCTTTCCCCACTTCCCTGAGCCCAGACAACCTAATCCGGGAGAGGGGAGGCCAAGGGTGGAGGGGTACCCAAATCTTCCCAACCCTGGGTACTACCAGAGAAGGGATAGTTACCCTTACCGGGATCAGCCCAGGGAAGAAAGCAGAACCCTGTATCAGCCTGAGCGGGTTTCACAGTTAGAGCGCCAGGTTCAAAATATGGCACGGGATCTGGGTCACATGCTGAGGGCTCAACAGCACCCTCAGATGAGCATGCCACCGCAGAATGCCCCAAACTCTGGGCATGGTGCTCCAGATCAATGGCGGGGGCAGCACCCCGATAACCCACCGGTTCCCATGGGAGGAGGCACAAGGGGAAGGGGCGTGTAAAGCCTTGGAGGAAGCTTCCTTCCCCACTTTTAAACAGCCCCTGGAAACCCAGGAACCGGAAACAAAATCTCCTACCCCTGAAAGTCTGCCACCCAAGGAGATGAGAGGAAGTAGGAGAAACAAAGGACCCAAACAGACCCATTTTTTGGAGGAGGTACAGATTTTCCAATTTGAGGGAGAGGGATCCTCAGAGGATGCTGGGAAAAGGATCTTCTCCTTCAGAGATGGGGGAACTCCTCCCAAAGAAAAATGGGTCCGAAGAGATCCAAATCCAGACTGGGTAGATGTGGCGACTGAGCTAGCGCGGCCCATCATCTCATCCCAGAACCAACAGCATCAAAATCCCCTGGTTCAAACCCATTCTGGTGACTGCCTCCAAAAAGGGGGAGCGGCCCAGAACCGGAACCAGGGGAACCCACAACGGCTCTGATTTCCAGTTGCCAACTTTTTCTTGCAGATTCCCATGACTCTCCACAGAATTCTGCCCAAATCTCTTCTCTCGCAATGTCCAAAACTAAATAATTAGCCCACCAGTTGTCCAAAAATGTGCATTATCTGTGCCCACTTGAGGAGAAGGAGGGAAGATACTATGCCCCGGTACTAGTACAGGGGCAGGGTACAATTTTGGAACTGGTGGACACTGGATCCCAAGCTACCCTTTTGTCCAAAAGGGCCTTTGATGAACTAAATGCAGGAAGGGGGAGAATATACCGAATTCCTCTTACCTCTCTTCCTGGACAACTTCAGAACTTTGACGGGAAGGAAATTCCCATCGGAGGGACTGCAGATTTGGACATCAAAATTGGACGACACAAGGTGAAACACCCGGTCATAGTAGTGACTCCAGAGGGCACCCCTTGTTTACTAGAGAATGACCTCCTGAGAAGGTTGTCACCCCTAATAGATTGCGTAAACAAGGTCCTCTGGACCCAGACTATCCGGCCAATAAAATTAAAACAGAGTGTCAACCATGTTAGTTTAAACGGCACATGCCACATGGTTGAACAAAAATCTGACCAAGTAGAATTTCACTTCCGGAACAACCAAATTCCAGACGTGACATTAATAGCAGTAGGACAACAGACTGGTGATGGGGCGTCCTCACTATTTCTGAAAATCAACCTTCCTTCCAGTTTAAGGTGTTATTCCACACTGGAAGGAAATACTCTGAAATTCTTTACTTATCCACAATCAGACATTCCCACTTCAATAGTTCAGTAAGATGTGAAATGAGCTCAGAGCCTGGCTGATATTCAGCAAATTGGAGAGCAGTTGTTCATCCCTGTTCAGTTAAATTATGGGAAGGACTCTGTTCTTGCCCGAGTGTGTGTGAACAACGGTAAGAGCTTCATCAGCGAAGCCATGTCCCGCCATCTCCCAAAAGATCCAGCCATTCCCACATTCAAACTGACAAATGGGAAATGGATCTGGAAACACCCAATTCCAAACATCTCCTGCCAAGCAGGTGTATGCTCAAAATCTCCATTGGCGACAAGAGCCTAGTCCATAATTGTTGGGTCGTGCGAGACGTCACTGCCGCCTTTTACTTAGGCAGTGACATTCTCAATCACTTTGCCATTAGTTTGGACCTAATAAACTTCAAAGCTTGGTCCCGATTAGCGGATAATCCCATGGGCTTTGATGATCCACAAAAAGCATTTAGGTCAGCTCAATTGCTACCTTATGCAGTTGAAATTCATATTAAAGAGGAAGCCACCATCCCAAAAAGGACCCAACAATTCTCCCTGGAAGTGAAAGTTAAAAGAGGACAAAAATTGAAAAACCCTGATGCTTATAGTCATCTAAATGCTTCTCTCCAACAGCAAGGGTTGAGGGTGAACCCAACACCATTGGTCAACAGAGAACATGACACCATTCCAATAGAGGTGGAAAACAGTGACTTAAAGAGTATTACTCTAACCGCAGGCACCATTATTGGAATGGCGGTTGATGACCGACATTTCTCCATTGATTAGGACCAATCCCCAAGGACTGTTTTGACAGCGATAGTGATGACAATACAACACCAGACAGGATCTTTACCAGGCATGTGGGGAACTTCCTGGTGTACACTTCCTGCCCTTATGGTAAGGAGGATGTGTCTTGTGACTTCAGGAGGGATGAGGTGATTTTCCAGGTCCGTGAAGGCTGCCTTTCCCACCTAAAGCCTCCAGTCTAAATCATCACTCTGACCAGGGACTTCTCCACCCAGCTGGAGGAGGTCGCTGAGATAGCAAAACCAGAAGTCTTTCCAAGGCTTCAGGCAGATGGTGGAAGAGAAAGTCAACCTAGCTGATGCCTGTGTGACTCTGGAACAGAAGCAAAAGTTGAAACAAGTTTTCTTGGATTTCCAAGATCTCTTTGCGGTGGACTCATATGACTGTGGTCGCACCGGCATCCACGCAACAAAAATTCCCATGGACACTGGCATGACTCCAGTGTTTGTGAAGCAATATCGCTTGCCTCTTGCATCCATGGAGTCCCTTAATGAAATAATTAAGAACCTTGAGTCCCGGGGATAATCCGTCCAGTACACAGCACCTTCAATAATTTGGTGCTGGGAATATTGAAGCAAACGGCAAGTGGAGACTCTGCGCCGACCTTAGGGAGCTCAACAAATGGGTCCATACTTCCCGATGGCCTCTTCCCTACATTGACAAAGGGCTGGCCCAGATCCAGGGGTCACAGGTATTCACTGCAATAGACCTGACCAATGGATACTGGACTGTGTCTGTCAGTAGGGAGAACCAATACAAACTGGCTTTTACCTTTGGGGCCCAGCAGTACACATGGACGCGGACTCCCTTCGGATACCTCAACTCCGGCAATGAATTCAACATTTTCCTACATAAGGCCATGCCCGTCCTGGGTGCGAGGGGTAACCTGGCTTCTGTAGATGATGTCCTCATCAAAAGTTCATCTGTGGAGGAACACATAGTGGAGATCCGTTATGTTCTGACACAGTTGAGGGTCGCCGGAGAAAAACTTTCCTTTCAGAAAGCACAGTGGTGTAGAACTCGTGTCAATTTCTTGGGGCATGAGATTACTCCTCAGGGTCTCTGTCCCCAGGAAAAGAAAGTGGAAGCACTTCAGAAACTAAAAGACCCCACAACTCTGCGGGAACTAAAGAGCCTCCTTGGACTGACTAATTACAGCAGAAAGTTCATTGAGGGCTACGCAGAGATCACCAGACCCCTGATTCATCTCTTGAAGGGGGGGGTCAAGTGGGAATGGGGTCCAGAACAATCCGAGGCAGTAAGACAGCTCAAAAGAAGCCTCTAACAAGCGCCCTGCCTAGCTTGCCTTGTCAGAAACAAGGAGTTTGTCTTGGAGACAGGGTTCTCTAATACATGCTTGACTGCAGTACTATATCAAAAGCATGACAAGGTCAATAAAGTAATCTCCTATGTGAGTAAAACTTTATCCTCTGTGGAGGAAAAATTCAACGATTGTGAGAAGTCACTCCTGGCAACGGTGTGGGCATTGAAGAATTACCGCCCGTTTATCCAGAGGGAACACATCATAGTGGAGACCCCACACCAGCCTCTGCAATATCTCCAAAGGGACAGAATCCGGACCGGAAATGTGAGTAATTCCCGAATTACTTCCTGGGTTCTGTCAATTCAAGGCTTTCCTGTGGAAGTCAGATATGGCCAAAACAAGGTCTGGCTGACTTGCATGATTGTGCCAGAGAAAACTGTCTCGAGGACGAAAGTCTAAAAATCAAGGACAACATGGAGGCAAACCTTAATTCCCCACACAAAGGGCCTCATTACATGGAAGGCGGTAAGGGTTAACGGTCACCGGTAATGGTACCGGTGACCATTAACCCTTACCGCCTTACTACGAGGTCCCTTTGCGGGTTGGTACTTTAACGCCTGCTTTTTAGCAGGCGTTAAAAACCATCCCGCAAAGGGACCAGGGTTCTAATTACGGTACCGCAATTTGCGGTACCGTAATTAGCAACTTCCCCATTCCCATTATGCCCTATGGGGCAAAAATGGGAATGGGGAAGGGCAATGGGGGAAGGGTGAATTACTGCCACGCCAACCTTGGAATAGGGAGGTAATTCCCCTTTCCTCCAAGGCGGTGCCAGTATTTTACCAGCATGGACCAAGGTGCTAATAGCATCTTGGTCCACTGCCTACCGTGTAATGAGGCCCAAAGTCTTTAAAGATGACAAGTATGAGGGAATGCCCACTCTCTATGTGAATGGATGCTCGTACGATGTGGACAGCAACGGGGAGAAAGAACTGGTGGCCGGCGTAGGGAACGCATGGGTGAATGAGTCCCCAGAACACTCCGCTGGATACAAGATTGGTCCCCGAAGTAGTCAGAGTTGAAAGCTGTGTATCAAGCCATCCTCACTGCTGTCCAACATCAACTCCACGAACTGGTCATAATCTCAGATTCGGATTATGTACGGAACGGGTTTGTGGAGCACCTGGTTAATTGGAAAACCAGAGGCATGTTATGTGCTAATAACAAACCCATGAAACATGGGAAGTTAATCCAAAATATTGATGATCTTGTCACCTTGAATGGGATGACCATCTACTGGAAGAAGATCAAGGGTCATTCCAAAGTAGAGGGGCCAGACAAAACTTGAAATGACTTACCTGATCAGCTGGCCAAAACCGGGGCCATCCAAGGGAATCTAATAGAGATTGAGTCCTTTTTGGGGGAAATCCAGGTCACTGCTATCACTAGGTCCCAGACAAATGCTCACAATGATCTTTCAACTGCACAATGGAGTAAGGAAACCCCAGATGCTGATTTGATTATGGCTCAGAAGGGTGATCCAATAATTGGTAAGTTTTACCAACACATTGAGGACCCTGTGAACTTTCCCCTGATGGAAACCGATTACATTGGGAAAGAGGACCTCAGAGTGTTGATGAAATGTCCAAAAATATTCCGAATCAAAGACGGTTTGTTGGTAAGGAAATCCCAAGCCGGCCATGATCAGTGGGTGGTCCCTACCTCATTCCGAAGCCTGATGTTAAGTCACGCCCATGATGCGGCCACTGCCGGTCATAGGGGGTTTCATACAACACTTGAGATCTTAAGAGAGGTTGCATACTGGCCACACATGGGGCAGGACCTCGACCAATACTTGAAGGGGTGTCTTGTGTGTGCACAATTTCAGCCAACATCCCTCACACAACGTGCGCCTCTCCACAAGAGGGGGATGACACTGACATGGTCAGATTTGCAAGTCGACTACATAGGGCCTATGATTCGCTCCTCTAGGGGGAATAAGTACATGTTGACGGTGACATGCTTATTTACTAAATGGGTGGAATGTCTCCCGGCCCCAAACTGCAAGGCAGAAACAGCAACTGCCCTGATGATCAACCACATCTTTTCGCGTTTTGGTCTACACCAAAGGATTGAGTCAGGCAGAGGTAGCCATTTTACCAGCAAAGTAATGACTAAGATGTGGGAGATACTGGGGATTAAAAGGAAGCTACACATTGCTTACCGGCCAGCCTCTTCTGGTGCAGTAGAACGTTACAACCGAATCATTGTGAGCATCTTTACAAAGTTTGTGGCAGATTCTGGGCCAAGTTGGGGTATCCGATTACCTATTGTCCTAATGGCCATCAGATCTACCCCTTCATCTGCAACTAAAATGTCACCGTTTGAGCTGATGACTGGACGCAGGATGGTGCTTCCCCAGCATTTGCTTTACAGGACCCAAGAGCAGACATTGATCAATGCCTCCACAACTCATGAGTATGTTGAAAATCTAAGGAAACACCTCCAACATGCTTTTGCCAATGCTCAGCGAAACGTAGAAAGATCAGCCGATAGCATGAAGACTCATTATGATTTGAAGACTACTAGGAAAGAATACAATGTGGGTGACAGGGTCCATCTATACAATTTCCAAAGGAACCAGGCCAAACAGCAGAAATTTCTGCCTACATGGAAGGGACCTTTTGAAATTGTAGACAAGATCTCCCCAGTCGCCTACAAGATCCGCATCCCCAAAGGCAGTTTGGTGGAAGGGGAAGACAAGTGGGTCCATATAAATCAGCTAAAGTGTGGCCATCCCAGGCACACTCTGCAGCAACTGGAGGAGTCCTCTGCAATCCCAGAGGGGGCTGCTCCAGATTAATACAAGTCCAACCCTAAAATATTTCACATATTGCCTATAAAATTGAATGCAAATGTCTCCTGATGTATAAAATATATATGTTCGCCCCACCATTAATAGTGGTGGGGAAATGTCTACAAATGTGTTTCTGCCGCTTTTGCTTTGTCATCCTAGGAGAGATGAAATCATGGAGACTGACCAAGGATGACGACCCAGGGACCGGGAGCCAAGATCCAAGGGGCCCGGGCTACCGCCCAAAACTCCCATCAGGACCGGCGAGGAGAACCAACCGATCCACCCTGATGGAGGAAAATATGCTGAACTGTGCCATCTGCGGAATCGGAAGTAGATGATGCGGACATCCCAGCGCATGGATCAAAACATCCTTTGCACCCGACTCCCCCTCGACTCGAAATCAAAGTGCAGTCGGGGGGCTTGTCAGGTGTATCGACCCACGTTCAGGTTATTATGCTGCAACATTTGGTGCTGTGGGCTTAGAATATCCAAGATGGCCGAAAAGCCCACAATTGTGCCAGAATCCAGGAAAACCGCACAGTTTTTGCACACAGCAAAATGGCCACCTGACGCGCCACCCACCAGTGCAAGCGTGATGGGCCAGAAGGGCCATGAGTGAAACGTGGTGCCAAAGGAAAAACAGCAATGCCTGTTAGTTCAAAAAGCGCTTTGAAATCACCTTTGTTTCTCTGAATGCAAGCTCAAAATGCCTATTTCAAACATTGCAAGATATTCAAAAATCTTACTGAACACCAGCAGACGTCTGGTAGAATGAAGTCTTGTGTGCATACCAAATCTGGAAAGATGAAGAGCCTAAAATAATGCTCATAACAAAACTGGCTGAGCTGTGGATGTCAGCAGCTTAAGTGAAATGGGATTTAAAGCCACTAAAATCGAAATGTTTAAAATAAATGAGTGACCTACTTTTGAGTGTCACATAGGTTGCAACTGCTTAAATGTCATGGTTTTGAACTTAGAATCAGCGTTCTAGCTGCATGTGTCGAAATTGTAAGTTTGATTTGAATGAAGAAAAATGGGAACAAAAGTGACCTTTGGCTGAAGCCTGGCTTAAGGAGATTGAATTCTGCCCGGCAACTACTCCCGAAAGGAGTTGAAACTTGCCCAGCAACTGTATTCACAGGCCTGGCCTCCCTTCTGCTGCCCCAGCAAAAGGAGATCACACCACTCTGATGGAATCAGGGGAGGGGTCCCTGGGACTGCAGGAAATCAGAACAATGAGCTTCCCCTTGCTCCAAGCAATTGCTAAATCAGGGGGTCGTAAATGGCTTCCTCTTGGAAGGAAATGGGAGGGGCACTGCCTCTGTGAGCCAGCTGAGCTTGGAGGAAGTGGACAAACCAGAAATTTCCCCATGTGCTTTGGGAAACCACACCCCTCTGGGCCAGAGCATAATTTTAGAAAGATGGATAATTCATAGTACATAATTGTCAAAATTATATCAATAATATCATTATTCCTGTGATTTTTCTGTGCACATTTTAAGAGGTGTTAGGACTCTGTGGTATGTTCTGGAGGGTAGTAGCGGAAAATAGGGTATTACTCCAAATGTCTGTATGTTAACAATCTGACACTTCATCATCTGATGCCCATATTCCTTGCGCACATTTGTGTACATTCTGGAAAAATTTAGAGATTGTGTTCTGGATGAAAAGGGCAGAATTCTGTCAGAAGTGAACACAACATCTTACAAAGACAGGGATCAGATGGTTTGGCGCTACAGAAAATATGTTAACTGGACATATAACATTAGAAAAAATGTACATAGATAAATATGCATTGGAAGTCAAGAATAGATTTGTGTGCAAAGTGACGAGGGGAGTGTTCTTTCTGTATGCCATAAAAATGATGTCTCATGACATGGGATGACTCACAGCTCAGCTCCCCATTCAGGCGACAGAGAATCCTCTAGCCTATCAGGATCCTCAGAGGGTTGGGCATAGAAAGTCAGCCTTCCCACCCATTTTCAAAAGACATAAAAAGAGGCACTGAGACCCAGGTAGAGACATTCACTTTCCACTTTCTTGCGAAGCACTTTGACGGACGACTTCCAAATTCATGCAATATCCAGAGACCAGAACTTAGAAAACCAGACTCCAGACTCCAGAACTTGAAGGCCTACTGTAAACTAAAAGTATTCTCAGCTGGCCTTACAATTTTGCAAACTGATTTACCCCAGACTTCCAAGGGCACATCAGAATAAAACAGCCGGGCTGTGCTGTTTGATTCTAGCCAAGAACATTTGCCGAGACCAGACCCAGACCAGACCGCTGTGCAGTGCCAAGAACTTTTGCCAGAACCAGAGATCCAGACCAGCAGAGCAGAGCTGACCCAGATAGCTGTGACTTCAGAACCACCCGCCAGATATCCAGTCTAAACCTGTTGACCAGATCTTGACAGCCTATTTCAAATTTATAGTGTGAGTATCCAGCCAGAACTGTGCAAACAAATCTCTTAGTTTAAAATAATCTAATTCTAACCATTTTTAACCTGTCCCGAACTGCATCATAGAATTGTTTGTCCATCCTGTTGATTCAAAACCTTCCACAGCGCATCTGTCATTCTGAACTTTAAATTTACTTTTGAGAATCTACCTCTATTAAATCGTCCGTATCTTTTGAACCGTACGTCCTGGGAGTGAGATTTAACTTTCATGTTAAAGGTAAGAACCTAAGCTTTCCAACAAGCTCCTTATAGTTTTTCAGTAATCACGCTTTATGCAGTCTGAAAAAGTGCCACGAATTGCAATTTGACTCAATTTCTCCACCCGTCAAAAATAGCTGTCCTTTTCAACTGCTGAAATTCGTTTTCAATCTGATAATCATTCCTGATTAATTGCTAGTGTTGACCTAAACTAATTCAAAGTAGATGTCACCCACCCTGAATCTCCTATAGGGAATTAAAATCATTTTTAGCATATTTTCACTTCATTGCAAATCACATTAAAAGTATTTCTGCATGTTTTAAAAGCATACTGGTTGCTCTAAGCTTGCTTGGGGGGAACTAGAATGTGTATTGCATTTGATTGTATTCCTGAAAACTGTGTGCTCTCCTTCCATATCCTTATATTGCATGGGGGGGAGTGAATTGTCAAAAGAAAAAGTGATCATATTATCTCTTGTGGAAACCATCTCAGTTATTTCTGTGCTGCGTTCTTTTCCATCATTGCATTTCCTTGAACCATAAAAGTATTCTCAGCTACCTTATTCGTTCTATACCAACTCCTAAGTGATTAAAAAAAAGTGTGCAATTGTAACATTACCCATTGTTGATCAACATTATATTCATAAGTGTGCTATCAAATATTAATTTATTCATAAAAGAGTGATATATATATATATTGTTTAATTTTTCAAATAAATCTTTTAATTTGAAAACCAACCTACTTCTTGGCTCAGTGAGGTCAGGGGTATTCAAAGAGAGGGGCGTTATATAAGGGTTTATCATCCAGATCTATGAACTTGTCATAAAAATATATAAATAAGGGCTTCCCTTGGGCATCCCAGACTAGGCATTGACTTAGTTGGAGTGCTGAATTGAAGTCACTTAACAGCATGAGTCCCACGAAAACCACACGGACCCTATATAGTTATTGCAGTCCCAAAAAAGTCTGATGGTAAAGTAAAGGAAATTGAAAATAACGTGATTGATAATGGTATGCACACACTTGTGGTAACAAAGCAGCAGGAAAGCTGGAGACAGGGTTGGCTAAAAAAAAAGAAGACAAGGTACTAACAACTACACACACACACACACACACTGAATGCACATGAACCAGGCCAGGTGGCAAAAGCAGCAGAGTCGCAAACGAAAGCCAAAGAGAAGATGGGACTGCCTACCGAACAACCAATCCCAGAAAATAATGAGAGAAACCGAGAAGAATCAAGAGAAAGACCAACAAAAGCAGTCATATCATAAGCCCTTAAGAAGACAGAAGCGGCTGCTGGAAAACTCACTGCAAAGACACAAATGTTAATAGATCTTTTATTCCCCTACATAGCTAAAGCGAGGAAACTGCATGTGGAACTGAAAAATAAAACCACAGAGACTGTATTGACAAGCACACAAGTTCCAACACAAGGGACAAGTACCAGGCCTACGATGCAGCCATACACTGGGCCAGTGACAGGCTGGTGGTTGATAAAGGCACTTATAGAGGGCAGAAAAAGAATGCAAGAAGGGAAGGAGAGAACTGCAAAGCCTCCATCTACCCCATCTATGCCGATAAAGAGTTCTGCACCTTGGACCAGAATGCCCGAGAGTCCTCCAGCAAGGGTAAGCCACACAGACACGTTTAGGGATGTAGTTATAGCAAACTACAGGAAGAGACTAAGAATCAAAGGAAGCCTACATGAAGATAACAATGAACTGAACGACTACCTGGACAGCACAGCACATCTAGGGAACAACATTTGGTACCAACACATGAAAGAAGTTGGAAGGCGAACTTGGAAGGAGAATGCTTCGTTTGTGCACTTCTACAGTACACCATGGGGAAAACCAAGATCTTTGTGGCTGTGGAAATTGATGTCCTGACAGCACACTGTCTGTCACACAAAGCAATGTGCAACACCAGAGGCCAGTTCATGAGGAGGGATGCCTCATTGATATGGGCAACTGAAACAGATTATCCCGATGAAGATGACTATGTTCAGGACATTAAGACGAGAAATAGAGCTCATAATAGGAATCACATGATCAGGTATGAAAATCCTGAAGTTAAAGGAGCAGGAATAAGATGGGAAATAAACCCGAGACTGAACATCCAATGAAAAACTCTGAAGAGACTCAAATTTGGAAGAACAGAGGCCAAATGCAGATTTGGGGAACAGTGTTTTCACCAGACGGATGGGAAGAAGGAGTGGTGATCTGCCGAGCATGGATGGTCCTTGGAGCCTGTAAGGAAGCAATAGATAACTCACAGAGGTTGTGCAAACCTCTACGCCCAGAACTCACAAAATTACTGACATGGGTCGAAGACAGAGGAGGGCCCTTGCAGATAGTGCCACTGCAAAGCCCAAAATTGTGCTTCAGGAACAATGGCACAAGGAAGATGGGAGAAAAACTTCAGACACATTTTTGAAGCTCCAGGAATGACTCACGGAACTGAAGTAATTATGGATCATTATTGGGCGTGTGGATCCAAAGCATACATAAGACTGCCGAGAAACTGGGGAGGCATATGCACAATAGTGAACGTCCATGTCCCAGCACTAGTGATCCCAAAAAGTGACTTGAATATTGACAGTTTCCCAAAAGCAGATGCTCACCTGAGGAAAAGGAGATCTGTGGAGCTGGTATCCCGAATGATGAAAGAGAGTTACTTTTCTGCCAAATCAGAAGAAGCATTTCATGCAATCCTCTATGAACACAGGCTGTTCAGCCTCACTTCATCGGTGTTCACAACAATCCTCATGCCAAGATTCCAGGTTGGAGCAAACACTAAATGCTTGCAAATAACCAGATGGGAGTTATTACAGACCATCAACACGACCATAAAAGGATTCAATGCGATCAAGGAAGAGTTAAGAGCCATTCGACTGATGATTCTCCAGAACAGATATGTACTTGACATGATCACAGCGATGGATGGAGGTGTTTGTGCAAAAGTCGGAGACTCATGTTGCACATTTATACCTTCTCATGACGAAGAAAATGGAACTTTAACAGAAGCCATAGGTATGCTAACAAACCTGCAGAACCAAATGATCGACGAAACTGACGAAGTTGATGATGACAGCTGGTTTAGATCACTATTCTCATGGGTCCCACAATGGATGGCAGACATATTCAAGTTCCTGGGATCCCTGCTATTAATGATACTACTAGGATTTTGTGTCCTCAAAAAAATAATCTTGCAATGCCAGAAAACTGCGAAGAAAGCCATAGGGATGAAGATCATGATCGATGTCGAACCAGGATGGAAGCCTAGAGACCTAACTGATGATGAAATAAGAAACTTTGTGAAGGCCAGCAAGTATGCGCCAGAAGGAACAAAGTTCATGTATCCCGGGAAACTAAGAAAATATGAAGGAAAATGGATCTATTGTATCCCAAATGTACAGTGCCAGCTAATGACCTGGAACAAAGACAAACATGTAAAAACAGCAGAAGGTTTGAAAGGAGTGATATAAATATGGACTCCAAAGGCACACTCCTTCACACCATCATGTACAAACCCAGAAGACGAAGAAATGGATACAGAAGAACCAAGTAAGACGAATCCAAAGGAGGAAGCAGAAGTAGTCAATGAACCGACCAGAAGGGGGAGTCTAGAAGAGGTCCCAGATATGGCCTGCACTCCAGCCACCCATTTTGAAGTACCAGGAACGTACACACCAAGCTATGTGACGTATGATGAGCAAATAAATCAGCAGAGAGCCGCACTAGGGCTCTGCCCAGTGCCCATTAGAAGAGCAACACCGTTTGAAGTGCCAATAACAAGACAACCATGGGCAGTAAGGTACCCATTGAGACAACCGTACTGGCAGCTGACACGAAATGAAGACTACTTACACACTGTCCCAGAAGAGACACAAAGGGCCTTAATTGAAGGCGAATGGTGACGACACAAGGGCCCGGACAGACTCACTGATGAAAGAAACAGCAACCAAAAGGGTGACACACAAAGGCGAAATGCATGAAAATAACATAGTGCACATAGAAGAAGAGACAATGTTGAAATACAAAGAAACGTAACTAAAATGCTGGATGAAAGTATGCAACTTGCTAATAACTGTACATAGGCTTGGAACGCAAGAAGCTAAGAAAATGGTGCGGCTTGCTATGCTTAGTAGACGAATGGAGCGGCAAGCGCCAACTATATATCTACTTCAACGAAGCACATTATATGAGTGCGAGTCCACTTTATACAATAGCAGAATTAACCCAGGTTACTAAGGACAAAAACAGGCCAGGATTCATGTTCCAGCCAAAGGCAAGACGGGAGGCCTGAATCGAAACTCAGCAAGTGGCAGCTTGTGCCTGGGAAGTCGAGGTCAAACCAAGCGAAGGAGGCGGACAGTAACTTCGGAGAAACGAAACTTAAGAGAAGAACAGCCTGCCCCTCGAAGGTCGGAATAAGGAGGCCCAGGCAGGTGGCAGGCCTAAAGGAGAATTAAATGCACAAATAGAAGGAAAAAGAAGCAGATTCATGGTGTACTAACACGTGACCAGCCGAGCGCGAAGATGTACCAATGTCTGATGTCACCCAAAAGCAGAAGATACCATAACCTTTCCTGACAAGGAGCTACAGTTTCGAGGCCAACCTCAGCCAACTAATTGACACATATCCCTAAAGTACCGATTGATGGAAGGGAGGCAGGGTGAATCATGGGGCATACTGCATCTGGGTGACCATTCTGCATGCTTCTAATTAAAGTGGAAATTTATGCTTAGGGTTGGAGCCAGCCCAATCACAGTGGGCCAAATAATCTAAGGTCCTATAGATAGTAGAACCAATGAGACTTCGTACTTTTAGTGACGTTTTGCATGAGTAATATAGACGGAAGGGCATAGACACCTACCCGATAAGAGTTGTCTAATCCTCACACTCCATTACCATATACAGATATAGCACATATATTTAAGTTACCTTTTCCAACCAACAGAATTGTATGACAAACTTTTGAGTGTTACACGTCAATGATGATGAATTTTTGCTATAACTATTGCTGTCTGAATGAAGATTGCGGGAGTTGAAGCGAGACGGGCGATCGCATCACTGTTGATTTCCATGTTTCCCTGTTTTTTGTACTTGTCATTAAACGGACTTCCCTTGGCCAAACCATTGATTTGTCCTTATGGATTGGTGTTGGAGTAAGAGAATCCCGCACCCCATTCACCTCAAGGTGCAGTTATCTCATCTTAAAGTACTCGAGGGTGAGCTCTGATCCTATGGGCCCGTCAGAGGTCACTCCGCCCTCCTGTATACTTTCAACACAATACAATATAATATCACATACCATATACCCATCGGGGCCTCCATTTATAACCCCAAAGATTACATTTTCCACCTATCAGACACATTACTCCCTTCCCTACTTTATTATGGTGGACTATATGAGAACTATATTTTCCACAAACTATTTGTGTATGACTATTAAAATATTCACTTAAGCAATGGTCATTGAGGTAGAGTGTCCATACAAGAGCCTATCCCACTTGACTTCACAGTTTAAATTCTATAATCCCCTTATGAACTTTCACAACCACATTTCCCTCGGCCCTAGTGTTGCACTATGGCCAGTCAGACAATGTTTTAGCGTTTCAGCCTCCCCCAGCTTTTTACAGAGCCAGCAATTTCTTTCTTGCCAAGGGATCCCTCTTATGGGACCCCACCTGTAGGAGATATTTATGTGGCAACAAGGAATGCAGGGAATTCGTTCCCTCCCCAACCAAGAGTGCCACACCAATAACTCAATTTAATCAGATCTTTCAGCCCTGCCCCTGACGCATTTTGGTGCGTACAGAGAATATATATTTATGAATAAATAGTGAAATGTATATCTGCACAAATCATAAGACTAGCCAGTTCACTCTGTGTCACAAATGCTTTCCTTTCCTGACAATTCACTTTTCTGACAAGTTGAAAACACAATTTGGTTAATGATAATACAGAACAATGCCTCTTTAACCCCACAACCTGTACAGTTTTCCTTCTTTGGTTATTTCCACCCTGGTTACATAGAAACACATGTGTATAGAACACTTCAGATAACAGGGTCACTCACAAAATATTCTGAATGTACACAATTGTGCTGCACCCTGGTGATGTTGAAACAATTTAACTTCACAATATAGTTTGCCTGGGGATTACTTTACAGAATGTAGCACCTTAAAACTTGACCGGATAATACACTTGTCAGTACACTTTACATGAAGTTTAATTTAAATAACATACAACACTTTTCTATTGTCAAAAGCAATTTCACACATGCAGCTCTTATTTTTAATGTCCCTGCGCACTTGGCAATGCTATCAGTGATGGAGCACAACAGACTTTTAGAAACAAAACACATTATATATGGAACACTTCTACCTTCCCCACAATTGTATGTTATATTATGTTATGTTAACAGATATTTATATTGTGCACTATCACCACCTGAGTGGTCCCCTGGCAGACCTGGAAAGCAAGAATGTAAGGTGGGGGGGTAAGTAGGACTGTGCAGAAGGAAAGCAAGAGAGCTGTTATGTGCTGTTCACAGCTTCAGTTCGGCTTACACCATTCACCAAGCTTAGGAGTGTTTTTCGGTTGGTTGCCATCATGTGCTGTTGTGCGTGGCTATGCGTGGTTTGTTTCATTACTACGGTGTAGTGAAGTGTATGCAGTTTGTTGTGCTTTAGAGGTATGCTTGCATTTAGAGTTTGAGTGGTGTATGCAGAGGGGAGAGCTTTTAGTAGGGTTGGTTAGTGGCATCACTATCTAGGATGTGCATAAAGAACAATCCTCACAACACAACCTGGGTATGACGCAAGGCCAATCCTCAGAACTCCACCTAGGAGAGAGGCAAGGCCAATCTTCACAATTCTGTCTAGTTGTTGAAGAGGAGAAGCCAAGTTCCTCTACCGGACGTCCCGCCCCCATTTTACCTATATGTTGGAAACCTGAAACTCCAACGTGTGCAACGCCAGTGATCGTACCTATTTCGCAAAGAATCCTTGAAATAAGGTATCCATTGAGAAAACCCTATATGATGTACCCGCTGAGAAATTACAGTCTTTTAAAGGAAGTTCTGGAAGAAGTGTGAAGATGAATGAAAGAGAAGACTGGTGACGTCACATGAAGCCGAAATGACGCACCCAGAAGAGATGCCAATGAAAACAGTATATAGAGAAGAACCAAAAGAAAGAAAAGAACTGGAAACTCGAGCGCTAGTACCAAAGGGTGATCTAACAATTATATATGCTAATAGTCCAAGGACAAGAAGCAGCGGTGAGTGTATCAATTCACGCATCCTCTGCTCAAGACTCCGACATTGAAGAATCAGTATATATAATGATACATTCACACTGCGCATGTGTCCAAAATCCTATTTAATGCTGTTCACAAAGTAAGTTCAAATTGAAACAGAGAGTATATAGACCTTACAGAATTTGATGGCAAAGTAAAGAATTGAGTAACATTTCATGTGCGAAATGAAGATTGCACATGCAGAGACCATTGACCATTGAAGAAAATGCAAGCCGTTTTACAATTGTACAGATGCTGAAACGCAAGTAGACTAAGTAATCATAAGGCTGGCTATACATTGTGAATAGACTGCAGACGGTGCTGCCAATATATATATATATATATGTTTGTATAGAATCTGGATGTTCCACGACGCATTTTAGCAAACTAGGACCCCATGAATAGAAGGGTTGAAAGTGTGTCGCAGTATAAGAAAACAGCTGACATTGAAGGAAGATTTGAGAAGGCATGTCAGGCCGAGTGTGAAGGGTTGAGGCAGCCAAGAAACTGGTTATCTATTTGAGAATATACAATGAACGTGCGAAGTGAGGCGAGATCCTGTTGAGGTATAATGGAAAAACACAATAGAAGTGCCAGGTTTGATTCATTTAATAGTGGTTAATGCCAAGAAGGAGCTCAAAACACGGTCTACTGAAACATGGTCAAGTTGAAAATAGACTTTGGGCAAGCTACACTGAGACTGAAAGATAAGACTATGCTCACACTCCCTTTTATTCTCAGGCACAGTGATCCTTTGCAAGGCCGAGTTCAAAGACTAATTTGAATAGCACAGAGCAGGAGTGATGATGGAGGATGGGCTAATTGAGTGGAGAGATATGGTCAAGTCCAACCCTCCAGCACCAGGGGTACCAGCTTGCTGCCTGCTAGCGAGTGGAATATTCCAGAAGGGTACAAGCATGCCAACCAATCATAAAAGGACACGTGGCAAAGAGCCCTATGGTTTGAAAGCCAATGAAACATGTATTTTATGACACAGAAGATGACTTGCACTAGGCATGGGCATAGCTGTCCATCT
Organism: Ambystoma mexicanum; assembly: GCF_040938575.1. Lineage (NCBI taxonomy): Eukaryota > Metazoa > Chordata > Amphibia > Caudata > Ambystomatidae > Ambystoma > Ambystoma mexicanum. The sequence goes on along the minus strand of NC_090935.1, from coordinate 127,253,303 downwards.
GACCTTATAGACCCAATCACACTCCTGTTCCCTATAGAAAGTATACCTAGATGTTTCCCTTAAACCTATCATAAACCCCTGTAGGTTTTCGCTTATTTTGCCATGTAGTATGACGTCACATTGGCAGGTTTTTGCTATAAATACAATGTTTTTTTATTAAATGAATTGAAACTTATGCTGTGGGTCGTCCATTGATGACGGTTGTCCTCCCTGTTTAAGACAATTGCAATTAAGAGCAGTTATGTTTTGCCAACTTCCTGAGTTGGTCTGATTTTTGTTGCGAGAGTAAGATCTGCATACCCATCCTTCCCATAGAGCGCTACCTCGCTTAAAGGGCCTACGGGTTCATTGTGATGCATGTTTATCTTCACAATTTTATCGAGTTGTGACGCAAGGCCAATCTTCACAATTATGTCTGGATATGACGCAAGGCTAAGCTTCAAAATTCTTTCTGGATGTGACACAGGACTAATCTTCAGAATTCTGTCTGATGTGATGCAAGACTAATCTTCAAAATTCTATCTAATTATTATGCATGTTAATGTTCACAATTCTATCTAGTTGTGATGCATGTTGATCTTCACAATTGTATCTAGGTATGACGCAAGGCTAATCTTCACAATTCTGTCTGGATTTGACACAGGACTAATCTTCAGAATTCTGTCTGGATGTGATGCAAGACCAATCTTCAAAATTCTATCTAGTTGTGATGCATGTTAATCTTCAAAATGCTATCTAGATGTAATGCATGTACATCTTCACCATTGTATCTACGTGTGAAACAAGGCTAATCTTCACAATTGTATCCAGATGTGATGCAAGGCTAATCTTCCCAATTGTATCCAGATGTGATGCAAAGTTCATCTTCACAATTCTATCTAGTTGTGATGCATGTTAATCTTCGCAATTCTACCAAGTTGTGATGCATGCTAATCTTCACAATGTTATCTAGGATTGATGCAAGGCTAATCTTCACAGTTCTGTCTGGATGTGACGCAAGGGTAATCTTCACAATTCTATCTAATTGTGATGCATATTAATCTTCCCAATTTTCTCTAGGTGTGATGCAAGGCTAATCTTCTCAATTCTATATAGATGTGAGGCATGCTAATGGGCATGATCTTCACAATTCACTCTGAGTGTGATATAAGGTTATTCTTTGCAATTCTATCTAAGAATGACACATGCCTAAATGCCAGATATGGCTAGCATCCAACTGGGGGCCACATGCAGCAGAATACAAATATTTAGGTAATAAGAATGGTGGGACAGTTTAATGGGGAGCAGTAATAGCTGATCCCCCTGCCCAGACCTCGCTTACATTGTCAGTTGCTGCTGGTTGACGGCTGTGCTGTAGGATCGAATGGCGAACACAGGCAATCACAGACTGAAGCTGCTTTGTCAGGATCTGCCATTTGCCTTGGGGCCCCTAGCTGACCGGGCTGCCCAGGCAGGAGGGCTGCCCGGGAGGGCAGTTTTTCTAAGGCTGCTAGATCCAATCAGAGTCAGAGGACTGGGTGGAGGGAGGGCACACATCCCAAAACAGAAAGCCCCTTACAGTGTGGACTCCACAGAACACTAGACTGCAAATACAATTCAAAAGGTTCAAATATGTAGTTAAATGGCACCGGAGCCTAGCAGGGACTTTCAACACCCAAGTCTCTGCACCTCATATTCAACCCTGGGCCCCTAAGGGAAATTAGAGTTGGTGGGCTGGGTGGAGGGAGGGAAAAAATCCCAAAACAGGAAGCCCATTACAGCCTGGCCTCCGTAGCACTATAGGCTGCAAATACAATTCAAAAGGTACAGATATGCAGTTCAATGGTGCTAGAGCCTAGAGGGGGCTTTCGGGGCTCACCCACTCCATTGCAGCACATGAAATGGCCCAGCAGGGCACAACCACAAGGTCCCTGCACCACAAATCCATCCCTGGGCCTCTACCATCAATCAGAGTCGGTGGGCTCGTTGGAGAAAGGACACAAAGTCCAAAACTGGAAGCTGCTTACAGTCTGGCCTTCACAGCACTCTAGGCTGCAAATACATTTCAAAAGGTTCAAATATGCAATTAAATGGCACCAAGGCCTACCAGAGGCTTTCAGCACTCACCTGATCTGTGGCAGCATGCAATGAATAATCTCTCTTCTACCAGGGGTTACAGTCTCACTTTCTGTACACGGTATGTTTTTAATCAGGGACTTCACTCTATTTAATTTGGCAAGACACTTTTCTTCCCCAGCACAAACCCAGATATTCAGTCTACATTTAACACCATTATGCTTAAGGCAGTAAGGAATTTCATGTTTATATGTACACCACCTCACTTTAGTGGATTTTGTAGTTGGGCACAGTAAGGTAAGGGATACACACTTATTTTACAAGACTATACCTTTAATCAGCGCTAGGAAAGAGATCGGAAGTTTCAAGCTCACCCAAGCTCACCCCACGTTCTTTGAGTATATGGTAGTTAATACAATTATTATTTAGTAAAAATGCTAAGGAGCTACTTGGTCTTCCCACCCGATCAATTAACTGGAAGATGTTAAATGAAACAAATGCCCACAGGACGTGGTTAGGTTGGGCAGGTTTAATTATATAGAATATCTCTGGGGTGTGTGCGCAGGAAAACACATCAAGTCACCTTCAGGATACTTAGGGGAAACATAGGGGCTTGGATAGGCGGCCTGTCCAGGTTCGCTCATGGAGACCTACAGGATCTATCCCTTTATTTGCCTCTCTAGGTTCCCTCCGGATCTTAAGATTGCAGTCTTCCTCCTGGTCTTAACTACCTCCCAGGCAATGTTGGTCCTCCAGCAGTTTTTTTCCAGCAGTTGGCAATCAGATGATTTCAGACAAATCTCCCCTTTTCCCACTGTGTGTTGCCTTATTAATCTATAACCACTCCCCCAACATATTCAAATTAGGAGAGGTAAGCTAATTGGCTTTTAATTCTGATTGGACATCTATTTTCTTCCACTTAAACATAGCCTAGCCTCTTCTCTTTGGATTAGTTCCTTTAGTGACTAAGCTTCATTCTTGGGAGTTTATGACTCCACCCATTTGAATTATCTTTCTCAACAATTTTACACAGCAAAATCTACAAGATGGCATTTGCTTTCAATTTACAAATAATCATCATAAAATATATTTGTCTGAATTTCCCTGACCATGCCAGACTTAATGAAATGTGTCTGCCATTGACACAATGTTGCAGGTTCAAATGGCAGATTTTTGTAATATATTCAACAAATATCAACACAAGATGTTCTATACTGATATCTAATTCAATAAGCTATCATCTCCCTGAATCTCTACTGTGTGACATTTTCTGGTAAGCCATCATCACATTTCAGCGTACAACTTTGGTTCCCAAGGGTGCGACTTTATGAGAGTTGAACCATTGGATGGGGATGTATGTGCCCTTTTCATAGATATTTAAATTATTTCTGTGAACATGATGGTTCCCGAGATAAAGGCCAAAGTATAATCCTGCATACAATCCTCTATAAAAATAGTGACATGCAGAGTTTAACTTCATTTCCACATTACATTTCTTTTCTTCAAACTTAGACATTGGTCTGGGCCATGTGCTTCTTTGTTTATTCTGCCGCCCCTAAAGTCATTTACATTCTTTTCCCAGGGCTATTTTCCATTTGAGTCCTTATCTTCCTTGAGCAGATGGTATGTCTCTAACCCCTTACTCACGTGGCAGCCTCTGCAACATGACAGTTGTCAGTGAAGACAAGTCCCTTCATGCTAATGCCAGAAATTATACAACCCTCTAGGAAAAAAGGCCAAGAGATTGCTTGCAAGGTTAACAGGGTTTAATTGTACAAAAGACACAGTTGACGGCAGAGGACTCTGCTGCTTGAGAATGCTCAGGTTGAATTATCATGAACAGTACATGATAAGAGTCCACAGAGTCAATAAGGATGTCATCTATAGGGTCTAAACCCACATAGCTGATTTGTGATACCATACACAAAGACCCGCTCCATAGAGGATGCCAGACTGTCCCTCTTCCGTCTGTGTTGGCTTTGGCCCAGATGCCACCACGGCTACTTTGGCCTGCTTATTTTGTGCCAGTTTTGCTTCATCTGCCTGTCGCCTCTGAATCATCCCTTGTGTGTGCTCTTTTATTCTTCTACAATGGTGAACAATAATGTTTTGAATTTAGGGCCACACTTTCGCTTTGATTCCTGCTATTTTATCAAGCACTTTCTGCACTTTCTTGGATAGGACCTGTTTCACTATAAAATAGAAAAAGGGGGTTGATTGGTCCCCGGCATTGCCCGTTTCAGCCCTCCACATCTCTTAGACTCTAAGGATAAATGGTGCTGTGTCTTCGTCATCCCCCACTGTACATTGCATGATTGACTGCAAATCTGGGGTGTCAGGGAATGCTCAACGCAGCACATCCCATACCACGGCTCTAATCTTGTTAAATGAGGCTCCATAATGGGTGACATTACTCAGTGTTTCTCCCGGGTACCCCGCCTTCACACACACATATGCAGCTTGTTCGCCACCTGAAAGCCACCAATAAGCTTTCAATGGCTCATATTCCCAATGGTACTCCAGCTTTATTCTTTTTAAAAGCATATATCCCTTGCCCTGCACCAGCCGTGAGTGCCGGGAGTACCTTAAGGAGGTTATTTTTGTCCACCTGTGCCCATGATACATATTTTGGCCTCCCTGCTCACCTGTGTATCAGTGGCATTTGCATTCTCATCTTGCTTGTTCCGCCCTTGATTACACTTTCCTTTGTCCTTGCTAATGCTATCCAACCGAACCACTCCCTCAACCTTCCGTCCCACAACCTTTCCACCCTCAGTATGCATTGGGTGCCTGCTCTGCATCTCCTTCCTCATCTTCCTCACACTACTCTTCATCTCCACTCCGTGACCCTACATTCTCGCAACCAAAGCTGCCTGTCTCCCCATCAATCTCTACGTGGAGGCTTCTTATTGGTGCATTGTCTGTTTTAACTAAGAAGTCGCCTGACTTCCACTCATTTCCCATTGGTTGCACTGGTGTTTCTGTCTTTGTTACATCGCATGCTGCCCATAGTTTGGCCAACTCTGTCCATGTCGATGCCAGTGCTACTTCTAGTTCTCTTGCGCTCACCCCGGTGTGTTTAGTGATCCACGGAGGAGAAACATAAGGTGGAGGTGGGGCAATAGCTGGTGTTTCTACACTCCTGCCTGCCGATATGTATGTTGGGTTTGTGTACCCCTCTGCAGGTTGGGTTTCTAGTGGATATATTCCCTTTCTCCCCATCATGTTGTTCCTGTTTTCTCCTGAACCTGTATCTTTACTACCATTATTTGTCACTCCTTCCCCCATTGTGATCCTCAGTATCCTTGAACATTTACCAGACATTCAATACTTCCCTTCTATTCTGCAATGTTTTCCCCTTTGCTGTCAAGAAGGTAGACATGTGTTCTAACACACTTCTGTCAAAGGAACCCTGATCTGGCCAGGAACAGGGCATCCCCCGTCCCTTAGTCCCAGTCACCCACTGGTTGTAATACTTAATCTTCTCACAGTACAATGACAGGGCTTTGAACATATGTTCTATGAGCATTTCTCCCCCCATGGTCGCGTCACCCATGTGTCTGGTAGATGAACTAGGCCTATGCTGCTGCACTGCAGTTATAAAATACTTCGTAAAAAAGAATGCAATTCATTTTCATCAACAATGCAATGTAATGTCATTGAAAATCTTTAGTTCATTCCTCCATCCCTCTATTCCCTTTTAGGGCTTTTTGCATGCACACACACACACCACGCTCTCCTCACATGCCCACACACAACCCGCACATGCCTCTCCAGGGCCTCCTCTCTGCACCATAAAATACACTAATAAAACAAACTAAAATAACAAACTAAAACAACAACCACTACTATTCTCGAGCTCTATAATTATGCAGTGCTCCTATTTATTTATTTTTCACTTATTGTTCAAACAATGTTTGTGGTGCCACTTTCCCCCCTCTCTCTGGGAGGTTCCCTCTCTTCCATTTTCCTTTTCCTTACTGTCCTTAAAAATTCATAATTTTTTTTTTTAAAAGCTCTCCACAAGCTTAGCACACGCTCACATTTAGTCGCTGCATGTTCACACTGGTCACACTGCTCCATCCATCCAACCCCGCTTTGTTATCCCTTGCGGGCTATACTCATGTGTACATGTTCGCCTGAACTCTTCTGTTCACGGGGTTCCAACATTGGCCTGCACCTCTCCTTGGGGCTGCACCCCGCTCCAAAGAGCAGGCAGCATTCTGCAAAGACGGCTCCTGCAGGGCCACTGGGGAGTACACATTTTGGGGCTGGTCGCTTAGGTGGGCCCAGCCCTTCTGGAGAGGTCACCTGGATACCTCTGCAGGTACGGGAGTGCTGGGATCGCATCTTTACGCTCAAGCCAACAATAATACAACCTTCTAGGGAAAAAAGGAAAGAGATTGCTTGCAACAATAACTAGATTTAATTGTACAAAAGGCACAAGTGTCAGCATAGGACTCTGCTGCTCGAGAACGTTCTAGTAGAATGATCATGAACAATACTTTATAATAGTCAACAAAGTCACTAAGGACATCATCCATAGGGTCTAAACCCACACAGCTGATTGGTGAGACCATACACAAGGTCCTGATCCATAGGGGATGCCAGGCTATGATTGGTTCCCGTCTCTGCCGTCTGTCTGGTTCGACGTGGGTCAGCTGGTCTCGTCTCTCCAGGGACTTAAGGTCAGTCTCTTCACATGTTACTGTTCCAAGACACCTTATTATTCACTAATGCTACTCTACATCATTATGGGATTCACCTGGGAGGCTCGGGAACTGGCACCAGCTGGAGGTGAGGAACGCAACCACACTGACCCACACATTATGAGCCCTGTCTATATTGCACCCCTCACACTCAAAGCTCCCACCCTTGTTTTGATCTATAATCTATCCCATCCTGTACTTCGTACTGCAATGGGTTTTTTTATGGGAAGCGATGAAATGGTTGTGCATGTTCAGATCTTTTATGACCATTGGTTTTATCGATGGGGGGATGAGGTCACTTACTATCGTGGAATGCAGGGGGTCTTGGACTGGGTCAGTGGTGGGTGCCATTACTCCTGGTTGGCTGGGTGGGGGTTAGAGGTCTGCTTTTGGCCTGGCTATCATGAACATGCTGAGAGGATCCAAGCGCTGACTCATGGCCTTGCAGGGCACATTCCTTTCTGCCATAGTGAGTAATTGCAACAGTTAAATGACAAAGGGAAGATTCTGTGGAATTAGCAGCGCAGGCTCATCTTCCCTCAGCATGTGGACACGTTCAGGTTTCCCCTCCGGGCCTACATTTACCGCGCAGCCATGTAGGTCTTCCTTTGTCTTCCGTAACTAAAAAATGTTGTCTCTTTATATGCATGCACTAAGTCTATGCATCTATAATTCCTGCAATATGGTAGCTGTGTTGGGTTTCTTACTACATCCTTCCCTCTAGTACATTGCACGGCTATCTATGCGGTTCGCCTGACTCTAAAGCACCTAAGGGGGTGGGAAAGACTCATTTGCATCCCAACATCAGTCATACTCTGTACTTCACCAGAAATAAATTTTATTTCTCTGTATTTTTAAGAATTCACCCCTATTAGCTTTGTCACAGGTTTTCACAGTGGTCATCTGATCACCACATAAAACTTTAGTCTGGCACAGCCTCTGTCCCTTTCTTGGCTCTGTGAGCTTCAAAGGGATTCTTAGATAAAGAGAAGAGCACAGCTTGACCCTTGCATCCGATGGGGAAGGTGATCATTTCTGGGCCTTCAAATCTCATGAGAAAAACAGCTTTGGGGCTAAGCACAGCTATTTTTCAATACACAGAAAACTGTTTTTTTTTTAATGTTGCAATTTCTGCCAACGTGGGGATTAATCAAAGGCCACAACAAACAGAACTGAAGGGCCCACTGAAAAAATGACCTGCCAGATCTAAAAAAACCTTCACACTGAAAATGTAGCTATTAATTCAGACGGTGGGTGTTTATGTAAGTAACCAAAGGAAGTGCTATGTGAAAAAAGCCTATCTGTCATTACAAAAAAGAAAAGTAGCCTTTTAATTCACTGTGTCAGAAGAAATTCAAAGACCCCTTCTACATGAAAAGCAGGATTTTCAAACACTTCCATCAATCGGGCACTTAGTGTGTGTTGACAAGGTGTAATGTATATTATGCTTCACGTGCAAAATACCGGCAACAATTGAAAATGAACAGCCGCTTTGTTTCCATGGGTCACATGTAAATTTAAATTATGCCCAAGGCAGACCCTTTTGCTTGTTGTTGGGAAGACTTCACAAAGGACTCACCCACTGGGGGCCTGTTGGCCTTCTGGTCTGGAAAGAGAATTCTTTTGGGAGCTCATGCATCCCAGCTATTTACGACTTGCAGCTCACTAACATCAAACAACAGAATGGCAAATGGCTTAGCCAGTGCGTGACTAACATGTGGGAGGAGTGTGTAATCAAGGGAACCTGAACTCTGAAATAAATACAAGAAAATAGAAGGTTTGCAGACCAAAATGGTGGCCCACTTCAGATAACAGGTTACATGCTGGCCAGGAATGGCAAATGACTGGAGACAGGAGAGCTCTGATTTGCATACACATGAATATTTTTCATTAGTTTAAAAGGGCTTTCATAACTGATGCATTTTTCTCAACAACCACAAGTTTCATTGCATTCATTTGTGTGCTATTTTAAAGATAATTTCCAGGTGGTTTTATTTAAATAAAATTCATCCACCTGCGACTTAGGGGATTGTAATGGCAAGCTAAAATGTATGTTTGGCTGCTCTGAAATTGTTCTCAATGTAAGAGCTGGTGGACTGTTGGAGGGTAAAATTAGGTATTTGGAGAGTTAATTGCATGTTCATAACTATTTCTCTTTTTGGAAAAACAGCGAGAAATTGCTGAATGCCAGTGCAACATGGTGCAGACCAGGCTGTTGTTTTATTGAATTTCCCATGATTCGCTGAAGAGGAATATGTATACATTATGGCAGTTACTAGTAAATTACAAACTTATTCCATATAGCTACTTCTTGCCAAAATGTTTACATAAAAAAGGGGATTTCAAATGGGAGTTGCCATATTTCTGTTTTACACTCCTAACCCAATACATAGAGAGAGGCTGAACTTTGGGAGCAAGAAGGGTAACTGTCCAATCCTTGTTGTGAGAATTCTTGCAGGGCACTGCCCAATCTTGAAATCTTGATGGTGTCATCACTGGTATCTAAAGTGGATGCACTATGATAGAAGGGGAGAGCTGCTACATATTACCTACTGACAGCCACATGGAAAAACCAAAGTAAATTTGGTGAAAGTGCATCTGGGTGGATCTTGGAAGAGGGATGGAGCTGTCAATTGCTGGGGAGCCCTACAATCTGACTGGGCCCTATAGTGAAGAGCTGGGGACCATCCTTCAGATTGGCATGACACTACTTGCCCTGTTCCCAAAGAGTGTCCTGAAATGTAGCTGACTTTCCTAAAATGTAAACAGAGGTTTTCAATGTAAATGTATCAATATTTCACCCATGGGAGTCTCATCGCGGAGGGCTGAATCTCCTTATATTTCCTCAGAAGGGTTTTAAGTTCGCTTTATAGTTTATACAATGACATTCTGTGATGAATCAACTTCCAGGGCACCAATGGTCCAGGGATGAATATTGGTATCTATACCATCAATTAGCCCACACCTCTAGTACCACAGAACGGATCCAAACAGATGGAAACACAAGTAAATTATAAACCTCCTTGTCCAACTTTAGTAATGTGGATTGAACGGTAGGCTTATCTCTGCAAGGTCGTGGATCATTGGCTGGTTGCAACACAGCAAAAATACAATTATTACCTAATGATAAAAGGCACCGTCCAGTCCAGGTTGTATAAAATATATCTACTTTATTATTATTCCAACAGTTCTAGCACACTACAAAATACAATCCACTCTGTAAAGGAACACAGAGGACCGACAATTTCAAGAAGGAAAGGGTTGCACTCTGGATACTGACAGGGTAGTCTGTAAAGCAATCAGTCTTAACTGTTCCAGGTTATTTGGTTTCAGCTCCAACGGAGTAAGGGGTTGTAAATGTCACTGGGGGCCTTTGGAGAAGGACCAGGGGGACATAACCAAAATGTACCTAGCGCTTGAGATGATCTTGATGCTCTACAGTGTCAAGTCAGTTCCAGGATGCTTTGAAGCTCCTGCGATAGAGTTCAAGATGGGAGACAGCTGTGGGTATCAAGCGGCAGGCAGTTCAGCAAGCGAGGTTGGATGGAGGGCTGCAGGCGGCCCTACATGGTGGCTCGGGTCAAGAATCGTTGTCTCTGTGCAGGTTGGTGGATCTGGATCGCTGGTCGAGACGTCTTGGATGGCTTTAGTGTCTGCAGCATGACAACAGTCAGTGATGCAGCCAGTCGCAGTTCGAGGGCTCGAGTGCCTCGAAAATGTCCTTAAAAGATTGACGCTGGATGATGCTTGTTGTGGCACTCCTCCTAGATTCTTTGCAGGGCTTGTGATGTCCTTTAAGGTGAATGGACCAAAGCTGATAAGAGTGTTTGCAGGTAACGGTCTTGTCCTTTGTTCAGAGACTCTATGGCACTCCCACCTAGGACACTTGCTGGCAGAACCTAGCAGGGCATGCTGTGTGCTGGCTGGCTACCAGTTCTAACGCTGCTGGACGGGTCTTCTGAGTCTGGTATCTCCCTCTGTTCCCTAGGATAGGTTTAGGCGAGGGATCTTGCTTCCCTCTTGGAAACCCTGACCTTTATTCACTGGCAGAAGCAGTAAGGCAGACTTTACCTTCATCCAGGGTACAACTGAGTCCTTCTTCTTCTTTCAAAGCCATTGGATGACCTGCTAAGTGGGGGGCTCAGCCCTTTTTTAAAGCCAAATTGGCCCCAGTGATTGGTGCAGGCTTAGCCTACCTTAATGAACCAAGCCTGTGTCCCCACCAACAATCTGCTGTTATGCCTGAGGTCATAACCAGAGTGCTTTGCAACAGGAAAGGTAGGGGGTGAAAACATGTACTTCTAAGTCCCACTCCTAGTCCTGTCTGTTGCGGATCAATGTGTCTCTCTGGTTTTTTGAGATCTCTTTGACTCCTTATCAAAGCTCAGGTCTCGCTTGAAGTTTATGGTAACAACAGACTTTCTGTCAGCCTCAGATCACATACTTCTTCCCTCTGAAAGGGGTTTGCCCTGCAGGAATTGCCTACTGTAAACAGTTGTCCCAGCATTACATTCACTGTCATTCATACAGAGGGATTGGAGCTGGCTTCAAGCTGACACATTGCATATGAAAAAGGTGTTGGGATTTCCTGTCCTCTGTTCTGTGATCAGGCCTATCACAGCCCTGTTTCTATTAACTCTCATGAGTATGCGCTGCCATCAGCAGAACTTAGACAATAGAGAGGGCGGATCCATGGACCCTTTGATATTTTAATGAGGCTGGCCATGGCTGGAGGAAGGTGTTGCCTTCCCTCTTCCTGAGATGCTTTGATGTACCTGTGGCTGTCACATTCCAGCTAAATGTGACAGGGAGGACTGCACCTGTAGGATGTGTCCCCTAGAGTACACATTACTATGTGTTTGTTGTGCAGTGAACAGAGGACAATATGTCATGAATAGCCCCACACATTTTCTGAGGTTAATCTTCCATCATTCATTTTAATTACAAACTTCAAAAAAGCCCAGGCGAGCGCACACTCCCCGTGCGGATTGTCGAAATCCTCACACATTCTCTATAAAGCTTTCCACCATTGTACAATTTTCAAATTGTTGTACACCTTCACCTGGCTTTCATTCAATGTAAGATTGTCTGAGCCCAATTCAGCAAGAATCAGGTACCAGCACTTTTCACAATTGCCCAATGTTCTGTCATAATTATTACTTAAATATATATTCAAATTTTCAAATAGCAAACCCGATGGTGTAACCAATATTGCCTTGGCCTATATTTGACGTGTTATATTTAGACCACCCTCAACCTGGGGAGTACCTTCCCACCCCAATAAAGGTCCTACAATATTTGCTCAAGTTTTTTTAGCACTGGCCTTACTAAAGACCCATAGAGAGTCACACAAATCCCCCCCTGTGCCAACAGCGAGACAAGAACCAGTCTGGGGTATAGGACATTTATTTGTATTTATTTGAATGTTATACAATGGAGATCACACTAAAACAACATACGCCACCATCTTCATGGCCCACGCTTAAACTTCTGGTCACATAAATAAATCACACAAGTTGATTGGGAAAAACAGAAATCACAATACTTTATCCGAAGTTCACTTCCAGAAATAATCAACACTGGTCCACAAACAAAAGAAATGTACATATGTAGTGCTGTGCAATTTCGATTTTCCTGTGCGCTTATAAGGCTAGCAGTTTGGTTTATAGATTGGCACAAATGCATATGGAAATTATGATTTCACCCACACTTTTGCTTTAAAATAAACACAGAGTGATTTAGCTGAGTGTTTTCAGACCCCCCTCACTTAAAGGTCTGTGTTGGGGAAGATGGATAGTAGAAATATGGATGATTTAAGAATGTTTGTTGTTCCGCAACGCTTCACTTAAAGGCTGGTGTTGGAGAAGTTGGATCCATAGGATTACAGAATTAAATTACAGTCAATATTTTTCAGCGTACACTAGGAAAAAGCTTTGTCATTTTCAAATGTTTACAAAGGTCACCCTGTGGAGTTCTGCCAAGGAGAATTCATTCAATTAATATGTTTAGTTAAATAAGATAAGGATCTACACAATTTGCGCTCTCCCAACGCCCGCCCACTATAAAAGGAAAGGATTTAAGGCAAGCAGATTCCCCTACCTTTGTTTTCAATTGGGTCAATTGTACTTACATTGAAAGCCTCTGTTTAGATTTCAGGAAAGCCAGCTGCCTTTTAGTACCTTCTTGGAGAACAAGGCAGGGTCAGGTCACTCCACTCTCAAGGATGGTCCCCAGCCCTTCACCATACCGCTTTTTAGGCATTCCCAGCAATGGAAAGCTCCACTTAGATGCAATCTCAGCAATTTCCTCAAGTGTTTCCCTGTGGCTGTCAGATGGTCATTTTCAGCAGCTCTCCCCTTCTCCAATAGGGCATCCATTTTGTATGCCAGTGATGACACCATCAAAATTTCAATTTTGGACAGTGTCCTGCAAGGATTCCTGCCACCAGGACTGGACAGTCACCCTTCTCTCTCCTCCCAAATCCAGCCTATCTGTAAGTATTGGTTTAGAAGACTGGAGCAGACGAATGCCAGTTCCCATTTGCAATCCCTTTTTGTTTTCATGTCAACCTTTGGCAAAAATCTAGTTATGTTTCTAAAGTTTTGTGATTCACTAGTAACTGATATATATATATATATATATATATATATATATATATATATATATATATATATATATATATATATATATATATATATATTCTGCTTCAGCTAATCATGGGGAATTAAATAAAATGACAGACATGTCCGCATCATTTTGCATGGCCATTTGTCATTTTTCTGCTGTTTTTACAAAAAACATAATAGTTTAGGAACATGTAATTGACTCCCCACATTCCTAATTTTACCCTCCACCAGCACGCCAATTCCCAAATTGGGGACATGTTCAATGCAGCCAGGAAATCCTTTTAGCTGGCCATTACAATGACCTAAGTCACAGGTGGATTAATTTTATTTCAACTACATCACCTGGAAATCATCTAAAAACATGAGACAACAAATTAAGGTAGTACGACTTATGCTTGCTGAGAAAAATGCCTAAATTATAACAGTCCTTATTTAAATTCATGATAACTGGCATAATTAAAGTAATATGAAATCTTCGTATTATGCAAAGTGTAGCTCTCCGGTCTCCCGGCCATTTGCCACTCTGGGGCAGCTTGTTTCTTTTTTTGTTGTCTTTATGTTTTTTTGATGTAGAAGCTGCTGATTGGAAATATCTGGGATATACCAGCCACACAGAGATCTCCCACAGCAGACATCTGGCATCCTGTCCTCTTTCCTGAAGGGGACCATAATTTCAATCTGGAAAGCTTCAATTGTCCTGTATTTTTTTTCAGAGTTCAGAGTTGATTGCAGCCTCTGTTTTCACATCTGCTTCCTACATTCCGGCCATGCGCTGACTAGGTAATCTACTCTGCACAGAAATGAGTGTTCAGAGACACCCAGTCTGGGGGAAGTTTGTTCTCAACACACTTAGTGACCACACGTTATTGAAGTTATAAACAACTGGGATGCAAGCCTGGCTTTAAGTGGGGAAGTTCTTTGTGACAAATGCCCAACAACAAGCAAAAGGGTCTGCCTCGGGCCTACAGGAACTTTTCATGGAACAAAGAGGGCTTTTCTTTTAAAATGTTTGCCGGTATTTAGCATGTGAAGCATAATACACATTTTTTTTGTTTTATTGAGCTTCTGGTTTGTTATTTAAACCTTTTGGCTACATTAATATCAACACAAAATCAGATTCCTATTGTATGACCTTACAAAAAATAAGACAATTCAAGAAATATAATATTTAAAAGATAATTAAAATAATACCAAAGAGACCAAGTGGAAAAAGAGAAACCCTTAGATTGAGGAAAGAGAAGAAAGCAGAGGAAGAAAAAGGAAGAAGAAAAACAAAAAAAGATTAGCACAAAGGTCAGAATGATTGGCCATACCTTAATGTCCTAGACCACTCAGGCCGGTGAGATTTACTCCAAGGTTCAGCCAAAGGTCTCCACTGTCGTTGATTCCTCAATTTTTGCAAATGTCTTTTTCAAAAAAGCCAGCAACGCCAATGTCAGGGAGATCTTGTTCTCCAGCATTACTAAGGCCCACTATTCGTCAACAGACAGGGACATTGTTTTGTTAAAGAATTTGCCCAACAGTTGTGTTCTTGTGCCCCTTATCACTGAGCATGCCATGGTTAAATGCTGCAGGGTTTCCGGTTTTCCGTTACACAGCCTGCAAGTAAACGTCCGTAGTTTTGGGACGGACCTCACTGCCAACACCTCGCCCGTTGGAAGCAGGTTAACCGAAAATGCATGAACTGTCTTCCCAGATGAGGACATGGGAACTTAGGCACATAACTTGGTAATGTGCCTTTGCCCCTTATTTCTGGTAATCCTTTTCCATCTATCTTAACGTTATTTATTGCCTCCTCGGTGTGGATCCAATCAAGGTCATATAATCTCTGCTTTACCAGTCCTGGATTGGTATCTAGGTCCTTTTCCTCTGTGTTTGTTGTCGTTAGGATTGAGGTGCAGATCTTTTTCCTTTCCTGCAGAGATGGTTCTGCCTCCTCCAACAGAGCCTTCCTCAATATGACAAAGTTACTGGCATCAATTAGCATGATGCATTTACGGTAAAGTGCCTGGGTCTTCCAAGTGATGAGGGCTGCCATTGAGATCAGGCTCAGCTCTGACCTAATAGCCTGCACTGGTGTGCTGTTAGGCAAGGACAGTACTCTCCTCCAGAAAAGGCCTTCCATTTTCATCCAGAAATCAAATGACAGTGAAAACGAGGTCTCTGCACCATATGCTAATATGGGCATGACCTGCATGCAGTAGTATTCTATCATAGGTAGTAAGGTGCATTTACAGTGACTCATGAGTAGCCTACTTGCTTGAGCTGCCCGTATATATACATTACTTTTTATCAACACACACCGTGTCTTTTCCCTGACATGTTTATGTTAGCTGGGGTACATTTTTCTCAGGTCTTGCTTTAAACTGCAAACGCATATGCAAAGTCATGTTGGTGTCAGTGTTTGAAAATCCTGATTCCCATGTGAAAGGGGCCTTTGCATTTCTTCTGCCACTGTGAATGAAAATGCTTCTTTTTCTTTTGTAATGATAGGTAGGCCTTTCTCACATGGCACTTCTTTGTATTACTTGCAGAAACCCCACAGTCTGCCTTAATAGGCCTATTTTCTGTATGAACGTTTTGTAATAAATGCTTGCAGGTAATTTTTTTAGTGGGCAATTCAGTTCTGTTGTTTGGGGCATTTGTTTACAACCCACAGTTGTTTTATTGGGTCTAACCTGTCATATGAAGGTAGGACACTTATTAAAATGTGGTTGCTATCTAAAATATTCTTGTCTGTTTAAGTACGTATTTGGAATTTTTAAATGTTTACATGTATTTACTTTTTGATGCCTGTAAACCACTTCCAATGATGTCACCAGGGTTAAAGAGGAACAGATGTCACCCGGGGTCAAAGGTTGAGTGACCTCACTTCCTGGGATGTCATCAGGTCTGTGATGTCACTTCAACCCCAGGCGTTTTGATGAATCGACGTCACTGCAGTCCACCCCAACCCATCACCTCTTTCCTCTCTTTACCAATCCCTATCTAATGCCCACCTCTGAATAATAATGATAATGACAATAATAATAATAATAATAATAATAATAATAGTAACCTGTGTTCTTACAGCTTCAGGAATTCATCCCACTTCTAAGCACTGTTATTGCAGTTTTCATTATGACCCAACTAAATTGTACTCAGTTTATCAACCTTAAGAAGATGAAAGGCTGACTCTCCACCGCTGTGAATGGCGATCACTTAACTCGTGAGCTATCCTTCTTGAATAGCTTGTTAATCACTCATATACAGAACAATCTGAATTGGCCAAAAGACATTTCTGGTGATATGTAAGGGTGGCTGAATTGGGTCAAAGAGTAGGGTGAATAGATGGATGAATGAATGAATGAATGAATGAATGAATGAATGAATGAATGAATGAATGAATGAATGACAAGGGATGGGTTGGCTTGTATAGCACTGCTCTGAGAACCCAGTTGCTACAAGGCGCTTCCCGCCATTGAAAGAAAATAGGTAGTTACAGATAGGAAAGGCAGCCTCTATCCATCTCCCCTCACCCTTATTTTTGCAGGACAGAAAAAGGATAGAATTGAGTTTGTGTAAACACTCCTGTGGAAATGCATCAGGCTGGTGCAGGTGACTACAGGTTGCCCCCCCCCCCCCCCACCCCCGAGAAGACCCAAGCCCTCAGGCTTTATTCTCAAAGGTCTCTGATTGTGAAGTTTGACAACTGTGTGATTGTAAAAACACAGCTTGTAACACATTAAAATGAACATGCTTGGGGTGGCAGAGCAGTGGTTGGGTAAAAGTGACAATTTCTCGTAAAATAAATAGTACAGCACGAATCTGGGGTTCAAGCTTGGTTTGTGTTCACTGTGGGTAATAGGCGATCGCGTGGGATTTTCTGTTTGCGTAATCGCACAACTAGGGAAAAGGGAAAGTCATTTCATAGAAGCTCACGCCCCCGGTTTTGCCGTTAAAAGTAAAGCTATATGGGGTACCTTGAGAACCCCTCCGCCCGTCTGCCCAATAATCGAAACATGTACTCGTGTGACTCCCCTGAACCCAACAGGCTTGCAAAGATGGGGGGATACGCGGGTGTTGGGTGAAAGTTGCTACTGTCCATCCATGCGACCTTGTGGTCCCCTCTGTGAGGGGTCCCGCCAGTCTCTCCGCGCAGCGTGTCCAGCTGTGCTGTGCTGCGTGACGAGCAGCGGCTGCACCGCCCCGGGCCGCGGCTAGGGGGCGCCCGGCTCCCTTCGCTGCTCCCCCAGTGCCAGGGCCGGCGGGTCACGTGCTCCCTACGCGTGTGCAGGTTTAAAGCGGCTCCCGTCCCCGCCAGCCTGGGCAGTCAGTGCGAAGCTCGGGCTGCCGGGGGAGGAGGTGCTGCTATCGTTGCTGCTGCTGCTGCTGGCCAGGAGTCTGGGGGAAGGAACACTGGCTACCAGAGAGCACTTATCTTGGGGGATTGGACCTGCCGCGGGACTGGGAGCCACAGGAGGAGCTGCAGGGGAAGGGGTTGAGGCGTAGAGCCCGGGAGCTAACGGTGAGTACCCTGTGGAGCGCATCTGCTCCCAGCACACACCCTGCCCGGACCTAGCCCGTGCACTCTCTAAGGATGCCCTGCACGCAGAGGGCACACATGCTGCATAGTCTCACGCTGCACACGTGCTGAGTTTGTGTATATAGACGATGCTACCTGTTTGCACACACATGATGATTGCAGCCAGAGGTTATGCTGAGGGCATGCAAATCATGTTAGCAGTGGCACGAGGGGGCGCCAAAGGGGAGCGCACGTACACGAGGACGCACCAGGACACAAAGTGGGTGTGATATGTGTGCAGGTCATGTTGCCAGTCTGCACACAGAGGAGAGGCCGCACGTCAGCACAGGTGGCATATAATCTCCACATGGGCGCATGGCGTGATCTCAGACACCCGGGCGATTACACACACAGGAGATGCTGCCCGTCTGCACAAATAAGACGCTGCCTGTTCGTATACATGGATGATGGCACTGCATGTTGGCACACGGGGAGCATGCTGCATGTGTGCAGATATAGGGTACGGTCTGTGCACACAGGGGTTGTTGTGGTTATGTGCACACGCATTCTGGTGAATGCACAACGGTGGGGACGCCGCAGTTTGTGTGCACAGAGGGATACTTATTTTCATATAAAGGCAGCTGCACTAGGAGGGGAGGCCAGGCCGTCCATGTGCAAATAGAGTTGAAGGTGCACGTGTACAACGTGGATTATTTACAGGGCAGATTTGCACACGAGAACATGTCTGTCTGTGGAGAGATGACGGCACCTGTGCACACATGCCTGTGCACATAGGGAAAGCTGTTTTATAATGATAATTCCTGTTGGCACACAGGACCGCGCGCGCTGCTGTCGGGACGAGGCACGCGGGACACCACGACTTCCAGTGTATGCACACACAGTGAGCTAATGTGTCTTCTATAGCGCTGGTTATGAATGCTCTGGCCTCTAGGCGCTGTCCCACAAGGAGAGGGGCGTGCAAATGTGTGATCAAATATAACCTCTGCCCTTTTGCATACACGCATGAGCAGGTTTTAGTTGCTCCCCCCTCCTTGTATATTCGGCGTATTGCCGCACGGGCTGCCCGCATGCACACTGGGATGGCAGAGCAGCGCGTACACGGGGGGGTGCCGCTCGTGGTTCCCAGGCGCGGGGAGCGATGCCCCGCTCCCCGCGCCTGGGAACCCGTAAAACTCGGGTCTTGTTTGCAGCCTGCACACAGAGGACGCTGGAGGGTAGGCTGCCTCTCGTGGGTTTGCTGGCGAGGTGTGCAGCGTGCGGTGCGTGCGCTTTTGAGGTCCGCGTGCACAGGTTAGCTGTTTCGTAAACAGATCGGGGACATAGAAACACAATGTTAAACATGTCCTTCCATGTAGGCGAGTGTCACCGAAGTAAAGGTGTTGAGAGTGGGTGGGGTATGCGTGGTTTCCAGGTGTGTTACCCAGGCTAATAATGAGAGGAAAGGTGTGACACGGTTGAGTGTTGTGACAGGTCGCGCACGGCGGAGCTTTAAATGACTTTTTCTTCGCACGCGTGCGTTTATTTAACTTTATTTCTCACCACTACTAGTGTCGCCAGAGAAGTTCGCGGCAGCGTGGGGTGGGATTCAGCAGTTTGCCGAGGATCACACAGAATGTGTAAGTGAAGCCGCGTGATTCGACAGAGCGTCAGCCTTCGTGCAGGATGGCTGCAGTCACAGCTAAATGGACAGGCTACAGTAGACCCGGCCCTCTTCCTATACCTGCAAGCTTAGGGCTATGAGCATTTGACAGAGATCGGGCAATAATAGCAGACCCATAATGCCCTCAAACCGTTCATACCCATATCAGGCGATCCTGGGCCCATCGCTCTGGTCTTGGCACGGTGTTCCCTTGGAAAGGGCTAAATCACAAACGTTGTACCTATTGCAGTTCCTGTTTATAAAGTATAGTTACACGGGAAATAAAAGCAGGGTTTCCGCCCTTATTATGTTAAGCTAATGTTCAGCAGTGGCGGGGACCTACCGCCCAGGTGGCAACGGCAGCTAAGAACCCACCGTAGCCCAGAGATGGTGACTCTGCCGCCGATGTATCCGCTATCGTGCGTTCTGGCTTCTGGGGAAGCGAGCGCCTGGCCATGAACGGTCATGTCCGGCTTTCCCCACACACTCGCCCCCATCCACAGGCGTCCATGTTATCATCATTGGGGCGACTTGGTCCCCTGCTGCGAAACGCCCCCCCGCCCCCATGACGGGGTGTCTGGGGCTCTTGGAAACACGGGAGTTTGAGTCTTAGTCCGATGTGTTTCTGCGCGCCCTCATAATCGCTGTTACGGTTTCCCTGCTGGCTGTTTTAGTCCTGGCCCTCGCCCCTTTGCTTCTCCCCACTTACCGCACGCAACGCATCGACTGGACGAGCGCGTGCATTTTTTTTTTATTTAGCTTCGGTCCGTGCAGCAAAACACCAGAATGACCAGAAGAGCACCCGTCCGATGCACACGCTGTGCAAGTCCTGCAGAGACTCACGCTGCAGCAATACGGAGGCTTCTCGGACAGCCTTCTCCGGCCAGCGTTTGTGCACGCGCGTCAGCACCCTCTGTGAGTGTTTGTTTGGGCATACGTGTTTGCAGCCTCTGAGTGTATATGCTTGGGTGTGTTCGTCTCTGCACCGTATGAGTGCACACGTCTGTGTGTATGCGTGAGTGAATACGTTTCTGCAGCCTCTGAGTGCATTCGTGTGTATGCGTGCGTGTATATGCGTCTGCGCCATGGGCCCGATTCATGGTGCACTGCTGAAAAGTGTCTTTTCACTGTGGACAGAAGCCCTGATTCATGGAACTGTGCAAAGTGTATTTTTTCTGTACAAAGTAATTCTGTACTGCAAAAATGACTTTGCACAACAACAATACACTTTGCACAGTTCCATGAATCAGGGCTCGTGTCCGCAATGCAAAGGCACTTTTCAGCAGTGCAAAGCCACTTTGAACCGGGCAAAAATTCCCCTGGTCACAGAGTGCGTGGGCCGTATTTGCATGAGAATTTTACTGTGGCGCAACCCCAGCTTTGTAAATCAGGACCTACGTGTGCGGATGGTTGCGTGTGTATGTTAGCGAGGAAGTCATGCCGTCCCGTTTATCAAAGATCGGGCAACGGCCGCTTTTTTCGGTGGCTTGTTGAATTGAGTGGGACATTTGTTCCTCCCTTCTTTGCAGGAGGGGAGTCCCCCCCCCCCAACCCCCAAAGAGAACATCTCTTTCATTTTCACAGGGCTTTGAAAGACACAATGCAGGCATCCCGCATTACCCCATCGCCCCACACTCCCCGAGTGTGCATGGGAGGAGGGTGGCCGATCTAGATGCCGAGGACTGTTGCTTGCACTAGTGCCACTACTCCAGTTTGAAGCGATTTGCACCATCGACTGCCGTGCAAAATGAGCAAGACGTTGCACAATTCATGTGCCCGCGCGGTAGCTTAGATTTGAATGTGCTCATGCTGTTTAGGGGCCCGCCTGATGCATGCGAAGAATGTTGCCGACGTTACCCTGGAGCCGGGTTTACTAAAGCGACATTGCACTATGTATAGGCCGAATTGAATTGCTGTGCATTCTGTCTGACCACTACATTACAATGACCGTCCACGCGATAAAAGGAATTTGCACTTTTGATTTGGTTTTCTGATATCAAAGGGCTTCACACTACAGCCGCCTGCCTGATAACGTTGGAGCACTTTGCACTATTTATCAAACGGTCTGTTAAGGCAGAAAGAGTTTGAATTATGTGTCTGACTGCCTGAACAATTATGAGGAATGTGTACTATGTACGGTGTCTGACCACTTAGAAGCACTTTTCACACCTGTGCCCAATGCTGGATAAATAAAGAGTTCGTTGCACTTTTGTGCAATGGCTGACCACTTAGAAGAACGTTGCACTCTGTACCTGCTCCCTTGAAGGCTATAATGGCCTTTGCAATATTTACCCAGTCCATGAGCAATGCAATGGACGTGCACTATTAACCCGGCAACCTGAACATTGCAATGCACTTTGCACTATTTACCTGGCCCTCTGATCAATGTGATTAACATTGCACTATTTAACCCCCTCCCCCCTTACCAATGGTATGGACTTTGCACCATTTAGCTGGTCCTCTGACAAATGCAAGAGGTTGCAGTATTTACCCGCCCCCTCACCCGTGCGATTGACTTTTGCACTATTTACCCGGTCCTATGGCCATTGTAATGGACTTTGCACTATTTATTCGCCCTCCCCCCTGACCAAGGCAACAGACTTTTTACTGTTTGCATGCCTGCCTGATGATTTACAGGGACCTGCCCTATTGACCTGGCGGCTTCACAACTCAAAAGCACGCGGCAATACCCCATTGGACGTGCAACCAGAAATCACTTGAGTCGATGGCACAATACACAACCTTACAAACACAACAACACGTGGATGTGCGGGAGCAGGTTGTTATGAGGGTTTTGGGTTTGCTGTTCTTTCTATGTCCGCTTCTGCGGTGACCCTAACCCGCCACCGATTCTTGTGCAAAGGAGCCTCAAACTGGCGGCTTTTCAAACTATTTAATTTTCTCCATCAGAACACGCCCCTCCCCCCCCCCACCACCCTAGCGAGAGGGTTCAACACTTTCGCGGTCCCAAGAACGGACTGTTTAATAGAAATGAACATTTGTGATCAGCCTGGTGATTTGTGCATGCTGGCGGTTCTTGGGGGGCGCAGGCGGCCCTTTGCTGGGCTCCCCGCTGCTTTCTAGACGAAGTAAAAAAAGTTTCAAGCGTTTTCTGTTCTTCAAACGTGCCAGACCGGTAGCATCGAATTCCTTGGAATGCGCTGTGCACACTTTCCAATCACGTTGTAATTGTGTAGAATTTGCTGTTGGGGGAGAGGCGGCCTTGCCATTGTCTTGTTGCCCCCCACCGAAAAACCCTGCGAGGCCCAGCCAGTGCCTCAGTGTTTTGTTTTTTTGGGCAGGGGTGTGTAAATGGGGTACGAGGGTGCTGCATTTTCAAGCATCTTGATATACAATGGAGGGGGGTGAGGTTGGGGGGGGGAGCAAGCTGTTTGTCCAGAGCGTGTGCTGTGTGCTGTGTTTCTGAAAGAAGAAAAAAATCGCCCTGGCAAGGAAAATACGCCTCGCTTGCGTATAATTTATCATGGCCAGCCTTGCAATGGAAACAATGTTTCTGGTGAATATATTATCTGTCTTTAGAATTTCATGCCCGCTTGTATCAGTTCCAGAAGCTCGCAGAAACGCGTCGTTGCCAAGATCTGAGCGAGAAATGCACGTAAATGACATGTGCATGTGTGGTTTTTAGAGCAAAAAAGGGGTCGACGCTTCTCAGGCGTGTTGTTGGAGCTCCCTTTTGACCTCGAACAGCCTGAAACAAAAGTTTCCCTTGGTTAGCGAGGCCCCGTCGAACCTTGTTGTTGCGGCCTTATGCAGCTTCGCCAGGGCACCCCGCCAGCCCCATTGTTTTTGAAAATGGATAGAAAAAAAGTCAAGCCCGCAGCGCTCGGCCTCCAATTTTCTTTGATTTTGGAGCGCAGAGGAGCGCGTCGCTGCGAGGCACGAGATCATGGGGACGGTGTGTTAAAGCGCATCACGAATTTTAATGGATTAATAATTGATTGAGAATGACTCCAATGTACACATACTACTGTAATGCTGCTATACGAACATGTATAGTTTGGCAATCAACTTTGAAAGCAAATAACATCACAGCCGCAACCTGAGTGCACAAACTTAGCGGAATGCTTTTTCAGAAGTACACTGTGGGCCCGATTCATGGAATTTTTTGCACGGTTCAAAGTGACTTTGCACGGCCGACACAAAACCTGATTCATGGAACTGTGCAAAGTGTATTTTTGCAGTGCAAAGTCCGTGCAAACCCATTGTGTACTGCAAAATTGACTATGCACTGACGTTTCACTGACTTTGCACAGTTCCATGAATTAGGGGTTGCGTCGCAGTGCAAATTCTCTTTTCAGCAGTGCAAAGTCACTTTGAACCGTGTGAAAAATTACATAAATTGGGCCCTGTAAGTATAGGCAATATCCTTGAATGCCTTTTGTAACTTTACAAACTTTGACCGAGGGAGGGCTTTTTGAATTAGAATATGTTGACAAAATTAAATTTTTGGAGCAGGGCTGAAAGAGAAAAGCGTTTCTCAAAAGGGTGGCTGAATTTTGAACTTGGTGCCAATTGGGCAAACAGGATTGTACTTGTGATTGTGTTGGACTAATGACAGCTATGTTTAGTGTGCCATAAAACTCCTTATTTTTAAAGTTTTCTGATATGCTTTAATCACGCGCAGTGTGGGATTGTGTTATGCACCCCCCTGTTCTTTCCTATGTATAGGCTAGGCTTGTCGTCCAGTTGATCCGTACGGTGATCACTGCACAGAGAATTGCAGCAAGACTTGTTTGATCCGGACACTATTAGTAATTGTGCTTGGCTCCTAGAAGCCGGGTGTTGGCAGTGCAATGGCTTAGGTACCGGAAGTGGAGAGATCCAGAGATGCCGAAAGACACAGCTGGCTGTGATTATTTCCGAAGATAGTCACTGCTTTTGAGAATGGTATCCACGGCCAATTGACGGGGCACGTAAGGAACGCTACAACAGGGAATCACTTATGTGCAGGATCAGGTGTTCCGGGGTGGTGGCGCTGTAGCTCCTTTACCGGGCAAACACTGCTTTCTAACTTCATTGGGCGGCGCAGGCGGCAGGCCCAGTGAGTGACACCAGACACAAATATTCTTTGGAAAACATTAGGCCGTGTTTATTAAATCTCTTCTCTTACATTATCAAAAAATGCGACACAACTGTTTACATCATAATTACGTCAGCAGTTATGTTATCATTACGTGCTTGAGTGGCTGTGGCCATCGCCCCCCATGCTCCGGGATGGGCCTGAAAGAAATATGTGACACCCTAATTATAATTATTATTATAATTGTTTATTTATAACGAGCCTACTACCCAGTGGTTTCTGAGCGCGGACCCGGGATCGAACCTGTGTTGCTCCATGTCATCCTGCTTCCAAGACGAGTGCGTTGCCCCTGAGCTATTCTCCCTAAAACGACAAGACACCTAGACCCTCTCCCCCTCTACACATACTTGTTAGGACCGCTCTAAGATCCGCTGGCATGACCTCACCGTACCGCGCCGAACCTTTCACCATAACCTAAAACATAAATGAATCTCCCTTCCAGTGGCCCAAATGGTTGAGCCCATAGCTCAATTCAATGCAATGTGCCAGAACCTACCATCACAGGGCCACTGACCTTCTGAGCAGTGGCACCCATCCCTTCCTAAACAGTACTTGTGCTCATCCCACAAGACCCACTACAACCAGACGCCATGACCTCCAAACTATTATACATCTAATCACCATCAGAAACACATTGTCTCTTTCCTAATGCACCCCTCCTAGGCCCGAGCCGTAGCCGACAGGGACTTTAAATCTATGAACACCGAGACACCCTCTGCAGTGGCCCCCCCATTGTGCTGCCCTTCAGTCATACATACATATACTAAAAACTTGCACCCATTCTCCTCGTGCCCGTGGCAGAAGCTACCCGGGAATTCTTAGATGCTTCCTTTGGATTTGGCCAACCACCATACTCCTCTTCAGCCTTTGTGCAGCCCACAGATATTACCCCCACCCAACGCCCCTGTTGGTCCCTGCCTAAACATTGTACCCTTCCTTGCACAGATGGCCAATCCAACGGCCAGGATCCCTGGGGTAATTCCCCCCATCATTGGGTTTCATCTAGAGATACAAAACAAGATCGGTTAATGAATATCAGATGTTAGACCTGCCAAACAACGACCTAGCCGGCCATGGAACTGGGAGCCCTCACTGGGGCCATATCCCTGAGACCGTCCCAAAGGGGGGGCTGCACCCACAGGCCGACCCACCGATGCGCCCAAACCATGGCCTAGCGCTACAGTCCCTATAACCCATGGGAAACCACCAGCCTAGGTGAGGTGTAATTCAACCTCCTCAAGTCATCCACTCTACTCCTAGCACCAGGGTGTGGCCCCACACCGACACCATCCCTCAAGAAATGATGACCGGGCAACCTTCAGACCCTCGGCCTTAATTCAGTGCACAGGGTCCCTATCTCCTGGCCCCCACAGACCCTACCTACCTGAAGCCCCCAAACTTACTTGAAGTGGGATCACCACACAAATGGCTACGGACACGAGGAATGCCACCAGGGGGCAAGTATCTATTACAAGTGCCCCCAAGAAACCACAATTGAAAACATGCCACTTAGCCTGGACCAATGGCAAGCAGGAAGGTTTGGACCCCCCTCAGCCATAACCCTTGAGAAACAATACCCAGGGAGCGCACATACCCTCGGCCTGCGGCCAGCACCCTCAGATGATGATCCCTTGTCCCTACATGCCCTACCTGCCCCCAATGCACCCCATCCCCACTCCAAGTGGGACCACACATACAAATGGCTCCGGACACCAGAACTCCTGCCAGGGGACAAGCATCTGTCCTGCAAGCCCCCAAAGCAACCACGACTTTCACACTTGTCTTTCTGTACGGGCACTGCTCAACAGAAGGGTGAGACAACTCACCTGCCACACCCCTTGAGAAACGATACCCACATACTCTCTGACTGCATCCAGTGCCCTCAGATCTGAATCTCCTGGCCACTGCAGGCCCTACCTGCCCAAATTCCTCAAGCCTGCACGAAATGAGATCCCCATACAAAATGGCTACAGACATCAGGACTGCTGCCAGGTGGCAAACATCTATTACAACATGCCCCCAGGAAACCACAACTAAAAACCTGCTGCAAAAAGGTGTGTCCCCTCCCTAGCCACACCCCTTGAGAAACGATACCTGAGGAGCCCACAGACCCTCGGCCTGCGGCCAGTATCCTCGGATTCCGATCTCCCAGCCCCCACAGATCCTACCTGCCCAGAGGCGTCCAGCCCTGCTCGAATTGGTACCCTCACACACAAATGGCTCCGGACACCAGGACTGCTGTGAGGGGGCAAGCATCTAACACACAAGCCCTAAAACAACCACAAAGGAAAACTTGTCACTAAGAATGTGCAAATGCCCAGCAGATAGGTGCGGCCCCAATCCCAGCGACACCCCTTGAAAAACGATATCCGGAAGCCCACTGAGCCTCAGCCTGCATCCTGCGCCCCTCCCCCCCCACCTGGATCTCAATCTCCCACCCCCCGCAGATGCTAGCACGTTGCCCAGCCCCCACTGGGACATCACACACAGTTGTCTCTGGACCTCGGGTCTGCCACCAGCGGGCAAGCATCCATCACACATGCCCCTAGGGAACCAACATGAAATCCCATCTCAGCTTGGAAAAATGTCCAGCATTCCCACCTTGCCAGACCACCGCCGCACCCCTTGCGAATGATACCCAATGGCGTGCCAACTACAGCGGCCCTACCAGCAAGGACCCGACCAGCGAAAGAAACTCTACTAAAATGACTAATCTGCGCAAATCAACATATTGCAATCACTCCCTACCTTGAATTGAATGGAAGACAACAAATACCAGAATGCAATTCAGCAGAAGGAAAACACTGCCTTTGCTCCCTGCCTCATGACAGTGGGGACGGGGGCTCAACCCTCTCCCCCTGTGAAGTGAATCCTGGGGGCTCACACCCTTATTCTGTG
The DNA here is from genome assembly GCF_040938575.1 of Ambystoma mexicanum. Taxonomy (NCBI): domain Eukaryota; kingdom Metazoa; phylum Chordata; class Amphibia; order Caudata; family Ambystomatidae; genus Ambystoma; species Ambystoma mexicanum. Next base: position 127,225,750 of record NC_090935.1, on the reverse strand, counting down.
AATAACTTCGCAAACTAAGTTAGAAGGTCGAGCCATAGCCGGAGAGGACTCTAGGGAGGGGCGGCCAGGCCAATATGGCATTGCTGACATGCTAAGCAATATTCACCAACCATACTCTCGCATGCTATCACCATATGTGAGCGTACTCAAGTTTCTTCCAGCATGGTCTGCCCTGAGCCCAGAGGAGTACTCTGGAAAGTACTCAGCGGCACCCATGGAAAGTAACAACACCAATGATTTGCTACCCACTCAATGCCTTCCCAGCAATTAAACAGTGCGTGACACTGCGTGGCCTTAACCGCAGCATCTTTAAATCCCACCTCACAAAAAACTGCTCCATGCCCCCTGTATCGCCGCGGCCAATGGACTGCTCCGGTGAACCGTGACCTCTGTATGCCAGAGAAGGCCAATATGGTCCCATCCCCAACCATGCAACCACACCCATTAGTATGCCAAAAAAGGGGCGGGGGGAATGCACTGGAGTGTACTCCATGACGGTGGCACCCCTATACACACTGCACATGTGAAAGCTAGCTATACCAAGTATCATTAGATGCTGCATTTATTAAAGCCACCATTCCCCACCTTTTTGTTTGCTCTGGCTGAAGGGCGCTATATATTTTATCTTTTGCAGATGCCACGTGTGACTGTGAAATATTTAATTTCCCTGCTCTTTCCTGACTGACAATAAAGACTGACAATAAGCCTGGCTGCTTCAAACAGGAATGGGGGCAGAAAGCTAGATATTTCCCTTTTCATAGCGGGTATCGTACAGGAGCCATGATTTTAAATGAATGAAATTACCAGGGTCGCACTGGCCTATAAGGCAATAGGCCCAAGGCCGAACCAAAAACACAAAATACCGCTGTGGGCTAGTTTTCTTGGTCAAAGTGGGCTACTTTTCTGCCCAATATGGGCTAGTTTGATCAGTTACTTTGCTCTGCAGCTAGTAGTTCCAACCAGTGTTGCTGAAATAAATATTCTTTAAGGTGCACAAATTGCATCACATTTTATCAAAAAAACTCTCCCTTTGTTACTATTCAAACAGTACCAAATGAATGAATAGCCATTTGCAACTGTGGGCCACTTTTACATTGGTGCCTGAGACAATTTTACTGCCCAGTCCAACCCTGGAAACTACCTGGTCACTGACCAAAAGGACAAGACCACTTCGCATGAAATATGACACAGTGACATCAAATGCAGAAAACCACATGAGACCACCCAGAGTGTGAAATGACACAGTAACGTCAAATGCACACCATTAGGCGGAGTGAACCTATAACCATGATTTCATACCTATAACCCTAACATCCGGTAAATATTAACCATTGACACAAAAAGCACAAGACCTCCTTGACCGAAAAATATAACCACTGTTAAAAATGCACAGGACCACATTCAGTGACATGTGCACAAAAGGTCTGAAATGAAAACTAGCATCTATGATTACAAATGCAGAACAGGGGGAATTTACAAAAAATGATCCTCAACTTGCATGCCAGAAATAAGCTCTTTTTCAAAGTCTTTGTGCACAGGGGTTCAAACCCGTCTCAGTCATCACACGAACAAAAGAACTGGAAGTGCGTAGATTTGTATCCTATTACAATACACAAACACAAATTACAATTACACGTCTGCATCCGACATACAGTAAAACAACAGCCGCCATTGGTATGGGCAGATCTTTAAATGCTACAGTTCTATTTATTTATGTTGTCTGACAAACCCACCTAAAAAACACACTCCTGCTCTAGACCACGTGCTTGTTTCACATATTATGTATGCAAGAAAACAGTTGTATCAACATTGTTGTCATACAACTCACATGAGCATCATATATATATATATATGTATATGATCAAATGCAAACAACTAGTGTAGACGAATGGTGGACTTTTAATATCTGCTGATAAAGGCACAAATTGATATTGATTATTGGATTAAAAAACAGTTCTTTAAATAAATTTTGAAACAAAAAAAATCATTTTGTTTTTTCTAAAATCATCAATAACAAGTGTTGGCAGAATAGAAGAATATTGACTCAACTTATGTTAGTACTGATTCTAGTGTAAAATGTTGGAGGCTATCTGTGGCACACTATTGGTTCCTAGGATAGGAATGCATACAATTGGGTTATCTTTGTGGTGCAGAATTGGCTGTAAAATGGTGTTTTAGTTAAAAGCTTGGATTTAATAATTCTTCGCTCACAGTTCTCAAGGAGTCAGGGTCACTGTCACAACACCCTAGTGCAATGTGTTCCTTAAGGAATAGAAATCAATACTTTTATTGACTATGGCAGACACCGATCACTAATGTTGGTCCGTCAACATTTCATTTCAGGATGTTAATGTCTCTAGGGTCTCTATTTTAGTTTCCACTGACAAAGGACTTTTTAAAAAATTTTTAGTAACTTGTAATTTCATTGTTTATGACCATTTTTGTCATAATGAGAATTTATTTACACAGCCATTTTGAATCACAATTAAGCATAATGTATTATATTATCTTATGTCCGTAACCTATTTATGAATGTTATTTATTGTATTTTATTTTTTGTACTGTTATTTTAAATGTGTGAATAGTGTAAAAGTGTTTATTTTATAACTAAATGCACTTAATTAAAAAGAACAAAAAATAACAAAGCACTTACATCTTGCACACTATTCCCCCTATTTGTGAGATATATATTGTAAAAAGGTTCCCCCAACATACTTTAAATTGCTGTGTGGGATTTAATTCATTCTTGGGACTTTGTCTAATTACTCTGGGATTATTGTTCTGACTTCAGGTTTGTCTTTCAAAGGCCCAGGACAGGTATGGGCATAAACCAGCTTCGGGCATCACCACCAGACATGCACTTTCTTTCAATCTGTCCACCTTCTCCCAAATCACACTCAGGCAATCGGGTTCTGATATGGGAAAGGCCTCTGCATCCAGTGCCTACTGGAAAATAACATTTTAAAAGAGATTACCCATGAACTGTATCCAGTTGAACTCCCAATCAGCTTTTCTCTGGTTGGACACGTTATCGTTCTTTTTGCGATTTACCCAAACTCTCCTTTTGTTCCATGTTTTGAGTTTAAAGACCCAGCATACTCACTCCATTCAGCATCATTTGATACCGAGTTTTTTCATTGGACAGAGCCTGTGATAGGTTCCATTCACTTATGCATACCCATTAGGACATTCCTCTTTGCTTCAATTGGTCTATTTAATACTCTTTTACAGAATGGGATGTTTTAGCTATTAGGTAGGCTTCCGTTTAGGAATGTACGATCAAAATTAGGACTGGAATATTGATTTCACTTATAATTTTTGGTATGCCCATGGGATGTTAATAGGAATTAATTATATATTCAGATATGCAAGGAAGTTCTGAATCTAGAGACGTCCTTTATATTGTTGTGACTGCATGTTTACCAGAGTTATACAAACATGTACATGTATTAATAATTCATACATTTTAATATATCTCCTTTAAATGAATTTGGCTCATTTACTTCTGTTGAATTCAGATCTATTTTTCTTTCCCAAATGATATAAATGGTTCTAAATTTATAGCCAAAATCCCCTTTTCACTGGTTCTCTAAATACATCTTTTGTGTGACACATTTTTAACTCGCCTTTTGTTATATGTATTCAATAAATTGCATTTCCATTGCATATGATCAATCCCTTTTATTAGAGACATCTGCTGTTGTGAATGCTGCTTTTCCTAGGCTATTATATTGGAACAGGCACACATTCTTCATGAGACCTTTTTTGCTCTGCCAGGACGAAGGTCAGGGTTTGTGTGCCCATTAAAGTATTTGAAATTGCCTATACTGGCTTACAATGCATTCATCAAACTATTACTAAGTTGGCCTTACACATAAGATTGTAAAAAGACCATGAAAACTAGAAGTTTGTAATGTATGTGGCTGTTTTTTTAATTGTATTTTGGAAACAGGCCTTTGTCATGGGTGCACACAGCTGTGTCATTAGACTTTCTGATGCTCTGATCACAATGTTGGAGAATAAGGCTTGTTTTAAAAATAAAATAAACAGACCCTTTCATAAGCACTCAGTTTGAGTGAAACAAAGTTCACAGCTATGATCAAGAGTACATACAATTACATGAGATATATTCTGTTTTATTTAACAAAAATGTGTTATTTACCTTTTCTTTAGTTATATTAAATCTCAAATAACCAATTGTTCTATTTATAAATATACACCTGGTTGCAATTAATGTTCTGTCCAGAATACTAAAATACAAATTGCACAGTTTATTATATTCCCATTCACATGGTAGCGTGTATATAACAGCTCCTTTGCTTTAGCACATTTTGTTTTTCATTAAAGCATTTGGACCTGTTATTTTTAACATTAATTACATACTATTTCACTGTGAAGCCATTCTGAATTCCATGGAAAGCATTCTGTATATTCAAATAATACCCAACACATCATATTTAAGTTATTTGTAATGCATCATATACCATCCATACTTAGAACTACTGCCCCTTTGATTAATCACAATGCAGTGATGATGTGAAGTGATATTGCTGCTTCTTAAACATGTGAGTGCTGTACTGTGGGGTATTGGTAGTGTCCCTTTGAGAGTGCAGCCACTCTGCTGGGAAGTCCCAGTCCTATCCGTTTAAAGGTATAGAGTTTCTGTTAATTAATTTTCATATTGCAAATTAAAACACTCTTGCCCTGCTTAAAAGTTTCAGTACTGTTCTTTAAAAGAATAGAAGTGCCGTCTTTCTAAGTGGTAAATTTGCAAGCTATTAAAAACAGCACTGACTCCAAAAGGTATGGAATCACGCCTAGAAGTCTCACACATTACATTTATTGTTAGGAAAATACAGTGCAGTTTGCAGTTATACTGCCTCACCGTTTTTACCACATTCCATCTAAGTCTGAATGAGTCTCTTAGAAGTGTTAGACGTATAATGGTGCTGCTGAGAAATAGGGAAGACTAGCTAGGGGCTCCTAAGAGGAGATCCAAATTCACACAGAAGACTGAGCTACATGGTGCGGGTAGTTGCAGAGGGAATCCAGACTTTGCTGCTACACTTTGTGTCCTTTGTTAATGCAGGATCACTGGATCCACTAAAACAAACATAAACAACCTATCAATTTCATATCTGGTCATAGGAGTCAATGAGTCCCAAAAACATTTGCTGTAAAATGCACACAATCAGTGCTCTAAATGATTAAATATTACTGGGGGTGGAGCCTAGACCAACCAATTGATATCAAGCTAGGATACAGTCATGTATGTGTGATGTCGCTCCTCACTTGGACAATGTGTGCACCCTCTGCTCGCACTCCCATGTCTCTGCATGCCTCCCTGATCAGTGAACAAGCGATTACAGGACCATTAGCCAGTGTGCTCACTGCATTAGGGGATAAAAGTCTGGTAGCGAGTGTGGAAAAAGATACAGAACAATTAATGTGTGCTGCGAGTTTGGCACAAGTTAGAGAATAGCCCTGCCGTAACTATTTGCAGACTCTTTCACAGTTTGCACTCTAGGTTTGTCATCAGATATTTTGAGATCTCAGAGCAACCTGGACACTGTTTGTATTGTACTTCTTTACTATATATGACCGTGGTTGGGGATGTTCTTATCTAATGCATGCAGACATTTGGTGGCTAGAGTTGTCTTCTGAGGTGAAGGGAATGCTGGTACCCCAATAATGAGGGCCACAGTTTTCTATTGTTCCGAGCATGGAATTTGACACGCAACTATATTTTGTGAGGCAGTTGGCAGATACTGGGGTTAGTTGGACATAAGGGTCAGAGATGTCCCAGGGGCAGATAGCTCAGTGGCAACGTGCTCGCCTTGGAAGCAAGACGACATGAAGCAACACAGGTTCGATTCCTGGGTTTGCGCTTAGAAACCTCTGGGTATTTAAGTGTGTTATAAATATGCAACCAAGACAACAACAAAAACAAATTCAGTAACAGCACCTCAATGCCCCCTGGCTGTGTGAGTGCTTTAAAAATGCAAATAAATAAAATAAATGCAGGCTGTAGCTCACCAGGCCTTGAGTCTGAAGTACATTTTCAGAAGCAGGTGGATGCGGCTCCGCTTAAAGAGGCAGACAGTACTCCCTCTAACCTCCTCTCCCGAGTCTGCATCTGCTGGAGAAGAGGCAGACGGTACTCCCTCTAACCTCCTCTCCCGAGTCTGCATCTGCTGGAGAAGAGGCAGACGGTACTCCCTCTAACCTCCTCTCCCGAGTCTGCATCTGCTGGAGAAGAGGCAGACGGTACTCCCTCTAACCTCCTCTCCCGAGTCTGCATCTGCTGGAGAAGAGGCAGACGGTACTCCCTCTAACCTCCTCTCCCGAGTCTGCATCTGCTGGAGAAGAGGCAGACGGTACTCCCTCTAACCTCCTCTCCCGAGTCTGCATCTGCTGGAGAAGAGGCAGACGGTACTCCCTCTAACCTCCTCTCCCGAGTCTGCATCTGCTGGAGAAGAGGCAGACGGTACTCCCTCTAACCTCCTCTCCCGAGTCTGCATCTGCTGGAGAAGAGGCAGACGGTACTCCCTCTAACCTCCTCTCCCGAGCCTGCATCTGCTGGAGAAGAGGCAGACGGTACTCCCTCTAACCTCCTCTCCCGAGTCTGCATCTGCTGGAGAAGAGGCAGACGGTACTCCCTCTAACCTCCTCTCCCGAGTCTGCATCTGCTGGAGAAGAGGCAGACGGTACTCCCTCTAACCTCCTCTCCCGAGTCTGCATCTGCTGGAGAAGAGGCAGACGGTACTCCCTCTAACCTCCTCTCCCGAGTCTGCATCTGCTGGAGAAGAGGCAGACGGTACTCCCTCTAACCTCCTCTCCCGAGTCTGCATCTGCTGGAGAAGAGGCAGACGGTACTCCCTCTAACCTCCTCTCCCGAGTCTGCATCTGCTGGAGAAGAGGCAGACGGTACTCCCTCTAACCTCCTCTCCCGAGTCTGCATCTGCTGGAGAAGAGGCAGACGGTACTCCCTCTAACCTCCTCTCCCGAGTCTGCATCTGCTGGAGAAGAGGCAGACGGTACTCCCTCTAACCTCCTCTCCCGAGTCTGCATCTGCTGGAGAAGAGGCAGACGGTACTCCCTCTAACCTCCTCTCCCGAGCCTGCATCTGCTGGAGAAGAGGCAGACGGTACTCCCTCTAACCTCCTCTCCCGAGTCTGCATCTGCTGGAGAAGAGGCAGACGGTACTCCCTCTAACCTCCTCTCCCGAGTCTGCATCTGCTGGAGAAGAGGCAGACGGTACTCCCTCTAACCTCCTCTCCCGAGTCTGCATCTGCTGGAGAAGAGGCAGACGGTACTCCCTCTAACCTCCTCTCCCGAGTCTGCATCTGCTGGAGAAGAGGCAGACGGTACTCCCTCTAACCTCCTCTCCCGAGCCTGCATCTGCTGGAGAAGAGGCAGACGGTACTCCCTCTAACCTCCTCTCCCGAGCCTGCATCTGCTGGAGAAGAGGCAGACGGTACTCCCTCTAACCTCCTCTCCCGAGTCTGCATCTGCTGGAGAAGAGGCAGACGGTACTCCCTCTAACCTCCTCTCCCGAGTCTGCATCTGCTGGAGAAGAGGCAGACGGTACTCCCTCTAACCTCCTCTCCCGAGTCTGCATCTGCTGGAGAAGAGGCAGACGGTACTCCCTCTAACCTCCTCTCCCGAGTCTGCATCTGCTGGAGAAGAGGCAGACGGTACTCCCTCTAACCTCCTCTCCCGAGTCTGCATCTGCTGGAGAAGAGGCAGACGGTACTCCCTCTAACCTCCTCTCCCGAGTCTGCATCTGCTGGAGAAGAGGCAGACGGTACTCCCTCTAACCTCCTCTCCCGAGTCTGCATCTGCTGGAGAAGAGGCAGACGGTACTCCCTCTAACCTCCTCTCCCGAGTCTGCATCTGCTGGAGAAGAGGCAGACGGTACTCCCTCTAACCTCGTCTCCCGAGTCTGCATCTGCTGGAGAAGAGGCAGACGGTACTCCCTCTAACCTCCTCTCCCGAGCCTGCATCTGCTGGAGAAGAGGCAGACGGTACTCCCTCTAACCTCCTCTCCCGAGTCTGCATCTGCTGGAGAAGAGGCAGACGGTACTCCCTCTAACCTCCTCTCCCGAGTCTGCATCTGCTGGAGAAGAGGCAGACGGTACTCCCTCTAACCTCCTCTCCCGAGTCTGCATCTGCTGGAGAAGAGGCAGACGGTACTCCCTCTAACCTCCTCTCCCGAGCCTGCATCTGCTGGAGAAGAGGCAGACGGTACTCCCTCTAACCTCCTCTCCCGAGTCTGCATCTGCTGGAGAAGAGGCAGACGGTACTCCCTCTAACCTCCTCTCCCGAGTCTGCATCTGCTGGAGAAGAGGCAGACCGTACTCCCTCTAACCTCGTCTCCCGAGTCTGCATCTGCTGGAGAAGAGGCAGACGGTACTCCCTCTAACCTCCTCTCCCGAGCCTGCATCTGCTGGAGAAGAGGCAGACGGTACTCCCTCTAACCTCCTCTCCCGAGTCTGCATCTGCTGGAGAAGAGGCAGACGGTACTCCCTCTAACCTCCTCTCCCGAGTCTGCATCTGCTGGAGAAGAGGCAGACGGTACTCCCTCTAACCTCCTCTCCCGAGTCTGCATCTGCTGGAGAAGAGGCAGACGGTACTCCCTCTAACCTCGTCTCCCGAGTCTGCATCTGCTGGAGAAGAGGCAGACGGTACTCCCTCTAACCTCCTCTCCCGAGTCTGCATCTGCTGGAGAAGAGGCAGACGGTACTCCCTCTAACCTCCTCTCCCGAGTCTGCATCTGAAGAGGGTCTTAATTGTTGATTTTGTGCAGGTAAATGCTCTCAATGGAACTATGATGCAGTATTTTCCAGATCGCAGTTCTGGTGAGTTTAGACCCCTTTCCCCAACTGCACTTTATTGGGGTGTGTTTCAGAGGTAAGGATTTACTTCTTTTTACTGGGCGCTTCTAGCGTTGAAGCATGGCTAATCAGCTAACTTGGTTTCCCCCTCCCAGCCTATCCTTGGGGTCTTTTCCCTTCTGAATGGTGGTCTGCGCCTCCTTGGCCTGTGCTTGAGCAGTACGGAATACCTTTCCATGAAGATTAGCAAATCCAAAGAAATGTCTGCAGCCTCCATTAAAGATTTACTGCAATCCTGCAGATTAGCCCCATCCGGGTCACCAGGCATGGTCCCGGTACCTGTAATGGACTATAATTGGCAGCCCATTATGAAAGCTCATATTGCACAACTGCTCCAATCAATCAAAAAAGAAATGGCATCTACTTTGCAAGAACTGAAAGGCTCTTTACAGGAGCTGACTCACAATGTGCAACAAGCGGAACACCGCTTTGGGTGATCTGAAAACCGCTTTCTGTGATCAGGTCAATTTCTACGAGCAGCTTGAACAGAGAGTAGCTGCACTGGAGATGCATAAAGCTGCTACAGATGGGGGAATGGAAGATAGTGAGAACCACTGAGAGGAAATGACATCTGAATTCGAGGGATCCCACGTGAGGTCTTGCATAGAGACTTGGAGGCATATATCCATGATCTTTTTTGCAGCATACTGGGGGAAGATGATCAAGTAGACATGCACGCATAGAGTTTATTCTTTCTTCCAGCAGCCCCAAAACCTCCTCCCAGGTGTGCTGGTCAGTTGTGGAATACTTGATTGGCAGGGCTGCTGTCAGCAGGTGGTAAAGTCTGGCGACCCTGGGCGTCCTAATTTGGAATCATCTTCTGTATTCTCTTTGGCCAGAAGCTGAGTTTACAGGCTGTAAAAAGCTTTTTTAAAACGTTTTTGTTGTGGGCATATATATTGATCTCAGTGTTTCTCACTATATTGTTTGTTCATACAGTGTTTTCCAATCCAGCAGGAACAGACTGCCACCGGCCGATTGACAATGCTTTGTTGCCGTACAGTTGTTGGGCCTATACAAAGTGGTATTAATGCTACTTATGGTGATCCATTCTTGCATGAAGTGTATATCACATTAAAGTAATATAACCATATTTTTCGTAGTGTACTGGAACAATGCTATGTGATGCCACTTCCTGTTTTGTCAATGGGTGAAAGGTTGAGTGCCATCACCTCCTGTGATGTTACTGGAGGGTGGGGTCAAATGACATCACTTCATGTGATGTCATCAGAGTTCAAGAGTCATGTGACATCACTTCCGCTGCCCCTGGCATTTTGGTGAAATGACGTACCTGCTCATATGGTCTCTTTTTTCATGTTTACATTTACCTGGGCTTAACCATGATATCCGGGTTGATGGGTAACATGGGGGTGCTCTGTACTACACCCTGCCATCTTTTTTCCTGTGACGTTAGACGACAGCTACCGGGAGAAGAAAGAAAGAGAAGGTCAATGTGTCAAGAATACTATTGTTTTTTTTTTGTTTATCTTCCCACCCATAAGTCCATTTAAATGTCCAAAAATGCACTAATTATTACAGCTTCCCCCAAGAGGCTTTACACATTATGTTTCAAGATAAATACAAATACTGATAAAACTATCAGTGAATAGAGAGCGAAATGTCCAGTGATATGCATATAGTATAGCAAATGGCCCAGTCACTATAATATCACAGAGCAAAAGTTAATGTTTGCTCTCCTGTAAACATGCACAGTTCCATTAGCTGTAGTGCTAGTTTCATTTGCACTAGTGTTAATGCAATTGTGCATGTGCAAATGCCTCGTGCGCATGCTCAAATATAAATGTGAACTTTGCTTTTTTTCAGCATTCTTGCCCCAATGGCTGTATTGTCGAAATTGTGCGCCACCATAGAATCTTTCTTTTTCGTCAGTGCACGAATGTATTGAACCAAATATATTTGCACAAGCACAACATCTGCTCTGTGCCAGTGCAACAGACAGTATTAAGGTTTTAGGGGTGGGATTATTGTAAAATTGCACACAGCAAACCCTTGCAGAAGGGGTAAGTCCCTTTAGCACCCACGTAAATTGCTTGTGTGCCCATGCATGTGCACTGCATTGACCGTGTGCAAATAAAATTGCACTTGCGCAGACTGCCTTCATGCTTGCATAATTGTACCATAACTCCTAATTGGCTCGATCTTGTGCACTGGTAAGGTGGGCAGACCTGGCTACTGGACCCAGGGAGATGGAGCGAGTTGTGAAGCTGGGACTGAAGCCTAAGCTTCATGAAGGTGAAGTGATGGGTGGCAGCATGGAGCATTCAGGCTCTAAAGGGTTAACATAAGGAAAGGTTGATCTTCCGCTGCCCGAGTCTGGGAGAATGTCCTGGGGAGGCCGGTGTGTGAAAGGGGCTGTGGTACCTTGAGGCTCAGTGCCTGGGCGGTCCCCCAACGGGTGGCTCTGCGTAGACGCCATATTAAAGTGGCATGTAGAAGCTGCCTTTGCAGGGTTCTCCTTTCCTCGATGCGCGTTATATCCGGCCTGCTCAGATGTTATTCTAAGGTCACTTACTCTTGTATTGGCATGCTGGGGGCCAAAGCCATGTCCATACATAGCATAGCTCCCCGATGCATTAAGAATCTTCTACAGATGACTCTTCACACTGATCATTCTATTTCATTCATCTGTGAGTCCTCAATCTTTAATGAGGTACATTTCACAATCCGCCCTCATACAATCATTTGCGATGGATTGCTTTTCAAACCTAGCACTGAAAAGCACAACGGAATTCATTACTTTTCAGTCACTTACTTGCATTTTATTAATTCCTAATTCCTTTTTTATTTTCTACTTCGTCTTCTTCTCCTTCTCCTTCTTCTTCTTCTTCTTCTTCTTCTCCTTCTTCTTCTTCTTCTTCTTCTTCTTCTTCTTCTTCTTCTTCTTCTTCTTCTTCTTCTTCTTCTTCTTCTTCTTCTTCTCCCTCTTCTTCTCCTTCTTCTTCTTCTTCTTCTCCTTCTCCTTCTTCCTCTCCTTCTCCTTCTCCCTCTCCTTCTTCTCCTTCTTCTTCTTCTTCTTCTTCTCCTTCTTCTTCTTCCTCTCCTTCTCCTTCTCCCTCTCCCTCTCCTTCTTCTTCTTCTTCTTCTTCTTCTTCTTCTTCTTCTTCTTCTTCTTCTTCTTCTTCTTCTTCTTCCTCTCCTTCTCCCTCTCCTTCTTCTTCTTCTTCTTCTTCTTCTTCTTCTTCTTCTTCTTCTTCTTCTTCTTCTTCTTCTTCTTCTTCTTCTTCTTCTTCTCCCTCTTCTTCTCCTTCTTCTTCTTCTCCTTCTCCTTCTTCCTCTCCTTCTCCTTCTTCTTCTTCTTCTTCTTCTTCTCCTTCTTCTTCTTCCTCTCCTTCTTCTTCTTCTTCTTCTTCTTCTTCTTCTTCTTCTTCTTCTTCTTCTTCTTCTTCTTCTTCTTCTCCTTCTTCTTCTTCTTCTTCTTCTTCTCCTTCTTCTTCTTCTTCTTCTTCTTCTCCTTCTTAATATTATTGTTTCTTTTTTAAATTTGTTTTATTCAGTATCAGCTCCATTAGGACTTTTCACATTAAAACCATTAAACACATAACACACATTCACATAACACTGCAATAGAAAAAAAAATACAAAATCATGTTTAATGTCACAATAGCCTATCTACTAGCTGTATCGTAAAACCATAACACAATACAGTAAACAGTAATCTTGTCACCCACCTTGATCTCGGAGGATAGCTCAGGGGAAAAAGACACCAAGCAACACAGGTTCGATCCCCGGGTCTGCGCTTAGAAACCTCTGGGCATTAAGAACGTTATAAATAACCAATTATATCATATTACCTAGCTGCATTTCAGTACCCTCCTGCTCCCCCGATACACTGATCTATATGTACAATGTAGTGGGTTTAGTTTAAGACATGTAGATGTAAGACCTTACCCAGTACAGTCGTCTGTAAGGAAGTGCTCTTCACACCTTAAACTGCATGCCTGTACACTCTGTTACAGTAGGTTAGGTGGGTTACATACCATATGCTCCAGCTCGCTACTTTTCCCGAAACTGTATAAAAGAGACGTCTGTCATCAAGCAGGCATGGATTTGTCTCCAGGTCCTGTAATTAGCACTTGAGCCTTTCGAGGCTTAGGTGTCATTAGGGAATTTCTTTGAAGAAGTGTTGACTCGCAGTTGAGTCCTCTCTGATCCTGTAATGAGTGTTATCCGTGGATCTCCTCGTCTGAGGAGGGCCTGACACAGAGCATTAGCCGCCTAGCGCACTGCTGTGCATACTAACCATCCTACAGAGTTAGTTAGTCGCAGTGTATATGGTTGGGATGCAAGACGAGTATCAGCTAGAAACTCTGTGCATAAGCATGGATGACTGAAGGGGCAGCCCCTAGACTGGGTGCCCTCGGGAGGATAGCCCAGGGGCAATGCGCTCACCTTGGAAGCAAGACAATGCGTGCAACACAGGTTTGATCCCCGGATCCACACTTTGAAACCTCTGGGTATTGAGCGTGTTATAAATAATTACATTCACATTTGAATTTATATACAATAAGACTAGCCTAGTTCGGGAGGGCCAGACACAGAGCAGTTGGCCTGATGCGACACTCTGCATACAGTGCAGTGGTATCATGTAATGTTGCTGTGTAACTTTGCACTGCACTAAAAGTTCCATGTATTAGGCCCTTTGTCTCTTTTTTCCCCAATGTACCCGATGGGAAGTAGTGTGCATTGTGCTCCCCTGTTGGTCCAAGAGGGAAATGTGTGCACATTGTGCATATGACCTTTTGAATGGGGGAAGTTGACATTGAGACTTTCTTTAATTTAATCAATGCAAAGCTATGCCCATCGTCCATTAAATCAGTGAGATATGATACGAGTACCTGCTGAATTAGCAGAGAAGAGCAATGCCTGGTGTACTCCCCTTAGCTGTATCCCCTGTGAACCGATTAGTGGAATACCCTTCTACTCAGCAAGTACTCATCCTCAAACCATCTGAGGTTGAGTGGGCCCTACTCAGGGGCGGCTTGTCCATAATGGGCGAGGGGGCATTGACCCACCGGGTTTTGGCCCCTTCTCACCCATTCTGGAGGTACCAGCCCAGTGAAACTCTGAGCGCTCCCTCTGCTGTGTTTTTTTCAGCTGATGGAATGCTCTGTACTGCCAAATTGAAACATTGTTTACCTTTGACAGTTTAGTTCCCCAGCCCCATAAGCTCAATGAGACAATCAAGGCTGCGGGTGTTTTGCGTCACCAGGCTTGCATAGCTCATTGAAAATGCTGGCTGGGGAACTGCAGGTCTGTATGTGCAAGGGGCCGCTCCTGTACTTAGAGTATTGTATTGGGCATCTTTGGGAAAGCAAGCATGATAAGTGTTGTTATGAAGTAAGACTGACAATTTTTATGCAATCACTTTAGCCATTTATTACTGTGACATGACATCTTGTATTCAGCATCTTTGATAAAGCTAGCAGGATCAGTAGTATTATTCCTACTGTGGCATGACATTTTGCATTGGGCATCTTTGATAAAACAAGCATAAATGCTATTGTGTAGCAAGACTGGCACTTTTATGCAACCAGTCTAGCCATTTCTTATTGCTGTGTGACATTTTGTATTGGGCATCTTTGATTAGGCAAGCATGGTAAGTGTAAGTATGTAGCTCGACTGGCATTTTAGTGCAGCCAGTTTGGATATGTTTTCATACTTTGGCATGCATTTCTAATGGTAAAGCCAACTGGAGTATGTTCTTACATGGGGATACTGCCATATATTGGCAGAACATGGACATGTTTTCTTATAGGATCATTACTGCCATTATGCGCAAAGCAAACATGAGTATGTTCCTATATGGGAATAGTAGGGTATAATGGTGCAAACAGCATGGAAATGTATGGGCACAGCCAGAGTGAAAATGTTCTACACTGGCACATATCATGGCAAATGGCATCATTAAAAGGTGTTGGAGAAATGCTCCTTTGCACTGTTGGCGACTTGCATCTACTGATTTTTTCATTAGTTACTCTTCAAAATCCAATTGCAAACTGTTTGGCTTTTTATCCAATGGTTCTAAAAAGTGTGCTAAAAAATGCACCATTTGATCCTATTATTTAAAAATAATTCTCAGAGGGAGAACCCACAAACTTCCCTTTATTGGTGCGGGCTCTCTTGCTCTGTACAGTCGCTGTGGAATAGCAGAGACATATATTTAAGCCCCTCCAGTTAAAAAATTCACCAGCCACCACTGGCCCTACTTGATCACCCCAAAGTGTCATCTCATGAACAGTACTCGAGAAAGATGTTCAGCGATTCACCAACTCAACCACTATTTGAGTGTGTTTTGCTTCCTCCAACTTCTAGTACTTTTCCTGATAATCGTCTGGGGATATCTACGGAAATTAAGGCCCTGCGAGAGTGGTTAGGCTACTGCCATCCACCACTGGGGCTAATAACATACTCCCTCGAGCTTAGCAGATACTTACCTTTTCCATTGTTGCGCTGCACCAACAGATCCATTGTTGCGCTCCACCAAAGGCTTGCACCCAGGAATTGCACAATTTGAAATTTTAAGATGCAACCTATTCCATCGGTGCACAGCAGGCCCCACTCGCTCCACAGCTGTGCCTTTTTGGGTGTGTTTGGGAGGAAACACCACGCCTCATGGGTATCCAGTTAATAGATCTAAAACATTGTAGAGCGGTACATTTCAGAGTGTACCATAACGCCGGAAAACACCACAAACATTAATTAAATAAATAAAGGGTACTGGGGTAAAGGGGTCAAAATGGGTTGGGGTGGGGTTTGTGTGGCATTATACGGGTAACAAAACAGGGGTTTTGGGGCTACTCACCCAAATAAAAAATCATTAAAAAACAGTTATTTTTCCACGATGAATAGTACTGCTCTGTAATTGTGGTCGGTATGATCACATATATCCCACCTCATGACATTCTGACCCAAAACAGAGTCCAATTTCTGGTTTCCCCGATAGATTTAGCAATGCTGGACTTCGGTCAACTGTTTAGTATGTCACGCAGGCTCTACCTTCTAAGAATTGATTAGGCGCTGTTAATAAAAATGAGTAGCTAATTCCACAATTGATTAGAGTAATTCAATTGTTAATGATAAAATGCTGACAAAATGAAAACAACATGAGCCGGAGAAGATAAAAGAGCCTGCTCGCAGTGTCACTGAAAACAGACCGGCAGCGTATTCACACCGACTCCGAGGTCTGTCACCGCACTAAATTGGGGGGGGGCTATCAACAAGATGTAATGGGTGAACATTCACTGGCAGAGGCCACCAATTTGGGTGAGGGGGCAGGACTGGTTCTTTGGCTCGGCTTGCCCCTCTTGCCAACATCTGAAAACTACTTCATGTATGTCGATCAAGAGATCAGGTTGGTCTGGTCCATGTGTCCTAACTCGGGAGGATAGCTCAGGTGCAAGACGACACGGAACAACACAGGTTCGATCCCCGGGTCCGCGCTTAGAAACCTCAGGGTACTAAGCATGCTAGAAATAACCACTCATATCATATCATAACTGTGTAGCACTACTCCTTAGAAAATAAGGTTAGGGAAAGACTACACAAGATTTAGGAAATGTTTTCAAACCTTTTCAGTAAATAACAATTTCATAAGGCTCCTTGTACCTTGGCTCATTGTACCTCATACCAGCAGATCACATAGTGGTGACAGCAGAGCTCTACAAGAACTACAACACAATAGAATTCAATACTACTGAGGGAGTGAGGTGTGAATTTAGAGAAGGGTTCTGTCATTTTCAAGGCTATTCTATGTATGTATGTATTGGATTTAAATAGTGCAAATAAAGCTTGGAACAAACATAGTGCCATGCATTGTTTGTGGGGCTGGTACATGTTCCGAAGCGAAGGAGCAGGGTGGGGGCGGGGAAGGTAAAGATAAGAGGTCATCCTGAATAAATAGCCACTCAGGTGTTGTTTTAAGAGCAGGCCTTCCATCCTGTTTCTGAAGGGCAGATGAGTGGGTTCCAATATGGTGTGAGCAAACCATGAAGGAAGGGACCACCACGTGTGTATCTTTTCTGATAGTGTCATGCAGGTGAAACTATCATTGGCAATGGTTACATTTCCTCATTAAGTGGGCACCTTTTCACATTGAAACAGATGATCTCTGATGTTCAGTGACTAACCTTTATTCTTGAATAAAAGGCTGAAAAGGATCTCCTTGTTTTGAATGAGCCATCTCATGCCACTTCCAGAACTATGCTAGGGCAGGGGTCTGACATCTTTGGATCTCCTGATATTTTAGACTTCAACTCCTATGATTTCCAACCATTGACTACATTGACTAGGGATGAGGGGAGTTGTAGTCGAAAGCATCTGGAAAACCAAAGGTTGCAGACTCCTCTTCTTTGGAAACCTACCTAAATACTTGCCTCCAACTATCCAAAGCAAAGCTGCACAAAGATCTGCCTAGACCTACAGGAGGGTATCCTCCTCAAAAACGTGTCTCCATATATACTTGGGATACTTTCTGAAAGACTTGCCTCCATCCTGCTCAAAGACGTGGACTAATGTACGCTCTGGAATCCTGCTCAAAGAATTGGCTTAATCTATGCATTGGAATCCTGCTGAAAGGTGCACTTTCATCTATCCTATGCAATCCTGGTCCAAGCCTTGACTCCATCTTTCCTGGGGAAATCATCTGAAAGACTTTCCTACACTTATACTAGGTGAACCTGCTCAAAGGTTTGCCCCATTTATCCCAGATAAACTTGCTCAAAGACTTGCCTCCGTCTCTCCTGTGGAACATTATTCAAAGACTTTGCACCCCATCTATCCTAGGGAAACCTGCTCAAAGACTTTCAGATGGATACACATCAATAACTATGTGCATGTCCTATGGTTGATTGGACAACAAATGTAATAATGAAATTGTATTAGTCATTGAGAATTGACGATTAGCAGTGGCAAATGCTTTGAGCCACTAAGAAACCCTGTACAACTCTTTAATGTATCTGTTGTACTTTCCAATCGATCAGCCTTGAAGAAGACTGAGGAAGGTCAAAACACATGTGGGGTAGGGTAACGACTTGACTAGTGCAATTTCATTATTACCTTTTTTGTCCAATCAACCATAGGACACACATGTAATTATTGGTGTGTACCTATTCGATCATTTGTGGGATCGCCTTAGGGCACGCAGCAGTTCACAATATAATATATATCAGCTTCATAGGCTTATTGTCCCTAGGCGCAGCTTAGCATGATTTCTTTTAAATCTTAAATTTTCTCAAAGACTTGCCTCCATTGGTAATTGGATCCTTTCTTATATTGGTCGCCAGCAGAGTACTCTGATAGCTGGTGTTGTGTGTTCACTCCTGTTGAGTCTGAGCAGTAGTGTAGCTGTGCTTTGATCTGTTGACGTTTTGTGCAGTAGTTTAACATGCCTAGTTAAGTGCTGTTAGAATAGTCGATTCTTGAATGAATCCGGGAGATGACGGCCAGTGCTCTGTGAGCGAAGGATTTGTAGGGGATAAAACTGTTGGTTAGAGCAGAACTGGTATAGCACTCTTTGACGTTTGCTTTGACTTGCGGTTCCAGCCTGAGTCCGTTGTCCTTTAATATTCCTAGGGTATTCTTTTAGAAAGTTTATATCAATCACCCATTCCCAAGGGCCGCGTTAAAGGCATTTTAGGTGCATCTTGCATTGACACTATCCTTATTTCCATTCTGTCTGGGTAGTTGTCCATCATCCATTCGCTTAATCACGGCAGCTGCTGAGGGTGTTGTTGGAGTTTGCGATGTTAGTCATTTTGTATGTGATTTGTATGTCACCTGCATAGTTTTAGCAGGTGAGCCCATAAGATTGTATCATCTTCATGAAAGGGGTACTTTACATGTTGAAATGGAGCAGGGAGAGCTGCACGGATAATGGGTTGTGGTTTTCGAACGGAAAGTGTGGAGCCAGATGATGTTTGTCCATTATGAAATATCTCGTCCATTGTAGAGTACTGTTATGGAGTCCGGGTTCTTCAAGCCATCTAGTTAGTGTACTCTGGTTGACAGTGTCAAAGGCCACTCAGATGTCAAGGAGTACTAGTGGTGAGATGATGTTTGTATCCACGGTGGTATTGAGGTCATCCCAAATGGAAACAAATGCCGTCTGGTGCCTCTCTTAAGCCTGAAACCAACTTGTGAGTGATTTACTAAGTTGTTAAGCTCTACATACACCATCATTTCGCTGCGTCGTCGGTCTCTAGAATTTTGGCTGACAAAGTTATGTTTCAGAGGTCTCTTCTGTGTCCCCAGTCCTGCATTTTAGATGTGGGCTGACATTGACAGTCTTGACATATTTTGTTTAAATTCCTAGAAATCTGCTTCTTCCTTGTCAAGCATCCCTTGTTAGATGTCCAATTATTTTAAGTCTGTTTCAGATATTGGTTTCAATCAGTTAATCTATGGGGTTGTTGGCTGAAAGTCACTGACCGTGAGTTGCATTTTTCTTCCAGTCCCGTACCCTATTGCAGCATCGTTGGAAATGTGCTTCTGAAATGGTTTCTGACATCGTCACATCGTGTCTGGGTTGGTGTAGATGATGCAGAAGCAGGGATTTTCATCACATTAATGATTTCTTGGCTTGTATTCTCTGGGTGAGATGCATTATTGTTTTGTTCGGAATAGTACAATTTCTTTGCTTTGAGGATATCTGGTTCATAGTAGCAGATCTGTCTTTGGTAGGCAACCTTGTCTTGTGGGTTTAGGTCGTTCCTCCATGTTTATTTTTTCGAGCATACAATTCTTTATATTCTATGTTCATAGGGAGAGTGTGAACCATCTTGCTGGCATCTTTTTTTCTGGGGGGAACTTTGGTGGGCTGAGTGTGTCTAGTGCTTTTGTTATCCAGTTTTCT
Organism: Ambystoma mexicanum; assembly: GCF_040938575.1. NCBI lineage: Eukaryota > Metazoa > Chordata > Amphibia > Caudata > Ambystomatidae > Ambystoma > Ambystoma mexicanum. The sequence continues at coordinate 127,205,983 of NC_090935.1, read as the reverse complement.
AGTGTCTTTAAAATGTCTTCTGGCAGTAAGAGTTTTGGATCCAGTGATATGCTGATGACACTCGACTCATTTTCAGGCTTCCCTCGGCCACCTCCTCTCCCTCTCTCATCTCTGATTGCCTAACTGCCATTCAAGATTGGTGTGCCGCTAATGATCTCTGTCTGAATGCCAGCAAGACGGAGATCCTTCTTATCGGCACACCTTCACCATCCTTTCCCCTCACTCTCTGGCCAGCCTCCCTTGGCCCGCTTCCTACCCCCACCTCAGAGTCATTTTTGACTCCACACTTTCCTTCTCCGCCCACATCTCTGAGGTCTCTAAAAAGTCAAATTACCTACTGCACCTCCTCAGAGGTACTCTGCCTTTCCTCTCCTTCCCCCAGAAGCTCACTGTCTCCCAAGCTCTGGCTCTCTTTTGCTGGACTATTGTAACAGCCTCTTTCTAAATCTACCTGCCTCTACTCTCTGCCCTCTGCAACTAATCCAGAACAGGACTGCGAGACTTGTCCTTGGCCACAAGCCCTGGGATCGTACCTCTCCAGCTCTGAAATCTCTCCACTGGCTCCCAGTGGATGCAAGGATTAAATTCAAAACCCTCTGCATTGTCCACAAGGCTTTCTGGGGCCTGGGTCCAAAATACCTTCAGCTATCCCTGCGCAAATACCTCCCCTCTCGAGCTCTTCGCTCCTCTACCTCCAACTCTCTCAGGGTCAGTCGTTTTTCAAAGAAACGAGCTGGGGGTAGATCTCTGTCTTCGGCTGGGGCCTCCCTCTGGAACAGCCTCCCTGCCACTCTAAAACTTGAGGAGAACCATCTCCGGTTCCGGAAGCTCCTCAAGACCTTCCTCTTTGCTTCCGCTTTTGCTCTCCCTCTCCCCTACTGAACTGCTCTCTTGGCACCGTGCACCTGGCCACCCTCTGTCCCCTGGGCCCATGTACCTGTTCACCCTGCCACCCTCATGCACTGCCTCCTAGCCACCCCTTGCACTGGTGGACTGTATCTGTACCCATACAGTTCCCCACACCCCCAATTTCTTCTTTTTTTCTGCACTTATCAGACTTACCCAGTCTGCTGCCTTAAACAAACCACTTTCTGACTGCACTACCACTGTTTATTGCCTCTACTATCTATTTTATTTATTATCATTTATATGTTCTTCTCTGCTCCGCACTTTCCACTCTCCCCCTTCCATGCATTGTTCCCCTTTCCCTTTCCCTTGCACTTGCGCGTTCTCAATGTCACTGGGCCTAGTAAGATCGTTGTTTGTTCTCCCCTGTTCCCCTCCCTTGCCTTGTCGCGCTCTGAAACACTTGTGTACGAGCGCGATATAAATAAATTATCATATCATATCATATCTCTGGTGCTGGGTTTGGTCTCTTCCATAAGATTTCCGAGTTCCTTCCATTTTGGAAAATACCAGCTTCCCCTGGTGGGGGCTGTGTGTCCTTTGTGAACCCCGAGTTGAAGCAATGTGTGTTAATAGATAAAGGTATCATTGGATGATCTCCCCATAGTACCTGGCTGGTGGGCGGGGGCTGTTAGGCCTACTTCAGAAATGTTTGCATGGAAGGTGTGCTCTTCAATGTGTGTCGCTTCTTTGATCAGTTGTTTGGGATGAAAACAGACAATGTAAACACTCAAGCTTTTGTGTGCTAACTCTGTTTGTCCTCTCAACTAATTTTGGTGCCTTGGAAGACCGTTGGATGCTCGTGTTTTATCACTAGTTTAGCAATTACGACTGTTTAATGTTCTGCCAAGGTTGGTTGGATGACGTTGGTCTCTAAATATGTAGGATGGAGAAATTGGGTTGGCAGTTAAGTGTGAAGTGTATCAGGAGAAAATCCAAGTCATGTGAAGTTGAAATGTTGAGGCGTTCCATGTGTGCCATGGTGACACCGCCTCCTCTTCTGCAGTCCGGGGGTCCTGGTTGAGTTTGAAGTTGATGGAGATGGATTTTTGAGCTATTACCTTGTAGTCAACTGACAATGACGTTTTCAGTAACAAAGAGCAAGTTGGTTCTTGCTTCACTAAGAAACTCATGAATCGAATTTCTGTGTTCATAAATGGCAGCCACACTGCTCCAAAGTACGTGGGGTACTCCCCTGGACATGAATCGGCTACCTGCGAGATAGGTGCGCTAGCCAGCAAACTTCAGTCTATAGGAGGCCTATATGGGGCTCTGCACTGGGATGTGAGTGGGCGAACTGCGAGATAGGTTTACCAGCCACCACGCTCCAGTCTGCACCGGGCCTGTGCGTCCAAGTAGCACGCAATCATCCAGGCCCGCACCATCAACCCCCAAGAGAGTAGCATTTATCACCAACATTATGCACTGGACATGTTGAACAATATTCCAGCAGAACATGTCGCCTTGGGAACTAATGCTAGCCTTGATTTCTTTTGCTCCTTTCAAAGGTTTTATTGGGGGCCACGAAAAGAGCTATATAGAATGTAAATTGAATCGTTCTGAAAAACTATGTGAGTTGCTACCATACAAAACAGCCTCGCCCGATATTTTTAAGGAGGGCGGATTCATAATGGCCTTCTGCTACTTTCGTTACTAAATAGGTAGCCATCTTGTTTTGGTGTGCATGCACGCCCGGTGTGGCCCTGGTTGCTAGCGTGTGCACGCTTTGGTTTCATAAGACTTTATGAAAGTAACGTTAGGTACTTAACTATAACAATGTATGTAAATATGTGCTATGTAAAGCGCTTTGGATTAAAGCGATATATACATATCAAATGATTATTATTATTATTATTATTATTATTGTTACTTGCGATGTAAAGTGGGTGCCATCCTTAGGAGAGTTCATTTACATGGTTCTTTATCGTTGAGAATACACCAACGGCCTGGTTTATAAAATCCCTTTACAATATCCCAATCCCATTGGAAAATGCTTTGTAAATCAGGCCACATGGTGTTCACTGTGGGATTAGCCCTGATGCCTGCGGGCTCAGGCGCGATATAAACTAACACATACATAAATAAATAAATAACATCTGCGCTAATTGGGGTCCGCCCACCTTCATAGTGAGCGAACTCGACCGCATACGAACAAATGGGCCCTCCCAAATGCTCGGTATAAACTTTGAGCTCGGCCCTGTTGTGCTCCTCCGATTCCTCTCCGGCCCCCTCCTCCCGGTTCCTATTAGGCTGATTAATGCAGCAAAATGCTATCAAAGAAATCTGCAAGCGATTTCAGCGCAGAGACAGAAACAAGAAAGCACGATAAGTGGGCCCATGATTACCCGGCCTTGATATATTTAACCACGTCCAATTATGACATTATCTCGTTAAATTAGGAAGCAAAAAGATTATTGCCCTGCTGGCCTTTTTTATTATTAGATTAACAGGAGCCGGCCAAGAGAACTCAGCGAGTGGAGGAGGTGGGGGGCTATGATGGCTTCCCTTTCAAGAAAGATCGGCTCTGAAATGAACAGACGTCCCCGGCCCCCTTTCCAGTTTGGCGTCCGGCGTCTGTTGCCGGTTTGTTGGGTGTCGCGCGGTCTTATGGTTTTCATTGCAAACAGTCGCTTGCTGTGGAAAGTCTGCTGGGTTGGGTGGGGCGGGGTGAGTGGACGGATCTGGTGGAGTCCCACCCCGCCGTTGGCCCCAATCAGAAGTTAGAGGTTTGCGCCCAAACCGTGCCATAGAGCAAAGAGTGAAGCCCATCCTTGTGCCAGTGACTCACTGCGGGCATACGAAGCCCAGCACACAATGGGACTTTCCGATGTTAAAATATTTTTGTAAATCAGGCCCCAATAGTTTAAGAGACAAATCAATTAGAATGTATTGTGTTGTGTTTTCCCATTATCCTGAAATGCGTTCTTTTCCTTTGCTGCTTGCTTGCAAAGAATGCTCTCTGTTAATAGCCCAAAGCCCATTGGTTACTCCTAGTGATCTGTGAAAAGTGACTCTTATGCAACACAAAGGTGATCACATACAGTGAAAGACAAAGAAGCAAACCCCCCAACTCCCCACCACGCCCCCCAAGTCCCGCCTCCCCATTGCCAACCATGCCTTTTTCTGAAAGGAATGCTCACCATGTTAACCATGCTGGTTCCTCACCTCATGGCATGTGTAGAGAGAAGCATGGCGTAGACATGATACGTCTATGCCCCTGAAGAACAGCGTTCCGTGACTCAAGGAGAGACACAAGGAGTCGCTGCAGTCTAGCACGGAGAGGCGGTCCAATGAGAGCTAGTGGATAATGTGCTGCCCTTGGAACCTGGAGAGCTCGATTCTAAGCTCAGCTATGGCATCTGGACACATATTGTGTGATTCTGAGCAAAATATTTGACCTCTCTCTGCTTCACATGATCATTCAGCAGCATGTAGTCTTCTATCCAAGTCACCAGCATGTGGTGGCAGGGAATTCAGAATTTCTTGCCAAGAAGAATGGAAACAGTGGGACTCATGCGAGTTGGCTGGTGCACGGTAAAGGCGCCAGTAATAACGTTTACCAGCACTTTTACCCATCCAGCCAACAATAACTTTGCTGTTAGGGGTTAAGGATTTACCTCCAGCTAAGAGCAGAATTTACCATAAAATAAATGCCTGCTGGTAATAGCAGCAAAATCCCTCCAAGGAGTCCTACGGGACTCCATATAATTTATTTATATATTTGTTTTACAATATATATAATACACCCAACCCGAGGGCATCTGTGCTAATGGGGATTTACCGCGTATACCGTCACTTGTAATCTGCCAGTAATACCGGCAGACAAGTGCCGGTAACGGTAATAGCATGCGCCAGTATACTGGCAGATTTACCGCCCGGAATATCAGCAAATGTGTAATGGGCCCATTGTGTCGAAAAATGTAAATTTTGCAGCATTCATGCATTATTAAAATATAAATTACTTACAGAATTTCATTGCTGGTGTCCTTGGTGCGCTCTCCTGATTCCAAACAAACTCTTGCAGAGATAGTTGCTTTGTTCAGTTGTTCCTTATAACAGAAGCCAGTCACTTGCCGGGGTGACAAAATGCGAAGAAAGGGGGAACATCTAGGCCATTGGAGCAGAAGAGACTCTGTGAAAAACAAATATTAATCACTATGTATGATGTGTGAGCCTTGCCGACTCAGGTGCTGTGGTCATCAGAAATTGACCTTGATTCGCCCATCAGAATAATTAAAATGCTCGGTTGGCGGATACGATATTAAATTGAATGCCTTTTTAGTGGATTTTGTCACATTTTACAGTGCAATTGGACATTAGAAAAAGGGTTATTGTGGCAATCTTAGCCTTGTAAGCTGATTGGTCCGCCTAGTACTTCTTCTCTTGATCACACCCCAGTTTCTGCAATGGGTCTCATCCAGCCCGCTCATGCCACACTCCCTCTGCATCACCTGGTGGCTGTGGTGTCCCGGCAACATTACATATGCACTGTGAAGTGCTTACCTGCTTCTTGGAGCTAGGCCATGCTAGTTCATCTACATTCATGAGATAAGAGTCTCTCGAGAAGATAGGTGCGGCCCCTGACCCTCTTTGCCACCTCAAAGGTGGCGCCAGATCCTCATATTCAGAGCCACGGTCCCCAAATACCACACATCTCACCCTCCTATGTCTGTAACTCTTAAGAGGCTAATGCTAACTTGTGGTACTAAAAAGAGTTTGATGCTGCAGTTCTGCAATAACATGTGTTACTATTACACATCGCAATGGTACTCATTTCTGCCACCTCGGATGGATGAAAGGCCGAGTCCATTCTGCTGGGGTTGCCATCTTGAACAGAGATGTCCACCAGGTGCAGTTAACTTGCTGACCTCACTGACCGGCAGCATCTTCTCATTAGCAGACCCCCAACTTCCACATAATGAGGCCCATCCCGGACTAATCCCTCGCCCCCTGTCAGGACAATATGTGCACACATGTTTCCAGTGATTATCTTAATAATAATAATAATAATAATAATAATAATAATAATAATAATAACAATAATAATAACAATCAATATAGTGCCCCACAACAAACATTATATTCTCTTGGTGCCTACATACTATATGCATTTATTAACCCAACTCAGTGGTACTCATTTCAACAGCCTATGATATGATATGATATGGTATGATATTTTATTTGTGTTGCGCTCATACCAAGTGTTTCAGAGCGCGACTAGGCAAGGGAGGGGAACAGGGGAGAACACAACACAACAACAACAACGATCTTACTAGGCCCAGTGACATTGAGAACGTGCAAGTGCATGGGAATGGGAAAAGGAAAAAAGTGCATGGAAGGGGGAGAGTGGAAAGTGCAGAGCAGAGGAGAGCAGATAAATAATAATAAATAAAAATAAATAGAAAACGGGGGCAATAAACAGCGGTAGTGCAGCCAGCAAGTGGCAAGTGCTGTGTTTAAGGCAGCAGACTGGGAAAGTCTGATAAGTGCAGAAGAAGACGAAAAATGGGGTGGGGGGGCTGTAAGGGTACAGATACAGACCCCAGTGTAAGGGGTGGCCGGGAGGCAGTGCAGGAGGGTGGTAGGATGAGTAGGTGCCTGGGCCCGGAGGACAGAGGGTGGCCAGGTGCACGGTGCCAAGAGAGAGCAGATCAACAGGGGAGAGGGGGAGCAAAGGCAGAAGCAAAGAAGAAGGTCTTGCGGTGCTTCCGGAACCAGAGATGGTTCTCCTCAAGTTTTAGAGTGGCAGGGAGGCTGTTCCAGAGGGAGGCCTCAGCCGAAGATGGAGATCTCTACTCTTCTATCTATGAAGGACATGCTGAGCGGGCAGGGCTGGATTAAAAGTCTCTTTCCTGCGAGTCATTATAGTTGTTTTTAAATTATTATTGTATTCATTGAGTGCAGACCCAGATTGTAGAAGCAACGGAGCACTTGACAGAAGTATACAACAGTACAGATGCATAACAGAGCGCTTTTCAGAGGTAACAACAGAACAGCTACACAGCGGGGCTAGCATACAGAGTGGCACAGAGGATTGGTAAAGCTGTACAGCGTGGCAGGGAGGAGAGTGGTGCTTGGCGTCTAGCCAGTCAGGTGGTCAGGGGGGGTAGATTTGATGGCCTAGAGTAGTTAAACATGTCTGTGCTGTCTGGCCAGTGCTACGGTCTGGCAATGGAAACTTTGGGCAAGTGTACTGACGGGAGGCCCAGCCTAGGAGGTACAGAGCTAAGGCCGATGAGGTCGAGCTCGAGGCATGAAATGGGGAAACTCCTCCCACCGAAAGAAATGATCACTGTGCTGGGGTTCCATCACTGCAACAGGGACATTTTCCCTCCTTTCATTTCAGTGTTACTCAACATTAGAGTGAATTTAATACTCAGGTAACTCGATGATGAAAATAATTTAAAAAATCCTCCTTTTATTGTCTGCAAAGCTGTTGTTATTGCAAACCTTTCAAATTTATAATTGTTCTTTTATAATGCGCTTAATATCAGCGAGTGGGTTCTAAGCACGCAATCAGAATTCAAACCTGTGTTGTGCTGCGTTGTCGTGGTTTCAAGACAAATGTGCTGCCCCTGAGCTATCCTTCCTCCCCACCTTTGAGTCTTCTGTCTGGAGAACTGCTTTAGATTTCTCGTGACAGGCTCACACATCTCCCAGGCTTGTATGGTGCAGCATGTCATTGCTGTGTCCTGAAGGGGTTACAATTACAAGTCCTTTGTTTGTGTCACTGCCTTCTGTTTTTGAAAATAAGGCTGTGCGGGTTGTATGCAGCTCTATTTGCGCAATTACCTCAATCTCTTGTACTGAGAACAGACACAGTAACTGAGCTACATGTCAGGGCCTTCAATGTCAGATAAAAAGACCTTTCAACTCACTCAGGACCGTTTCACTGAAAGCAGCCCTCCACTGCCAGCCAATGGGCATTGTTTTACATTCGCAGCCTGGAGGTGGGGCGTGCATTTACCAGTCAGCCCACTCTAAGCATGCTCTGAAACTATTGATTCATTCCAAGCCTGTGTTCGAAGCAAGCTGAGCACCCTCCTGCCAGTTCCTAAACGTGCCTGCAACCGCCTTTCGTTCTCTCTAGGTCAGCCTGCCATACCCCATGTCCTCCTGCCCTCCTCCTTACCCGTTTGCCCCTGTGAATCTCTTCTCGCAAGCCAGCTCCTACCTTCGCCAAGGAAAAAGAAGAGGGGTTTTACTCAGAGTCCTGGCTTACATTTCAATGGCACCTATGGGTGCCACAGCAAAACAAAGAGTTGATGGCTGGAACGTTCAGAATTAATCCTATCCCCTGACACTGCTGTGGCTAACCCGCCAGACCATTGTTCTTCACCCGCCAGACCATTGTTCTTCACCCGCCAAACCATTACAAAAAGGGGAAAGAATATATGCCAATCGAATATATGCCAATAAAGCTTGGCCTCACCCCAAAGTGGCAGTCCAGCCCAAACTGCTAGGACACATCACTTCTGCATAAGACCACAAGCATCCCTAGACATGTTTCGGCCTCATTGGGGCGTCATCAGCGAGGAGTAGCTTGGCTCTCTGAGGCAAGCAGGCACGGCACCCACCTTCCCACTAGTGGTGACAAAACAAAGCAAAGAGGTGATGACTGGAAAATTCACAGTTACACTTAAACCTTTGACAATTGCTCAGGGCAACCCTCCAGACCATCCTTCTTTACCTGCCAAGCCATTACATAAAGGGGAAATAAGATATGGAAAATCAGGCTTGGTTCCAACCTCAATGAGTCCAACCCAAACTGTTGAGTCAGTTCCCTTCTTCAAATGACCACGAGCATCCGCAGACATGTTTCGGCCTCATTGGGCTTCATCAGTGAGGAGTAGCTTCGATCTCTAGGCCCAGGAGGCATGGGACCCACGTCTGGGCATACCCGTCCCACTCGGGGTGACAAAGCAAAACAGAAAGGGGATGGCTGGAAGGTTTAGAATTGATCTTAAACCTCTGTAAATTGCTCTGGGCAACCCTCCAGACCATCAATCTTCACTTGCCAAGCCATTACAGAAAGGGCAAAGACCACGCCTGATTTGCATATGGCCTTTCCACTTCTGTAATGGCTTGGCCGGCTGAAAACCAATGGTATGGAAGGTTGCCCAGAGCTGAGCCATGGTTACGATTTGTTCAAAACCTTCCAGCCATCAACGTTTGGTTTTGCCCATAGGTGCCAATACCATGTGCGTGTTTTCCCAGTTAGTACCTCGGGGTGTAGCTGTGAAGTGTCAATAGGAATCACACCGTCAGTGCCTATAACTGAGCCAGGGTCATAACCAGGTGATCCATCCTGTCTTCCCGGGTATTATTCCTTAACTATAAGGCACATTTCTTCTGCATGAGAGCTTTTCTCAATTGTACGACTGGATACACTCCTCTGCTGCAGGAATATCTCTTCTGCTAGATACCTGCGCCCTTCTGCATTATTTATTTATTTATTAAATTGGAAGGATGTCAAGTCAAACAAAAATGGCCTACGGAGGACGCATCCATGTTGCAGGAGGGCTTCGCTGGTTATGGTGCCTTTAAAATGTGCAATGGCTGATTGGGTGAGAACCGGCCAGGTGATGGAGGGGTTGTGTACCAGACTATAGACCGGGGACACTAACTAGAGGACAGACATAATTAAGCTATACATTGAGGTCCAAGAGAGCAGAGCCCTTCTTCAGGATATCTTCTCTTAGGTGTAAGAATGTAGGAACGCTCTTCACCTGGAGGGCACCACTCTTCTACAGGAGAGCGGCTTTCCACTGAGAGAGAGTAGAATGTATTGAATTGTTATAGAGAACCTCCCGTCGACATGGGAGCGCCTAAACACTGTACAACTGTAGACAATCTATTGGGATAGCGAGCAACCTTATTCAAGAGAGCAGCTATGCAGAGCGAGAGGGTGGAAGCTCTCGTAAGCTAGAGAGCACCTCCATACTCCCTGCCGTTAGAGAGTAGGAACTCTCTTCCGCTAGCGAGCACTCCCCTTCTGCGTGAGAGCTCCTCTTCCCTGCTTGGCTCTATGATCCGCTTTATGCTAGTGAGTGCCCTTCCGTTGCAGGAGATTAGACTCTCTCTTATGCTAGAGAGCACCTCCCTTTCTCATGAGAGCTCTTCTCGACTCCAAGACTGTAGAGAATCTCGTGAGGAGAGCACCTATAATATGTGACTATAAGCTCTCTTATGCTAGAGAGCTCCCCTCATTGCAAGAGACTAGACACTCTCTTATTCCAGAGAGCACATCCCTTCTGCACGAGAGCCCCCCTCATTGCAAGAGACTAGACACTCTCTTATGCTAAAGAGCACATCCCTTCTGCATGAGAGCCCCCCTCATTGCAAGAGACTAGGCACTCTCTTATGCTAGAGAGCACATCCCTTCTGCATGAGAGCTCCCCTCATCGCAAGAGACTAGGCACTCCCTTATGCTAGGGAGCACATCCCTTCTGCATGAGAGCTCCCCACATCGCAAGAGACTAGACACTCTCTTATGCTAGAGAGCACATCCCTTCTGCATGAGAGCCCCCCACATCGCAAGAGACTAGACACTCCCTTATGCTAGAGAGCACATCCCTTTCTGCATGAGAGCTCCCCTCATCGCAGGAGACTAGACACTCTCTTATGCTAGAGAGCACATCCCTTCTGCATGAGAGCTCCCCTCATCGCAAGAGACTAGGCACTCCCTTATGCAGGAGAGCATATACCTTCTGCATGAGAGCCCCCATTATTGCAAGAGACTAGACACTCTCTTATGCTAGAGAGCACATCCCTTCTGCATGAGAGCCCCCCACATCGCAAGAGACTAGACACTCCCTTATGCTAGAGAGCACATCCCTTTACTAGACACTCTCTTATGCTAGAGAGCACATCCCTTTCTGCATGAGAGCTCCCCTCATCGCAGGAGACTAGGCACTCCCTTATGTTGGAGAGCATATCCCTTCTGCATGAGAGCCCCCATTTTTGCAAGAGACTAGACACTCTCTTATGCGAGAGACTTCTGCATGAGAGCCCCCTCTCATTGCAAGAGACTATGCACTCTCTTATGCTAGAGAGCACATCCCTTCTGCATGAGAGCTCGCCTCATCTCAAGAGACTAGGCACTCCCTTATGCTGGAGAGCATATCCCTTCTGCATGAGAGCCCCCATTATTGCAAGAGACTAGACACTCTCTTATGCTAGAGAGCACATCCCTCCTGCATGAGAGCACCCCTCATCGCAAGAGACTAGAACATTGCAAGATCCTAGAAACTCTCTTATGCCACACAGCTCCACACAACAGCACAGGGGCACCTTTTGACTATAAGGATGTCGAATCCATGACGTGCAAGAGAACACCCCTTGAATGCGAGGCTTCCGAAGATTTCTAATGCTAAGGGGCACTCTTCTGCACGAGCACTCACCTCTGTAATAGCGCGGCGTCTTGCTACAGATAGCCTCCCCGTTGCAAGGGTGCAGTCATTGCTACTCTGGGGAAACCCTCTTTCCTGCACCGGAGCAGCAACTACCTCTCTCTGCATGACAGGGCACATCTAATGCCGCTTTCGCCGCCATAGACACCAAACTCAATGAGCATTCTGACATGAGTTGGGATCGTAATCCGCGTCGTGCGTTGTTGTGTTTTTAAACGTATGAGTACCTAGGCAGCCCAGGGGGGGGGGGTGGGGAATTAAACCCCCCGCCCCCACCCCGAGACGCAGAGGGCAGGTCTTTAACTCCACTCCCCCCGCCGCAGGGAATCTGGCTGGTTCGGGCAGCATGGCCCTCTGCCGTCGCTTTCAGGCGTTTGCCGCCAGAGGGCGTGCTTGCCGTGGAAAGGCTCTGGCCCGCGGCCGGCTCCCTGCCCATCCTCTACCTGCACGCCTCCTGAGCTGCTGTGCTGGGAACTAGAGTCGCTTCTGGTAATAGCTGCTTTCCCGGGGAGGTTTAATGGCCGAGACCCGCTCGGAATGTGCCATGCACCGGCCGTCATAAGCTTCTTCCCAGCAGGTTGTCGCTGGCTCCCTTTCCGGTGACCTTAGCGTGCTCTCTCACAGACGTGTTTTATCACAAGCTCCTTAGGAGCACTGCAACCTGATACGCCTGTGGTGCTGCTCTGCCCACACAGCGGCATGCCGCTGGGGTAGAGCACACAGGTGCCCGTGCACTGCCACGGGCCCCCTCCGTTATGGATTGCGCAAAGGCCTCTGGGATACGTGGCCACTGCTTTGGCCCGTGCTGCAGGCCCTTCGCTGGGAGTCTGCTATAACTCGCGCCTGAGGTGGCTGCGGCATGCGTGTCTTGATGACTGTAGCACGCGTTCGCGCAGATGTCTGTCACGTGCTCTCAGTCTGGCTGCTTCATCCCGACCTTGACCTAGCGGTGACACGCTGACCCCGAGGTGGCTGTGACCCGGGCCTGTATCTCAATGTGAAAAGAGATGTGTTTGATGCGTGTATCACTTTCTTTCTGTAGTTGATGCCTGTAACAGTGCACACTGCTTGTGAGATGCAGCAGCTCAGAGATGGCTGTTACATGTTCTTCATTAGATGGCTGTGACATGCTTGCTTGAGATGGCTGCACCATGCTCTGGCTCGGTGTAACATGCTCTCATTGGGATGCCTATACCGTGCTCTAGCTCAGATGGCTGTAACATGTGCCCGTTCAGATTGCTGTAACATGCGCTGGATGAGATGGCCATAACATGTTATTGCTCAGATGTAACATGTTCAGCATGATTTGGATGTGACAGTTCTGTACAGGTTGGCTGTTAACATATTCTGCATGAGATGTCTGTAACATGCTCTGTCTCAGATTGCTATAACATGCTCGGCTTGGCTCTCTGTAGCATTCACCTCAGATGGCTGTAATATGTGCCAGCTCGAACGGCTGTATTATGCCCCGGCTCACATGGCTTTACCATGTTCTGGCTCTGATGTCTGTAACATGCACTGCATTAGATGGCTGTAGGGATGCCTTTAATATGCCATTACGTAGATGGCTATTACACGCTATTACATGCTCTGCATGAGATGGCTGTAACATGATCCTTCTCGGTTTGATTGAACATGCAGTGTCTCAGGTGACTCTAACATGCTCTGGTTTGGTTTGTAACATGCTGTCTCAGTTGGTTATAATGTGATCGTTCTCACATGCTGTACCTCAGTGGCTGTAACATCCCCTGCCTTGGGTGGCTGCATTGTGCTTTGTCTCAGAGGTCTGGAACATGCAATGGCTGTAACATGCCTTGTGTTGGGCAGCAGAATAATTCTTTGTCTCAAAGGACTATAACTGGCCTCCAATTAATGCAATGGTATTTATAGCAAAGAGCTGCAACTTACTCAATCTGGGACGACTGCAGCATGCTTTCTCTCTTAATAGCAGTAACATCCCTCTCTCGGAGGGCTTTCATGTGCTTTGAAGCCGCAATGTGTTGTGTCTTAGATTGTTGTAATGAGCTTTATTTCGGAAAGTTGTAGCATGTTGGGTTTTATATGTCTGACTATAATGTGCATTGTTGCAGATGCTTACAAGATACAAGTCCCAGAGAATTTGTCACTGATATCTCTTACATGTCCTGTCTCACATGGGTCTATAATGTGATTTCTTTTAATTGGCTGTGATGTAATGTGTCTTCGATAGCTGTAGCATGCTGGACTCCAGATGTCTGTCATATCCTTTCTTTCAAAGGGGTGTACCTTGCTTTACCTGACACGGAAGAAGCATCATCTTTCTGCAATTTATATAGTGTCCATTGTTTTAGTCTATGCCTCGACAGTTTCTGGGAAACTCTGATGGTTTTAGCTTTGTGTGTCCTAGATGGCTAGAAATAATATATCTTGGAAGGCAGATGTTTGAGGTGGGGCTCACAAAATCTAATAGCACACTCGTATTGGTGAGAGTTTATGAAGGATGAGTACCATTTGCATGGCGAGTATGGGGATGTTTGAAACATTTATTTCAGATTTACAGCAAACGAAGTTTATTTGCAGTAAATGGCAAATGCAATTTGCATTGTGTGTGGCTGGCATATGGGTGGCAGAATTACGCCAAGTATGATGTGTGCTTATCGTCACATGCACCGTTTTATAAAAAGCCCTAGTAAACAGTTAGCCACCCATCAACATGGAGTGAGTGCATTTCTCTTAGGTCGAGTATGTAAAGTAAGGAACTGGCCCTGCAGGTCTAGTGGGATTTGTAGGAGTTTGTGATTCCTGATTGGGTCACTAAGTGCCAAAATCGGTGTATGTTCAAAAACCAAAAAAGGGAATCATGTTTTTTTCCCCGGAAAAATCAAATAGAATGTTTAATAAATGATATGTGATGCCCGAACACCCGTTTGCAAGGTGATTATTGTATTACCAGTCCGAGATTAGTCGGGTACCGAGGTTTCCACATATTCTTTGTGCTTTATTTCTGAATATATCAGTTTCCATTTAAGAAGGTTCAAATCAACTATATTGTACAAGCATATCAAAAGCACAGGCTTGTGTGCTCTAGCACTGTTGACACGCCTTCTACAGGCAAATATGGCCATGGCAATCACAGCATGGAATTCTGTAATAGATGTGACTTTCTCTGCGGCTGTTACCCCTGCTGCAGATCTGCCATCACAGACCATGTACAGACCTGAGCCCTATGCATGCTTGGGGATGTGCAGCACATGCCTAGTAGGAAACACATCTATAATTTCTTGAACAAATGTCATGGAATCGGTGGAAATGTAAAAAGAGCATTTTCCGTGACCGGTCCCTTAAGGAATGCTGCTGCGATTGTGAATCCTGCACACACAAAAATGGGGGGACTGGCACTGGCCCTGAAGCTGCGCTGTGGTCACTTGCTACCAGAAACATATAGAGTGATGATTTCAGTTCATTTCCAAGGCAATTACCTACAATATAAGGGAATTGCAATCATGTACAGAATTAGGCTGCACCCTTGGTATTTTGTAGACATTGATGTGTGAGGCACAGAGGATACATACAACACGTGTACTTTGGGTAATGGGATATTGATTCTCTGTCATTGCTCAAAAATCTTTGCATAATTTCCAAGATCTCTTGTGCCTCTGCATTTTGAGGTCCCCCCACCACCTTAGGACTTTCATGTGAGCAGTCCATATTCTCCAAAAGATTTACATGTTTCTCTTTAAGGGCTTCCTGATTGGTAGACCTTCTGTATATTGACTCTCTAGGGTTTCTGACAGGGTAGCTTTGCTGGTTGGTAGGAGCTCTACATTTTAACTCCAGAGTGGGACTGACCGACCCAGACAGATTCTAAGAGGGTCACCGTGCGCGTCTGTGGACTTTAAGACAGGACTTTAGCTGGTTTTAGGAAACTCTGCATGCGGACATGTATGCGGCGAATGCATGTAAATGTGCTCCCTCACCGGTGATCCCTGATTGATTATTTAATCTTGAAATGTTATAATGATATAGGACTAGTACACCTTAGATGGGTCCTGGGTGGAGGTTCTTTTTATTTTGAGATGTTAGGCCTGTTCAATTCTTTTTTTCTTTTCAAGTGTAATTGTTCTTACTATTATTATTATTATTATTATTATTATTATTATTATTATTATTATTATTATTATTATTATTATTGCTAAACTTGTGTTACATGCTTAGTTTTCTTTTACTCAGGAGGATAGCTCAGGGGAGAAACGCTGCCCTTTGGAAGCTTGGCGACGCTGAGCAACACCGGTTCGATGCCCGGGCCTGCGCTTAGAAACCTCTCGGTATTAAGCGCGTTATAAATAACCCATTACACTTACACTTACTTCCAACTATCTTAAGGGAGTATCCTTTCCATCGGCTGGCTACACAATTTGACAAGGTTACATTCTTGGAGCCTTCTGTGTGGCATTCGCTCAGCCTGGTGTGGTGGTATCCATTTGGGCGGTGCATTCTACACCTAGACCACCACTTCCACTTAGCCAGTGTTACTCAAGAACCCTCACAGGCACGTTATTCGTTCATAGAGGGTTGATTGTTTCTTGTGTATGAGATTCACTATTTCCTAAAGTTAGTATCTGGGGTTTTCTCTGTGTTTGGGGAACATTGGTGTATTGTATGTTGATTTTGTCTTCTAGAAAAGCATTTCTTTCAGGAAGAGTGTGGGATCAATACTGTGGATTATATATAGAATGCATGATGTTTTGCTGTGATGCCATCAGTATAATTTGTAGAAAAGTAATGTGGCATTGGGTGATTACAGTTGCTTTCCACGGATTAAATACATTGACTTTTAAATCATAAAATGAAACAATAAATACATTTTTTTATATCAAGAGATATAAAATGTATGAAAAATATACAGCACCAATACCAGAGCGGGGGACAGTGTGTGTCTCAACCTGGTACACAAAGGTCCAAAATAGAACAGTTGGAAACTTGCCATCCCATCACACCTAATATCTAGACGGACAAACTAAAATACCAACTCCATAAGACAATCAGAGCCGTGGAACAGGAAATGCAAAGCCTAAGAGACATAAAACCCACTAACCCAAAAGCTCAACTTTCTGCATACATATCTCACACAAAAATGCCACACAGCCACTTTGCCACACAGCAAACTGCACTTACTTCACCACACCACAACTACAAACAACCAACACAAAACTCGCACCAACAGCACATGAGGACCCGCATCGATCTGATAATCACACCCAAGACAGTGCACGGTTAAAACCGAACTGAAGCTGCCAACAGAACAACACCTTTCTCACTTTCCTACTCCCTCTTCACCCTACTAACCACCCACCCGTCCTTTTATTGTTTGCAGATCCGCCAGAGCACGTGGGAACCAATTCCTTTGGTGACGGTGCGCGGTACAAATACCTTTAACATTAACATATCATGTTTTATGTCTAATTCTGGCCTTCAAGCGCAGAACCGGGTATCAAACCTGTGCTGCTCAGTGTAGTCTTGTTTCCAAGAGGAGTATGTTGCCCCTGAGCTAGCCTCTCGGCTTGTATTGCGTACTTTGGTGCAAGGTTTGGTTTCAGTGAAGTTACTTTTTTATGCAGAGCCTATATTCACATATAGTAATGTGATAGTGTAGGCTCGATATCAGAGTCTGATGGGTTATTAAATTATTATGTGCTGTTTATAATGTAGTAATAACCACTATACACAGTGTAATAACCGGCAATGCCCTTCTGTGTGATGTAATAATAAGCCTCTACTGTAATTCATGTAACAATAAGACTTGACTTTTAAATAAAAAATAAAACAATACACTATTTTTTGCTTATCTATTCAGGTAATACACAGATTATAATGTAATTCACAGCCCTGTATTTTAGTGCACTTAATAGTGAGAACAGTTTGAAGACAAAGAAACGATTAACCCTTTGACTGTTTTATTTAATAATATGCACTGCCTCTGAGTGATGTGATAATAAAGTATATTTCTAGCCATGAGTTAATACATGTATAGTACATGGGAGAGTGCAATTTTCATACAAGATCCCAGAAATAATGTTCTTATTACAGGCTAGTTGTGCCATCACCACTGACCTATGCTAAGATAATGGCATCACTACTGCTCCGTAATCAGTTGTTATACTTCAGCTGTCACGTCACAAGGCCTGCTGCTTGATCTAGCACAGAGCAGAACACCAGCTGCCACTGCAGCACGTAATTAAAGCCGTGACACGCTTTTCAAATTCCTTGCTTGTAAAATACTTTTCTGTAAACATGTACAGCTATTAATTGACAAGGAACTGTTTATGGTAGAATGTTCCATTTGTCTATTGCTGGTGTGTTATCCACCTGAGCAGAGACCTGCATGTTACTACGTATTTTGAAGCACACAAAAGGATTTTTCTGTGCATTTTATGAAACGGGTAAAATATTTTTATGCCGCCCATTAGGAGCTGTAAATGACCTTTTTCAGCTTCTACATTTATTATATGTATCAGGAAATTGAAAATCTATTGCATTTAATTAAGCAGGAGGCCAGGTACTAAAGGGAATGACGGCTTGTGATAATGAATTATAAGGGATAAAAGACCCCCCTACCATACGTAAAAAGGATATTGCATATCACGTCAGAGTTCTGTGATCTTATAAAGGAAATGCGTCTTCGGCCTCGTTTTTCTATATGCTCATGGAACTACTTGGTGACATGCAGTATCTTTACAGCGTACGGTAAAGGGTACGCTATCCCATATGTATTGTATGTCATGTAAGAATCCGCTTTCTCGTTGTGCCACCTTGTAAAGGAAAATTATGCCACAATTGGGAGGGGCTGAGAACCAGGACCGAAGGGACTGACGGGGCAGCGATGGGGACTAGACACTGGGTTAACAAGAACGGGGCAGGACACTGAGACCATGGGGGAAATTAAGAACTTGGATGCAAGAGCAAATTTGGAGACTTTTATTAGGAGTGTTAGGAACTGGACAGCGTACTGTGAATGTGTGTCAGCAGAAAAGACAACCATGCAACCGGAGAAACACAGGAAGAAACATAGGGAAGATCTGGGTCACAATAAGGGGGTCTCCTGTGGATTTACGTTTATTAGGACAGTATTTTCTCCTATGGAATCAGTGTGGTGAGGTATTGCTAGCCTAAGTGAGCCTGCTGGGAATCCATAGTAGGGGAATAGCTCAGGGGCAACGTGCTCATCTTGGACGCAAGACGACAAGGAGCACCACAGGTTCGATCCCCAGGTCTGCGCTTAGAACCTCTGGGTATTAAGCCCGTTATAAATAACAAATAGCACTATAAATCAAAATCCACACTAACACGTAATGTCACTTCGTAACCCACGCGCTTGCCTGGTCTCTGCATGACACCACAGAATGATACAACAACATGTTCTCAATTGGTGCCATGCAATCAAGCACGTTTCTATGCGATGCTACAATGATTCAGAGCAACAACCGATACATAATGGACACAGCCAAGAAACATCAGCTAGCCATCTGAAAAAGGAACAAAGGAACCATGAGTTGGTAATCGTAATGGAGCATTTTTGGAAAATGGAAAACTGTGGATTTACTGTTTAGACATGACTCAAAACTATTTGAATGAGCAGGTTGCACTGCATAGACACTCAATATTTGTGTAAACATAGAGGCCCAAAGTGAGGACACCATCACTCCTCCTGTGCACATGTTTTCTAACTTTAAATATATTGTCATACCTATAGTATTGAATACACCCGCTGAACATGGCATCTCATTAACTAATGACATCTTGATTAAGATGCGGTAACATAGGAGTATTTTCCACCTCTCTAAGCTTCATAACGCTACAACCTGTTGAGCAAGAATATAGCGGTAGCGATATTCCAATTGTGGAGAGGAAGTGCCCTGAGAGCTCCGTTTCAGGGGAGGAAGGATAGCTCTGGGGCAACGCGTTTGTCCTGGAATGGAAGGAATCCTGATCCCACGCTTGGAAACCACTCTCTGGTATTAAGTGCATTATAAAAGAACAATTATTATCATTACATGAATTATTTGAAATGGAGGGGGGCTTGGAGCTATTTATCTCCTGCTAGTGGCCTACAAGAGCCTGGGTAGCTTGCCACCGGGAGCTATCCTGGCCAACGTTTGCAGAAAAAAAGCACCTATGCGAATTTAACTCTGGGTGTTTGCGACAATCTATAACTAAACATTAGGACACGTCTCTACAGCATTTAAAGCATAAGGGAACATATATAATGGACAGTATGTGGAATTGAGATTTGTGAAACGCTCTGCACTCGCTCCTCATTTCCCAATGGTAGCTCCTGGCCACTGGTTAATACTGGATACCAAGGCGATGCCTTTAGCTCCTCCTCATCCAATCTTAATTTCGATCCTCGAACATCTGTTAAATGGATTTTATGGTACACAGAAATATTTGGGAATTTTTATCACGCATGTGCATTTCCACTTGTGTGTTCTCAGAGAAGATAGATTCCGTGGGCCTCATTACAACCCTGGCGGTAGCCGTGGCTGTAAAACAGGCACGGCTGCCGCCGGATTTGCATTTTTTACAGCACCCAGGAATGGACAATTACTGGGTCATTATGGCCTTGCCAGACCCGGCATTTGCCCATTCCTGTGCGCCGGAAAAAATTCTTCCCCATTCCCATTTCAGCCCTGTAGGGCTCAATGGGAATGGGGAAGCCGGATGCACAGGCACCGTTATGAACAGTGCGTCTGCGTCCGACATGCTGTGCTCGCGGGTGCCTTTCATTCCACCAGATCAGATCTGGCGGAATGAAAGGCACCAGCGAGCACACCTCAGAGTTTGCTGGCCCGGGTACAACGGTACCGGCAAGCTTACCGGTACCATTGTATCTGGACCGGCAAGCTCGTAGTGAGGCCCATTGTGTTGAACATTATTTTACCATAATAGCCAGTGAGGAGTCCACATAAAGTCAAATGAATACAACATGAGTATATTTGTACATTATGACACCCTATAAAAACCAGACGGATAGAATAAATGTGTTTGTAAATCATTCACATTGGAGCATTTCTTACAACCCATGTTTACTGGTTGAAAATGGGTAATGATATGGTTTGGAGTCCTGGAAACACATTGCATCCTGATGGAGATCTGCACACTCTGTTGTGGATGCAGATTGGATGTGGCATTTTGTATATTCTGTCTCTGCTCCCTTTTCCTCATGAGCACTTAGGAAGTGCATCTAATTAGGAGGCGGAGCCTGAACATCTTTGTTGTGTTATCATTTATAACACAAACTGAGCTCGTTTGTGGCTGACTGATTGACAGCGCGTGGAGACCGTCCCAGAGCATGGCGTTTTTGGACAATAGTGGAGTACTGTTGGGGGAAAAATCTGGAATTGGTCGTACAGGAGGTAATGATGCAAGGGCCACATTTGGTGTGATTTGCAGAAATGGAGCCCAGTGGGGCGATACTACCCTACATCAGGGTAGGGTTCCAGAGGGTCAGGCGTGGCAGGAGAAGAACTGTTTGCGGCTTGTCTCTTTTCAGGCTAGCTTTAACTCTCAAAACCTTGATGAAATTGCTACAGGAGGCAAGAAAGCCTCCAAGGGCATGTAGTTTAGCCAACGGGTATGTTGGTGTGCTGTTTAGGACTGCTTTTTTAAGACTAATGTTGAGCCTTAAACAGAACACAAACTTAAACTTCCAAATTGTCACCCACTTTGTCTTCAAGATGTATTTATGTATTTAAAATTTGTATATACCACACCACATGCCCGTAAGCCTCAGAGCGCACAAATAAAACAAGACAAGACAAACAGAATTAAATGTGAAGAGGAGCAGAGGATTCAGTGTCAGAGGAGCCGAGCAGAGCAACGGAAAACAAGATTAGGTTAATCAGGGGAAGGTCATATAACATAGCATGTGTTTTTTTACGTAAGCACAAAGTGTTGATTACAAATTTGCTAAATAAATATTGCGATGTTCAATAACTAGGCAGAGCGAAAGGGACCATGACATAGACTTGTATTAGGTCCATGAGTGTTATTGGTCTCAAGAGCAAA
Source organism: Ambystoma mexicanum (assembly GCF_040938575.1). NCBI lineage: Eukaryota > Metazoa > Chordata > Amphibia > Caudata > Ambystomatidae > Ambystoma > Ambystoma mexicanum. The sequence continues at coordinate 127,184,621 of NC_090935.1, read as the reverse complement.
TAAACAGATTGAATCAGTCCAAAAATCAGAATTTCCCATTGGTTGTACTCATCACTTATTTTTATTTCTTCATTTGGAAGAAAAAGACAATGCATTGTTGGCACAAAAATGCTTACAACACATTTGTATATGCAGCAGAGTGGTGGCCGTGAGTCCATTACAGTGGGGTGCAAGAATTAGAATTGATGACCAAATGTTGCAGGGGAAGGTGACACATAAACCTGGAACGAGTACATTACAAACATGACATGGGAGCGGGATGGTGGAGAAGGGCTATGGAAAGGGTGGAGGGAGGTGAAAGTGGAGTAGGGTTGTAATTGAAGTGTAAGTCACCAAGGCGGGGCGATGTACAGGCGGGGAGCACTAGGAAACAGGTTCTTCAGAAAGGAGGAGGATTTGAGGTTGTATTTAAATGGTGATATAGATGATGAACTATGGAGAGAGAGAGAGAGACGAAGAGTAATTGGGAGTAAGGGAGTGAGGTGAGGGAGAGAGCGGGTACGAGAGGGAGTGCACGGAGCACGAGTGGTAGCCACACAGTGGGCAGAGGATGATCGCAACAAGCAAGGTGGTGGTACTAGGGATTGAGATGTGCAGATGGGTAGGGTGGGGCAAGTCTGTGAATACTTTTGAAGATGATGAGAATCAGTTTATTCTTAGCCCTTTGTTTCATGGATAACCATCCAAACTGGTGATGAGAAGAGGCGATAGAGGTAAAGCGAGGAAGGTTGAAAAGTGTTATCTGTTGTCATGTCCTTAACACCTCTAGTTGGCATGCTGGGCAATCTTTGTGTTATGTTCTGAAACATGTTGTCTGAGGCCACCGATATATAATAATTCATATCTTAGAGCAATGTAATATCATGTCCCTTTTTCTCACTTTTGCAGCGGCATAATTCCTTTGTGTAATAGAATATAGTCTCAGACCTATCTGTGAATGATGAATACAAGTCTTTGCTAATATGTAATCATGTCTCTGAGTTATATAATAAGAATTTTACAGCAGAATGGTTCATTAACTTGTACTAGGAGTGATGAACGCGCAAGTATGTTCTGAGTCATGCCCCTTTCGTAATGCTTTGGCGCTTAGGCAAATCCATGCTGTGAAGTACAGTACAAATATAATAGATAAAATGAAAAAAGGAATTTATAAATTAAATACACTGTAATAATATAGGTGTGGTTTGTGCTTCTAAAATATTGCCCTAGTGATATAATAGGGCGGTATTGAAATAGTGATTTATAGTTATGTCTGATATGTCCTGTTTCATTGATATCATAACATGTTGTTGCAGTGGGAAATCCATAAATGATATAACAATGAATCCTATTTCTTCTTACCTATGTTATTCTGCATTTTATTAAGCGCTTTGAAGCTCTCCACCTTTGTATAAGAGCTGTACAAATAAACAATAAATAGATACCATGCTTGTGCTGGTTAAATGCTCCTGGACACTATTAAAGTCTCAGCTTCATATGAAAGTTCCCTTCTCCCAGTGATATCTAAGCGCCTCCATCACCTAAGAAATATTGTATTTGTCTCTCTAAATTACATTACCTGCTGCATTCGATCAAGATCTCAACAATGTCTGGAAAAGTAATCCCCTATCTGACTAAGTGCCCCTTCAGTCAGTTCTGAAATAACAGGCTTCACATTTTTATTGTATTCTATTTTCATTGGGACTAGATGCCTCTGTAAAGTGCAAACACTATGAATCTGTGTGGATCTCAGCTGTGGAAGTGCGTGATGTGGAAGTTTTGGCTTAGGCTTCAATCCTTTTGTATTGCAAATGTTTTTATCTATGGGATTAATAAAGCTCGGACATGGCCCAGAAACAGAACAAGAAATGTAATGGATCTTATAGTCTTATTATGCTTTAATTCCCATTTTTAAAGATTTTTATTTTCTACAGGAGAGGAGTATGAATTGTATTGCGTTTAAAGAATTAATACCTGACGAGGGGGGGTGTGGTGGCTCCTGTTTAAGCCTCCTCGGAGCGGGAGACCGCCTTATTCCCCCGCCAGGACTGAGGTAATTGCGCTCCCGCCCTTCCTGTGTCATCTTCCCCCACCCTCCTTTTCCACATATTCAATCCCCCATCCCACGTACCTGGTGCTCCCTAGTCCCTCTCCGGTGCCGGAAACCCTGGCATTCCCAGCGCATTCCCATCACGGCAATGGCCACCACAAAAAGGGAGATTGGACTATGTGTCGTTCACTTCTCCCTCTTCCTTGGTGGCCATCTTGGATTTATCAACTTTCTCAATGAGATACTTATAGTAATGCATTGCTCGCTGGGGGGGGGCATTATCGGTCAGGTAAAGCAACAGGACTAACGTTAAAGCCCTTGCTTCGCTCGGGCTATGAACTTACGTCTTGGGGCATTACCTGACCGGTAATGCCCCCACTACTCAGGATGTAATGCTTAAATGATCAACTCCAATCTAACGACAAGCCTGGTGCTAACTGTAAAACCATGTGATATTTTAAATATCTCCTGGTTTTAAAATGCAACCTCATTATGAGTTGAGATTACATGAAATACTTATTGCATGGGGTAGGTAGATTGTGAACATGGTGTACACAGCGGTTCTTTCATTGCCTGTGGTCATTTCTATCCACCCCAAGCCATAGATAACCCTTGTGATCAAGCCAAAGTCATAATTGGGTAATATTTTAAAATGAGTAGTATGTTGCGTGTGATGACTTCCTGACATTAATGTATTCCCTTAACATTTCTCTGCCTGAAAAAGCCAAACCCCTTTTTGGCTAGTCCTAAATATACCTAGTCCTAAAACAAATACATGTGTTGTACTATATGCTTAGAACAGCTCAATATATAGGCAGGTTCTAAACTCTACACTATCTAAACAGAGCATTTAATGCAGAAAAATACAAAGTGTATGGCAAGCCATCTGAACGATGTTCCTGTTATTTGCCATGTTGCGTGTGATGACGTCCTGTCATTAATGTATTCCCTTAACATTACTCTAACTGAGAGAGCCAAATCCCATTATTGCCAGACCTAAATAATAATAATAATTTAGCATTTATATAGCACTACAAACCCTCAGGTATCTGAGCACTGCTTATTATTACCCACAGTGCGTGGTGCTCATTTATTGACCTTGGAAAGATGAAAGGCTGAGTTTGGCCTTGCCGGGGATTCGAACCTGCGTCAGCAGGCTCTGCACAGATGTCAAAGCGAGCGCTCTACTCGCTGTGCTATTGGACCCTACAAAAAAAATGTCGTGAGAAAAAAACCACTCATATTCCAGTTCCCAGACAAAACAATACCTGGCCTTAATAAAGTTGAACGTGGAACCAGAAGACAGACCTCCGAAAGAGTATGGCCATATCATGTCAGCCAATCAGAAGCTACAAATGTGACATATGGAGAAATCTGGTGGTTATGGAGATTGGTATGAACGGCACCATTGTATGTACTTATTTGGAGTTTTGTAACGCAATATTCACAGCCCATACTGCCGAAGGACCTGCACAAAGAATAGGGCTGAACATCAGAGAAAGCCCAGGGCCTGGGGCAGTTCTTTGATGTTGAAAAGCATTAAAAGAGCAGAGGACACAAAACGTGCCTTCCCCACCTTAAAAAGGCTTTCTTGCAGGAGGCCACTTCTTGTTCCGAGAATACAATTTAATTAAAAGTAAAAAAAAAAGGACGTTCAGTCTTGCTTCTTTAAAGACAAAGAGCATTGTGTTCTTAAAGATTAGAGGCCCGGCCTTATAAACAGTTTCAATAAATGAGACTGCGATGCCTGAAAAGAAGGGGAACAGAAGGATTTTAGTTCTTTGGAAGCCGATTGAATTACATGCCTAGGTATGGTTTGTTTTAAAATGCTCACCCGATATAATACATGCATTTCTGAAGGCACCTGAGAATACTTGGGCTCTCATCCACACATAATTCTATTTTTGGTGCAAAGGGCTGTGAGTGCAAATTGCAGCCCTTCCACAGCTTAACCGTATATTGCACACCATATTGCGTATATATAGGCAATTTGCAGTTTGCACCGTTTGCACCTGCAAATGGTCCAGATTCACACACAAAAATGAAACCAGGAGCAGTTGAAAAGTGTTTTTCCCACAATATTTTAACCAGAAGGTGGAGCAAACATTGAAGGAAGCGAACCACACTCTGGTAGCAATGTTTAAAAAAAAGCAACGTTTGTGCTGTATTTTTTTCCAGTATGCTGGGATGACGGAGATGCAAATGACTCAGGGTGACCAGACGACCCAGAGTTTTTTTCTTTTATAAACCCAGTCCAGGGTTTCGGATATGGTCCCTTTTTTTTGCCAGGACCCGATTTCGAAATCGGGTCCCGGTGCAAATCTTTTTGTGCAAATGGATTTCCGCCCCTTCCCCTCCCCAGCGCTCTCCTCCAATGAGAGGAGTGTACATGTTAGCACACGCCATCCCTGCCCGACCCCCCAGCCCTCCTGCCCCGCAACAGGCCACCATCATAGAAGTAGGACTACAGTTGTATGTATTTACCTTAGTCCTACTTCTATTTCGATAGCCCGTCCGTTTTTTTTGTTGTTTTTTTAAAATCTGGTCACCCTAAAATTACCACAGGAACAAGTCGTGTTTGCATCATGCACACCACCTTTGCAAAATGAGGGTTACTGGCGATGCAAACTCACAGTGCTTCTGTCCATTCAGACGCAGGTACAGTTTCTCAAATATCTCACGCCGCTGGCACACGCCATTGCGCCCTAAACAAAAAACAGCAGACAAACAAACACACTATTCGGGCGATGAACCTCTGCATTAAGCTCGGCGGATGCTGTTAAAACTGTACTGAGGCTGCCAACAGCACATCACAGCATAGTTAGGATGTAAAAGCAGCCCTTTAATTAGCAGTTGAGGGGACAGGTGCTGTGACAAATTGTCAAAGAGTCAGAGTGTTCACAAGAGTTAGGTTATGTGAACCGCTGGACCGAATTTTGCGTGGGACTCTGCTGTATTCTATTGGAGGAGCCACTCGGGTCGAGAGTTATGCATGTTTACGGTGGCAAGTGTATTGCCGAATGTTTGTGGCTGTGTGAACTAAACGCCCAGTGGGACAACAGCTGTTTTCCCTGGGATGCAGTGCATCAGAGTCTGGTGAAGAAGGATTGAAGCATAGTTTCATTTAGTCCTGCAGAGGCTTACATAAAGGCCTGGTTAACAGGTAGAATTGTCCCAGCTCGGAACGCTCCCCATGAGTGCTCAATTTCCTAGGAGGGGGTGGACGATAGATGGTTCATGGGTGTGATCCCAGCTAAGTCTGTGAGGGTGCCGCTGTGAAGATCCAGGTTTTCATAGTCCTCCTGAAGGTGAGATAGTTAAAGTGAGAGTGTTCCAGATGGTGGGTGCTTGGACTGAGAAGCAGGAGCCTCTCATGCGGGTTAATTTCTTTCATTCGAATGACGAGAACAAGTGCTTAGATCTGAGGTTTCCATTAGGCCTGTAGCGTGTGCATTTATGATGCAGGTATTCCGGTACTTTATTGTGAATAGCTCGATGGGTGATGCACATTGCCATGAAAGTGGATTGTTGCCCGATCGGAAGCCGGTGAACAACACGGAGGGTTGGGATGATGTGTTCTCTTGTATCTAGGGCTAGGATGAGCCGAGTGCCTGTGTTTTGTACTCATTGGAGTTTTCTTTTCTGCGATGTGGAGGCACCTAGGTATAGTGATTTACCATAATCTAGGCGTGAAAGGGTGATGGCAACGATCGCAGAGACTCTGCATGGGAGGGTCAGGTAAGGAAAAAGGCGGCAGAGTGTGCGAATTTGTAGTTAACAGCATTTAATCATGGAATTGATGTGATCCGATAGGGTCAGGTCAGCGTCCATAACGCATTCCAAGATTTTTCACTGTGTTGGAGGTGGTGGGAGGAGAGCCTAGGGATGGCGGCCACGTGGTGGGTTGAGGGAAGAGAGCCATCTTCCCACAGAAAATGATCTCTGTTTTGCCTGTTTGAGTAGGAGGTGGTTGGTCGTCAATTGGATGATATGTTTGAGTAAGAGGTGGTTAGTCGTCAATTGGATGATATGTTGATGTAGTCTACCATAGAGAAAGGAAGCTATGTTGATGCAGTCTACCTACGGCAGGGACAGATTGGTGAATGCGATCTACCTAAAGGAGACAATGATATATTGATGCGGTCTGCCTAAATTCAGTGGATGCAGGGACATCTGCTGTGATCTGTATTGGTAGCAAGGGATATGCCAACGCAATAGAGACGCACAATAGATAGACGAGTGGCAATTGTTGTTTGCTTAGATGGGGAATGTACTTTTCGAGCAGATCAGTCCCGGGTGTTCCACTGCTTCATGCAGGGGGAAAGTGGGGGAGATTCATGACAGCTACCCATTCAGGATTTCTGGAATCACTGCTGAAGGGTCTCCGAGGATAGCCCACTTTACGTCTAACATTGTGTGTACTGAGACCAGTTTAACAGCGAAACAAACTTTCATGTAGTCCTGAAAATGACTGTCCATGATGCTCAAGAGATGTTCTCCAGATGCAATGCAAGTAGTTTTCTGGGGTGGCTTTAGGCATAGACGGCAAGCTAGAATCCCAAATCCCTTTGGTTTCCCACCTGCAGAACCTTGTGGTTGGTGGGCATGGCATGGAAGCGATATTATTCTTTCATAATGCGCCCTCCCTGTGACTCCATTTTCTACACTTAGCCTCTGGTGACAATGGCCAGGAGCAGAATAAAGCACAGTGCAGGCAGGGTATTTTCAGACTTCCGCTCCTTGATGAAGTTCCCGAAACAGAAACATGGATAGGATCGATAACATTGTCATCCCTGAAACAGGAGCAGAAGTGTAAAAATCATAATTCCCATGATGGGCCTTTTGGTGTCAGGGTGCCTTTAGCACCCACAATGGCGCCACTCCTCTCAAGACCGACAGCCACTGTGGACATGCAAGAGGGGTTCCGATTGGAGCCTCACTTCCATGTCGGACATGTTAGATTAGAATTCCTTTGAAAGAACGGGTTTAATGGACGGGGGTGTTCCGACTGGAGTCTCACTTCCATGTCGGCCATGTTAGATTAGTATTCATTTGATGAAAGAACTGTTGGGCGCTCGTTGTGAGCCCTTTTTCCAAAGAAGTACGTGCTATTAGCGCCCGGATGTAACCTTGGAGTGCTATTAGCCATAATGATGAGTTAACCGGGCAGTACCAGGTGGTAATGTCCCCGTGCCCTCATTATCTTAGTACGGCCGGGGTAACTCGTCATTATGGCTATAATAATCTTTACTTGTTTCATTTCCTGGGTGGTCCAGACTCCCAAAGTATCATAAGCAAGGTGGGACCTCATGACCAGCGCTCGGTATACGGTGGTCTCCATCAGATTCTCAGTGTAGAAGCTTCTATCCAGGTAGAGCCAAATACTTGTTTCTGCTTATCGCATGTCTCGTCAGTGGAAAACAAAAGTGTTTTCAGACAGGTTGGATACCAGCGCAGTGGAAACAACTCTGAGATGTCCTTGTGCGCCTGCGGCTGCACAAACAAGCTCAGACACCGCAAAGTTGAAATTCGAATGAACTGATTCTATCATAAAATAAACAAACATAAGCAGAGCCAATAGGTTTTGGTCGCCATATGCCACACACGGCCGCAAATGCCATAACAAACTTCATGCCATGACTGCAATCAAGTTCACACGATTTGAATTGACAACAATCATTAAACTACAAAACAGTCAAATACTTCATCCAAAAAGAGGCGCATGAAACAGCATCTGTCTGTCCCGCCTCAGACACCTGGCACACTTTAAGTTGCATTGAGAGCAGAGGCGACTCATTGCAATTAAAGCACAAGCAGAATATTTGTTTTTCATCAAATCAGAATGCCAGAAAAGATACACAAGAAGGGAATAAAGGCTTTTCATTAAGTGTAGTCATACTCATTTGCCCTCTACCACTATCCATACCAATAGTTTGTGCTCCACTAGGTTTTGCCAAAGCGATGCCTTTGAGGCGAATCCAAACATTATAACATTGCAGGAAGTTGCAGCACATAATGCTCTTAACAGCTATGGGGGATCTTATCTGACCAAACACGAATGGGTTTTCTCCTAACACCTTTGTGCACCACTAGAGCTATGAATTTTAGTCGTATACCGATTTAATTCTTATTAATACCCGGTGAGGGCGTGGCTTAGGCCTCCAAGCCCATGTGAAGGCTCAGAACGAGGGTTTTATCACACGGTATTGCCCCCGCTCCGAACCTCCTCCAAGCTGGAGGCTGCCATCTCCCCCGGATCAAGATAAGTGCGAACTCCACCATGCATCCCCTTCCCCCCACACACCTTTTCCACATCTCCTCTCCCCCACCCTGACTACCTGCGCTTCTTTTTCCTCCTGCGGCGCATCTCCCAACCGCCAATGGCCGCCCATGTACATGTAGTCCTTTCCCCTTATTCCATCGCAGCCATTCATAAGAGAAAACAAAATAAACAAACAGGTTGGCTGGCATGGAAAGGTAGAGGGGACTACGCGTAGGCCTTTCTCACCGTTCCATGTCGGCCATCTTGTTTGTTTATTTGTTTTCACTTTTGAATGGAACACATGGAAAGGGAATAGGGACTATGGTGGCCGTTTCTTTTTTCTTAAGTTGAGAAACGACTGCGTCCTTTGTCAATTCTCCGCTCAGGCTTCTACCTGGCCCGTGGTATTACATAGCCTGGTAAAGCCCACCTACCTCTGCTTGGGAAATGTTGCTGAAATAGGTAATATGGGTCCCATTCAGAAAGAAGTTACTATGAGCAACTTTGACTTACTCCTGACTTCACACTGGAGAGGACTGTGGGGTAAGTCAGGAGTAAGTCAGAGTTTCTCATAGTTATTTGTTGTGGCTCAAATACATTTGTGTAACTGTCATGATTAGGTCCTACATATAAACAAGGCGAGAATGGAGCTGTTTCGCAAATAGACACTGGAAAGGCCTGCCTTGGATTTAGCTGGGTAGTTGGGTAAATTGACATTTTGGGTCAGATTTGTTTTGATTAATAACCTATCAGCACTCTAACATGTTTTAGGAAATGGACATATTTGTGGGGCTTGAGGCAGAGCTGCTCTTGATTGCCCCCCTGTATATTTGCAGCCTTCTGGTTGTTAGAGGTTTCAAGTTTGCTATTGAGGTGCAACATAAACGGTCGAAGTCCTGGTGATACTGTGCATTGATCCCTAGTCCTCCTGCCGTGACATATCCCTGCAGTTTCGATAGGGAACCTAGGGGTGTCAGAAGAAGGCTATGATGTGGTTGCCATAGATACCACACACATGAGTTATAAGTTATAACAAGTGTATAGATATGGAAAATGGCGGCCATTTTTGAAATGCAACATATTTGCGTTATTAATGGGCAACGTGCAACGCCAATGAAATGTTTGAGAAACCTTCCTCCAATGTATATTTTAAAATGCAATCAAGTCTATTTCTGAATGAAAAACACATTTAATTTATCATTTGTAAATAACTAGACCTCCCATATCAGAATTGTCAGTTAACCAGACTGACAGAATTGGTTAAACGTTTTTGATATCACTAGATCTAAAGCAAAAATTAAATATTGTTGACCCAATTCAACCCAATAATCTTTAAGCTATATAAGGGGTAAAGGACCCCCTTCCATAGATGAGTACCCTGGAAGGGGGTGCTGACCAATCAGGAAGCTCGTAACGTGGGCTTTATTGTCTGGTACAAGCCTGCGATCCAACCAGCCTGGGTACCCAGCGCCCCTTTCTCTTCCCGTCCCCGCCCCATTACCCTTCACCTTAGCATCTGTGTAGTTTTCTACATGGGTGCCAATAGTGACTTTAAAAAAAAAATAAATATTAAAAAAACAGAAGTTACCTTTCGCGGCCCTGTGCCATGCAGTGCTGCTGTCCCCTCAGTCCGTTTTCACGTTGATGACATCACATTCATGAACAGTGAAAATGGACTGAGGTTTACAGCAGCACTGCACACGTCGGGCATAGGTGCGCAGGAAAGGTAAGTTTCTTTTGTTTTGATTTATAAGAAGAAAATATTAGCACCCGTATAGGCAACTACATGGGTGCAAAAAGCGATATGCCCCTCGGTGGCGGGCGGACCCTGTCGTCCACCTTCAGGGTGCGAATAAGTAATAACAAGACCATTCTTGCTCTCTCGTGTTAAACCCCAGCAGTGCACACAGTAACCATACTTCCGTTAATAATTCCTTATCAGTTAATTGCTGCAAAGTGTCACAGAAAGTGATTTTACAAAATAGGAATGTGCACCTCTTGCCACAGCATTACCTGAGGGCCTCAGTGACAGTTGGAGTTCTGCTCTTTTCAGCTCAAGCAGCTGGAATTGTGACATCACAACTGAAGTGTAATAACTGACATCAGAGCAGTAGTGCTGCCATTTTCATATTACAAGTCAGTTGTGAGGACCTCCCTCGTTTCTAATAAAATTTTTTAAAAAAACATATGTCAATGCATTTGTAGTGGTATTTCAGGCTGCCATGTATTACAAGGGGACTCTGAGGCATAGCAAAGTCCACCAATTCCATTCCTGTCAGAGGTTAAAAGCATGCAAGATGATAATGCTTGCTAAGCTTAGGCTTATATTTCTTGCCTCATTCTCCAGGGCTTTGGAATAGGTGGAACTCTTGGCCAGGCTTCCAAGTTGAATAATTCATTGTGCAAGCTTGCCTTGCTCAACATCCGGAATTATTGTTTCACATCACAATCTAGAAAGATGATATAGGAATACCCTGCAGCTGCAGTGAGAGAGACAATTCCTCTCAATCAGGGCTAATGTCGGAATGCTCGCCTTGGAAGGAAGACGACACATAGCAACACAGGTTTCATCCCCGGTCTGCGCTTAGAAACCTCTGGGTATTAAGTGCATTATAAATAACCTATCATAGCATGACATAAGTATACGACTAGGCAGCACCCATCAATAGGGCAAAGTGGGTGGGCTTCATACGACAGCAGATAATGTTTAATACAATTATTTATCAGGAAATATTGAAGAATAATAACAATAACAGTGCACAGATCTGATCTTGGAAATGCGAGGCCTCTAATATCAGTTGAACGATACTTGCTTAAAGCTGATGCTACTATGTTGCACATATATACATTGATACTGAAACGGAAAACAGGCACTTTGTGGATCAGTGTTATCCAACTCCAGGCCCTGAGGGCCGGAAACAGTTTGGATTTGTGGGATATCCCTCATTAGTATTCAAGAGATACATTTGCATACAATGAGTCTAAATGTATGCACATTTCACCTCATGAGTATTAATGAGGGATATCCTGAAAACCCTTGGCCCTCAAGGCCTGGAGTTGCGAAACCCTGTTGTAGATAAAGAGGTTTGCTAGGCATTTAAAGAATTTAAGACTACAATTGGTAAGCCACAAGAAGTGAGTGTAGATTTTAGTAAATGGATGATATCCAACTGAATCGGGAAAATAGACACAAGCATCAAGCTGGCACCAGCCCTGCACATAGGGTGTTCCCATGATCTAAATTAGATCACTTAGCTGGTAGATCAATTATTTTAGGTCCAAAGCAGACAGTAGTCTGGAACCATAGCATGCTCTAAGATCTTTTAGAAGTAGTCAGTGTTTGTAGTCTGTGTTTGGTTATTCAGCGTGCCACACAGCATAACCTTTATTCAATCATGGGGAATAACTATCGCTACCATTTCAAAAAATGACAGGTTTTTTTCTGTTCATCAATGAATAAGCACGTATTAATCATTGTAGGGCACATTTTGAGCCTAAACTAAGCCCATACTGGTCTGGTACATAATCCTAAAGATTTACCGGTAACAGATTTGCATTTTTCATAGGCGCTACCTAATAACTAAAACAAATACATTACATTGACAGCACTAGACCATTTCCGCAGAGGCAAGTTTTTTCGAGGCACATTAGTTCAAATGTTATTTTTTTTACTACATCTCACTGCAAATTTAGATGGGGGATTTTATTTAGGTATTTATAACGCTGGGGCAGATTTGGAGGGGCTGCGGGTTGGTCTCCCCTTGTATTTTCTGCAGTGAAATGTGGTAAAACAAATAGAAGAAATGGTCCTAAAGCAAATTGCTGCAAGGAAACGTCATAAATCTGCATCGCCAAGACTGCTAGAAGGAAAAGGATTGCATAGTGTGCAATAGTTGGCCAGAAGAAGTTACAATATCTAAGTTGGGACTACATAGCTGAAATTCTTGTCAAATATATGTATAAATACAATTATATTCTAGCAAAAGTGGACAGTTTATAGTACTCCCAAATGAGCAATTGTACGTAGAGTGATTGGCTATATGAGAAGGCCTAAACGGATCTCGGAAGCAAGTGGGCTCTGTACATAAGACGCACACCCAGGTGGGTACAAATAACGGTGCTGAGATATCAAAGTAGCTGGGCTAGATACAGGGGACTGTAGGGGGTCGCTCCAGATGGGAAGAATTAGGGTTGAGTGGAGTAATGAGCGATTAGCAAGATGTTATTTAAAGGGTAGGGTCTCCAGGTCATTCACAAAGTGTAGGATGGAGGAGGGGGCAGTCTTCTGTGCATTAGTAACTTTTTCCAGAGACAGGGTGCGTACCAGGAAGAGGCCTGCTTACTGTTTCCACCCTCTTGCAGTTCTTTATTTCCACCATGGCAATGTTGTGGCTTCTGGTGGGGCCCGGCCTCAGCCAAGTAGAGTAGTGTTTTGGTTGTGACTTCTTTTATCAGTGGTGCATGCAGCATTGAACATGATGTGTGCTTGAAGGGGTAGCCAGTGCAGCTCCTTGAGGATGGTGGTGAATTGATTGAATTTTCATAGTCCTGTGATAGGACATGCTGCAGTGCGATGGACGGCTCTCAGAGGTACCAAGATGGCAGCCACTATTTATCCCACACCAGCGATTACACACGATTCTATTATTGCATTGCGATTCCTGATGAACACCTTCTTTATAGAAGTTCTGAAGCTGATACCCACTTCCGCTCATCCACATCCATGGTTGTGATCTTTTCGAATCTTTGGATGGGAGGTGAAAGGGATTTTTCTGAAATAAGGCACTCCTCACCAGCTAAGACTATCTTGTTAATTCGACTGAAAATCTTCTGCTTTCTTTCAATTTCCACTTTCATCTGGCAGAGAGTGCATGATGTGATGTCTCTCTGGAACTGGATGGCTTCAAATTAAGCACCCCAGATAGGGCAGCTGTTTCTAAGGATGTGTAGATTTGCATATTCCTGTAAAGTTTATATATCATGCATATGGCTGTGGGCTACTTTAGGGTGAAGATGAAAAGATAATGTCCTTCTGCAAGGTACATGGTGGTTACATATTAACTAGGAATGGTTTCCATCGATTCAATTACTGCACTGAAAAAATATCAATTGAGATTTTAAACAGTGCATATGTATCATGTATACAGTTTCTGAGCCATCCAAGCCATATGCCCCTTTTACGCAATTGACAGGCATATGATTTTGTATTTGTATTTTATTTGTTTGTAATAAACCGCTTTACACCAAAGCACTGTACGTAGGATCAAGCAGTACATAAAATGAGATTTAACAAAGACTTAGCAGCCAAATTAACCAGAGGGAAGTAAGTAGGACTTGAGAGAGTCACGGAACAAGGAAAACACAGCGATAGAGCGAAGAGAAAGGGTTCGAGCATTCCAACGCTGTGGAGCCAACAAGGATGTTGGTGCATTTGCGTCTTTGGTGGAACTTGTCACATTTTCTCTAGGTTCAGGAGGATGTGTACTTAGCAATACTTCTTTATTTCTATCAATATTATTTGACTACTGCGATCAACATGATGCTTAGTGCCTCTTAACTATCACTTGCTTTTATACTTTAGTTGCTAGGTATAATCCCTTGATAACATTTTTATTTTCTGTTGATTTATAATCATGTCAAATGTAAAGGGTATTTTTTTACAAAGTTTTGTTAATCCCAGCATGGCATTTGCATGGTATCCTAAACCATTTTCTGTATTTCCCACACGCTCAAAATTGTAATGGGAAAGCCATGCAAATACGCTTTAAAGCCTAACACATTTAAGTGGATTCATAGCACAGTGTTCAAATGCATTATTGGCAATTAAAATCAAACAGCTATTATGCAGAATGAATAGATACAACTATGCTGTAATTTTATCAAAATACATATTCTGTCATGTATAATTGACACTGCAGGCACTCAATGAGATGAAGTATTCCACGTGTTCAGTTTGTGTTTTTGTCATTACTCTAGGCTATAATTAGATCTGAAGGTGTCATCCTTCCCTTCAGGTGGTGGTTATGTTTGTAGTACCTGTTTACACAGGAAGTACATGACTGATTTTGTTGTATGCCTTTTTTCTATTGAATTCGATGAATTCAAACATAATTGACATTAAAGAAGCAAATCCACAGCACCAATTAGGGAATTAGCAGAGAAAATCCTGCACATTTTATGTATGTTCACTTCAACTTACCTTAGACTTGAAATTAATCATATTATGAAAAAGAAACTCTACACAAAAAGAGAAGTATAATACAGAAAGTATGATCACTCCATACAAAAAGAAAAGTATAATACAGAAATCATGATCACTGTTAGGAATTTATAAGGTGGATACAACATGTTTGCCTTGGAGAGAGTTACTGTAAACATTAGGTAAGGAGTGTATGCATTTATATGAGAAAATATGGCAAGATATAAAACTTCCCAATGTAGAAGTTATGGGAATCTCTCTTCGTTCAATCGATTGGGTCAGGGAGAAAGCACTAAAAATCTCATTGTGCTTTTTTGGAAAACATGCGACTTAACAGCTTTGGGATCAACTATTTCATGTGCTATGTAGTCATGCAAAAAGAACACATATAATAAAGGTCAGTTGCGGGTGAAAGTAGGTTAACCAATGAGAATTTACAGTATTGAAAATCATCGTTCCCTGAAGATGAAGACTAAATTAGCTACGATTAAACTTTATGTAACTTCATTTCCATATGTAAAAGATTGCATATGTATAGTATTGGCCTACCTTCCAGAGAGACGAAATATGTCCACAGTTGCAACTAGACTTGACGGTCAATAGGTTTTGGTTCCAATACTGTAGGGAGAGGCAAAATGGCTGTCATTATAACTTGGAAACAGGGGATGAGCAGGAGTTCCCTCATATTGGCCCTCATTCCAACCCAGG
Source organism: Ambystoma mexicanum (assembly GCF_040938575.1). Classification (NCBI taxonomy): domain Eukaryota; kingdom Metazoa; phylum Chordata; class Amphibia; order Caudata; family Ambystomatidae; genus Ambystoma; species Ambystoma mexicanum. The sequence continues at coordinate 127,169,423 of NC_090935.1, read as the reverse complement.
CGTTAAGGGTTTAACGGCGCCATCAGCGCCGTTAACCCTTAACGCCTGATTTCCACCTTAACGCCTGCTTTGGCAGGCGTTAAGTACCAAGGCGCTAAGTGTCCTAGGCGCTAATTACGGCACCATAATTTACGGTGCCGTAATTAGCGGATTCCCCACTCCCATTATGCCCTATGGGGCAAAAATGGGAATGGGGGAGGGTAAATGGGGATTGGGGATTTACCGCCCCACTCACCTTGGAATGGGGCGGTAAATCCGCCATCCACCATGGTGTAAACAGAGTTTACACCATGGTGGTAAAGTAGGGAACTTACCACCTGGGTTGGAATGAGGGCCATAGTCTCTTGTGGATTTTCATTATATAGGCTCTAAAAGTATGGTGTTAATACATGCAATGGCTGATTTTGCTGTGAAAAGTCATTTGCTTTCAATTTATTTATGTAAAATCTTTTCATAGTTAATACCATTTACAGTTGTAGGTTTTCAATGTTTTTTGTTTTTCTTTTTTTAGTGTCACTGCTTCACATTTAAGCTAAAACTCGTAGCATTGTTTCCAGCTTTTTACAGATTCAATTTAGAGGCAATCATGGAACGTGAAAGTCATGCATGGTAACCTTGATTGGCAAGTCTTAAGATTCCTATTGAGCCACAATTGCAAATAGCAAGTTATTATGAGCGTACCAGTCATACCAGTCATTCTCTTTTATTTCTGCTTTCCTCATGTCTCCATTCCTCCATGAGGCTGTTGATGAATATTAAGGCACACTGGGGTATCGGGCATTCAACACGTCAATGTTCTGATCAGTGACCACCATGCTATGTATGTGTGGGGGGCACAATTATTGATGTAAGGGTGTATGACCCAGTGGCACAGATATAAGGCAGCAAAGTCAAGGGGCTTGAGGGATCGGATAGTCTATTCCTAATGGACCACGGCAAGATGGATAGCAACGGGCAAAGTTTCAACGAGTAGTCCTACAATAAAGGTTTCAAATGAGCCAGGACGTGTAGCAGTCTCGAAGACCTATGAGGACCTATGCTCCGAGGAAAAGTGGTGGAGGGGATACGTGTTGCTTCTTTAGTAAATACACATCTCCAGTCCAAAGGATGATCCACAGCTTTGAATCTACAAGAGGGAGTAGTCCGAAAGGAGCTGCCCTGTGTAAAGTAGGTTGGGGTAAGGATTCTGACTAATTACTGTGTAATAGAATAAATCATAAAAAAATCGTAGAGGTTTTTGTTGTAAAGCTTTGTGTATAATATAAACCACACATAGATCACCCATGAATGAAAATAAAACAAATGTATGCAGCCAACTCATTGGTGTAGCTCGTTTTGGCATACTCTCTTCTACCCCGATGTGGTATGAAAACATAAACATAACTATAAAGATATGATTAATGAAAAAGAAAGAAATGTATGCAAAGTGTCATGGCATGGCAAAGGTATGTGAGCACATTTTACTTAGAAGTGAAAATAATTTCAGTAGTGCACATTTTTAGAACTATGGTTTGAATTTTTAAGAATTTGTGAGGTGCAGTCCATATAGTAATTCAAACCTATGAAAGGCTTTCTGGAAAGCTGTGGCCTAGCAAAATGCTAAGCATTTACTTATTTAAATAGATATGTCTTAAGAGATTTTCGAAAGCAATATAATTATGAGATGTTGCCGTACGTGCCAAGGTAAAGTCTTGCAAAGCCTGGGACCGTGGACTGAAGTCGGTCGCCTCTGGGGGAGAAGCGCCATGAGAGTACAACAAGCAGCAACTTGTCAGAAGAATGGAGAGGCCTGCTTGACAAGTACCACTTCAGTTTGTCAGCAAGATATGGGGGTGCAAGTTTGTCCGAACATCTAAACATATTAAAGTAAATTCTCGCCTTCACCGGGAGCCTGTTAAAATATTAGCATAAGCGGGCATAGTTGTTCTTTTCGAGACTTTGAAGATTAGCCGAACTGCGGCATTCTGAGCTCTCTGCAGTCAGGATAGTTGCTTCCCAGGGCGACCTGCGAGTAAACTCTAGATTGAAGCTTTAAGATATATAGGACGATGCATGTCCATGCAAGGCCGCAAAGGGGTCTACAGATCAACAGTGTGCAAATTCTTGCAGTTGAATATGCCTCCATAGAACATGGACCAGTACACAATGGAACGTCAGAGTCTGGCAGCCACATACCAGCAAGATTCTAGTGTGTCTCTAGAGCACCACTGGTTAGCCTGTCACACCCAATATGTTCCGGCTTACCTAGCTTCGGACCCATCACCATCAGCCGTTCTAGCTTGAGCTGATGGGATTTCTAGGCCAGAGCATACGGAGGGTTCCAGGTTGGCTCTAGAGCAGGGAGTATGCAACCTTTGGCTCTCCAGATGTTTCGATCTCCAACTCCCATTACACCTAACAAGCAAAGTCAATCCTGACGGACTATGCAGAAAACAATCTGGTGAGCTACAGGTTGGGGTGGTAGGTGGGAGCGTTGGACCTAGGGGGAGAGCGGAGTATGGAGGGAGAGGTTTTCTCTGTCATGTATTGCAAAATGTTAATAAACAAATCTTTGAAAAAAAAGAGCATGTGCAAATCAGCCACTTATTTGAGTGAAATAATTGTTTTAAACACAACTGCTGAGTTGGTTGAGACCGCGGGTAAACAAGCGGCTATAGTAAGGAAGGTGGATATTTCATACGTTGGCTTTGAAATATAATTTGGCACAGCTCAACGCAAATGATCACTCATTAAATGCCATCAAATGAACTAATAATATTTCATGAGTCTGATTTTCGAGAAAAGGGATTTAACGTTTGCAGACGCGTGGGGCATGTAGGGCGGCAGCAGGAGGACACATGTATCGATATTAGCTCCGGTCCAGTTTAGAGTGTTCAGCGAGGAACCAGAGCCACATGCCATAAACCTATCATCCTTATTGTTGAAATCTAGGAGGAATATTGTACACAGGATAGAGAGCCCATCGTGGAGAGAACTGGATGCACTTTCCAGTGGGGTGGGGGGGCAGACATTCTGGATGACGATTGTGATAGAATGAATGTGGTGAAATGATGAGGCTTCGTTCCTCAACAGTGCAATTTTTAATTATGCATCATAGCCCTCTCCCGCGGGCCATATTGGGCAGTAATGGCTCGGAAGTGTTATCGCTAACTCTGGTACATTAACTGACTTTGGGGCTCACAGAGTGGGTATAAAGGCTATTAGTACTACCCCCAGCCATGCTGCACATGCATGACCGCCCAATCGCAGTGAGAAGTGAGAAAGGAGTGGGGGGAGCAGAATGCATCACCAGCATAAGTGATCCAGCGACTTGTGGGAAAGGAGGAAGAGCACTGCTGCTGAGAAAGAATGGAACCTTGAGTGAGGGAGCAGAGCAAATCCAAAAGAGAGGAAGGACAGGAAGTGAACGACAGAGACAGGGAGAACTCAAGGTGAGGAGCAGCTGACTAGTTTATGACGTATTGGTGCAGACTGACCAATGGGAGTGCAGATTCACCAGGGTGTGGGTGTTAATAATAAAGATTAAGGTGGTGCACATCTAATTGGCCAAAAGCAAGTTGAACATTTTTTGGGACAAAAATCAACTACGCTGGTGAATTGTGAATGACCTCAATTTTCCCCAAACGCCTGCCCTGACAAAATGTAAAGAGGAAGCAATTTGATGGCAAAATGCATAAATTCGCTAAAGTGAAATACATGCTTCCTTTAAGAAAGAAACAACTTTTCATAGAATCAGTTGATAGTTTTATAGATGGAGCAATGCTGGCCACAAACATGGATGAATTCACTAAAACAGAATCATATTACTGGTGCAAATCTCAATCCACTGGTACTTAATGCCATTTGCTTTGCACACAACAACATGTTCATTGAATGTTGACCCTGATTCTCTTTTTGCTTCTCATGGAATAGAAAACCAAAATGTCTGCACGCCCCCCAAAAATTGCTTCACTCAGACTGCAAACGGTACATTTGTGATACTTTCTGGTTATTGATGACGGGTGTTACGATCAATGGTGCTCGTAGTTGTGATCTTAGAAAGAAGGCGTGGTTTGTATGTATCCTCCCAGACACCTGCCCGTGCCTTGTTAGTTGCATGTAGCTCTCTTTGAAGCCTTAGTTCGTAGTCATTTCATATTGGCTTCATAGAAAGCCAACTCAAGTCATACTTGACAGTGAGAGCGAAAAAAGATGTGCTGCACCAGCACACCTGCAATATCTTCTGAAATAATTTGGAAATGTGCAATTGGGTATAGAAGGGAATGATACATTTTGAATCAATTTTCGTTGGGGTTTAACCGTGAATATTTTCAATTGTCTCAATGACGGCTCAGAACCTTCAAAAGTTATGCTAATTGTACAACCGTATTCAAATGAACCCAAGTGGTGGGTTCATGCATATGTACATATATCCTTATGTTTAGTAGTAGGCTTTTCTTTCGGATGTCGAACTCCCCTCCGCTGCTGGGAGGATAATAGTAGTTGTTGTAGCGCAGCAATCGACACAGAGAAGAAGATTTTCGGGGTTCCAATGAGAAGAAGTAGGAGGAAGCCTGCTTGAGCCAAGGTATGGATTGTGAGGGAAGGGCACTAGAAACTAAAAAAGGATGAGTCAGTGTATAGTTGGCGGGAGGTGGAGGCCTGCTGGGCGCAGGCATGCAGGCATGGATTGTGAGGCAAGGGCGTTAGAAGCTAAAAAAGGATGAGTCAGTGTTGGCGGGAGGTGGATGCCTGCTGGGCGCAGGCATGGATTGTGAGGAAAGGGCACTAGAAACTAAAAAAGGATGAGGCAGTGTATAGTTGCCGGGAGGTGGAGGCCTGCTGGGCGCAGGCATGGATTGTGAGGAAAGGGCACTAGAAACTAAAAAAGGTTAAGTCAGTGTATAGTTGCCGGGAGGTGGAGGCCTGCTGGGCGCAGGCATGGATTGTGAGGAAAGGGCACTAGAAACTAAAAAAGGATGAGTCAGTGTATAGTTGCCGGGAGGTGGAGGCCTGCTGGGCGCAGGCATGGATTGTGAGGAAAGGGCACTAGAAACTAAAAAAGGATGAGTCAGTGTATAGTTGCCGGGAGGTGGAGGCCTGCTGGGCGCAGGCATGGATTGTGAGGAAAGGGCACTAGAAACTAAAAAAGGATGAGTCAGTGTATAGTTGGCGGGAGGTGGAGGCCTGCTGGGCGCAGGCATGGATTGTGAGGAAAGGGCACTAGAAACTAAAAAAGGATGAGGCAGTGTATAGTTGCCGGGAGGTGGAGGCCTGCTGGGCTCAGGCATGGATTGTGAGGAAAGGGCACTAGAAACTAAAAAAGGATGAGGCAGTGTATAGTTGCCGGGAGGTGGAGGCCTGCTGGGCGCAGGCATGGATTGTGAGGAAAGGGCACTAGAAACTAAAAAAGGATGAGGCAGTGTATAGTTGGCGGGAGGTGGAGGCCTGCTGGGCGCAGGCATGCAGGTGTGGATTGTGAGGCAAGGGCACTAGAAACTAAAAAAAGCTGAGTCAGTGTATAATAGCTAGGATGTGGAGGCCTGCTGGGAGCCAGATGGCTACGAGTACCGGAAGTGGGAAAAGCTTTGGATAAAAACGCTATATAAGCACTGCAAATAAATAAATAAATACCAGAGGTGAGAGGTCGCTGCTGCAGGTGGGGAAGGGAGCACCCGAATGGGGCAATGATGTGGAGAGTGACTTTAAACCGTTGACCTTTACCAGAAGTAATGCTGGGAGTTTGTTGATGAGTGGCCTGAAGGCCACACACCAGGGCACTAACACTAACTGAGCAACAGCTGTCCTTTGTTGAAGTGTCTGGGGATCTTGATAAATTCAGGTCCTTCAGTTTTGTTGCAACTTTTAAAAGAAAATATTTATTTTGTTTTTGTATGTAAAATATATTACAAGTGTGTCAAACGCCTTAAAAAATACTTCATCGATCTATGCAATAACATAAGCATTTATTTTAGGTGATGTATGAACATTCTGAATTTTATTTGTTCAACTATTTATGCTGCATTTGTGTATTCTTCGGTTCACGGGGAAAGGAGGACTGCTTGGGGGTCATTTGCTCATTGCATGCAAGGGGCCACCAACATTTGCACTTAAGCGCTGAGGGCCATCTGCATGCAATTTTAAACACCCACAAAGCATAGTGCAGACACGGAGGCTTGCACCTGGCGACCCACCTGTACGCTGCACTATGACTCACTCTTTTTGAATGGATACATAGTGCCTGCAAATGATGCGGGGCGGGCGGCAGTTCTTAATGTATTCCCAGGGATTCAGCCTTCTGGTAGCAGGTGCCAAATGGAGCCTGGTTGCATGAACATTTTCATGTAGGCGCAAAACAAAGTGCTAACAAAAGATGGAGGGGGCAAGCACGGTGGAGCGGTCCACCTTGTCCGAGCACCAAAATGGGCTGTATCAGGAAATGGACGCATAAAAGTACCTCGCTTTTACGCCCCCATTTTCCACTCCCGCCGATTGTGAAATGACTCCCTTTTGCGACTCCCTTTGTTGGTCTGGGCTGGCCCTTGTTGCTGTATGCCAGGATTGTGCCCTTTATTTTATTTATTTATTTATAAAGCGCCAACAAACCCATGGGCATTTGGGCGCATAACATTGATTATCGAGACAAGCAGAACCAACAAGACCGGTTTATTGTGGCCTCGGAGTGATGCTCCGAATAGCAGGGAACGGTTCATAGGTTTGGCTCATAACGAGCATAGAGCTCGGCCTTGGGCTTTTTACAGGAAACCGTTCACGTGCGGCTATGATTTGGCGCTATTAGGAAACCTTGTCAGGGTGCACAGAAGGCAGAGCTTTGCTTGCAGGAAGGGGGCATCTTTGACAGCAGGCCAGTGAGTGTGCCCTTAAACCGGAGGAGTTTACCAGACATCCCAGTTTTCCTCGGACAGTCCCGGGAAATCGCCCTCCGTCCTGGGAGTTTTTTTATTTTATTAACCCCGTCCTGGGATTGGGAGGGTGGGTGTTCATTACGGTCCCTGTTTTTGCCGGGACTCGATTTCGAAATCCTGAAATCGGGCCCGGTGCGACTCTTCCTGCACATCAATGGGGGCGTGAATGCTTTTTACACCCCCATTTCCTCTCCTTCCCGACCACTCTCCTCCAATGAGAGGTGTGTGCCTGTGAACACACGGCCACCATAACCGGCAACAGGTCAGCGACATAGAAGTAGAACTACCATTTTAATTGTGTTTACTCTAGTCTTACTTCTATGTCGATGGCCTGTCCCGTTTTTTCTTTTTTTTTATCTGGTCACCCTATAGTAGGGTGTTATTTGTAGCACTTCATACTGGATTGCTCTCACTTCTAAGCACTGTAGTTATATTGATTTTAACCAATTTAACAATGTTCAACTTATTGACCTAAGAAGAATGCAGTGATGAGTTGTTCAACATTGTGACATGTAGCCAGGCCCCATGTCCTAGGCGAGTGCTACTGCCTAACAGTAGAGAATCCCAGGGTGTATCTATAGTAGAAGAGACCCACTAGGTGATCCTACTTGTACAATCAGTAATTGAATCCTGCTGCTTTAAGCACTTTATGCAGGGGAGGACACCCTCCTCCTGTCCACTGGGCTCCAAGCGTGTCCTCGTCCACAAGAAAGACTTCAGTTCCCAGAGGGACAAGGCGAGGTATCCCTGGAAGCGCTTTGCTGACGACATTAACACTTGAAAACAGATCGGAGTTGGAGTCTCTGCAGCACTGGGACACTAGCAGGCGATTGTCTCGGCGAGCCCTGCCCGGGTTATTGTGCCTACAGAAATGCAAATGGCCGCGCCATTGGCTTGGGCCAGTGTCTTTATATAGACCTGTCAGGACCCATCTCTCAGCGTCACTGTCTGATCTAAAGGTCCCTGCATAAAGAGGCCGGTTCACTGGAGGGGTGCCCAGAGTTGGCGACCTCCATCACCCTGCCAGGCCCTGCTTCAGAGCGACATGGGAGGTAGGGTGACAGGGCTCTCTTAATTGTCGGATGCCTGTTAACTGGTTGCTGTTTATGCTGCGTTGGCTTTTATGGTGGGTGGGAGGATGGAGCCATGCATGTCGCATTGCTGCTACTAGGATTTATAATTCGGACCCCTGTGCTGTTGCTTGCAAAAAGTAGTGCCTCTTTTGAAGCCCCTCACATTCTGGCGCCTGGGATAATTAAATATAAGTTTATCAGGAGCCTGGGCCTAAGCGTTTAATAAAAAGTGTGCAAGTAAAACATTCAATGGCTTGGCATCCTGGCCAAAGGTCACGTGAACTGGTACTGACGGGCCTTTTGGTGTGTGACCTCACTTGGCAATGCGATTGTAACACAACACACAGAACTCGACTCCCCGTTCTGATCTGCTTCACCCTAACTGCAGTGAACAGTGTGTTTACCCCCTATCGTACCCACGCGCACATCTCTCACCCACAGTCCAGGTTGCTGATGCGCATGCGTCTCCTGTGGTGTGTGTGTGTGTATAGGATGCACAGTGTGAGAACACTAGCTCACAATTAACTGAGCACTTGACAAAAAAAACCGGATAATTCAGAGAAGGACAGGGGGGTGAGAGTGGGAAAAGGAGGGCCTTGTCGAGGGGTCAGTGGGCGACTTCTTAAGTGTTGTGCTGGGATTGTGCAATGACTATGTGTCACAGCGACTGCTCACTCCATGCACCGTTCCAGTTTGTCGTTGGGTGAAATATGTCAGCCAATGACACACACATGTGTTTTAATGTTGCATCCAGTTAATTGATAGTAGCTGTAGCATCCATCGCGTGACCTGTGCAGGGCTGACTATAACACCAACCCCCACTGCATCAACGTCCCCATTGCGCCCAGGCACGGATGTGTGCCGCATCACCTTTCAGTTATGGTCCTGGAATTTACACTGTATTTATGTGTTATTAATGTTACAGTGTGTTCAGTGCCTGTGTGCCACGTAGAGCCATGTCAAATAACTGCTCTTTAAAGTAATCGTTCAGGGTGAGTGGGGGCATAATGTGATTAAAAGGTATATCATCCCAGTATCGGCACACAGATTAGAATACATTGCTATCAATTATTGAATTGCCAGTAGCTCACTTCTAGGTGCCGTTTCTGGGGAGAGATCTACATATCTGTTAGGTGGGTCTCCCATGCACCCTCTCTTGTCATTTGAAGCTTCTTTAGGCAAGAGCGTCAGTAGAGTAAATGGTTTATGCAAGACTAACTCGTATGTTTTCCCTTAGACTGTGTTTTACTTATTTATTTATTTATTTCATTTATAAAGCGCACATACAACCCGGAGGCATTGAGGCGCAAATTTTTAATGTGTTACTTTATAATCCTTTAAATCCACCTTAAACTTGAGAATGACATGGCTCCATTTGTGAAATTGTAATGAAGCTTTTCAAGAGGAGATTTTAATCCTGCCGCACGGTGGTTGCGCTCACCGTGTGCACGTTATGCGAATTAAACAAATCCTCCTGCAGGAGTTAGGACTGAGATCACTGACTCACAGCAATGTAAGGGAGGTTATCATGGCAATCCCTCATTCAACACGACCTCACCATGCAGTAGAGCCCTGGCCTCAAACTGCTGATCTCCAGCGCCCTCTAAGGCACCCCCCATTCTGTGTGATCCAATCTCTCAACAAACTTTCACAAGCTTAGATCATTGAGCCTCTCTTGTTCTGAGCCCACTTCATCCTTCTGACACCAGCAGCTTGCTCTCGCTAAAAAATAGAGACCGACTCTAATCCCCAAACCTCGTCTTCAGATTTACCCTAACTCAGTAACACTAGCTCCACCTACAACGTTCACCAATCCCTCTGCCCCTAAACCTTTGACCATAAGACCATTCCCAAACGGCCAATCCCCCGTCCATTTTTCGACATCTTTGACATACTCTAGAACAGGGTTCTCCATCTCCAGGCCTCAAGGGCTGGAAACCTGATGGGTTTTCATGATATCCCTCATTAATATTCATGAAGGAAAATGTGCACTCATTTGGAATCTGTGTATGCAAATTTATCTCATGAATATTAATGAGGGGTATCATGAAAATATGACATGGATCCGGCTCTTGAGGCCTGGAGTTGGACAACCCTGCTCTAGAAGAATCTAGCCTAAGTACCTCCATAAACACCTGCAAAGCAATCCTCCACATTTGCCTTGCACCTTCTTACCTCGCTTCAGGCCTCAAGACCATAACATGTCTACCTCACTGCAGCTGGACTTATTCAGTGCGATATCATAGTTCATAATTCAGGGGAGCTGGCAGCTATTTACCTCCTGCTAGTAGCCTAGAAGAGCCTGCTTAACTTGACTACAACAGCTACTAGGAACCTTTGACTGCCCAGACCAACGGATGTTCAACACACCCACCTACGCAAATATAAATGCGCATTGGTACAATGCGTACAAAATTCATAGTTTGAAAATATGAATAGCAAATCTTTATTTCCTAAAAAATTTAAAAAACAAAATTTGCTATGATACATACAAGAATACAAATATTCAAAAAACAAATGTAAAAACACAGAGACTAAACAAACACACTAAAGCTACAGTGTAAACAATCAGGCAGATGTGCAAAATATGCAAAAAAGTGACTTGTGTACTCACGAGGTAGGAATAGGCTGTAATATATCAAACCTGAACAGTGTCGACATCGTCTATCTTTTAGGATCTTGAGATATTATGACTCAATGTAACACGTTTTTGTACAACTGCCTTTGCAGGTCAGCTGAGAGTTGGCAGACACTGAACTGCAAAGGCAGAAGTAAAAACCATGATTGTTTACACTGAGTGCCCGATTCATGGATTTTATTTGCACGGATCAACGTGACTTTGCACTGCTGAAAAGTAACTTTGCACTGCCGACACAAACCCTGATTCATGGAACTGTGCAACGTCTATTTTTGCCATGCATAGTCTCTGCAAAGTCATGGAGTACTGCAAACATTACTTTGTACTGCCTTTGAACAGCAAAAATGCACTTTGCACAGTTCCATGAATCAGGGTTTGCGTCAGCGGTGCAGTTACTTTTCAGCAGTGCAAAGTCACTTTGAACCATGGAAAAAATTCCATGAATCGGGTGTGCTATGTTTCCTGTGTTTGCTTTGTCTCTGTCTTTTTATATTTGTGTATGTATTATAGCCATTTTTTGTTTTTTTTAAATATTTATGAAATAAAGATTTGCTATTCATATTTTCATCATATTTCAAAACTATGATTTTTCCACAGCTTGTTTCTCACCCTGTTAAACCTTCTATTCCTGCCACTGTAAAGGTTTACTTTTCTCACTCCCTACCCTGTGATTTTGTTGAGAAGGTACATTTGCGACGTGCTATGTACTAGCTCGTAGCCAATGGTTAATGCTGGAGGCCCAGGAACTGCTTTTAGTTCCTGCTTATCAAATCTTAATTTCGATCCCTGGTAATGTACGGTTAGCTTTTGAGGTACAACCATCCCTCCTTGGCGCTTGATGGAAGGAGCATCTATGCACTTCTAATGCATGCCTTCTTCTGCAGCCAGTGCACCATATTTCTGGGTGAAATGCAGGTGCACTGCTTCTGTGGCTCTCCATTGATTTGTGTTAAGCATCTCGAGTTTCCTTTAATGAAAATGGCAAAGGGGAATTCTCTTCTGACTTGCATTGATCTCTTTTGATTTCTATTGGAAATAGTGTCCATGACTGGCCAAGTGTTTTCTAAACCATCACAGCCACATTTGAGTCGAAGCAAACATGTATGTGCTTTAGTCAATATATGAGTATGTTCACCCAACCCCGATGAAGAGTCCCACGGAATCTTAAAACCTTTCATAATCGTGTCTAGGACTGGACCCGGATATCATTGGGATGACCTGGGCACTGCCCTCCTTGACCCTTTAAGTATTCTCCCCATTGCCTACTGGCAAGTAGAGTAGCTTGAACTTCGCATTTACGTTTAAGAACAAGGGAAATGTATGAGCTATATGGAACCATTGACCAAACCCTATTGAAGAATCGTGCAATGTCTTACCAGCATAACACCATTAAGAGTTGCTAGTTAGATATCCTCTCTGGCCTTATAAGCAATTCTTCATAAACCCTACTAGCAAGCGGCATCCTCAATTAGGCATTTCCTTACATGAACAAAGTACAATCTTGAAGATCCAACATGGGTTTCCTCTCCGTCTCTTATATGTAATGACCTAATGGGCCGAATTTGTCATTATTTCTTGGTCAATTACTGAAAAACATATCGCGCAATTACTATAGATGATGTGAAGTTAAATTTAGCCAGAGCGTGTTTCTCAGCAGAGGTCTTCCAAATAAAACGTCCAAGGATTGTTCAAACTACTTTTGGAAGTTTTGAGTAATAGGGATTCTTTTTACAGAGTAACTGAATATTATTGTTTGAAATCATGCATTTTTTTTTAAGCTGAGTAATTCTTGTAAATGAATAGACATCACCGGATCGCATCGCTCTTGGTATTTAGACAATGAATGTGATTATATTTTTAAAAAAATGGTTTTCAATATTTATCATCTTAGACCTCTCAGGATATAGCAGCATTAATTTCCAAATGTTGCATTGCGAAACAGGAAATATTGAAGCTCTAATTTTTACATTTTGTGGAATCTATGCTTATTTAAAATAGACATAGGTAGCTACTTTCATAATCTGATCTCTACTCCCTGTTTGTGTTTGTGTGTGGACAAGTATTTCTCACAAAGTGAGTTCACTCATATGGATCAGATGCAAGGCTAGGACCACTGCATGTAGAAATTTACATGAATGTGTGAATCAAAGTTTATTAGTTTGCCTATGGAGAAAATACCATATTTTACAGCTTTTTACTGGTATTTCAAATATTTTTCAACACACTTATACCTGATGAAATTTGCAAATTTGAGCTGTGAGCATGAAACGACGATCAAGTGCAGGGTATATGGTTAACTTATTAAACCTTAATATATCATATAAAGAGACAATATTTTGCTGCTAAAAGTACAAGCAAATTTAATATCCCCTAAATTATAGATGATAATTCATGATTAACTCGGGACAAAATAACAGCCCAACCATCTTCATCAATCGGTTTCAATAAGCAATTGAGTTCTTAACCTGAATGATAAATTCCACCTGGAATGTAAACATAATATTATTAGGAATTCAAACTTTAAGAACAGCTTATTATATGTCATACATACATGAACATGGTATTTACAGGTAGCTATCATGATTTTGATAACTCCTGTGTGGCTCCCAGTTCATATTTTAACATTCTAACATAACCTGTCACGATTATTTTATTCTCTGCCTGGGAGCCGGCGGTGAAAGCCCAAAAGTCTTTAACCTGGAGTAGCCGCACACTTCGCACATCTGTACATGCCTTGCAAATCCTTGCAATTAGTCGCATGAGGCGTGAAACTGTTGATTAGAACCACATGCCTTCCTACTCCTGAACCCATTACCGACTTCCTGATGTAGACGTAACTCACCTTCCTGTCTGTTTTCTGGACCTTAGTAATACTATTACGGAGAGTTGTGAGTGGGTTATTTGTCTGATGACGATATGGAGTCATGGTCTGCCAGTCGGGTAAATAACAGATGAAGCACCACAATGAGCACACATTTGCAACTGTGCACACCGATGGTGTAATCAAGCCTCTGTAAATGATAGTGCTTTATACACACATGTATGGGATGGATCCATCCACTTCTCCACGGAATAATTCACACACCTGGAAAGATCTCCTGGCTCAAGCACCCAGATTCTTCTCTACAAATAGACATTACTTGCAGCCTCCTGAGCACAAGCATGGAAAATGTATTGTTGCCTCACGCCGTTGAGCACCGCCCAAGACAATCTTTGGGCGCCACATACGATTGGAAAATCACTTCTCTAAGAGTTTCACGATGTGACGGGCTTGGTCCTCTTCCATTTGGGCAATGTTCTGTCGCCTCAACTCGGCCCGCCGCCTCCGCCCACTCTCGGTTGCGGCCCAGCAGCACCAGGTTTAGTTTAAGTATTTGAGTCTTGCCCAACTGAACACCATAATACTTCTTCCAGGTCCAAGGGAGGGTAATTGTTCTTTCTTTTGCCTTTTTATGATGTTGGGCTGTTCGTTCTATGCAATTAGGAACCACTCCAGGTACAACACTCTACTCTAGACCAATTTACAGATACTTGAGATGTTTGGCTGCTTTTGATCCATTTCTTTGCGGCGCGACTTGGTCCGGTTGGGAGGGGAGGAGGAGGAGAAAATGGAGAAACTGCGTCACTGTGACGAGGACGGCGTTGGAAACAGAACTGTTTGTATGCTTCGGAAACAAAACAAACTCCAGCGCTCAGACTGGTTGGCGTGCTTGTTAAAAGCGAAGAAGCTGTTTTATTGCAGCTGTGGGCAGTGATCATGCCAGGAGCATCTAGAGGAGGCGGAGATTAAAAAAGGATATCAAGTCTAAAGGATGGAGTCAAATCGGGTGAAAAATATCATTGACAATTTTCCTCTATGCGTCAGAGGCGGTGAAGGAAGGGCGGGAGAAAGCCCCATGGAGGGGGAGATTCCAAGGATGTGAATAATTCCTAACCCCCTAATTATGGGATTCAAACCTTTTCACGCCTGAGTTAAACAGCATGGGGGCGACGGGAAAGGAAAATGGTTGGTGTTAATGGCTGTTGCTAATCAGGTGCAGCCGGTTGTTTCCAATCCCAAAGCAATATCATCTGTTCCTAGAAGTTCAACACTGTTTCACATTTTCTTCGATTGATGTTGCTCATTGCTGTTTTTTTTCATTTTAAGCCTTAACATTTGCAACCAAGCCTTACGATTTTTATGCAGTCTGGGCAGCTTACACGCCTTCATAGTGGGCCATAGGTCCAAGTGTGATGCAGAATTTAAAGACAAGTTGAATAATGGGATAAATACGTTTGTGTGCTAAAAAATATACACAATAGTAAGGACCACCCCAAAGGAAACGGTCAAAATTGAGGCAGCAAACCTAAAAGTGGAATTGACTAGGGGACAATGTCCTGGGAAATTGAGAGACACTCGGCCAGGGGTCTTCAACTTTTGGCTCTCCAGTTGTTTTGGACTACATCTCCCATCAGCCCTACCTAGCATAGTCAATGCTGAGGGATCATGGGACTCACAGTCCAAAACATCTAGAACGAGAGAGGTTGTAGTTCTTTGTTTTAGGGGCGTGATGGTCATGACGTTTGTTGTACTGCTGGCTTGAGCATGGATAGGTTTTCTGGGATAGAAAGATCTTATATAAACCCACTACACTAAGGTGGCCGTAGTGGACGCACATATTAAGGAGAGTACTTGAAACTAGAGCACATCATGGTCCATCGCCAGAGGTTCATGATAGTCAAATCTGCTTCATTGTGTTGCTTTGTAGAACCAGCAAACTAGATTAGCATTGAGCCTTGGGTGTGATCGGAGCTTGCTAAGTGACCAGCTGCTGGTTAAAGCAACATGGTCTTGGAAGATAAGATTTTAAAAAAAAGGGGCTTTTATCTATTTTAAACGAATCCTGCAATCGGATGGATGTGGCAATAGGATTGTTGGAGAGCAAGAGAGTTTGCTTTAAAGACCTCAGAAGAAAAGTCAAAGGGGAAAGAAGTAACCCTGAATACAGTCAGGTGTCAATCTTTGGTTAAGTGTGGTGAAACCCAGGAAAATTATACAAGACGATGGATAAGGTCTTGGAGGCCACCAAACAACACATGGATTGCAATCTTATCGTATTGTGTGATTTCCGAAATAGTCTCTTAAGGCCGCAGACAGAAAACTATGAATGCTAAAGATGTCATGGGACAGGATTAGCAAAATCATAATGGTCTCCTTCACTCCCAAAAGATCCACGATGGTCGGATAAAGGACTGACTGGTGGTACATGGTCTGCACCAGTTATCCTATGACCATCAACTCAAGGACTTACAAGTGCATCATTTGGATAAGATGTGGGGGATAGGAGATAAGTTAGAGTCAAATTTCTCCACCATGTCATTCCTAGTCATATCTACTACTCAAGATATAGGTCTCTCCATAACCTCCAGAAACCGTTCAAGCCCAGAATACTCGCAATGCTTCTAAAATGTGCTTTATGAGGTAGCGCAGCACCGCGACGCGGCCGCCAGTGCTTGCTAAAATGCAAATACATGAAAATGCTATGAAAGTGGTGCCGAAACATAAGCAAATATGGGGTACTAGACGAAGAGGTTATACAAGACATGAACTATGGTCACGGGACTCATTGGAACGCAAAGTGATTTGTAAAGGAATAGGTGACATTTTTCAGTATACATACAAAGATTGTACTTATATCTATTGTTTGTGAATGATAGTCACCAGATCCATGTCAAGGAGGTATTTTTGGAGTCTGGACTGCAAGATAAAACACACATTGGGGGTCATTACGACCCCGGCGCTAAGTGGCTAACGGTGCCGTAAAAGGCTGCGGCGCCGTTAACCACTTAGCGCCTAATTACGAGGTCCCTTTGCGGGACCCGACCTTAACGGCTGGTGTAGACCAGTGGTTAAAGTAGGGACCCGCAAAGGGACCTTGGTGCTAATTACGGTACCGCAATTTGCAGTACCGTAATTAGCACCTTCCCCATTTCCATTATGCCATATGGGACAAAAATGGCAATGGGGAAGGGCCATGGGGAAATTGGGAAATACCACCCCGCCAACCTTGGAATGGAGGGTATTTCCCCATTTCACCATGGCGGACACGTTACGATACCGGCACCAACCATGGTGCTAATAGCGCCATGGTTTAGCGCCGCTATCGTAATGTGAAACAACCCTGACTGCCATTTGTTTAGAACACGTGGCTTACCAAAATGATGATGTTCCATCATGTTTGTGAATCATTGGATGTAAAAGGCCGGCAACCAAACCAGCCAACAATCAATCGATGCAGGTGCCCCTACAAACAGGATTTCAACCCTTAAGGATGCTCATATGTGAATACAGCGAAAATGCTGTGGAAACAAAATCCAGTTTCATAGCTAAGGACATGCCCTCCTTTCTCGCTTGGTCCGACACGCACCCATGTTAGCACACAACTCTATTCTCCTGTTTGTAACATATTTTTCCCACTTTCCCATCCTCTTACCTTCCCCTGTTTACTCGTTTCCTCCAGCAGACTTGGGTCCGGATTCCTCAGGCGGCGGACACAGTACACCAATCTACGGACTCTGGCGAAGGGGGGCACAAAACACCAAGCGGCGAACAAGCACTCTGAAACAATTACTGTGGTGATTTGGTGCAGCAAAAAAGCAGATTAACATAACATGTTATAACATAACACAATAGGAAGGGGCGTATTGACACATCGGCATGACACAGGGTGTGCTGGGTGCCAATTTGTGGCAGGATTAGTTTGGGTTATCGTCTGTGTATTGTTAATGGATAATGGCAGTATCAGGTGGCCCTCGCCACATTTTTCTTTGTGCCCCTTTAATTGTATGTTATGCCAATGTGCAAACAGCGTGTTGCTATTTATTCCATATGGGGAATATTCAGCGGTCGTTCTGCGGAACCCGGTGAATCCAACACGTTTCATATTTGAGTAGCTAAGTCATGAAACAGGGGGGAAGAGAGAGGGAGAGTGAGAGGGGTGATTTTTTTCAATGGGATTTTTCTCCCTGTGAACAAAACCCTCATTGTTAATATCTGGAATTATTAACTACTTTAACTCATGCAATACATGGATTAAAACATGTTTTTTGCACTATACGATATCTTAAGTTTCAAAAGAAAGCTAGGAGGGTCCAAGATGGACAATTAAGTGCCCTTCGTCTGTATGTATCAACCCAAACATACATTATTTCAAAACTGGAACCCATGGCTTGTTATATTTATGACTTCTTTAATGAATGCTATACGTGTCTATTAGTATAGTTATATAGTCCCCGAATCAGCTGCTCCTTTTGTACTAAATAATTGATTCCTTCAGTCTGAAAAGTGTGGCTGGCTTTGATTTGCTTCCGGGTAATTTACCCTTCAGTGGTTTCCCCTCCGGGAGGAGAGGGGGGGGGGCTGAACAGTCAGCACTTGCTGAGATTAAAAGTGTAAGATTTATCTCCCCCATGAACTTTCGCTCTCTCTGACCTTTGCTTCGGCTGAACTCTTGTGCTTCCACTTGTGGGTTTTCTTCCGGGTCAGCAACGTGCCATTGGCCCAGGCTGGGACCGTGTCCATATTTTCTGCCACCGACGTCTTGGTAGCAAGTTCAAAGGTCGGTATGAAAAACAAAGGGAGACTGTTAGATGTTGACCTGGCAACATGTTTTAAGAAGCTAAAGTCAACAACGAAGGACAGCAGCAGTTATGAATGATAAGGGATGAGGGAAACAGAAAGGAAAAGTGCGCCCATTAAAAAAATATAGATATATCGAGGAGCGGTAGGAAGGGAAAAGCAGTCGTGAAGGAAAAGGAAATGTGGGCCATGGTGTGAACCACCAATTAAAAAAGAAAATAGTAAACCATTTAAAAAAAAAAATCACACCAAAAAACGGTTAACTTAGGAAAATCGACCAGTTGACTAACTCAAAAGTGGAAATAGGAGGCCAAACACGAGATGTTTGACTGATTAAAGTAGAGCATGACGTTTCCTTAGCCTTAGCTCTTTTATTGACAGTTATGTTTCTTGTTCCATGTTTGGTCCTTTAGAAATGTTATCATATCGACGTTTTTCAATCCTAAACATGCCTGTCTAACCCTTCCAGCACCCCCCAAAAAAATGCCATAAAACACTAAAATACAGACTTTTGCCAGCACCTGAAACTACCCAAATGGACATTAGTGCAAGAAAACAGAGGTTGAGGTGAAGTGAGATATTAACAAGTGCAGGGTTGGTGGTTATTGGGCCATGACTGGACCATCAGCATTCGTAAGGATGAAGGGTCGAGGAGCAGGTGTACATGTCATCTCTAGCTCCCGTCCCCTCGCCCCTTCATACTAGAACAACAGTAGAACAGCCCCATATGTGACACCAGGTATCATCCCAGTACTGCATCGAGTGTATGAGAGATGATATGCACTCAGACAACTGTATCGAATGTACCCACAAACAGAAAGGGTAATGGGAGATTTGCAAGGCACAAAGGGAGTCAAGAGGATAAGCCATGTACATCTGACTAATAACTAACTTCTCTATCTGTACAGAGCATGTTCTTCTTCTCTGGTCACTAGTCTGCATTGTATGGGAGCACTACCTCTGGTAAGATTAAGTTCATCTGTGATCATGCAGGCTTGCGGTTAGCATATACATTTAAACTCATGTGACGTGATGTTTTTAGTTGCTTGTGCAATCTGTTTACTCAATTTAAATTATACATTTCTATTTGAATTTAAAATACACACCTGGGTTTGATAAAGTGCATCTTGGTGGAAATAAGTAAATACAAAAACAGGATACAGACGAGGCTGAGGAATCAACAATATACCAGGGTGCACAATGTGCACTTGCCACTAATCATTGGCTAGTAACATCTGGCCCTTGGCGAGTAAGAAATGGTGTGCTGTGTGTATACATAGTATTGAGATGGCGAGTGAATGTTTTATGGCTAGCTAGTACCTTGCAGCATGACATTTTGCCCCCTGAATATATGTAGCCTTTTCAAATAGTGAATACTATGGATTCTCAGTGGTCGCTCGTTCCACATATGGAGGCCGACATGGGGAAATCTGTGTTCACCCCTAGATGCACACTTGGTCTTGGGAGCAGTCAGAAGTGAAGCCTGACAAGACCGGAGAAAGTGAGGGAGATTATCAGAAACATTCTTACTTTCTAGCTTTTTTAAGGCGAGGCCTTGAAGACATTCAAAGACTGGATACAGGATCTTAAAGAGCACCCTCTAAACAATTGTAAGCCAGTCTAAAAGCAGAAATCAACTTTATTTTTGTCATATGACGAAAAAGACAGACAGCTTTATTGTGTTCGCATAGCCAAGTTTTGTATTGACAGTGGTTCCTAAAATATTCATGTGATTCTTCCGTACAGTGGGAAATTAGGGTTTGGTATCTGCCGAAAGATTACAAAAGCCATTTTTTACTTCTCAGTTCGTGGTCAGGTCTAAGTTTGATTGCCACCAAATAGCAAGATTGTTTACCTTGTCAGTAGAAGTTGTTGGCACTCAGAGCAATGCTGTGCGTGGACACTGCATTGCGATGGATCCTTGCAGTTCCATAATCAGTAAAGAGTCTTTAACTTTCTTCATCTATTGCATTGCTGGGAAATGCCATTTACCTGATTGGGTTACCGTCCAATTTCCCTCCTAGATGCCGAAAGTAAAATCTTTGTCGGCCTAATATTGGGGAAGTTGGAGATCTGGGCCAAATCTAAGGGTATAATACACAGGCAGCAAACAGGGTTCAGGAAGGGTTTGTCAACATCATTTAACAGCCTAGTTCTTAGCTGCCTAAGTGCGCACTCTCTCCAAAAGGGTGGCCCTCCCCTCTTTGGGGTATGGATTGACCTCTCCCAGGCATTTGACACAATTAACAGGAATTTACTGTGGAAGATATTGGACGCCTGTGGGGTCCCTCCGAACGTATTATCGATCTTGAGAGAGCTACATCACAATAATTCAATGCGTGTGAGCCTATCCAGATCTGGATTATTGTCAAGCCCTATCAAGATTGAGAGAGGAGTGCATCAGGGATGTCTGATAGCTCCCCTTCTATTCATTCTTTTCATGGCTGACCTATCTAGGTGGCTGCAGGAGATAGGCATAATAGCACCCTGTATTGGAAACACAAAAATTAACTGGTTAGCCTATGCGGCTAACGTTATAGTTCTAGATCATTCTCAGGTTGGGCTGCAACGTCTTCTGTCCACACTGGAGATCTATGCTCAGAATAATAATATATCCATTAATCCAACAAAGTCCAGGATACTAATATTTAAACATCCGAGAAAGGTAGTTAAATCCTGCAATCGGAACTTGGACCATCTACCCATAGAATGTGTCTGAATTGACCTATTTGGGAGCCTCAATTGAATGCTTCCCAACTAAAAGTAGTCTTCTCTTGTCTATTGACTCAAAATTCATGAAATTGGGAGCACAAATGAAAAGAATTAAATCCAAATTCTGCAAATTCTCTATATTGCTGCTTGTAAGATTCTATATAGGAAAGGTGGTTCCTATAATATTGTTTGGTTCAGATTATAATTCAATAGCTATAGATTTGGCATGGGATGTAATAGAGGCCAAATTGTGGATGGAAATCTTAGGTCTCCCTAACTCTGTCCCAATAGTGTGCCTCAGATATGAACTAGGTCTCTCATCTCTTAGATCATGGATGGAGTGGAAGTGGATCTCCCTCTAAAGATTAATTTTAGATGCTCCGAAGAGTTCTCTGTATGAGGATGTGGCCCTCTCGATGCAGCAAGCGAACAATGGGTTCCTGGTTAAATTCAAGCGAAAATGCGGTGAGATATTGACTAAGTCTGGGTGTGGTATTGATCTCCTTGTTCAAAATCCCTCCAAAGTCAAGGAACAGATGAAACAATGGGATTGGATAGGCACGATAGACACTATGAAGAAGGCTAAGGTATCAGCCTCCTTTATAGCACTAGGAAAACGATTGTCGGTC
Source organism: Ambystoma mexicanum (assembly GCF_040938575.1). NCBI lineage: Eukaryota > Metazoa > Chordata > Amphibia > Caudata > Ambystomatidae > Ambystoma > Ambystoma mexicanum. The sequence continues at coordinate 127,147,848 of NC_090935.1, read as the reverse complement.
TTGCCTGCCTATTTAAAAAAATCACCTGACCCATATATGAGAAAACTTTTCTTGAGATTTCGACTAAACCTATTACCTACTCTTGGGATATTATCCACTAGAGATAAGGAAGGGGCTATTAGCACCATCTGTGATAAGTGTGACAATGGAGAATGTCAGTAAATTAAACATCTATTATCTAATCGTCCCGGCACTTGGGACGTGAGGGTTGAAAGACTCAGTAGGTTTGTCCATGATGTACGCTGGTTGAATGCTGATGAGTTCTGGCACAGACTATCATCAGGTAATGAGAGCTTTCTGGCTACAGTGGTGGTTAGAATTCTGAAGGAACTTAAACTGCTGGTAAATTGACAAATGTAGGAAGACGGGGAAAAAAGAAGACACCAAGAAGTTTTATGTAGCTTAATGTGTTTCTTTTCTCTCTTCTTTGTCCTTTTTTCCTTCTTTTTCTCTCTCTCTGCTTTCTTTTCTCTCTTCATTTGGTGGCTCATGTTCTATTTTTTTCCCTTCTTTTGAGTGTCTTGATTGCTTGTTCACAAATGTGATTGGATTGCGTATATTCACTTTTTTTTACTTTTTATATATGTCTGTTGAATGTGCTAAAAGTAAGAAAATTGGCTAGTGCACAATACATAAAAAAAGAAAGAAATTGGGTGGGATCCATGATCAATGCAGACTCACGATTGGAAGATCTACTCATGCTGACATGACATGTTTACATTTCTCAGAAGAATATTTCCATTGTCCTGAAGGAATCATTCATGTTTGACATCCTCAAACGTGCTGTGTCAATGATTGTGTTGCTCAAAGACTTCAAAGACTTCATCTGCTTAAATTTAATAATGCAAACTTAGCAGCGAAGTAACAGAGAGCTGAACACCAATAGGATATAGCAGGGTTGTCCAACTCCAGGCTTCGAGTGCTGGCATCCTGATGGGGTTTCAGGATATCCCTTATTAATATGCATGAGAAAAAATATGCATATATCCGGAATAATTGTGTGCAAAATTATCTCCTGAATATTAATGAGGGGTATCGTGAAAATCCAACATGTTTCCAGCCCCCGAGGCCTGGAGCTGGACAAACCTTGGATATAATAACAGGGATGAATAATATGGATGCAATTGGAAGGATACATTATTCATGGAAACGTTGAAGGTCATGGAGCAATGGTTACAGAAAGGCGGTATTTGGTGTGTAGGTTTTGAATCATTCATGCCACATAAGGGATACCTAGTGGAGAAATCATTATGATACTTATAGTGGTAGATGACACTTGATCTGGAATATGTATCTGTCTTTGCGATGTGTCTTTTGCACGTTTCTAGCATTGTGATCTACTGAAAGGTGAAAGCGATGTGTGGGGGCTGTTTCATTTGGTTGCCTCTGCTGTTAACTTAATAGACATATTTCAGGTGTCCGTCGCTTTGAAAAATGTTTTTGGTTGAAGTGAGTGCATGTTTGGTGCAAGCACTTTACTGGTGGTTATTATCACTTACAATGTTGGGGAACATAATGCAGTCATTTGGTCATGGTATGTAGCCAATTTTGGGCATTTGATGCTACACTTCAGTAATGACAGCCAAATCTTTAGCCTTGGCAGTCCCCGTTTTAATGTTTAATTGGGAGGGACCAGATTTTGTAACAAAACAGCTGCCTTATAGATTGAGTAACGCATTCGGAAGCGATCAGACAAGTTAACCCGAAGCCAATGTATTCATGTCAGCCCTTTTCTGTTCTTTGAACAATGATTGTGTCAGATGGTGAAACCTGCAATCATGCCTGGCAAATAAGAGGTGCCCTGATTGCTCCTGGTTAAGGCAGAAGCTTCTGCAATTCTGTGCTCTGCAGGTGTCAATGGAGATAGGAAGGAAGCAGTAGAGGGGAGCGTGTGGCTTGGTTCCTGGTTCATGATTATTAGGTTGTCTTGTCATAAATTAAAAAACACACACGACCTTTAAGCCTGGGGTCTATGTGAATGATTTGGTGCATAATGTAATAATAAAGCAATAGAACCCGGGGGGAAGAGGGGGTGCCTTTACTGGGTACAAATGCTTGTTAACGCTTAAGGTGGAATGCGTTAGATGGGAAGAATGGGAGGTTATAGTTGTGGTCACGTGTCCTTATTATGCAGATACCTTCTGCTCACTGGCTAGTTTCTTCTGCTGAGCTCCTGGGATTGAAGGGAATTGGCTGGGTTTCACCACTTTTATGACCTCCTTTTAAATGTCTCTTAATACTGCCTCAAGGCTGGTCTCTTAGCTTTTTAATGGATGGTTTACAGCCAGTGATAATACAAGGAACCAGCAGGCACACGCCCTGCCCCAGTGGCATGCGCCAATCCATGACTGCCCATCAAACGGATTAAATCCATTTTCATGAATGGAAAACTTTGTGTTTTCTCTGTATTATTATTTTGCCATTTGTGAATCCAATTTGTGAAGGTTATTTTCTCGAATCTGTGTGTTAGACCAGAAAAACTGTTTGCCCGAATTGTCTCCGACTAACCACTGGCTCAACAAATCCCTCCAAGCGACCAGTCCCTCTTCACCAAATTCTTTCTGTCATTTCATTTGCTTACCCTCCTCTACTTAACCTGTCATTGGGGTGCTGTGTCTGCCATACATCCCCTGTTGGAACCTGGCACCTACCCTACCCTCACTCCACTACCGTGTGCTTTCTCCACCCTATACACCCCTAACCCGTTACCTAGCCTGCTCCCACGCCCCCAAAGTCCCCCACCCTATCTCACAGCCTTGATTTCCTTACCCGATCCTCTTCTTACCTCTGTGCAGCGTCCACTGATCATAGAAACAGGGCCATGGTCCATTTTCTGCAACACAGTGTTTGTCGTACAGAACTGTCGGCAGGCATTTCAACTGGTTATCCATATTCGGAGAGGATGGATTCAGTGAATCTATCCATCTTTGTCAAATATGGGTAGATCAGTTTTGTCAACACCCCCACGCATATCTTACAGCCTCATCTTCTTAGCATATACATACTTGCCAAAGACTTCACAGGCGCACACCCGTTTATACGGATATAATGCCTCTGGAAGCTTACAGGCAGGGGTGTTTCTAGGTCTGGAAAAGATCTGGGGCTATGCTAATGTCGGGACTCGGGGCTAGATAGCCATTTGGTTGCAGCTTCTATCTGGGGCTAAAACTAAAAGACCCAGGCCTATAGCCCCCACGCCCCGCCCCCAGCAACGCCTCTGCCTACAGGCATCAAGCGACCAGACCACATGTGGACATCAACCTGCAACAGACACATCAGACCCACGGTCCGTAAGACATGAATGATTACCATATCATCAGCACGTGGTCTCTCTGATCTATTGATGTGGCAGTATTGACCTGATACTATACCTCCTAGCAATCACCACATAGCAGCACACATTACATTTCTTTCAACGCATCGGATTGACCTGATACTATACCTCCTAGCAATCACCACCTAGCAGCACACATTACATTTCTCTCAACGCATAGGATTGACCTGATACTATACCTCCTAGCAATCACCACCTAGCAGCACACATTACATTTCGCTCAACGCATAGGATTGACCTGATACCATACCTCCTAGCAATCACCACCTAGCAGCACACATTACATTTCTCTCAACGCATAGGATTGACCTGAAACTATACCTCCTAGCAATCACCACCTAGCAGCACACCTTACATTTCTCTCAACGCATAGGATTGACCTGATACTATACCTCCTAACAATCACCACCTAGCAGCACACATCACCAAATTGTTCTCAACACATAGCACCTATTTTTTAGTATAGTGGTAACGGTAACAACATGTGTCAAACTTAATTACTAATTTTAAAATTCCATCTAATAATAGCATTACATGAAATTGTCACCACATGGGGTACATAGAAAGAACTGCTTGGGATAAGGAAACCAAATGTCTATGTACCTCCAAATTTCTCTGTCCAATACAATGCCAACTCATACTTAAAAAATGTCCCTTATTTAAAATACATGTTGTTAGTGTTACTACCATACTCATAATGACTCCCATAGACACCCGCCCGCCCGCAGCAGATCAGTGTTTTTCCAATCTGCCTCTTATCACTAGTGTTGTTAAATAAACCTTGCTCTTCCACTGCTATTGCACTGTCCGCCAAGCTTCTCTTGCCGGACCAAACGTGCCAGGTGGCCATGCATAAATCATGCTACATAGACCCAATAACATAACTTGTCCTACCATTGCTCACTCCACAAACCTTCCTGCCCTCACTACCCTTTCTTATTGAAAACCTTCTTCCTTCCTCCTTTCATCCTTCCAGGTCACTTCCTTTCACCCTCACTTCTCTTCCCTTCATTTCACCCTCCCTGCCCTCCCCTCCCCTTCACTTCCCTCCCTTCCCTTCCTTCCCTTCCTCCCGAGAAAGATTGTACCTCTTCTGTTGAACTGAATAATGCAGCAAATCGAGCAAGTTTGTTCTGCCTATAGATTTATGAGAGCCGTCTCCTCTGACACTGAGCAGTTCAAACGCTCGCCAGGGACAGGAACTACATAAATCACGTGAGGTAACGCCGCCATTAACCCCTGGGAGGCTCGGGATGCAGGGAGTCTGCTTTTCAAACTCATGGCTTTCTCTCGCTGTTGATTGCATGGTCGTTCGTTGTCATTTCTTTAGTGATAAAACTCTGAGTTTTTCCCACTCTGTCCAGGGGGTCCACCTCAGCCCTCTTACCTCAGGGTCTGGGGGCGAACCTCTGCCAGCACCACTTCCTGCTTGAGAGCTGCTCAGAGGAGGTAGGGGTCACAAAGAGGTGAAGTTCCATCTGTCTGGAGGTCCTTTGCTCCATGCCATGAAAACATATCTGCCAAATGGGGTTCCTAGAAATTACAGATTGAGGTAACTAAAGGTTATTAAGCAGATCTGTGTCTGGGCCAAAGGGTGCTGAGCCATTAGTTTTAACAGAATTGTAAATACAAGACTATGCCAGATTCACAAGGAACGGTGTACTCTGCGCATGAGCAGATGGATGATATCACAAATGACATCAGCAATTATATCATGAATGACATCAAAAGACAGACTGTGACTTAAGTTTGTCATCACTTCCAACATCTGCTGAATTTCAGGGGGTTTGGTTGTGGTATAATGTTTCACTTTAACCGTCTCCTAATTAAAGTATATGTATTTATATATACACACACAACACCAAGACAGTTATGGTGGGTTTAAAAAGGTTTGAAAAAAAAACTTTGACATGAAATGTGAAAATAGGAAAGTTATTTTTTGCCAAGTCACACAATCCACAACGCCACCTAGTAGCCGTTGCTGGAAGTTCACCTCCACTTCTCAGCCACAACAGCAAGGCATTGTGGGTTTGCAAATAAACTCAAATAACAAACCTTTTTATCCAGGATTTTGTCTTTTTCCATGAGGGCAGTGCTATTTTATAAATATCTTTAACAACCCAAGACAGACATTTTGCAAGGCTGTCAGGACAACTACGTACCTGGTTTCACCCTTATTAGGGATCATCAGTGCAGTATAGTCCTGACAGCCTTGTGGTTGGAGCATAACTTCACCTAGTTTACTCTCCTGCCAGAACTCTGTTACACAAATACTAAACTTCACCTGGTATTCTCCCCTGCCAGCACATTGTTACACAAATACTAAATATCACCTGGTATACTTTCCTGCAGAGGCTTTATTATCCATATACTTAACTTCACCAGATATACTTGTGTGCCCAGACTTTATCTCAAAAACACTTTGTTATACAGATACTTAACTTCACCTAGTATACTTATTTGCCAGTACTTTACCATACAAGTCACTCTTTCTTTCAGCTTGGGGTTTAATAAACCATGGATAACATGTTTGGCTAATACTCCCACTTGTTTAATAATGGTGTTGTTCTCAAGAAGTGATTTACTTCATTTGGCCACCTGGTAACCCACTTGTTCCTTTCAGGTTCACCATTTGCTTCTTTTGCTTCTACATAGCACAATACACTCGCCGGCAACCCAGTATTACTTTTCCCTTCCCAGGTTACCTGTTGTCTCCAGTGTTTCCAGTGTTTTCCCCTGCTTCGGCATACTGTCTTTGCGTGCGCCCTCTCAAGCGCTGCACTCTCGTTGTGTCGTCTTTCATAGTGTGCAGTTCCTGCTGCTCTCTTTCAGCAGCGGACAGCCTGTATCCTGTATCTTTATCAGATTCACCTTCAGGTCACCTGCCACAGCGTGCTTGCCTTTAGCGTGGTGCTCAGCAGTATTACAGGTTTTGAGACACTTCGAGGTCTGCACCTCTCCTCTCTCCTTCTCATAATCAGGTAGGGCCAGGCTGTATTTGAACTTCCCGGGTTGCTTACTCATTTGCCAACACATAGACCTCTGCGTTGGTCTCCAGGTCTTCATGATCCTCATTAATTTGTTGTTCTTTCTCATGTCAGTCATTATAGAGTTGCTTTCTGACTGATTTGAAGGATGTGGGTATTGAGCCTCCTGGGTATTGCTGCTCCCTACTCCCTGCCTCTTCCTCGTCCTACCTGTCAACATATTCTCCATGATGGGAGTTTGAAGATTAATCACAATAGATTTATTAGGAGGTGGGGGATGAGTGTAACAATATGCCATTATGGCATGGGAGACTGAGGAAACATCCCTGAAGGGAAAAGAGGAGTATGTGGTTTCTTCCGACAATGTCCTGTCATTCTCCCGAGGTGTACCTGAACCCAGATGGTCCTCTCTCAGATACCCGCCCCCGTGTCAGGATCAGGTAATGGCTGCCATCCCCATACCAAATGGGAGAGGTTTCTTCTGGGAAAGAAGTGAGGACATCGTCATATTAATCACAAATACAAATCCTTCCAAAATACTATTAGCAATACACCTTAACATTTTCAGTCTAATAAAATAAGTCCCATCCCACTCATAAACCTCAGAGCTGCTATAGTTAGCAGTGTTTCCTGACTACTCATAACTCTTAACCAAAAACGTTCCTCAAAAAGGATTTGCTGGTCATGTATAAACCCTGGAAACACCTAACTTCTAGTGGCATGTAAAGCAGGACAGTACATAAACAGATGCCCTCTCATTTAAGCCACTCCTTAGGCATTATAGAGATTACATTTTATATATATATACATGTTACACTATGTGGGGCATTGTTGGAAAATCTTTCACGCTTTGTAGATGAAACACTGGTTACTTTTGTCACCACTTTACCCTCCTACTTGAGAGATACCAAAGACTTCTTAAGCAGGATAGAAAGTATACCATGGGAAACGTCTTATCTATTAAAAACATTAGATGTAGTCTCACTTTATACATCGATTAGACACTCTGATGGACTCAAAGCATGTGAGCATTTCCTATATACCAGGTCCATGAACTACCTACAACACAGCCTAATGATCCTAGAGATGATCAAACTTTGTTTAACTAATAGCTGCTTTCTCTTTGATAAAGAGTTCTTTATCCAGCTCAAAGGCACTGCCATGGGCACCACGTTTGCCCCATCCTATGCGAACTTGACTATGGGCTGGTGGGAGAAGTTTGTTGTTTGGCATCCCAAAAATATCAAATATACAGATAAAATAACATTGTGGTTACGCTACATAGATGACTTGTTTGTGATTTGGGACGGCACTGATCAGGAATGGTTGGACTTTGTAAGAGTATTAAATTCTAACAAGCTTAACCTGCAATTTACGGAAAGTCACAGTAAGACAGATATTGTCTTTCTGGACATTAAAGTTTCTGTAACAGATGGCAAACTCACCACCAGCCTACACAGGAAGCCCACTAGTTCCAACATTCAACTACAGGCGAAGAGCAGCCACCCTACAGCCCTAAAATGGAGTATCCCCTATGGGGAATTTGTTCGTATATGAAGAAATTGTTCTAACATTAACACCTTTGACAGTGAATGTGCTTTGATGGTTTACAGGTTCAAAGATCGTGGGTATCCAATTAAAGTATTGGAAAGAGCATTTTTGAAAGCAAGGGACATGAATCGCTCCCTACTTTTGGTTTCCAACTCTGTTCAAACTAAAACCACGGATAATGAGGACACACGTTTAATCTTAACCTATGGGAGCGGTGCCCAGAATGTTCGCCAGGTGATAAAGAAACACTGGCATGTTCTTCTATTAGATGAACATCTCGGTAAAATATTGGCACCTAAAGTGAACATTACCTTCCGTAGATCGTCCTCACTTAAAGATACCCTTGTACCACGTTTCATGAGTCCTCTCTATGATCAATTGGGAGCCAGTTGGATGAATACCAAAAGGACTGGCTTCCAAAAATGTTCAAAATGTAAAGCGTGTACTTATGCAGTTAACACTAACTGCTACCAACATCCTATTGTAGGAAAGAACATCAAGATCTTATCTAGAATCACTTGTGAAACTGAATTTGTGGTATATGTTTTAAACTGCCCATGTAACAAGTGGTATGTCGGTAGCACCAAAGGAAAACTGAAATTGAGGGTGCTACAACATATTAGGGCCATCAAGAATGCCGTCCGACCTACCCCATGGCCCTCCATTTTAAGAACAAACATGATGGTAAACTAGAGGGTTTTTCGTTTTTTGGAATTCATGCAGTTATTAAACCACCAAGAGGAGGTAACCGTGAACTTACACTCAGACAACTGGAAACTAAATGTATTTTGGACCTCGAGACAAAAAAGCCCAGAGGTCACAACCTCGATGAGGAGTTATATACCTTCCTGGGTATCTGAGGGCCCTTTCCCCTCTTTCCTAAAACTCCTCTCTGGTACTTTTTATATTGGACTCGTGTGTACTGGTTATCTGAATTAAGTTTAACACCAGGTGTATATTGGGTAAATAATCTTACTTCTGTTTCTCCTTTAGACATGAAATGAATTTCTTCATTAGGAGTATCTCATGTATGCTTTTCCTATTTTTACTATTTGTCGAATTAATTGAAGTGAACTCTCTTGGTTAGAGTTGTTTTTCTTGCAGACTAGAGTGTGTTACACACTTTTTTTAAAATTGTTTAGATTGTCATCTATATAGGTACTTGCTCTTATTCTAAGTGCCCTCTCAACTCAGAGATTATTGGACTTGCTTTTGATTTGCTTAAACTGCTAACATCTGAAATTATCATCAATGGGTGTTACACATAGTAATTTTAAAATTCCATTTAAAATTGATTATTTTTATAATATGATGCATGAATTTGGGCTAATACTAACTTAACATGATTTATGGGAAAAATCGTTTTAAGAATACGGATACCTAATGCACTTTGCACTTTATATCAATGCAATATTTGCACGCACTTGGCACCTTATTAAAAGAGGAAACGGGTTTCTTTTCCTTTTTCTCTCTTTTTTAAATAAACCAAATAAGCAGCCCATGCATGTATTGATGGCTCTGTAAAGTAAACTAACTTGCAGAGATTTTTCTGTAGTTTATCATAATTAGGATACTCATATCCATATATACATAAAAAAAATTATCCATTCACAGAGTACCATATTAATGGCAGGATTACATGCATGGACGGAGAGCACTTTGCATTCTATTCTTTGCTGCTTTATAATACGCCAAAAAAAATCTTTAGGTGCTACTTTATTTTTGGCACCTACAATAATAACATAAAAACTCTTTTATGTATTTTTCTTTTTTGCATATTTGCACAGCCAAACTAAATAGGCAATACTACCACTTGGTAATTTTTCCCCATCATACCATTGCCCATCTCCGCTGGAGTATATATATAATTACAGCATTTTTACTTCCAATAGCCATATACAGAATGCTGCACTTTGCTGCTTAAACAGATGGCAGATATAAGTGCTAAGGAGCACCTTACTTAAGTTGCTTTCCTGTATTTTCACAAAACGGCACACAGTATTAGTATTCTGAAGTAATGCTGCTAAACATTAGCCAAACCATGCCACAGTATGTTAAAATCAAATGTTTTTGATGAATGTTTGCGCATTCACAAACGTTATATTCAACATTTTTTCCGTGTCAGTTTTTTATATATATATAAAAACAGCAATTGCATCCGTTAATTTTCATTTTATGTCTTTCTTTATATGAAAAGATGTAGTCTATGTGTACTCACCCTCATTGATCGTGTACCTTTTGTATGTTTAAAGATGTCCGCTTGTTTAAACGTGACAAAGCGGCAAACAACAGGTAGACACTCTATACCTACGATCATAGAGTGGTCAAAGCTTAAAACTGCAGTCCATCATCTGTCTTGATTGTTACCTACGTGATCAAGCGGTTTGTATACCGTGAAACGCATCTTTCCTTTTTTATCAGGATGTTTCCCTTTCCTGCGCATAAATACCATTAAAGAAGAAACTTTTGTTGCCAGGAACTCCTGTGGTGTCTGTTTTTCCTCTTATTTTTTGCACGGATATTTTATTCCACTGCAAATTGCTCTTGGGAGTGCACTCCACCAGCAGCCTTTCTCTGGAAAGGCTTCCTTCTGCCATATATATATATATATATATATATATATATATATATATATATATATATATATATATATACATATATATATATATATATACATATATATATATACCTCCTTTTGATGAGAGTTACTGACAAAATTTCATAATTTCACCTGTTTCGATCGCGAAGGTTCATTTTAATCAGAAACATTGTTCCCGCCAAAATGAATTTGGGACTCTTTTGAGTTATAGCGGAAGAGTCCCTAGTGGTTTGTCACATCTAGTAGGGCACCTGTACAGTTTAAGAGTCCGTAATGTCTGTATTGTTGTGATCCAATCCTCACACAAAAGAATCTTTTTCCCTAACCGTGGGTCGTCCCTCAAAGATTACTCCGACATACGAACATTATCTAAGATTGCCAATGCCTGGATTCTTAATTCATGGACTACCCCCCTCTTCTTTAATTTCATATGGAGATTTAGTTCTGCTAATAAGGCGTTTTTCAAGGGAACAAATTCCTAAAAAAAAGGAGTGAACTTTCCTTCAGTACCATACAGACAGATAAGCCCCAACTTGAATCACATGGCAGTCATAGGAAGGCAATCAGGTAATGTTAGTGCTTTTTTCCAAATAATGCTTTCCAATTTGCCCCATTTCCTCTTACGGAATAAATAATACATTTCTGAGGTGTAAAGGAGAACCAGAATGTCCTTACGGTGACAGAAGTCAATCAGTGGAACGAGGGAAAATCTACCACACCTGTATTTAATTTGCTTAATTTGTACAGCGAATTGCAGAGCACAAGACTTTAACTTTGCCGCAGCACATTCTCGACTGGGGGTGGCCATGATCGTGCATGCAGGATAAGTAATTCTGGCCACCGGCCTAATCTCTGCTTTTGCCATGCCCAGGTGTATTTGTATGGTCTTTTCTGACGTTTTGAAAATCATATAATGGTAGTCTTTTCCAACATTAATAGTTAAATCATTCTCATTGGCGTATTTGCTAACTCCAGTTGCAACCCTCGTTGGGTACGATCCATTAGCACGAGATGGTCAGCAAAGGCAATCCAGTGTGATTTTACAGACTCAACATTTGGAGATGCAAAGTCAAAAGGGAGCAGAAAATCACCCAGGTCCGAGATATTGAGGTTAAACAGGGAAGGGGCTAAAACACACCTCTACCCAAAGTCCTTAGTCAAGTTTCCGTGCCTATCAAGTCTGTCCTGAAGGGAAGTATCTTCATGAATATGAATACGTATAGCTAAGAGTGCAGGTGGTAGTTGCCAGTCCTGCAATTTAGCCCATGGACAGTTTCTATTAACTGCATCGAATGCTTGGCTAAAATCAATCGCGGCAACAAAGTTAGGAGGTATGTCACTGAGCCATATAATTTCCTGAAGACAATGCATATAGATGCTCTTGATGAGAGTTTTCATCCCTCTATGAAATCCAACTGTATCTTATGAAGGCGCTGAGTACTTTCAGCCCAGCTTTTTAATTCATGCAGAATCAAAGAAGTGAAAATATTTAGCTGTCAGTATCGAGAAGCGTGATCAGGCGATATTTCTTTGGGTCAGCCTGATCACAACTTCTTGTAAAAATTGGAATGATCACTGATTGGCTCCAGGTCACTTGTGTGGGCTTATTCTATATGACGCTGTTAAATAATAGGAATACAATATTAGACAAGAGACATATATCACTCTTTAAAAATATATTACTTAATCCATTGGGAACTGGATTTAGATATGGTATTCTATCTCTTCAATATTGAAGTTGAAGCACCATTCGGATACCGTAGATATGACCTTTTTCCGGGACTGCAATGCATTGTAATTCATCTTGTGATTCAGAGGGCTCCTTAATTAGACTCCAGAATTACAATAATCTTTGGAGACAATAGCTCAGCATGCTCCCTCTTTCTGCATTTTTGCATAGTGGTTCGATTTGAGCCAGCTCTTAAACGTTTACCTAACATTCTTTGTAGCTTATGTATGTCCATTTCAGCAGACACATTTTTACTGGTTAGCCGCAGTTGCCGATTCATGTCTCTCTTTCGAACTTGAATAATGGGATCATAGCATAGTTATAGTATTTGTTTATGTCAGCCTAATACACCCTACTTTGCTTCTTGCATTTAGTGTATGCAAGAAATGATTAGATGTAAATATTTTGCATTTATCTTTTAGCAATGTATCGTCAAAGAGCATGCTCAATTCAGTATTAAGGCCTGATACATTAATACTATTTTTGGAAGTCTGGTTCCATTAACACTAATCACTAAGTCTTTAAGAGAAGACTGAATACCTTTCTTACAATCTAAAGTAAACTTAGCGCACAACATACTATGATTGGTGGCATCTGTAGGGTTTACATGAAAGCTTACACACTCTTTGAACAAACCCAATGATATTACTAGGTAGTCTAGGCAGGAAGACATAGTTGAGTTCTTCAAGTACTTCTTGCCGGGATGTCTCCCGGTATGTTCCCATTTGCAAACCTCAAGTCCCACTCCTTAAAAAAGTCCAACCATTTTTTACCATTATTATAGCTCTGAGTCTTTCTTAGACACTTGTCCCGAAGACATCCCTGTCTTCCTATTTGTGCAGCCATACAGTCAGAATTGAAATCCCGGGCAAGGTTGACAATCATCACTTCTCCTTTAGCAAATACTTTATCACATAGTTCTACTAAGTGAGACAGGAAAATATCTAATTGTGGATACCACAGTGTTCCAGTAGACATTCACAATATGAATCGGGATAGATGTATTTCCCTTTATGAGGAATTGTATGGCCTTAAAGTCACATCTGGCACTAATTCATCCAGTTCTATACAGGTATTTCTGACCATTATCAGGAGACCTTCAGATTGTCGACCTCCGTGAGTATGTTTAGCAAATTGTTGGACAGTAGTATAACCATCTACACTGGGTTGCCTGTTTAACCAGGTCATTTGCAAGAGTATAATGTAACACCCCCCTACCCCCGAGCCTTTTTTTTATGCCTCATTATTTTGAAAACTACCTGAACCTCTTGTACTGTAAATAGGTATTGTCATTTCTTTCAGTTTTACATCTGGGTTAAAGACCCGCCCCTCCTGCACCTAGTTTTCTGGAAAGATTCTTTTCTATTAGAATTCAAAAGTGCTCCTGTTAATTTCTAATTGCATTTTCACATGTGTTCACAAATGAAAGGAAATGAATACAATTTAAAAATACAGATATATTTCCTCTATACATGGCATCCACATTATGGGAATATGCTGATAAATCGAGTGCTTTTTTGTGCTCCAGGCTGTGAAAATGAGTGTCCTTGGACCCAGGTTGAGTAGTTATTATGCTGATAACCATATTCCAGATGTTTGGGCCTTAGTATCATTCTACATGTGGCAACTTCCATATGTATTTCTCTGCATGTCCCTGCATGTCCTTACATACTGATTAGGCAGTACTCTAATCAATGCACAATTCTAATTTGTGTTTTTAAAGCAGGAAACCACACCTTTTATTTATTTTTTACATGTAGAAGGTTCTTGTTTAAATATGTGCAGCTCTCTGCATGTCTACTGTATTGACAAGCCCTTCTTTGAAGTACTTTTAAAGGCCTAAAAAATGGTTGCAGTTTATTTCACGTGTGCACGCAGATATTTTCACTTTGCATTTTACCGGGGCACCCTTTTCATAATGGCAGTGAGCGAGTTATGTAATCCAACAGGAGACATCATTTTGTGAATGGAGCCTTTTTCACTGTATAGGAAACTTTTTTGTTCTCAGGTTGCTCCTTCTCATTGATCTACCCACCATCTTCTTAGTAGCTGATCAGAACCATCCTGTATGCCCCCGCTGCGTCATCAGAGCTATTTACCTGTACGAGCACCATAACACCCACACTCATTCAACTTCACTGATTAATCCTGCACGCATGCATCCCCTTCAAATCCTTCTGCCTCGCATGCAAAGCTGTCACGATGCATCTTCCTCGTACTGGGCTGTATAAGTAACATCTCTGGCTGTCCAGGCATTACCAAGTCAGGAGGTAGCACAACTAGAGCAGCAGAAATACAGGAATAAAAGAACCATTAACAAGGAAACAAGTTATTTTTGAAATACGACCTAAGACTGCAGACCTTCATACCCATCAACATCACACTGGTCCCAAATCCTAAACCTCCTCTTCAGTTAGCACCTTCTTCACACCTCATTAAATGCAACCGGCAGTACCCATCTCGAACAGTATACTTTCTAGCAACCAATCTTTTAGTCCAACCCCCTGTAAAAGTCACATCCCCCGTGGTACAATTGCATGTACCCCACAAACAGCAAGTTTTAACTACCCACAGCAGCTACCCTGAATGATATGCAGTAATAAGTGGTATGTTGTAAGTATAGATCCCTCTGTAAAGTCAGCTAATATATGCATAAAACCCCTACATGCTGAAATCCCTTTGTTGCTTCTTGAAACTAACATCAGCTCACTAATGCCAAAAACAAAATTAATGGGAGCATACACTGTAGAAAAATGACTAGTTATATGTTTGTTATCTTGCTTTGTTCTGATGGTGATTATAACAATTCAAAGGGCACCAAACAATGGACTCAGACCTGAAGCAAAGTGGAAGACATGGGTGAACATCCAGGTTTTAACAATAGTGCAGAGCAGAGAGACATTTTTTCAATGCCTTTTTTGGTTTAAAAAAAAAAAAAACATTTTGCACCCAGGGAAGGGCACTCAGCCAATAAGGTGGCTGACACAATGGCTGGGAACCCACTGTGTATAGCCTGCTGTTGCCAGCCACCCGAGGCCCTTCCCATAGTGGTGCCATCTTGATTGTGGGGAGGCAACAGGGAGTCTCTCCCTATTGCCTCTCCACGTCCCCACCCCATGTCACACCCCCAAAAACATATGACACCCTTTCCCCAGCCACTCCGTCCCCACTTACCTGCTGGACAAGAGCGTTTTGCTCCAATCATGGCGCTCTTCCCATATGCAGCCACCATAGAAATGGAAAAGGGACTAAGACCCCTTTCCATCGGCAGCGGCTATCTAATTTGAATTCGTTTTTACAGGAGATTGGGCTTGCACAATGCACACACAGCCCATCTCCCATACAAATAAAAAATCTATTCACATCCGAGATGTACTCCAGGGTGCAAATGGCTATCACCCCAATGCAGGGGGCGCAGACATGGCCCACAGCCCTTGTCAAGGTCCTAGCTTAATCCGGGCCTGCCTACGCTCAGGCTGGCTGGCCGTTACCAGCCATGTCTGCCGCCATGGGTTATTGCCATAATATATATTTTAAATACACCTGAAAAAGGAGAGAGAGAGAGAGAGAGAGAGAGAGAGAGAGAGAGAGAGAGAGAGAGAGAGAGAGAGAGAGAGAGAGAGAGAGAGAGAGAGAGAGAGAGAGAGAGAGAGAGAGAGAGAGAGAGAGAGAGAGAGAGAGAGAGAGAGAGAGAGAGAGAGAGAGAGAGAGAGAGAGAGAGAGAGAGAGAGAGAGAGAGAGAGAGAGAGAGAGAGAGAGAGAGAGAGAGAGAGAGAGAGAGAGAGAGAGAGAGAGAGAGAGAGAGAGAGAGAGAGAGAGAGAGACACAATTCCAGAATTAAACTTTGGTTGAAGAGGTATAAAAGAGGAGTTTTTGTGGGCGTCCTTTGGGGATAGGTATGGGTTGCCTTTCCCACCCCATTGTTGTTATATGCAACTCTAGTGCAGTGCTTTGCCACGCCCATGGCCTGACCAATCTCCCTGCTCATGACTTTGTCAAAATAATACTGCCTTTAACGTGTGTTATTGTTTAGCACTGATTTATGTCTCTGCACCAATCACTGATGATCATTATCCAGCAGTTGGCGGGCTCAAAGAACATGTGACAGGCAGGCTCGGACTGGCCTATAGGACAATAGGCCCATGGCCGAACCAAAAACACAATATGCTGGTGTGGGCCAGTTCTTTTTAAATCAAAGTGGACCACTTTTTTGGCCTATTTGCCACAGTTTGATGAGTTAATTCACTCTGCAGCTAGTAGTTTTAACCATTGTGGATGAAAACATATTCTTTAAAATGCACAATTTGCACTACACTTTATCAAAAAAGACCCCTTGATTACTATTCAACAGTGTCACAAAAGGAATGAATTGCCATTTGCAACTGTGGGCCACTTTTTCTTTGGTGCCTGAGACAATTTTATGGCCCAGTCCGACCCTGGTGACAGAATTTCCTGTTATGCAAAGGAGAACGAGTGCAGGAGGGTGTGCCAACAGCCATGCAGTGTGTGTTCAGCTTCTTGCATGATAATTATTAAATAGCATGTGAGATGGTCCCGCATGTCGTGCAAGTTATATATTTCTGTATTATTGACATTATTGTTTTTGTTTATTTATTTGGTAGTGCGCGACAGGACAAGTATACTTAAAGCTTAGTTACAGCATATGCAATGGGTACAGACATACAGGGATATAGCTTGCTACCACTTGAATGTTACAGTGAAGGCGTGGTACTATAGGTCTCATATTACATAATGCAGTCAAGGAGTACAGTGGGTAACAAGTACAGTGAGTGTGGTGGACATGCAGAGATATAGGTTGCTACCACTTACAGGTTACAGTGAGGGCGTGGCGCTATAGGTCTCATTTACATAATACAGTCAAGTAGTACAGTGGGTAACAAGCACAGTGAGAGTGGTGGACATGCAGAGATATAACTTGCTACCATTTACAGGTTACAGTGAGGGCGTGGTGCTATAGGTCTCATATTACATAATGCAGTCAAGTAGTACAGTGGGTAACAAGTACAGTGAGTGTGGTGGACTGTAAGCGATATTCAATCAACACTACAGCTAAGTCAATGCCTAGTCTGGGATGCTGAGGAAAAACCTTATTGATGTATTTTTATGTCCAGTTCAGTACTCTGGATGACAACCCTTGTATAACACCCCCCTCTAAGAATCCCCCTGACCCCACTGTGCCAAGAAGTAGGTTTGTTTTGCAAATTAAAAGGTTTATTTGAAAAATTTACAAAATATATATCACACTTTTATAATAAATTAATAATTGATATCACACTTATGGATATAATGTTGATCAACAATGGGTAATCTGGCACTAGCACACTTCTTTACAATCAATGAGGAGTTAGTATAGGATGGATAAGGTAGCAAAAATACTTTTATGGTTTCAAGGGAAAAGCAATGAGGAATAAAATGCAGTACAGAAATACTTGACATGATTTTAGCAAAAGATAAGATAATCACTTTTTCTCTGGCAATTCACCCCCCCACCCCCTATGCAATGTAAGAAATGGAAGGAGATGGAAAGAGGAGCACACAGTTCTCAGGAATGCAATCAAATACAATACGAAATTCAGTTCCCCTCAGCAAGCTTAGAGGAAACAGGTAGAAGTTTGAAACACAGGCCCAAAATGCTTTGAATGTGATGACAATGAAGTGAGAAATGTGCTAAATGCTTTTAATTCCCTCTAGAGGTTCATGGTGGGTGATATCTAGTTTATATTAGTTCAGGCTCACTTTAGCCATGCCCTATGAATAGCTAGCAGGTTAAAATGAATTTTAGCAAAGGAAAGCAAGGAGCTGCTGATTTTTACACGTGGCTGAAATTGTGCAAAATGTCAAATCGTGGCAAATTTAGTCGCGTGCGTCGAGCGCGATTATGGAGGCACTATAAGGAGTAGGAAGTCGGTTCTAGGTACGTTGGAAAGCATAGAATCTTAGCTTTAAGATAAAAGTGAAATTTCGCTCCTTGTGAAGGTAGTTTTTTGGATTTGAAATTTAAAAGTTCAAAATGACAGGTGACAGTTTTCAGCTTTAAAAAGGACAGAATGACACACACGATTCCTATGAGGTAGTTCTAAATAGGTTGAAATAGCTTGAATTAGATTATTTTAACTAAGAGATTGGTTCTGCACAGTTCTGCTAGGTACTCACAATATAAATTTGAAATAGGCCTCGTCACGGATCTGGTCAACACGTCCAGCGGCGGTTCTGTTTGCTCGGCGGGTCAATCAGGCACCGGTTCTGCTCACAGCGATCCGGATCTCTGGTTATGCTCACAGCGGTCTGGGTCTGGTCTGCGGTTCCGGCAAAAGTTCTTGGCAAAGAATTCAAACAGCTCGCCCGGCTGTTGAATAGTTTGGTTAGGTTTGCTGGATTCTGAAGGCCTGCTGAGAATACTTTTGCTTGCAGTGGGCCTTCTAGGTTCAAAGTTCTGTAGTCTATGGGTCCCTGGTTCTGGTCTCTGTCTAGATTTGCTACCACTTACAGGTTACAGTGAGGGCGTGGTGCTTTAGGTCAAATATTACATAGTGCAGTCAAGTAGTACAGAAGGTAACAGGTACAGTGAGTGTGGTAGAACCATAGGTCGAAACTACCATGAGACAAGATAGAAGTGGAGCAGAGAGAGGGAAGCCAGTATTGGGTACAGTCCTAGTGAGGTAGGGGGTGTTAGTCAGTGGTCGAAGTGGGCGGGAGCGGTCAGGAGCGGTGCTCCTCTACTTCATTTAAATAAGTTTTACCGTTCCTATATCTTTATTTTAAAAAGAAACCGTTCCGGAACGGTTTCGTTTTAAAATAAAAGTGTAGGAAGAAGTTGAAACTTGCACTTTCAGTGCACTGCACTGGACCACTGGCGTAACAGGGGCCCCCGCAGCCCCTGCGGTGCAGCACAGGCCTGGGAGGGGACCCCACTTGGAGAAAAAAGTGGAGAAAAAAATGAAAAAAATATATTTTTTCAAAATCTTTTTTTTAAATTTCTTTTTGAAATCACTTTGCCTTCATAAAGACAATATTTCTGTAACAGAAATAATGTCTTTAAGAAGGCAGAGTGACTACAAAAAGAAACTTTCTTTTTGAAGTCCGAGAGCTCCCCCTACCCCATGTCATGGAAGACCCCAGGCTGGAGGCCTCCATGTCATGGGATGGGAGAGCCCTATGACTTCAAAACAAAATAGTTTATTTTTGAAGTCATTCTGCCTTCATAAAGAAATGATTTCCGTTATGGTTTGGTCCTTAACAGAAATAATTTCTTTATGATTTCAAAAAGAAACAATCAGTCACCAAACTTGTGCTTTTTTCCGGCACCCGTGAATGGGCAAATTGTCCATTTGCGGGCACCGGACAAAAATGCTCCCCATTCCCATTTGATCCCCATAGGGTTCAATGGGAACGGGGAGCTCGGATGCACCAGCACCATTCAGAATGGTGCCGGTGCATCCACCCGGGAGCAGAACTCGTAGTTTGCTGGTCTGGGAACAACAGTACCGGCAAGCTTACTGGACCAGCAAACTTATACTGAGGCCCAATTTCTTTTTTAAGTAATAGGGCTCCCCTCAACCCAATGACGTGTGTGAGTGTATTGTGAAAGGGTGTACACTTAAATGTGGAGGTGGCTGGCTGTGTGAGTGTATGGTGAAAGGGTGCACACAAATGTATGGGTGACTGGGTGTGCGTGTGTGCGTGTATGGGGAAAGGGTGCACACTTAAATGTATGAATAGCTTCCTAGGTGTGCCTGTATGGTGAAAGAGTGCACACTTAAATGTAAGGATGGCTGGGCGTGCATGCGTGTATTTGGTGAGTGCTATTTGTGCTTGTGTTCAGGGGCACAACAAAACCTACATTTCGGGGGGCTGATCCTTCACATTTTGGAAGAGGCGTTAACTTCACGGCTGGTGGGGGAGGCAAACTTATTTGTGTGGGGGCATCTAACTTCTTTACGCATTTTAATGAGACTATTCTAGTGCAGCTTCAATGTTACAAGCAGTTTACTCTCTCCTTTAAGTGTGAAAGCACCCACTTATGAACTCTTGTGAGAATGAACAGTCTCCTGTTCCCTTTCTACCCTTCCAATCACTTCCCTGGCATGAAAGTACTAAACCCACATCACAATTTCAATTGCCTAAAAAATTTGGCATTTGGATGCAGGTACTAACAGTGAAATGCTTTACGTTAGTAACTACTGGGACCTTGTTTACAGCGAAACCCAGGTGCCATTTAACATCTGTGTCCTGTTCTGTCCGGTTACTGCTCTTACCGTGGGTGGTATTGGCCCGCTGCCTCGGATCTTATTGCCATTAGCACCCCTGCCTGTTAGACCGGGGTGCCAATGGCATTTTTTTTCAGTTTCGCTTGTTTCAAAACAGAAAAAAAATAATAATAATAATGGCCACCGGGAAAGGAAAACATAGTCCGTTTTCCCTTTCCATGGCGGCCATCGGGAGTGGATGTGCTGGGAACACAAGTATTCCCAGCACGTTCGCTCCCAAGACCAGAAGAAAAAAGAAGGCAAGTGGGGTTGTGAGGGCGGAAGGGTGGGGGACAGGGAAAAAAAAAAAAAAAGTACTGCGGTCTCCGGCGGGGGACGATGGAAGCCTCCAGCCGTGTGGAGGCTTGGAGCGGGGATGACGGAGATCGCAGGATAGAAGGTAAGTTGGGTGGGGTGTGGGGTGGGGGGTGGTCGGAGGGAGGGAAAAAAAGAAATTCTTACCTGAGTCACCGGCGGGGGACGAGGGAAGCCTCCAGCCATGGGGAGGCTCGGAGCGGGGATTGCCCCGTTTTGAGCTTCCTCATTGGTTGAGGGGCTGCCACGCCTTCGCCGGGAACAGAGTAGCCGGCACGCACGGCTTATAAGGGAATACCGTGTGGTATGGCTCGCAAATGAGCCAATCACCACGCAGTATTCCCGTTGCTCCATGCGTGCCGGGTGCTAATTATTGGTAATCGTCATTACTCTTAGCCCTATTCTTCCTTGTCCCTGTACTTATGTATGAGGCAGTACTTGTGTAGGAGGGAATATGCCTCATACACAAGCACTGGGATGAGGTAGAGGTACATGCATGTAATGCCTGACTGAGCTACCTCTATATTCATTACTCCTAATCTCACTCTTCCTCACCCCAGTACTTACCTATGAGGCAAGGAGCCTCAAACGTAAGCTCTGGGACAAGGAAGAGGGAAGTGAAGGTAATTCTGGGCCAAGGAGCTGATTTTGGAGGTTGGGGTAGGGCATGGGAGGGAGAGGGGATGTGTGGGTGGTGGGATTGTCCGATAAATCATAATGGTTGTCCATGTCCAGGCTAAGCATGCATGATGGGCCTCATTACACGGTAGGCGGTAAGGGTTTACCGGTACCGGTAAGAGCACCGGTACCGGTAAACCCTTACCGCTTATTACGAGGTCCCTTTGCGGGACCCGACCTTAACGGCTGGTTTTACCAGCCGTTAAGGAACGGGCCTGCAAAGGGACCTTGGTGCTAATTACGGTACCGCAATTTGCGCTACCGTAATTAGTGCCTTCCCCATTCCCATTGAGGCCTATGGAGGCAAAAATGGGAATGGGGAAGTGCCTTGGTGAATGGGTAATTACCGCCCCCGCTCACCTTGGAGTAGGGCGGTAATTCCGCCATCCACCAAGGCGGACACGGTAAAATGCCTGCGCAACCATGGCGCTAATAGAGCCATGGTTACCGCCTACCGTGTAATGAGGCCCGATATGTGGTATTAGTGGCTAGAGAGGTATTTTGGTGCACCCAGTCTAGTTATTCCTCAGTTTGGTATGACTTTTTTTTGACTGCGCATTTCTGATAAAGCAGTCCTGCTAAGTGTAATTACCTGGCTAGATTGGCATTTGGGTGCTGCCAGTCTAGCCATTTCTCACTGCAGCATTGTATATTTTTTGAGCATCTGTGATAAAATGATATGATATAAGTCTATTAAAACCCGCCTATACACAAGTGTTTCTTGGCGCGACTAGCAATGGAGTGAAGATAGAGGGTGGACAAGACAAATGATCTTAGTAGGCCTTGTGTCATTCAAATCATGCAAGTGCGAGAATTAGAAATGCAAGGGGAATTGGAGGGGGGAAGTGCAAGAAAGAAGGGAGGGGAAAACAGGGCTGTAATGCTCTGAGTAAGTGCAGCCAGGACATTGAGGCTCTCGGTAGTGCAAGGAGAACAAGGGACTGTAGGGTTACAGTTACAGTCCCTAACTGCATGGTAGGCTGGAGGCAGTGCAAGGGTGACTAATCAAGAAAGAGCCTGCACTCCGTGAGACTCTGAGGGTAGCCAAGCAACATGTCAGTACAGCAGACAGGTAGGTCAGCAGGGGAGGGAGAGAGCAAAAGGAGAGGAGAAGAGGAAAATTTTGAGCTGCTTCCGGAACATCAGGTGGTCCGCTAAAGTTTGAGAGGGGCAGGGAGGCCATTCCAGAGGGAGGCACCTGCAGATGAGAGAGATCTAGCCCCACTCTCTGCCTAAAGAAGCGTCTAGCCCTTAGAGAGTTGCAGGTAGCTGGGGGAAGGGCTAGAGAAAAAAGGTATTTTGGAAGAGAGCATTGGATGTAGTGTGGGCCAGACCCCAGAAAGCTTTGTGGACAATGCAAAGGGTCTTGAACTTGATTCTTGCAACAACCAGGAGCCAGTAGAGAGATTTCAGGGCTGTAGACATATGATCCAGGGACTTGTGGCCAAGGATAAGTCTCGATGTACTGTTCTGGGATAGTTGCAGAGGGCAGAGAGTAGAGGAAGACAGCTTGAGAAAGAGGCTGTTGCAGTAGTGCAGCCTAGAGAGAAACAGGGCTCTGGGCTCTGGAGACAGTGAGCTTCTGGGGGAAAGTGAGAAAGGGAAGAGTCCCTTTGAGGAGGAGCAGCTGGTAGGTAGTGGGATTTCTTGGCAATGTCCGAGATGCTAGGAGAGAAAGAGAGAGTGGAGTCGAAGATGACACTAAAGGTTTTTTGCTTCGCAGGAAGGAGAAAGAAGAGGGCCCAAGGTGGGCGGCCAGAGTGAGAGAGGGAAACCAGGGGCAGGAGTCCCAATGAGATGGATCTCCATCTTTATGGCACTAAGGTAGATACCGTTGGAGGTTACCAATCCTGAATCAAGGATAGACAGTCAGGAATGAGCAAGAGATGAGAGGAGCCTGAAGGAAAGCTGAATGTCATCCCCATAACACAGTTAGAGAAGAAGGTAGAGATCAGGTGGGCAAAAGGGGCCAATTAGAGGTTGAAAAACCAGGGTGAGAGGATCGAGCCCCGGGAATGCCACAGGTAGAGAGAGAGGTAGCAGAGAGAAAGGGACCAAGTTGGACCTGGGAGGGGCAGTCTAGGAGGAAGGAGGTCAGTCACTCCAGGGCCTGATCCGTGATGCCCAGATTCTCATCGATTGATCAGGATGGCACGGTTGACTGTGTCGAAAGTAGAGGAAAGATCAGGAGGATTAGGACAGAAGGAATGCTGGAATAAAGGTTAGAGAGCAGATCTTCACAGGTGTTCAGGAGAGAGGTTTCGGTGCCTCTGGCAGCTCTGAAGCCAGACTGATGGTCATGGAGACAACCAACAGATTCAATGTGGAGAGTAAGCTGGGAGATGGGCAGCTTTTTTCCAAGAGTTTGCCCAGGAATGGGGGTGATGGAGATTGGGCGATAGTTTGCCTTACAGGTACGATCGGCAGACACCTTCTTGAGGAGTGGGTGCACAAGGGAGTGCTTAAGGGGAGAGGGGAAGGTTCCAGCAGTGAAAGAGTGATTACAGAAATCGGCCAAGGTGCAGCAAGGGTGTCAATATGGTTCTTGATGGTTCTGGAGGAGCAGGGGAGCACCTGTTTGGAAGGCTCTTTCATGGATCGGACTTGTCTAGAAACCTTGTCAGGTGTTGTCAGAGAGAAACAGGAGAAAGGAGGAGAGGTAGAGATGGCCAAAGGTGGGGCCGAGAGAGGAAGAGGGAGAGGAGGATGAGATAGTGGACAGGATGTCCTGAGTTTTAGCAGAGAGAGAAGTGAGCGGCCAGAGCCATACAGAGGGCCTGGGAGGGAACAGGAGAGGTTGAGACCGCAACAGGATTGACCAGTTCAGTGCAGATTTTGTGTTGTTAGAGGCAGCAGAGACCCGGGCTTCAATGTGTGCTCTCTTCTTGATGAGTGTTATTGCTTCGACTGGCTTTTTGCACAACACTCCAGGTATGTCTAAATGTGGCCTGGCATGCTTTACTGTAATGTCATAACGTCTACACTGGTCTACATTGTGCAGCCAGTGGGACATGTTTTCAATGTGGCATGGCATTTTTAATAGCAACGCATTAATGTTCCTGTGCACTGTTGGTGACTTGCATGTATTGGATTGGTGTTACCCTACAAAACAATGGCAACACTCTGGCTTTTTAGCCAATTTTTCTCAGAAAGTGTGCTGTATATTGCATTACAACACATATTTATATCTTTCTCCTAGTACAGTGTGCGGTATACCCCTTCAGCAGCACGTTCATGCGTATTGTGCAAGCTTGATAATCTAGGCCGGCCCAGAATGTGGCACGACCTGTGATTTGTTGCAGAGTTGGGGGGCCCCCTCAGCATGGCTCGCAGGGGGCCCCCCACATTTTGTGTTACGCCACTGCACTGGACGTGCCCTTAAACAGCAGGCACCTGTGTTTTGGGGTTTGTATTGTGCATGGGAGGGGGAGCGGCAATAGGCTTTGTGCGCAGCGGTGCAGGCCAGTAAGGAACATAGTTCCACTACTTCTTTTCTTACACTTCGTTCACTGGTGTTGGCGGTCATTTGTGCGTAACCAGTTTAGCATGTTACGTCTGAATTTAGGGTCATTTATTGTAAAGCACTTTGGCTTTAAGGAGGCCTGCTCAGTGCTGTGAATGGATGCCACACTGCTCTTTAAATGTGTGAGCTAATGCTGGCGGCGGTTCGGGAAGTCGCCCTCGTTTATTAGGAGAGGAATTTGTACCTTTCTCTGAACTCCCTCTGCACGGGCCTGGCTGCAGCCAGGCTCCTTATCTGGGCCTGGATCCTCTGCACTTGATTGCTGCCCGCTGGGGTTTCTCTCAAGCTTTTCTTGGAAGGAAACTGCTCGCCTTTCGGAGATTCTGGAAGTTTTGCCTAATTTTTAATCGCAACATGGGCGCCTTAAGGACGGCCTTTAATTTTATCCACTTAAAAACTCAGGACCCAGGAGAACGGGGGTGCTCAAACTGCAATGTTCTTGCATAAATAACTAAAAAAAAAACAAGACTGTTTTTAGTCGCATTGAGCATCAGGGTCTGTTGGCAGGAAGCACACTGTAAAAAGCTATTAGATGAGTGTGTGTGCTGTATTATGTGCAATAGCTGAAACATTAATGTTCAGTCCACCTAATCCATGGAACACTACTCTTATTGTTGTTGAATGACTCCATCTTGAGTCAGTGGTCTGGTTAGTAAAGATGCTTCTGGCACCAGCACTTCTTACAATCAAGCAGTCATTGGTGCAAAAAATGGAAACCTGCCCATATATGCCAACATTATTCATTCCATCCGGGACACAATAGCCAATCCTCATTTTTTACTTGGAATGCTGGGACTTGTAGTCCTCGGTTTAAAATGGGGATAACAGGGACTACAAGTCCCAGAATGAAAGCCTACATATCTGGAAGGGAACGAGAATGTGGGTCTTAATTACAAGATGGGTAGTATTCCGGCAGTAAATCCTCCTAGTACCTCCAAACGGAATTACTGTTACCACCACGTGGTCCAACGGTTTTACCGCCAGATTACAAGTAGTGGTGGCAGTGTTAGACTCCATTGGGTATTTCGGCAGAATTAATGCCAGTGACCGCTGTGGCAATTCCGCTGATTTTGTCTATTTTCTGGCAGAAAGTGGAAGGATTTACCTGCAAATCCCCCACTCCAGGGCAAAACTGGCAGAGAGGGGAAAAGTGGCGATAATTCCGTTACCTCAACTTTTTTTCCTGCAGGCCTTTTATCTTTAAATTGAGGATCTGAAAGTGGTGTAACATTAGGGAAGGGATCCACAGTGGGGAAAAATATTTCTTAAAGTAAGTTTGTCCAGAACAGGACTTGTATTTCATTTATTATGGCATGCGACTGTATGTCTCAACATATGTCCTCTTATGCCCACTTCATATGCAAGGAATACCTGGAATCCTTTGAATGCTCTATGTAGATCGCATGACCTCAGTCTAAAGAAACATCTAGAAGCATAGGCGGTCTGGTCCTGCCCTCAGGCTTGAAATCAGGGGATCCCCAAGGGTGGTGCTCAGAACTCCCTATGGGCAGCCCCCATTCTTTCAGTTTTAGAAGGGCGGGCAAAGGGGTCGAATGGCAGGTGATTGATTAAAGGTGAACAGATACTGGGGTACCCCCTTTCTGCGCCACAAGGGTTGGGTGCTTGTAAGTAGGCCGCAACATACAGAAACACAGAAAATATGCAAAGCATACTAGGGCGAGGTATATGGCTAATGTGTAAATCCTGTTATTGTTGACTTTCTTGCAAACAATGTTATTCTTGAAAGGAGCACTGCTGGTTGCAGTCTAACAATGTAAGTGAGTCTGTATTGTACAACATGCCTCCCAACCTCTCTATCAGTTTCTCATCCCTAATGCGAGCCCTGTGCAATCCTATTGCTGGATGAGCAGACCTATATGAAGCTCAGCAGCTATGAAAGTCTTTGGGCCTCATTACGACCCTGGCGGAGTGGGTTTACGCCAGCGGTATTCGCGGCGGACCCTTCCGCCCTACTACGAGTTCCCGTAGCGCCATGGAGCCGTTTTCCGCCTGGTTTTTCCGGGCGGAGAAATCCATGGCGCTACGGGACCTTGTTGTTAATTACGCCACCGTATTTTACGGTGGCGTAATTAACGCCTTCCCCACTCCCATTATACCCTATGGGGCAAAAATGGGAATGGGGAAGGGTAAAATGGGGAATGGGGATTTACCGCCCCGCCAAGGTCAGAATGGGGCGGTAAATCCGCCAACCCCCATGGCGGTATCGGCAGCTTTCCGCCATGCTCCATGGTGCATATTGCACCACGATCTCCGCCAGGGTCGTAATGAGGGCCTTTATCATTCTATTATAGCCAGTGCTGCTGGGGTTAATAAGACGAGGGCGGGAGGGAGCCAGGGGGGGTTCTAAAGCAACATGGTGCAATATTTGGAGGCAGGAGCTCTCTGCAGCCTCAAATCCCATGTAGCTAATAAATGAAATTGATTATTTATAACGCACTTAATATCCAGAGGTTTCTAAGCACGGAACCAGGGATCAAACCTGCGTTGCACCTCGTCGTCTTGCTTCCAAGGCAAGCGTGTTGCCCCTGAGCTATCCTTCCGACACTAAGCTTTAAAAGAGGAGTAGTGTGTGTAATTTAAGGAGGGACCTAACAGAGCCAATCAAGTTTGCATATGTGCAATGAAAGGGCGAGCATTCTGGTTTAAAAGATGTATTTACATATGGTTACTGTGTGTAAACATTTTGACCAAAATAACAGAAATTCAAACCAAAAGGGATCAGAACACAAGGCAATCCCACAATTCTTCTGAAAGAAATCCATTATTTGTACATACTAATTAAAGGTCTTCTAACAATACTACTTTAATATAATGTGTGGCAACAATCAAACAGTCGATTATCTTATATCCTATTTCTGTTTGAAAAGCACCTAATTTCAGATTTCTTTAACTGATGCTGTGATTCTAAACATTACTCAGGGTGACATCTACTGGCAAAGAGCAGAATTGACACGTTTTATTTTTAAAGTCTTTTGGTGAGGGAGATCGGTTCGGAGAGCCCTGACTCAAGGGCAATATTTGGAGACTGCCAGGGATGAGCCCTGGCTAGCCCTGGTCTACTTAAAGCCCGGATTATAGCTGAACATTGGCGATGCAGACAGTACGCAAACATAGTCCCGATTTAACAGGAGGGAAGGCACCTGCGTCAGGAGTCACGAATCCCACATCCAGGGTACACAGCAAGTGGATCCTGTGAATTGCACCAGCGTTGGTTTTCTCTATGGGGACATGCACCCTTAATGTATCCAGGAAATAAACACTGCCCCTTATGCACCCACGTATTTTTCTTCACTTGTACGTGCCAAGTGCACAGGCTAGTGAGAAGGAAATATGTACTTTGCATCTGGGCAAATTCACACACATAAAACACATGTGTAAATGCTGTTCAATATGCGGTTTTAGGCCAGTTTAAAAAATGCACATATTAAGGACATGCCACGGGAGTGACAAACAACAGGGCATTCCATTTTGTTAAAAATGAAGAGCTCAGAAATGCACTACTCCCTGTGCTGCTCTTGCGTTGCCTGGCGGCACGATTCACAGGTAATGTGAACGGAGGACAGCACAGAATTGATTCTTCTACCCTGCCCACCCCCCTCCCTCCCTCCAGCCTCCTTCTGAAGGAGTCACCTGATACATTCTGGTTTCACCATCACTGTCTTGTGGCCATTGCTGGATTTGACTTTTATGGACTTCATTGATTCACGGTGCGTCACCCTTTCTCAACTCTCATGCTGGACTTCCTTTGGATCATGTACTCATGGTGGCCCTGAATCATGCTGTTGCCATCTTCATCTTGTATACTGGCTTGCAAAATTATGTGTTACTACTGGCATGTGCAATTGTTTTCGCTCTCCTCTCTTACTTCTCCACTCGTTCTGACTGCGTACTCTCTGTTCTTTCCTCCTCTCCCTTTCTCCTTTTCCTATCTAATTCCCTCCTCCCCTTACTTTCTTCTATGCACTTACTCTATCAGAATTGTCCCTGGACCTAGTATGATAGCAACCTCGTCTGTCTCCTCCCCGTTCCCTTACTTGTTTTTTTTTCCTTCCACCACAGCTCAGCACTATCTGAAATGTCGCCAGGCCTAGTTCGATAGTCTCTTGTTTTGTTCCTCCCCCCCTTTCTGCACCCCTCTACCTCACCTATTGTTTTTCTCCGGCTCTACCCGAAATGTCAGCCCTAGTACGTTATTTGCCTGTCTGTTTCCATTTCCTTCCCACTCTCCCCCTCCCTTCCTTATCTATGTCTTAGCTCTTGCACTATCTGAAATGTCGTCAGGCCGAGTACAATAGTTAATTTCCCAATTTCCCACTGTTCATGGCCTGTAAGAATGTCATTGTATTTTCCCTTGTTCCCTCCCTTGCCTTGAAGCGCTTTGAAACACATTCTGTATAGGCACTATATAGAAAAAACAATCATATCATATTATATCACAGAGGCAAGGGGCTGGTCTTGGAAACAAGACCAGGCAGAGCAACAGAGGTTCGAATCCCAGATCCAGGCTTAGAAACCGAACTCACGTACGTATTAGACACATTATAAAAAAACAATTAAATAAATAAATCAAATAATGTGCGGTAGAAATGATGCCTCTGGGTTGCACTATACAAATGTAATAAATAAATACCTTAGGAACCAGGCTGACCTCTAATCATTGTCCCATTCTCACATTTCAAAAACTGAGGCTCGGGATTGGGGCCCATCACTCACAGGAGAAACTCAGCACCCGTGTGGCTATAGGGACGACCACAACCTTCCAAGTGCCACCATAGGTGTTGGGCATGCGCCAGGCACATGTGAAAGCATGGCTGCATTTCGTGGCCCTTGCACACACCCCCCCTTGCACACATATCACAGCCCTCTGCAGGCGTGTCCCCTCTTGAATCAAGGGTAGGGGTGGACTGGCCTAGAGGGAATTCTGGAGATCTCGCGGTAGGCCCCTGCACCCTGGCCCTCTTCTCTTGTGCGTGGTATTTCCAAATAGGAAAAGGGTTGGGCTTGCCGAAAATGTGTAATATGGGGCCACTTTGAGAATGTATTTCCAGGGCCTCCTTTGGTTCCCAGTCCACCCTTGATCAAGGGACCTGCGGACTTCAGATGACAGTCCCAGGGTGCTAGACTGGATTATCTGGTTCCATCCTGCAGCCAGCAGGCGTTTCTGAAGTGGAGCCACTATGCCTCCTTGTAGCTGGAGTTCGTCCTTCCTCCAGAAAGCACAGAACTCGAGGAGAGAAAGACCCCACCCGCAGGATCTAAGAATGCACAATATTCCTGTCTCTTTTTCAGTCCAGTGCTGTGGCGCTGAAGCCACAAGCAAACAGTTGGCAACTCTATTTTTAGTGCGAGCCCATAGCCGGCTATTTATGCCTGATCTGAGTTGGTTGTGTGTGTGTATGTGTGAGTGTGTATATGTATATATATCTCTGTGTAGCACTCTTGTTTCAATCGATGTGTCAAGAAATGACAGAAAAATCTATGCTACAAAACCAAACCAGCACAAGGATCTGGTGCTCTCCGGGAGAGCTGGAGGAGGAGGGGCGTTAGCGCGTCAGTGAATTACATGCTTAATGCAGCCCATTTGATGCTGGTGTTTAGCAATGCAGAGCATGCATGCGGTCTGATGTGGAAAGTGTGTGATTTGCACTCTGTGCTTCACAGGTGGTATCAGTGCCACCCGCAAAGCTTGTCCAGTCAATTGTCATCTGTTCAGTTGTGTTTCTCTCACATGACAGTAGGGTTTGTACCATAGCAATACCTGCACCGATGGGGCGGTGCCCTGATCCAACCTTTCCCTCTGTGATGTAATGTGCAGGAATCTTCTTGAGTGCCCCGCTGGCATTTCAGCATGGTTGCGCATGGCTCTGCAAGAAAGGCAGGGCGTGGGGTTGGTCGTTAGAGGTATAGTAGGTGAGGCGGGTGCACATCCTCTCGTGTTGACGCCTACAGGCTGGAAGTTCCCAAGCCATTGGTGCTGGGGGGATTCGAAGTGGTTTGTGGCGGTGGCGGTGGCGCTTACGGGTCTGTTGCACCCAGAGGGGAGACCCCAAGATCCATCACATATAAGTCAGCACTGTGAGCCATGCTAGCTGCTGGGTAGGACGGGGTGTGGGAGGTGCAAGGGTAGGTACCCGTTTGAATGCTAAAAGGAATAGGAACTCAGACTAATAGTAACATTGTGTGAGGATCACAGGAACCTTGCATTTGGTGCAGGGAGGATCTCTTCAACTTTGAGGCTGGAGCGAGTTGTCCTAATTTTAGCAATAGCTGGTAAATCAGACTCCAAGCCTAATGCTAGAGAGACCCAATCACTCTAGGCTTTCAGGATTACCACTCACCGAGCAATGTACTCCTGCTTAGATTTACTGTATTCAAGTGTATTATTTGTGGCCATCCTTAAAGAATGAACTGGATTTGGCTCTAAGGACTGGACTTGTACTGGACTAGACTCCTAGAAGATGGCGGACATGGTATTATTAGATATTAAAGATGGCCGTGTTCAGCTCATGGACTAATGATGCTACATCTGACACCATTGGCTACTCTTTTCTTTGCCAACATGTTAGAGACCTGGCCATGGCTTCTGAGTACTTCACATCATGACTATCCTCTTTTTTTCTTTATGAGCAATGAAACTGCCAGTAAATGTAGGTGAATATGTTTCGAACAGAGAACTTGTTGGAAAGGGAGTACAAGGTTTTCGTGTCTTCCCTATTCTCTACAAAACATTTGTGAAGCCTCATCTTCTAATGAACTTAGTTGATGTATTGGAAAGTTATGCTGACGACCCTCATCTCGATGGAGGATACCTTGCCAATGTCTGCCAGATTTAATCCATCTTCAGCCGAGCAGAACAATGGATGGCAGAGAACTGTTTGGGACTGAACTGAAGAAAAACAAGAGCTTTACCTGTAGACTTTCACGTCCCAAGTCTTTGGAAACCTACCATGAGCTTATTCTTGCAGGACGTTGCATCCATGTCCAAGCAAAGGTTAAAATGTTTGCCATGATCTTCAATTCTTATTTCTTTTGTCTTCTTAAGAAATTCCTCTGTTAAAAAAGATCACATATTACTGAATGCTACTCAGACAAATCAGACCTTTTCACTCTGATCATCACTGCGCCATGATTGCTCGAGCGATTGAGACTTTTTCGTGGAATTCCCTCTGCGCTGGAGTGTCAGAAATCACCAACTTTAGGTGTTGCAGAATCCAGCTGTTAAGATTATTGCCAACACACCTAGATAAACTAATTTCCCCTTACTCTGTGAAAATTGTTCTTGCTTTCTATAAAAAGCAGAATTTCATATAGGCTACTCAGGCTGGCCCACAAATACCTTTTTGGTTTTGCTCCACATTATCCTAACCAATTCTCTAGCCGGCATTTGCCTTTCAACCCCAAAGATCAACCTCTTGAAATTGAACGTTCATTCATCGGTATAAATGATCTAGGGCCCCCGCCAGATCCAATGTGGCTATGCTGGCCACACTTTGGAATTCTCTCCCCGAAGACATCCGTGTGAGTGACAATCTTCTAATTTTCTCCAAAAAGCTAAAAACGTACTTTTGAGTATGTCCTTCACCTCCCTTCTTCCCAGAGCTTGCTAGTCAAGCAATTATAATCCTACCGCTTGAAGCACATTTCCTAAATAGAAATAGGAATTAATATGGATTTACTTAAAATACATAGTGCTCATTTTATTGCAAATTAATGAAAAAAAAACCTCTGCTTAGTTATATTCCAAACACAGGTGTGATACACATTTTAGTAAAAACAGTCACTCAAATTGGTGATCTCTTAAAAGAGGGAACTGCATATCCTCTCGCAAAGTCGTATTGCATTCATTTTAAACATACATTAAGAAAATCAATTAACAAAATGAAAGTGTGATATTTGTCAGAACAATTATTTCATTGGCTCAGTAAACCTACTGTCGGGGAGGGCAAACAATGGTATGCAAGTGCCGGATTGATCCTATGATCTGAGTCAATTCTTGGCTTTTTGTTCTTGGCATTGGGGGTAGAGATTGTCAGACCTCGAAAGACATGTTTTGGCTGAGTGGCTTTATTCAGTACCACTCTTCTTCAGGGTCAGCAAAGCAGTTTTTGTTTCATCCAAAATGGTTGTTGGATGTACCCATTGGTAATATATATGTGTATGTGAATATACAATGACTGTATCATCCTCAGATTAGAGAAGGTATGTAGTATTTGCATCTCACGTCAAAGACACATGATAATACAGGATGAAGTGGGAATATAATTAAGGAACTGAATTCTTCAAGATGTCCCCTGGGAGGCTCCCAGTTATGAGGGATATGACTAAGAAATTCCTGTGAGGTTATGAGATGAAACATAGACGGTCAATAAAGGATATACAGCTTGGAGACATTCTTGTGTCTCGGTTAGTTTCTTGCCTTAATATGGTAGGTACCCGAATGCCAAAATAAGAGGGAGAGGCTTATCCTTCGACAGTCTTCATGAGGATATACAAAGACAATTTGCTGGACAATTTGATTCCCAAGAGCATTGAGTGAATGCATTCTATCTGACCTGGTTGCATATTTACCTCAAAATAAGTCACCCGTTTCCAAATGCAGCTTCAATTTACTTGGGAGATCACTCTACTGAGGGGGTACTCAATAGCAACAAAGGATATGAAACCGAAAACCTACTCAGAGGTACACAATGCACCTGGGAACTGCATTGAAAGGTATAGCAAATATATGGCACTACGTGGGCTTCACACTTTGGGGCTGGCCACCCTGGGGGGGGCGATAAAGGTTGTCCAGTTGAGGGGTGGGGGATCACCCCTCTAAAAGAGAGTGCAGTGACTGATTTTAATAGAAAATTTGAGCAGCCCAATAGAAATATTTTTACATCAAGGGGGGTGGATTGGCAAACACATGTTTACACAAGGGGGGCTTGGCATAAAACAGTTTGAATATCACTGCTAGTAAGAGAACTCTTACAGAGAGGGGTTGAATGGAAATGGTACTAATAGGGTATTGTGACCATCAACAGTTCTGTAATGATGTTAGCAGTGATCGCCATAAAATGGTACTGGGCAATCCCGTGCAAGACCAGTAATCCTGACACTTAGCTCAACAAGCTGGTAATGATAGCACAGCAAGTAGAGTACTCGCTTTGACATCTGTACAAAGCCTGCTGACGCAGGTCCAAATCCCGGCAGTACCAAACTCAGCCTTTCATCCTTCCAAGGACGATAATTAGCACCACACACTGTGGGTAATAATAAGCAGCGCTTAGATGCCTGTGGGTTTGTAGCGCTATATAAATGCAAAATTATTAATGTTCTGCACATTTTGACACCATCATTCACTGGATTAGCCAATGCCAACACATTCAGGGATAGAGAGGGAAAGACAAAAAAAAAAGATAACAATGGCCTACGTTTAAAAAAAAAATAGTAACAATCCAAAGGAAGAAAAAAAACTGTAGTTGCAAAAGCCTTCAGAAAAGAGTCGCTGAGTGATTCCCAGGGATGATGGCTGGCAGAGCTGGTGTCCGCCGATGCTGAGACTGCCTTATTGGCTGCAGCTTGCTGGCTAATAGCAAATGGAAGTGTTTACCCTGAAGACTGACCACAACTAGGAGAGATGCTAATTTAAACAATGTGACGGGTGATGGCCAACTTGAAGAGTCAGGGACACTGGAGCAAGGAGGGATGCTTCCACTACAAATCTCCAAGCAGTTGGCTGTGTCACTGTGCGCATGCTTTGCGGATTGGCTGGTGAGTGTTCTTTCTGCCTGTATGCTCATTCATGGATATTTGTTCCTGAGAAACTGCCACTGGCACTGAACAGACACTCACTGTGTCAAGGGACAGAACACCTGGAGACATAGTGTGTAACGTGGAACAGCACCCATCCTCAGGAACTCTGAGTGCCCACCTTAATAAACACACCACAAAATTCTCGGAAAACCCCCACAACCACCATACATCTCGTTTATACCACAACTGGCTACTCCACAATGATCTCCAAATTAATTCTCTGTATCAGCGCCACAATGCCCCAGGGCCGTTTGCACACTTTATAAATTCAAATAAATAAATAAATAAATAAATATATAAGGCATGCTCGGAATGGTCCCATCGACGTCACAATGAGGACCTTGAATACACTTTAGATGAGTACCTGATATAAACCAACCATCTGAAAAGCAATTACCAAAGGAAACTGCATTGTGGACTGGTTGTCCAGTTCTTACCTGTGACTCAACCCCTCCAAGACCAAATCCCTACTGATGACCATCAACACCGAACACCCTGGCACCCACACTTGGCTCTACTATGAGCCTCGAGAGCATCCTCAGCTGACCACCTGCACCAAGTCCCTTGGGTTTGACATTGACAGACACTTTTTCTTCAACCAACACATAGGAAGGAATAAATAAATGGCCTGATACCAACTTTTTCACCTGTGGAATATCAAACCCTTCATCCCAGAAACAACTTCAGGTCTGCTGTCCAAGCCGTGGTCCTCTGCCAACTGGATGGTGGCAATGCCCTGATGGAAGGCTTTCCGGCGGCTCCCCTAGCTCCCCTGAGATGTGTCCTGCATGCTGCAGCAGAATTCATCAACATACTCCTCAAATTCGACCACATCCCTGCAACTCTCGTTGATCTGCACTGGCTCCCACTGGAAGCCTGTCTCATCCTCAAATCCTGAATGCATCATCTACAAGGCTGTCGCCCTGAAGTCCCCAAGCTACCTTGCTGCCAATCTCTTCATCTCCAGAGGCCCGAGAGCCACCAGGAGTAACATGAGACTAGGTCATGTGCTCCCCCATGTTTCCTCCCTTGATTGATTGTAGATCCCTACCTGCTCAATTGCTCTCCTTCCCCCTCCCGGGTTGACAGCTCCCCACTCCCTCGTAGCTATGCTTCCAAACTGTATCCTTCCCCTTATGACTTGTAAAGCACTTTGTTGCTTCCCGGAGATCCACTCTCAATAATTACCCTAATAATAATGCTGTGAAAATAATAATTGTGTCATAAATTTGTTTATGCAACTACAGAAATAGGCACATACTTGTTGCTCTGACTGCTTCTATGGATCAGTGTTACATATATCTACTTTGTATTTTATAATGTAATTTCTAGGAGCTGGTACTCCTTTTTATCGTTCAGAAATTCTTTCAATATATCCCAAAACGGACCACCTTGCATCCTCTGCTCTTTTGAGTCATACCCCAAATACAGGCAACAAAGCTTTGGAGTCAGGTCATCTTCTTTTGGGCAATTGCCCCTTAGAACTATCTGACTTGATCTGGGGGAGGTTTAGTGGAGCATTCATATTGCCCTAATCTACGTCTTACTTTTGTGATTATTTCTGTCGATCAGTTGATAATGTAAGGAACGGAGGATAGCACAGGGTAAAGACGCTGGTCTTGGTTCAAATCCCAGATCCGCGCTTAGAAACTGGCTTGTATTAGGCGCATTATAAAAAAAAACTATTACATTAAATAAATAAAAGGAATAAATAAGTGGCATTGAACTAACACCTTTAAAAAAAAAGAAATAATATAACAGCATGGTGTATACTTACCTATCCATCGATGGTTCATAGAAATAGAAGAAAGACATCCATCGAGCTGACGAAAGATGAAAATACCCAAAACCAGATAACTATTGGCTTTGTGAATGTGTGCTCTAAGTGGGGAGGGGAGGAGGTGATGATTACAACTTTTGGGATTGTTGACTGCAGCTTGAAGTCTGTAAAAGCGAAGCCCTGCGTCCAGGCGGAATAAAACCAGCTGCACATATTGCCAGACAATAACTCTTGCATTGAGTGACACACACAACTTTCTGTTTCAAACTCAATGTAACACAATCCGCAGAAAGGCCATGACAAAAAAATAGTGTAGGATGAAGCAGATCTAATTATTTCTCTGCTTTCTGCAAAAACCGAAACAGCCCTCCATATGGATTCGTATAATGTATCCGTCTGGCCTCTTTCGGCTTCTTTTTGGTGGAGGTTTGAAGGGGGAAAAATGGAATTCCTCTATTTTTTGGACATTGTCTGCTCTGACCTATGCATACTCGGGTGACATTTTTCACACCTTTCAATTCTGGAACACTTAATCAGGCACCCTGGGCTTTTAGCTCAGCTCTCGCGGCCAAAAGACATCAGGATAATTTGCAATGCAGATGGCTCGCTTAAAGTGCTTTTACTGTTCACCCCCAGGAGCAGAGGTGGGAGGGTGGGAGCAGAGGGCCGGGGGTTGTGTTGGGTACGGCGGGGGGGGGGGGGGGGGGGGTAGAGGTAGGGGGAGGGAGTGTTTCTGGAGGAGAGAAGTGATTAGCTGTGCAGTGAAGCACGGTTAAAGACTAAAACTTGCAGAAAATTGGAAAATTGCTGTACAGGGCTGCTTCTTCCTGCAGCAAAGCTACCTAAAACGCAAGGAATCTGCGAATGGTGTGCTAATAATTAGGGCCTGCATTTCCAGGATCCCAGGGGGTTGTGGGGAGGGGACGATGGGGGTTGGGAAGGGAACCGTGCACAGTTTCAGCACTGCAAACCATATGCTCGTCCGTGCATCCAAACAGTCCCTGTCTGCAGAGCAAAGAGCTGACATGAAACTGATCAAGAAACGACAGCGTTTTGCAAAGGGCGCAATAACACGCCTGCCCATTTATTGCAAGCAGCCAAGAATGTATGTATCTTGTTTATAAGGCAAACTTGATGTTGGCAGAATATTATTTAAGCCGTAGGAAATCTAAAGAGTTTTTCGTTTCCTTTTTTTATTTGACCCACACAAATTCACATTAATTGCGTGTTACTGTTCTTAATACCTCAATCAAGTGGATAGGATTTTAAAGAGGTCGAGTTGTACCTTCTCTGTGCACCTGTACGACACGTGCGGTGAATGAGGGTTATTGAGTGCGAGCACCCGACAGAATATTTCTAAAATTACAATTATCATGTAATGCAGAAAATAATTGTTACAGTGTTTGCTGTTGGGCAGGTGTGCAGAATTTTAAGATAATGTCATTTTTAATTGTAGCTACTAGGTGGTGTTGCAAACCGAAACTACTGTCATGCGCGGTGAAGATGGGAGAGAGAGGTGTGAGCATGAACACAGTCGGTGGGTGTTACTCGGTTGTTATCCACCGGTGACCACAATGGCCATGCGAGCCCTCTCTCCTTATTCTTCCCATCAGCTGTCCCAACCCATCC
Organism: Ambystoma mexicanum; assembly: GCF_040938575.1. NCBI lineage: Eukaryota > Metazoa > Chordata > Amphibia > Caudata > Ambystomatidae > Ambystoma > Ambystoma mexicanum. The sequence goes on along the minus strand of NC_090935.1, from coordinate 127,109,640 downwards.
ACAACACACAAACACACACTGTTTCACTTAGAGCTAGTGCTGTGCTTTTAAGGGGATGCCAATGTTATTTCTATGCTGTCTTCTAAAAGATAATTGCTTAATTGTAGCTGTGAACCAGCTCCTGTTGTTGTAATTTCTTAACCAGGTGTGTTTTCAACTGTTTGAATTATAAGCAATCCATATGTCCTAGCATGTGTTCCATGCACTGCAATCATGATATAAAGAAGTACTTGCTGAAGCAACATGCTTGGCTCTCGTGAAGTCATTGGATAGGTGTTTGCCAAGTACTGCCGTGTTCTCTTCATAATGCCTCTATTCTCTTCCCCACTGAGATCCAAGAAAGAGTCCAATCCGATTTGTTCAAAACCCACCTAAAATCCTACCTCTTCACCGAGCTACCTTCCTAACCTACCTCTAATCTGTTTTACAGCTAACATGTTTCCTCTGACCTACCTCTACCCTTCACTTCCTCTGCCTCCACTCTAGCACTTCATCCGTCATGGCTGCCTCCCTAACACTGCTGGCCGCACCGACTACCTGCACTTAAAAATGTCTAATGTGTATTGCCCTTATCTATTTATGTGCACTTATGTATTGTCCCCGGTGACGGTTCCATTTACTTTTCTCCACAGCCTGGTCAGAATGTCACTCAAACTCACCTCATTGTAAGAAGCTCACTCCTTCCCGTAAACTCTGTTTTCTTATCTATTGTACGTTCTTTGGTGATCAATATAGCATTGTTCCTCCCATACATAAATACATACACATAATATATCTAGATACTCATACAATTTGCCAGCGCTTGCACCTTTTAGCAAGGTGCTGCTTCTTTGGAGGTGATTGGAAAATGCCTTTCCGATGCCTGCACAAAAGCCAAAACTGTTGGCTCGGCCAATGCTTGTATGGTATGCTACATGATTCTTGCCTTTTAAAGGGACTTGTGAGCTCTGAGGCTCACAAAACAGAGACATATGGCGACAAATTGATTTTCCTGGGTTACTCAACAATCAAACAAGCGGGATGAGCTAGTTCCACGGGTACTAAATGAACCACTAGGGATGACATCTCCCAAGTGCTGTGTACCACCTGCTAACTGTCAGGTCCTTGTAGGGAGTATCATTATATTGTATTCCATTGTATTGTCCACTATTATCGGAAGGATATCTCAGCATCAACAAGCTCACCTTGGAAGCAAGACGAAATGGAGCAACACCGGTTCAATCCCTGCATCTGTGCTTAGAAACCTCTGGGTATTAAGCGCATTATAAATAACCCATCATAACCCATCATCTATATAGATTAGGTTTAAGGGGTTGCTATACGATGTATATACTATAAAGTTAAATCAAACAAGAGACACCATAGGCAATATGTGTGCTGGGGAAGACACTTTGCACCAGAAACACAAGATGTCTGCCGTTCATACAATTTCAGGTGTGTAAACCCCCTTAATGCCTCTCATTGAAGGGCAGACGGGATACCATCTGGTGGAGTCAACATATAAGTCCAGCGGGTGGGCCTAAGACCCTTCCTCAAATGATGGTGGCCAAGTTAAATCGTCAACTGTCGGTTCAGGAGAGACGAGAATTAATCTGCATTATTTCATTTGCCAAAATTGTGTGACTCTGAACCAATAAAATGATCGCATTGTGTCTCTGGCTCCATACATGGCCAGTTTGTGAGCAATTACAGGTAGGCCCACTCTTGCATATATTAATGATATGATTTTGATGATTTGAGATAATGTTAAAGTACTTTGTGTACTAAACACATTTTAAATTTTAAAAAGTATATATTAATGGATGTACCGACAATAATTTGTTTTTATTCCGGTATATTTTATACCTTTTACTTTTTAAAGCATGTTCCACACATTTTCAGATGGAACAGAAAATGTCCTTAGACATTTGCACTGTATCTCAATAGGGTCAACTGGTCACAGCGATGCCAGCTTCGTAACACAAGTTAATGAGTCCTCTGCTTGATGTGGTTCATGTGGAACCATTCTAAGATGCATTGCCTCATAGTGCATTGTAGGGTGCAATTTGCTGGAAAGTAAGTTCTACAGCTTTTTGTAGAGTAGATTTAGTGATGTTCTTTCTAAAAGGAGTTCCATTTGTATCCTATCGCTCATTGGTTGAAGTGGTGAGACGGTGGATTCAGGACTGTGTGGACTCTATTGTTCAGGTTGCGAGTTTGGTTGCAAGGCAGCTGTCTGTGAATGATGAAGGCTCTTATATTGATGGGAAGTAAGCAAAGCTCTTGCATGATGGAGCGTAAGGGTTCCAGTGTCTAAGTCCCAGTGAAAATAATAAAAATCTAAAAAAGTGTAATTAATTTAAGTTTCTCTGAAAATACTATTTTAATTCATTTTGTGGTAAAATAGCAACTCTTTCAGATTTTCAAAAAAGGTTCACCAACCTGTAGTTATATCTGGCCATATCACTTTGCCAATAAGGTGACTCCAGAGAAGAGGTGCTCACATTTGAAAACAGAGTACGTTTCATATGGTGCAGCTGGACAATTACTATTGAAACTTAATATGGAACTAAAGAATTAATAAAAGTATTTTCAAAACGGATGGCGCATTTCCAGAAGAATGTATGTTTTTGCCTCTCAGACCCCAATAATGTACTCTTAGTAAGGAACAGAATATTTGTATTTCATTTTAAGCAGTTTTTTGTGGTCTTTTGAACATCAGTTATGTAAGTTTTATGGCAACTTTATCTTGTTTTTATAACCTCCCTCTGTGGCTGTTGAGATGGTTTGGACCAGGGTTGTCCATCTGCAGGCCTTGAGGGCTGGATCTATATTGGGTTTCAGGATACACCTCATTCAATTTCATAGCAAAAATGTGCATACAATGATTCTCAATGTATGCACATTTTTTTCTGTGAATATTAATGAGGGATATCCTGAAAAACTGTCAGAATCCTGGCCCTCGAGGCCTGGAGTTAGACAACCCTGGTTTGGACGATCTTTGATCCCAGGATTGCAATATGGATATCCCGTTTTTATTCAACATGGTTGGGTTATGCAAAGAAGCTCTGGCTCTTCTTATGTTTTATTTTGCTATCGCTCCCATGACCCTTCACCTTTAACTATGCAGTCCAGAGCTGATGGGACGTTCAGAACAAAACAACGGGTGTTCCATAGGATGTAGGCTCCTGGATTTCACCATGTTATCGAGACATTACCCGACATGTTCTTCTAACTTTAAGATTGTAATGGAAGCCAAATCACATTAGAGCCCGATAGAGGGAGGCTGCTCAGTCTTAATAGTTCCTTTCCGATGAAGACCAGTCTTATTCCAAAGCCATTAGCTCAAATATATGAGAGAATTCCACTCTTTACTTTACCTTGGTCTAACCTTGTAATGGGTTTGATTCACCATATAGTTCACTCTTACTTAACAGATCTACATAATCCATACAGTGATAACAAGAACTATAGGAGCTTCATTATAGCTACATGTCTTCCATAATATGGGCAATGTTCTCCTGTCGATGGGTAAGAACTCATTACTTCTATTTCTTAAGGCAATGCCGTAAAATTAATGGAATATCAACACTTGGGATTTTAAAGATCTCTCTAGGCCAACAAGACAAATAAATCATAACATTTGATGAAAACAACAGAATTGCTTACATGGCCTTTTAAAGGAGGTACGCCTTTGAGGATCCCATACATTGTTAATGGGTTACCGCAGTGCTGGCATGAGAAGGATGGCTAGCTATATCAGTAAATAAGAGTGTCAATAGTTGTTCAAAGATGGAACCTAAGGGGTGTGCCCCATAGTTCTTGTAGCTCAAAAGACACACAATAATGGATTCATGCGCCAATCAAGAATGACTCCTAGTTCTGTGGAGAAATATGTGACCTCATATATAATTAATGTATTTCAGCCATGGTGACAAGTTTGTTGTCAGGGGAAACTTTAAAGTTTCGAGACAAGATGATGGATCCTAAATCCACAAGTCATTTCTGATAAAGCGCGTCACCTAGAGGGAGGGTTCAGAAACTTTTTGACTTTTGCAAACCTTCCTACGGTTGTAGCTGACTTACAGTATCATAATAAAAACCTGTAAATTAGGCCTGTTTCTGGAAATGGGTGGTTTGTGATTGCAAGCGGCTTCCCTGCCTGACCTGTACCTTACAGTACCTATTACACTTGTGAGTCCATGTACCCATTTCCTATTTACCACCCCCCCCAACCCTTGACATAGCAATGGTTGCCAGGCACGACCTTGGAAAAGTGCACTATGTCCGCTTTGCTACTTCCCTGTGATGGCCTAAGTGCAGGAGTCTGCAACCTTTGGCTCTCCAGGTGTTTTGGACTACAGCTCCCATGAACCCCAGTCAACATAGACAATGGTGAGAGATCATGTGAGTTGTAGCCCAAAACCTCTGGAGAGCCGCGGATGGCAGCCCACTGGCTAAGGTTATGTGCACATATTGTAACCAGACACCAAGGATTTTGGGATTTTTAAGGACGTTCATAATTTGTGCATCGCTTTCAATAAATAAAATACTGAAAAACATAAATAAAAAATACTAACTGAATAGATAATTCTAAATAAAGAAACCTAAATGATACTCGATGAAAACTGTTGGTAATTTCCTTCTGTAAGTCTGATATATAAGGTTTGGGTCTATTTGACCAAAAACATTTGATCGAATTTATTTGAACTTTTTGTCAGTCTAAAATGCGGGGGAGACCCCCGCAACCCTTGCACTTCCCCTTAACCTAATCTATACTCTTACCCAACCACATATACATTTAATTAAATTTGACTGGAAAAAAGGTGAAAGACATTTTATCAAATAATTTTAGTTTAGGTCAATTATGCTAACACCATATATATAGAGGCAAGCATACCACATCACCATGTATGTTACCCCACCAATTAAACATACAATTGTGAAGAGAGTGTTTTGGATCCCCAGCATTGTTTACTTGTTCCCGCCGCCCACCACATATTGCCTACTACAATGATGTACGCAGTGCTAACAGTATGGAGGTTCACATCCACACCACAGTCATAAAAGAATGCTCCCATTGGCTTAAAGGTTTGCGAAACTCAATCAAACAGTGATAACCACATTCATGAGCTTGTTTCTACATACAAGCCGCGTTTCCTGGATTCTGTAATTTGGATGAGGAAATATGTACAGTTGAAGAAATGTGCATCCATTTGAACTTGAATAAATGATGCCACCATCTAGACTTCTAGAATTTAGCAGTTGCAGGAGAGAGGCCGAAAGCAAGGTCCGGGCGCTTTCCGGGCGAATTGAAGGAACCATTGCCTTGCATACGCTAGTACAATGGAGAAGGTCAAAAGTAAAATCTGTCTAACGAATGCCCCATTTCTTTAAATCCTTTCCGCAAGATTGTATGGCCAAATTCTCTGTTCCCACGCCGGGTTGCTGTGGTCCGGGACTCGCATAAGAGAAATTGGAACGTAGCCTCGGTGCAGTGGCGTAGACAGGGGAGGGCCAGAGTGGGCAAGGCCCACCCAAAATATGTAAATGTCCACTTACCAGTGCTGTGTGGGCAATTACAGATGTTAATGTCACTGCAGTGAGGCCATCTACATTAGGTTCAGGCCCCACTTGTTAGACAATCCTGGCTTCGCCTCTGCCTCGGAGGGCATTCTTTGCAGTGCTCATGGACGGGGCGCGGAGCGGCCTTCCCTTCGAAGCTATCGATTCAGGTTCCACTAATGGGAATCGGGAGAAGCCTCCAGAGCCATTGGCTAAATGTCATTTAACACTGTCAAATCTGAGTCGGATTAGCTACTGGGAACTATATGTCAGGGAAGTCCCAGTCCAGGAGGAGGACGGCGGGGGCGGGAAACGTGGTACTAGTTAGCAGAGTACCTTGGGGCAATAATAAAAGCATTATTATAATAAGGCAAGTAGCCATTTAATAGCTGGGAATTAGTTGTAAATTGCAGGCTGGATGATTGGACCCTGAACAGCCCCCAGTCAGAATCTTTAAATTGCCTAGGCATTAGGAGAGGTTGTGTGCAACAAACCCCCTTCCCATTCAAAGCAGCTGCTACACAGTTATCTACAGATCTGCTTCTCCTTACATGTTCTCCTCTCATACTTCTGTCTCTTACACTTTACTTAGCTGATGTCTTTTTTGTTTTCTTGTTTCTCTTTACTGTAGCCCTATTACCCTCTCTTGTGTTTCTCAATGTATCCCTCTACTTTGTATCGTTTTTGTTCTCTATTGCCTTGTTTTTTCTTGTAAAAAAAAGTCTCCCTTTTTTCTCTCCCGTCTTGCTCTATTTTCTTTCCACCTCTTCTCACTTCGCAAACATGTTTCTCTCCTGTCCCTTCACTCTCCCTTCTTTTTACCGCACCCGTACCTTTCTCCTTTTCCCCTTCTCCTACTCTTCCCCACATATCTCACCTATTTGCCTTCCTCTCTCTTTTGTATTATTTACTGTCTTCTCCCTTACATAGCCCCCTCCTTTCTTATCTCTCTATTCTTCCCAGGTCATACGTTCCCCCTTTCATTTTCTCAGATCTTCAATGTCCGCATATCCTTTCTCTCTCCCTTCATCATCTTCTCGTTTCTTCACTTTTCTGACCCCTCTTGCTTTCCATATCATATCATTTCATTTTCTGTTTTCTTTCACCCTCGCACCAACTCCTATTCACTGATCTCCTTTGCTCACCCACTCCCCTAATTTTCCTTTTGCCCCAACTTCCCTCATTCCACTCTCCTCTTGTCCCTTTCCTCAAACAAATTTCCCCACACACCTCTTCCCACTCTCTTGGTTCACATTCATTATCTTCTCTTCCTGTTACTTTCCACAACCGCTCCCCTAGTTCCCTCCCTCCAAGCCTCATCCATTCTCACTCGTGCTGCTCATGTTTCTCCCATCTTGTGCAGCCGGCACTGGCTTCCAGTTGCAAAGTGCCTTCAATTCAAACCACTTTCTTTAGTGCATCGGGCGCTGCACCGGTTTGGAGCACTGTGTTTGAAGGTGTAATTCGAGTTATAGGTTCCTCGCCAGAAGCCCATCTGGTTGTGGTTCCATGTTTCAGAATGACCCGAGTCGGTGGCCGGTCTTTCTCAGTAGCGGCTGCCCCCTTGTGGAATTCCCTTCCTCTTGCCCTCCATTGTGGCTGACAACTTGCCTTTCAGGAGCTCTTTAAAGACTTATCTTTTTTACTTTTCTTGTCCCACTGGGTTAGCTCCAAGTTGACCTTAAGTCGTTCAATGCGCTTCACACGTTTTGATAAGATTCTATGCTTACTCAGACCATGGCATGGCACAGTGAGGGGGTGTAACATAACATAACATAACATAACATAACATAACATAACATAACATAATATAACATGAGAAAACATAGCAAAAGACGACCCTCTTCAGCAACACATAGCACAGATTTCACTTGCTTTGTACCGGCTCTACACTTCCAGTGCGTTGAGTGTCACAGTTCTGGAGATGGCTTCTCTCTGGCTAAACCTCTCTCTACATGTACATCTATATCTCATAATGTCAATTGAGGTGGTCTTGGTGGAAGATGTGACTGTTTCGTAGTTGTAGGGAAAGAGAGAGGATTGGGTTGAGGGAGGTCACTAAACTGGAAAGGAATGGTGATGTTGTCTAAAGGGACTTTGAGTTTTCGGTGTGACATGGCACTGTGAGGTGGCTGAACTGTTTCCTTCTGCCATCCCCTGCACTGTTCTAAAGAGAAAGGGAACACGATTCAGCAGGTCGCCTGCAGGGGCCAGCCACAGTGTAATATGTTTGGAGTAGTCACCATCTAGGAAACCCAAGACTTTGTACTTTAAAGGGTATTCCAAATAAACTCACCTAGGGTCCCCTCAAAAGGGCTAGCAACTAGGGTACTTCTTATTTCTAAGTGGAAGGCTTCAGGTCAGGAGTGTGCTGTGGTATCACAACTATACAGTGATTTTTAAGATTTAAAAGTAAGTTTATTTTCAGCGGCAAGGCAGCAGAGCCTGTTGGCCCATATTTTTATGAATTGAGTTCAGTCTTTAGATTGATCCTATATGTATTGTGTAGGTGGCTGATGTTCACCAGGGATTTATCCTTTTAATTGTGAAAGCCTGTAGGAATTATTTCAGTTTGTCCTTTGTTTTGCATCCATACGTGGGTTGTCCGATGGCGCACGGCCTGCACCTACGGTTGATATATATATATATATATATATATATATATATATATATATATATTTATTGTAGGATGTCTGTACATTTAGATTTGAGCATATACACATCAATCCTTACCAGGGCGCGCAGAAGACACCAGTGGAGTGATTGATATTACAGCAATTCTTTCCTCACATCCAAATCCTTTGATTGTTTTTTTTGTGCTCTATACAACCTCTGATATTGTTGTTTTTGTATGCATCCAACATGATTTTCTCTAACGACTTTAAGGACTATTTTATCGGTATGCAGTGATTTTAACAGCAAAAAAAGAACAAATGAAATGATAACGAAAACATTTACAAAAATATATATATGGGGGTTGGGATAAAGGGTTTAAAGGTGTGGGGTGGTTCGGGGTGGGGTTGGAACCATGGGAAAAGGGGAAGTTTGTGGGTGCAGGCCGTCCAATTGTTTTTTTTTTAAATAATCAACCTTTATTTCCTTTGTTAAAATGTAATTTGTTATTTTTTCATTTGTTCAAATCACATGTAACCTATTTTATCTTGTGCCGTCCATACTTTCTTCTTCCATTCTTGCACTACTTCTATTACGGCATTTGACTCTATTTCTAAGTCTACCACTTATCGAAACCTTCCAGATCTTTGAACTCTGCATCATTCAGAGGCGTTGCAAGGGGGGTGGGGGCTGAGGGAGCTATAACCGAGGGTTTTTTGTTTGTAGCCCTGGATAGAAGATCAAAGGCTACAAGCAAAAGGCTAGCTAGCCCCGATTACCGACAGCCCTGCCATTAGTGTAGCCCCGGATCTTTTCCACACCTAGCAACAGTCCTGGTATCACTCACAGTCCAGGTAATGATGGATTGACGTCCCTGGTTCCCTCCAGTATGTACTCTTTCTGTGCTATGACTCGCTATTTTATATTAAGTACTCTTAAATTGCATATATCCTGGCCTTACTTTCTTCAGAATCTCATCTTTTCTTCTAACCAAATGATTACTTAAATCTATCTGATCTCAATTTACTGGTTGTAATCTGTCATAGTGCCTTTCATCATCGCACTCGTTGCACTGTGCCTGCCACATTTTTCAATTAATATGAGTTCACAATTCCCCCTCAGTGGTATTATCATATCTATTTTTCTCCTTTCTATCCTTATTATCTCTGATATTTAATTACCTGTTATGTCCAAATGACATGGTATTAATTCTATCTCAATTTCTATCCCTACTTCCAAACTCGTGCCGCCCCACAACAGTATGCCCAGGAGCTCTTTCAAAGAATTTGATGAATCTGTCAATATCAAACATTTCTTTTATTTCCATTATCATTTCAGGGATAGAGGTATGGCTAGCAGTTCTTCTGTATAAAAACACAATTATTGACAGTGTAACTATATGTAAATATGAAAGCAATTCCCTTGGATGTCAGAAAGAGTAAATATGCTTAATGTTACAAAGATTGTAATATTAGAGTGAGTGTTGTGAAAAATGTAATTTTCACAAAAATTAGTTTGTGAAAATTGAGCAAATGTGGATTATGTATTTAGTGATTAGAGCACAAAACCCTTGGATGACAGATATGGTAGTGAAATATCCATATCTACAGTTTTTCTTATGCTCCCAAAATGCTCGTTGATTTTATGCATTGTAGCCTGGAACAAATTGTTGCCATTTGAACCCTTACTCAGAGGGTTAATACTGTACAGTACAATACGATGCAACCAGGATGTCCACCTTGGAATGTCAACAGGGTTGTATGTCAGAAGTGCAAATAACCCATTGTAACAAATCACTGAAAAATTGCAAAATATTGAACTTTGCCTTTTTTTGCAACCTCGTTTCAGTTTGTTTGATGGGAGGTTTCATGCTATGTACCTAAATTAGCCAGTACCTTAATCCCTACACACTTCCTTTTTCCTTTTCCCTTTTCTACTCTATTTAATTTTATTTTTTTCTCTTTTTTTACACTTTTACTTACCTTTACTTACCAAACATATACAAGTATGATCAGTATGGAAAGTGGTAAGAATGCGACCGGAAAATGTGAATTCACACATTTATTATTTGTTTTACTGCCAGACTGATAACCTCTCATAACATTAGATATCCTTACTTTTGATATAATAATGTGCTATAATTTACGTACTGGAATCGACAAGTATAATTAAATGAAAAAAGACAGATTACAATATTAAAATAATTAAGAAATGTCCCTTTCATTAGCTCCTTTTGCAAAAAACAGCGCCACCCAAATATATCATTTTTTTTCCTTTGGCACACAACTGTCAGAGACAGCTGTGATGGCTCCAGCAAACACATAGCGGACTATGTGACTCTCCTCCACGTAGAAAGAGACAGACACAATAGGTGGGTCAGGGAGAGTGGGAGAGAGAGACAGAAGAAAGAGAGGAAAGAGGTAGGGTGACCAGATGTTTTTTTTTAAAACTGGGACGGGCCGTGGAAATAGAAGTAGGACTAAAGTAAATACTCATACAACTTTAATCCTACTTCTATGGTGCTGGCCCTTTGCGGTGGGCTGGGGAGGGGGGTGTGCTAACAGGCACACTCTTCTCATTGGAGGAGTGCGCCGGGGTGGGCAAGGTTGAGGAAATGGGGGCGTGAAAAGCATTTCACACCCCCATTCGCGCAGGAAGAGTTGCGTCAGGACCCGATTTCAGGTTTTCAATATCGGGTCCCGGCAAAAAATGGGACCGTAGCCGAAACGCCGGACACGGTTTATAAAATAAAAACACTCCAGTGACTCCGGGACGTCGGGTGATTTCCCCATACTGTCCTGGGAAAACCTGGACGTCTGGTCCCCCTAGAAAGAGGGAGTGCGTTAGAAAGAGATTGAGAGAGGCAGGGAGAATGAGAGGGGCAGAAAGAACTCTGTGTAGGTGTAACACATGCAAACAATCACGATTCATGGAATGTATTTTGTCTCTTCATGGGTAGGAATATTCTATTTGGTGGGTCCATGTGACCAGGCCTAATTAGAGGAAATAATGAATGCATTGTCAGTTATACAGCTGCGTGTTTAAAGCAGCCTGTGGAGCCTCAGCTCTGACCACAGCCAGCCCTAAAATGCACACGCCTTTCACTTTCCTGGTCCCAAAGAATGGGATATCACGAGCGACCCATGCAACGAGGCCCCTGTTAAGGCTCAGCCTCATTAAGAGAGTGCACCTTTTCATGTGGCGATGCTAGATGCCGTGCACACCACGTGAGTGCTCATTTAAATTGGCCCCTAGCACATGCCCTTAAAGATGTATTATGTTAATGTGGTGGCATACTGGGCTAGGAAATCTATTAAAAACCCTAGCCCTGCCAATCCCACCCACCCCGGGACAGCGCAATCCAAGCCGCAGGTCTGAGGAATGCTGCCACCATGGGAGGCAGCCACACACCAGACGCACAGCAGAAGCACTGTTCTTTGCCAGGCAGGAGAAATGAAGGGGGGTGGGGGGCCAGGGGGGTCTGTTTTTATCAGGGTGCAAGAGAAGGTGCAGAGTGGAAGCTCAAATCTGCCAGGTGAGTTTTCCATGCAACAGTTGCCATTGGGTGTAACGAAGACTTCAATCTGCGATCTTTCAATTGTATTCATTAGGCTTGATATGATACGATATGATATGATATGGCATTTATAACGCGCCTATACACAAGTGTTTCAAGGCACGACGAGGCAAGGGAGGGGAACAGCGGGAGGACAAAGACAGCGATCTTACTAGGCCAAGTGAAATTGAGATTGCGCAAGTGCAGGGCAGGGGGGAGGGGAAAGGTGCCAGGGGTGTGGGAGGAGGAGAACGTGCTGTACATGGGATCAGAACAACCACAAGTAGTGCAGCCAGCAGGTGGTGTCCAATAAGTGCAGGTAAGGGGACTGTAGGGTTGCAGATACAGACCCAAGTGCAAGGGTTGCCAGGAGGCAGTGCTGGTGTGCAACTGGGCGGGAAGGGACTTGGGCCTGAATTAAAGGTAGATGCATTCTTGAAAACATAGATGACTGGTTAATGAGTAAAAATAAGGACTACTCCAACTGACCTAGCCCAATGCCCCTAGCTCTACCCTAAAGCAAGTGCTTGTCTACACACATGGCCAATAAGACCAAACATCCTATCGTTTCTGCAACCATCAAATATCCTGCCTGACAACAACACTATCATCCATGCCGGCATTCAACCTCTCCCGAAACCCCCCTAAGCTGACTTGCGTAAACTACACCAGCAAGCACTCCTCTCCAACCCACTGAAAATTTTCTCTGAAACTCAGAAATATAGTCACTTCAGATTTCGGCTGCCATTTTGTGGATGTTTGCCACTCAGTGAGGAGTTTGGTGTGTGTGACATCACCGCCGCTGAGCATGGCCAACATCATCACTCTGACTATGTCTCATTTAAAAAAGAAGTCCTTAAAAAAAGGAATGGGTGACGCGGAACTTGGACACCACCAAATATGTCCTCCTATCACCAGCTTTTCCTACCGTATTCAAGAAATGTGCGATTTCCCCATCTCCAGGCTCCCATGAATAGCACAAAAAACAACACAACCCACTGTAGCCTGTGTTCCCCAATGATAACTAAACCAAAAACATCACTAACCAATATCCGTGATACTACCCATGAAGCCGCCGTGGAAGGAGGGCCAGGAGACCCTTTGAAGCAGCTTCAGCCTGCGGGAAACTGCTAACAGGGCTAACTGAGCCCCCCCGCCACCCCACCCGCCATTACAAAGTTAATAAATAGAGCTGCGACAGCCTGAGTTATGGCTCCATTATGATTGTGTTGGTAACCATAAATGCAGAGTCACAGTGTTTTTTTAGGCTTTACATTGTAACCCTGACGTCCATTTAGGTAAAGTCGTTTCTGAGAATTTTTAAGATTGTTCTAAAGCAGTTAATTATATTCCCATATCAGAGAATCATAGCCTCCTATCACAAAGGGTTTTCACTGACTGTTTGGGATTTCATAAGTATAAGGAGAGGAATTGGAAGAGAGTGTGCTTGCTATCTAGCTCCCTTTGGCATTCCTTGAACTCACCTAGGCAGTGCAGGAAGGCCTGAAAGCCTGTGCTTAAGGTGCCGGACAACCTGTGCAGTCGGGCCTTATAATGGACAGTTGCCCCCCTAGAATGCCGTCCTTAATGTTCAATGGCTCTTTTGACCAAGTAAGCCTGCCTTGTATTCTTTTAGAACCTTACCTCTAATGTATCTTTCTCATACTGCATTGCATTGTTTTATTTTCTAATTGACTACATACAAGGCCAAAGCACATTCTTTCTTCTCGCCTCGAGGACAATCTGGTGGAATGGCTCGGGCTGAGGGATCCATTTCGCCAAGCTCTTTTCCCTGTATGTATTAAGCACTCAGCCAATTCTTGGCTCTGACACCTCCGTCCGTGGGCTCTGCTTTACCGGAACCCTCCACCACACTCCGTGAGCAGGAGGGAACCCAATGTGATTATCTGCATGGTAGAGCCCCTATAACTCCTAGGAACTCCTGAGCACACATTGAGTCCATCACACACCCACAACATGACAACGTAATTCCACCAACCATACTAGTAATGACTGCCATGGAAGTTCTGCCAGCTACTACAGGAAGCACGTTTTACTTCTTTTGATTACATTTTCATAGGGTCAAAACACTGAAAACTGTACATGTATCAAACAATCCCTAAAGTATGCCATTTTACAGCTCACGCGGTGTGTGGTAAGTCTACCCAAGAATGATACATTAAATACTGAAGTTAGTGCTTGGAAGCTATCAAAACAACAAGTACAAAGCACCACACTCAAACATGCGTTTACAGCATTGGTTTGCATATATCGTACTGTATCTACGTATGGCTAACATAAGTTATCTGTCCTTCATATGTCATATAGTCCAGGTCATCATCAACTATGACTTGACAAGTAGACATGCATTGAATGTATATTCAACATGTATGACAAATAAGCATGCAATTTGCATGTGATGGCATGTTATGTATTGTGCATATGGTCACATATAAATTATAGCAGAGCTCTCAACTGTAGACAGTTGCCCTTATGGTTGGAAGACTGTACTAGCTCCTGGCTCCACCTTATGCACTGAGACCCTGAGAATGTGGGGGAGTCCCTCATAAAGTCTGGTCCAGATGTCTCATAGTCTTTGACAAAGCATGCTCTGCCTGAACACTATTCACTGTTATATTAACAATTATCGCTCTACTTGAACTTCTATTTGCCTCCCCGGACATCTAGTTTTGACACATACTGGTTCCAATAGACCTTCCCTTCTACTCAGGGCCAGCAGTCCCAGAATTAAGATTCTGCAGTTTAGCCCTCTGGAACGTTTAAGGCACGTTCATTGGCCCAGTCCCTGTATGCACATATGACAAGCTACTAATGCTTCCTTAGAACACATTGCCATGCCCGAGAGGGCTTGAGTTTCCACAGATTGCCACATGCCCCAAGTCTCCATCTAGCCCATGTTCCCATGTTCCACAATGCTATAATAATCCAAGGCTGACATTTTCCATAATTTTGTATTTGTATTTGTTTTATTTATAACGCGCACCATCAGGCCCGGAGGCATCAGGGCGCAACTTGTGCACAGTTGCATACAGAGCATATAAACATACATAATTTTAAGCACGAGGCAAAAGTACATACATAGTAATCAACGAGTGTAGCAATATACATAATTTACAGGGCAAATATATTACATGAGACAAAAGTGTACAGTAGGCGAAGTAAGTGGGCCGAAGCTGGTGGAGCTATGGTGTGCAAGGCATGTTTCAATGCTGATTGAAGAGCCATGATTTCGTTTTGGACTTGAATACGTTAAAAGAATCTTCTGATCTGTGGTGTTACGGATAATGCCCTAGTTATCACAGATGTCTTTGTTAAATAAGGACCCAGTTATCACAGATGGCCAGGATCCAATTGACCCAAAATGCGTACATAGGAAGTGTCTCTATCCTGCCCATCTAAGGCCAGGCAGCACGGCTTCTAGATAACCAGGTGCAAGTGCCAAAGCTGCTCCAATTGGCAACTAAGAAGCTTGTTGAAGGGGTATGGGTGGCAAACTGCTGCCTGTCGCCTCCTCTGATAGGGTGGCATGCCTGGTCAGCCATCACACCTCATTTAGAATAGAGCCCTCTTCACTGCACTCTCCAAGCCAATGGGTGGATTAATGGAGGTGTGTCAACGACCAGGTCCCGCTTGCCCCCTTTACCTTTTGTTCCAGAAAGAGGTCTTTGTGATCCTTCAGATCTGGCCGTTGTCAGAATGATACTGAGAGAACTCCCAAATCAAGATCACCGAGAGGTTGAGAACCTGGAATCTCCTTGGAAACCCTCCCAATGCCACGATTCAGCTTCCCCTAATTAACGTGGCACAAGGACAGTGTGGAAAGGGAGCCAATGGTGGAGTATCGAGGCAAGGGATAAACAACCTTCCCAGCAGATGCAGTGAAGACAGAATCTGCAAGATGGCAACAGGATAAACTTGCTGCAGGCTGAAGGTCACGCAGGCTACAGAAGCAAGAGGTAGAAACCTTGCAAGAAGTCAGCTGGCAAGAGCAAAGGAAGGGAAGTGGGGCCAGACACACTGGAAGCCAAAAGGAGACTGCAGGGAGACCTGTATGAAGTCAAAAGGGAAGGACAAGGAAGTAGGAAACAAACAAGAGCTAGGTAAACAGAGTTCTACGGGTCAGGGCTGATAGGAGCTCAAAGTAACAGGGAACTGAAGGGCTCGTTGATACACACTGAACAGCTGACAATGGGCGTCTAAATAGTTGCCGGCGTGCTGCGCACGGAACGTGTTGTCATGGCAACCAACGGTGCCCGGCCTATGGTGTGCATGCAGTTGCTGGGGCGGGTCCTCCGCCTTGTCGTGGTTGAAGGAACATGGTGGCCTCCACAAGGCCTGCAACACTGTGTTGGGTGTCAAGTTGCTGGAGACACATGTCCCCAGACAGAGCCAAAGCACCAGGAGTGGACTGCCAGCGGGGATTGACACACCACGAGAAGGTGTGTGATCGTGCTGCCGTGCACCATGCGGCAAGCATGACAAGGATTCACAAACACACGTAAGGAGCACTTGAGCTGGTGGGCTGAGTAGCCGATAGTTCTTATCCGCATGCAAAGTTGGAGGCATTTGGGGGCCATGACTACATGCACGTTTACTGTGGGTGCACTTGACCACTCCTCTTTTCTGGCTGACACCTGTGGCTTCATAAACAGTTTGGCAGTAGCAGTAAAACAGGTAGTATTTGCAAAATACTGCCTGCTTTACCGCTCTGCATAATTATGGGTGTCATTACGCATGTAAACAATATCCACAAGGTTGTAAAAGGTATTGCCTTACATTGGCAGTAATGACATAGGTGGATATACCCCATGCTGTCATTCTGCCTATCCCAATTGGACTCCAAAATGGGGAACATGGAAAACTCTGAATTATGCAGAGAATCACGGTTAATGCATGGGGTAATGGTGATTCAGTTTTGGTGGTATTATCTAAGGTAATACTGGAACCCCATAGAGTCTGGCTTAACATGTCTAATTACAGTACTACAAGCCCCCCTAATGCATGAAAATGATTTACACAAAAAAATATTAATGAGAATGAAATCACAAGGCATTGTGGGTCACGCAAGATTCCTAGTCTTGAGGGAAACTTTGCCTTCCACAAGGAAAAAGTCTGCAACGTTTCAAGGCTTGCATCAAACCAGTGGCTTAGTTAATACGCCCTGGTAGCCCACATGTAAGTCATTGATTCCAGTGAGACAGATGCAGTCTGGGGCCACTACACAATGGATAGAAACGTTAATTAAGCAATAGTACCCCAGCAGCGAGGGCATTACCGGGTCAGCGAAGCGAGGGCTTTAATGATATTCGGGGGCATTTCATGGTCTGGTAATGCCTCCCCTGTGGGGTTAACGTTGCTATTAATACATTGTACTAGTGTACTAATAGTGGTTTTAAGTTGAGAAACAACATCATCGCCATTTCTTAACTTAAAAATAAAAGAAACTACAAAATAAAATGACCACCATGGATCTGGGAGAAGGTAACTACATGTAGTCCCTTCTCCCTTTCCTTGGTGGCTAGTCATGTGTCGGAACATGTCGGGAACACTTCTGTTCGGAGTGCCGGTGAGGGGCAACAGCGCAAGGTAAGTGGGGCAGTGGTGGGAGGGTTGCCAAATGTATGGAAACAGGGTTTGGGGTGAGGGAGATGAGGACGTAGGGAGCATGGGACTAGTTACCTGAATATCCAGCATGGGAAGATGGCGGCCTCCAGCTTTGAAGAGGCTCGGAGCAGGAGCTTTACCAAGAAATGTTGTAAAGCCCCCGTTGTGACCCTCCTTATTGGCTGGGAGGCCGAGAACACGCCCCCGCTGGTTACAAATATATAGTATTTCTCCATTGCTATCTCAGTGTCCATTCTTGGCAGGTAAGTTGTGATTTTGCTCCACCTCAGGTAGACCTGGGCTGATTTGTTTTCAGTTTAGTGAGTCATGAGTTTAACATGAGTATCACAGGCATGTCTGCCTCATCAGGACGCCTCATGCGTGATGGGTGGGACGTGGCACATCTTTGGTTGCTGCTCTTAATATCTCCAGACGCCTGGAATGTTGCAGCTTGTGCCGAAGAAGCGCCTTTCAGCTGTGCCGACACAGGGACACATTCTTCCCCATTCCTGTTATGTTCCTGAAGAACTCACAATTGCTTGCATGCATTAAACAAGAGAGTGAATACAGTTGTGCGGTTGATATAGATGCATGCTATCCCTGAGAACGTCCTAGGCAGAGCAGTGACTACTGTGCAGGGATGAAGCTACCAAACAGCGTCATGTCTGGGAAAGGTGATACAGAGGGGGCTGAGGAGCAAGTGCCGGGACCCCAGAATAGACCAGGAGTTGTCTGCGAGGACCCCTCTTTTGCCAGACGAGTCTCGATTGCCGGGCTTTCAAGGGGTTGAACTGTCATTTGAGTTGTCTAGTTTCTCAAACGCAGCTTCTCCACGGAAGGCGCTAGGTCTATAAGGAGAGGGGAAGGGATTAGGTGTCGCACACAAGTCAAGTCCTGGCAGGATGATGAAAGCTTCCGCGCTGGACAGGTCGGAAACTGCTGCCCGGGGCACTCCTGCCGTCTTCCTCGGCGTCTACTGCGGAAGGATTTCTCTTTCGGGCTTGTGGGTTTAGGGCCGTCTGATTGATTTTACCGTCGATGGGAGAGTGCAATCGATATCTGTGTGTGATGGGATGGCGTGAGAGGCCTGAGGTGGGGGCGGCCTTCACGGGTCCCACCCAGGTACGTGAATATCCACTTATTGGAGGGGGAAGCGTATAAGGCAAAGGCAGAGGAACATGATAGGAGAGAGACGTGTTTGTGGGAGGGCAGAAGGGGCACGTGCCCTGGGCCCTTAACTAGGGAGGGGCACAACAAGGCTGCTGGATATAAAAAGAGTCAGTGCCCATGTTTTACAAATCATAAATAAGACCTTGTGATATTGCATAGTGCACTGCTCGTGGTCTGAGTCTGCTGCCAGGCTGTTGTTGACGAGTGCATTCTGATCTAATCAATTAATCCTACTAAATATTCACTGTGGCGCGTGCAGTATGTGCGCTCCACTACTATAGCACATGCCGTAGCGCACTTTCACCTTTCTGTGGGGATTATATTGATCAAGTGCAATATGCAAAATGGAAATGCGTATTGATTCACTTGATGGTTGCTATGGTTCAGAAGCCAGCTCAGTGGCTTAAGCACTTGCTGTAGAGATCTTTGTAGATACACCAGATCACCATATCAAATCCCACGTAGGTCACCACAGCTTTTCCTATCTATAACGTTGTGAAACTTGAGAGTATATATACTCTTAGGATAGCAACTCCTAATATGGCACAAAACAACTGACTGGCACCAGCTAGCGCTGGTTACACAAACTAACAGAGCGTCAGTATGGTGGATGTCTAGTGCTAGGTTCCTCCAAACGAGGGTTGTAAAAATTGAGCAGCCACCCGCAATGAAGAGTATAGGGGGCTGATTCATGGAATTATGTGCGCAGAAAAAAAGGGCTTTGTGTGCCATTCTGCCCGCAAATCCCTGTTTCACAAATGGGGATTTGTGAGCAGAATGGCACACAAAGCCCGTTTTTCGGGGCACATAATTCCATGAATCAGCCCCTACATGTTTAGTTGGAAGAATTTGTTAGGCAGTTATATTTCAGAATGTAGCATCTAAGTCAATGGTATTCAAACTGTGGGGCGTGCCTCCCTGGGGGGAGTGTGGCATTGTTTCCAGCGCAAAAACAATGAGGTGATAGCTGGAAGGTTTGGAATGAATCTTAACCTCTGGCATTGCTCTGGGCAACCCTCCAGGCCATTTTTCTTCGGCTGCCAAGCCATTACAGAAAGGAAAACCCATATTCAAATAAGGCTTGGCCCCACCAAAAGGGACAGTGCAGCCCGAACTGCTAGGTCACATGCCTTCTGCACGAGACCACAAGCATCCCCAGACATGTTTCAACCTTGTTGGGCGTCATCAATGAGGAGTAGCTTGGGTCTCTAGGCCCAGCAGGCATGAGACCCACCTTTGGGCACACCCGTCCCACTCAGGGTGACAAAGCAAAAACAGAGAGGTGATGGCTGGAAGGTTTGGAATGAATCTTAACCTCTGGCATGGCTCTAAGCAACCCTCCAAACCATCGTTCTTCATCTGCCAAGCCATTACAGAAGGGAAAAAAAAACATATGCAAATCAGGCTTGGTCTCAACCCAAAAGGGGCAGTCCAGCCCGAACTGCTCGGTCACTGTTTCAAGGGGGGCATGAGTCACATGGCTTTAAAAAAAAAAACAGCGACTCAGCATGTAAATGCTCTCTTGGGGCACAGTAAATCCAGCCTTTCTTACCAAGGTCCCATTCACATACAGTGTGAATTGGTCTTTGCCATGAGAGGGTGGGGGCTGTATTCCTCCTTGGCACAGAAGCAAGACCTTTTACCCTTGTTTGCTTCACGTGCCCATGGTCAGAGCGGCTGTGAGCACATAACCTGGCCAAATACCACCCACCAAATAGGCAGTTGGGTCGGACTGGTTATATGCTCACAGCAGGTGCCGGTTTATGTTTCATGCTTGGCGGAAAAGAAGGGACGGCAAAAGGGAGGCCGAAGAGGAGAGTGAACTAAAGGGAAGAGCGAGTGCACAGAATGAAGAGCAAAAGGAGGAATAGACGGGAGGTGGCATGGGAGAATGGGAAGGAAAAAGAGTAGGGATGAGAACTAAATGGACGGCTGAAATAAATAAATGACGAATGAAACGGATAACATAGAAAGAGGCACGCAAAAAGCGGCGAGATAGAAAGAGGTAAAGAGAAAATATGTATTTATTTTATTTATAGGTTATTTATAATGCCCCTATATACAAGTGGTTTAAGGCACAAAAGGGCCAGGGGTGGGGGAACAGGAGAGACAAAAAATAATCATACTAGGCCTCGTGACATTCAGTAACGAGAAGTGCTGGGGGGGTGGAGGAATGGGGAAGTGCAGGGCAGAGTTGCCCATGAGAAGGAGAGTGCCACGGGAGGACAGGAAGACAAGGAAGAGAAGCAGTGGAAGGGGGGACCAAAATCTCAGTGCGCTGAAGGTGGCTGGACTGGCTCAAGGCCAGCCAGCCAAGTGCAGGCGGGGGGGGCCGTAAAGGCAAGTGCAAGAAGGGGAAGCGGGGAGCTCAGGGGAGATCAAGTGCAGGGGTAGACTGGACGAGAGAGGGAATGGGGCTGCTGGTGCCCTGTATGACTCTAAAGGAATTTGGGCGCCAGTCAGGACAGAGGTGGAAATTAGCAGGAGAGAGGGAGAGGGAAGGACGAGGTTTAAAAAAAAAAACAAGTGGCCCCTCCTGGCCCCGCCCCCTTCCGCCCCCTGTTAACCAGGGGAGCGCGGTGGGCGAGGGGGGGCGCCAATTCGCCCAGGGCGCTGCTGCCCTTAAGGCCGGCCCTAGTAATCAGCCATCAGGACACAGGTTCAAAATGTGGCAGGTTTTACTCAACCCTTCCGACATTAGTGAACTGACTACCATAGAAATTGGGTAATGATCACACCTGTTATCACATTGCTTAGAAGCGGGACGAATATGGTATATGATAAGTCATTTATAACGCACCTGTACACAAGTGTTTCTAGGAGTGCAATATGACACGAAGCACTACATTACAATGTACATTTACTACACTCAATTTCCAGGATTGGTTACATTTCACTGACCGGCCAGTTCCAAAAACCCTTTGCTGCTACTTATTGACATTGCCGCACACATTGTCGCACACAGTACACTCTTTGCCCAATTTCTCTGCAAATGCCTCCTCCGTTTGGTCACCAATGCAAGTTTATTGTTTTTAACGGGTCTTGCACCGTGCACTCTTGCCACTCTCGTGGTCTCTTGCGCTGTATTGTGTCTGAAGCACCTGTCTGAAGCACCCATGTCTGGAACACCGCCAATTTATATGTTTGACATGGATCCACACTCCTAAATGGTAAAGCCATGCAGCGGCCAGGGCGACCAGATGCTCAGGTGACAGGCTCGGCAGAAGGTTCCGACCAGAAAGAGCAGCGACACTGATTAAGGATGCACACCTCTCGCTGCGCATGACGCCTCCACTTCCGCCGGATGACGGTCAGGTTTAAGATAGCCTCGCTTGATGTAAGGCATCCTTTGGTAAAGTCCAGCGCGTGCTAAAGCATATGCCCAGATGCCGAGACAGCCACGTCGACTCTGGCACCGACCTAGTGACCTCGAGGTCAAAGGTCACAGAGGCAGTGCCTGAAATAGAAAGCCAGCGAGGCTAGCGTCAAAGCTTTCATCGCACATTACTGATTTCATCCATTCATCAAACTATTGATGGGAACTTTGCTCAACTTTCATTTCTTTAAGTGTTGAAGAATTATTCTAAATACCCACTATTTTAGACTTGTATTTGTTGCTAGCAGACGCTAATACAATGTATATCCTTAATTAACCACACACTTCCCTATGCTATAATCCTCTGCTTTTAAGGGGGCTATAGCCCCTGATCTTTTGGTTGTAGCCCCGGATAGAATCTCAGGAGCTACAGCCAAAAGACTAGCTAGCCCCCAGTCCCAACAGTTCTGACATCAGCTTATCCCTGGGTCTTTTCTAGACCTAGCAACACCCCTGGCCCACATTATATTCATATTGCAATGAATACTATACACACACAATGCACTACCTGACTTCCTCATTGGAGCATGTTTTCTACATGTTGACATGTTTTTGTTCCCATGTTGAGGTATTTGCCACTGATGGTGCATGGTGTCATGTTTCCATCTTATATGTTCAACAGTTGGACCTACGAGTTTGTGCTTTACATTTGTGGGGGCTATACAATGGAAAGGAAGGCATTTACTGTTATACGATGGCAATAATGGGATGCAGCATGCTGTTCTAGGCATGTGCCTGTGGAAATGGAACGGTGTACCCTGCGTACAATGACTATACATGTCATAAGATAACAGTATCTAGCCATAGAGTTATACGATGGCATTAAAGGGACAGTGGATGCTGTTCTAAGCATGTGCCTGTGGAAATGGAACAGTGTACCTTGCGTATATTGACTATTCCTGTCATAAGATAACAGTATCTAGTCATAAGAGGCTGTACAGGCATATGCAGGAATAACGAGACCCTGGCCCGTGATATGCTGGTTATTCCCCTAGCATAAGATGATGGCATAATGTGGCAAAAACCGAGTTAAATGATTGCATTATGTTAATAGTAACACTTATGGTAGATTCTTAAAACATCTGATGCAACTTTACAGGGTGGTCTCGGGGTCTTAGGGTACATGATATCTTTCTGAGACATTTCATCAAGTCAAAGTCCATGAACTGTGAAGTAATAATAGGGCAAGACAAACCACTTTTTGCTACCACTAGCATTTTGTTCAGTTGACGTTGTGCAGTCTGGTAGCAATGTCTTGTTCAGGGGCTTAAGCTCTGTTCTTGTGCCTTCATAAAAGCCATATGCTATTCTAGCAAGAGTCCTGTAGCTAGACGATGCCATGTCTCCAGTGGCACCGGATGCCCATAGATGATCTGTCTCAGTGGTGGAGCCCACAGTACAATCTGGGAATGTGATGCGCCAGGTAAATTCCCTCTGCTCATAGCCGACCAATAGGATCAGCTCACCCAGTCAGGTAGAAGGCAAGATCCTGATCTAATTCTTTGGCTGGAGAAAGAAGACACTGAGGTATGTTGACATAAGTATGAGTCAACATTGCCTCTCCTTGGAGAAAGCCCCTTATGGGAAAATTAAGAGGTTAAGGTTCCCTTTCTATCTGCCAACCTAGCATCTTATCAAGCGACTTAATTCAAAATGTAAACTCAATTCAAACGAATAGCTGACTGCTTAAACCTGCTTTCATTTAAGAGGTTAAGGTTCCCTTTCTATCTGCCAACCTAGCATCTTATCAAGCGACTTAATTCAAAATGTAAACTCAATTCAAACGAATAGCTGACTGCTTAAACCTGCTTTCATTTTCAAATGTACTGCCGCCCAGGTGAAGCGATGCTGACCGAAACATATTTAACACATTGTTTTTGCTAGTTGCAAGGAGTTCTGCTTAATGCGATCTCTTTGATTGTTCGTCCTGTGGAGGACGGAACGTATGGGTTCTTGGCCATGAGCAATGGGAAGAGAATCATGGGTAGAGGAGGTTAAACGAGGCTTGCCTTAGCTTCCCTCGGCATGCACAGAACATCTGGCCTCTCCGCCCTCACTCGGGCTCCGATGATTGCCCGGCCCAACGAGTCATTAGTCTCCATGTTGCATTCATTCCCTTGCCTTGTTCAACGGGTAATTGACTGCACGTGCCCCCCCCCCATTGTCCCCTGACAACAGCGTGGCATCTGTTGATTTCCTTGGATTCATGGTCTCCAACCCCACCCAAAGATGCCCCACAGTTAGGATCAATCTCCTGCCTTTTCCACCATACCCATTCACCCATTCCATTCCCCGTTGCTCTCTGCGACCTTGCTCTGCTAAGTCCCCCAAAAAAAGGTATTTATTGTTTTTATTCATGTATTTGTTAATAGTGTATTTTTTTAGCATGAACCAAGTTTTAGGAAGTAACAGAACCTTGCATACAGGTATTGGATACAAGCATGCATTAAATGGCTACCAAGGTGGTGAACTCTAGCAACATACCTTTTATTTCTGACATTCCACTAAGTGTAGGAGGGAATATTTAAGATTTACATCACTGGAGAACAGTTGACAGTGGAAGAGGAAGCATTGACTCCACTTGTTGATACTGCCTTAATAATGCAAGTTAAGATGCCCACCGGGCCATACTATTAAGAGGAAGCAGAGCTGTTCTCTATACAGGAAAGGGAGCTCCTTTTTAACTTTCGTTATGGAATCAGGGGGCCTCATTACGACCCTGGCGGAATGGGTTAACGGGTGCCGCAAATGGATGCGGACCCGTTAAACCATGGGTGCACAACATACGGCCCGCGGGCCAGTTGCGGCCCGCCATGCTCTTTTGTCCGGCCCGCGAGGCACAAAGACTTTCCTAATGGAGGGCGGCCCGCGGCCGCCCTCCATTAGGAAAGTCTTTGTTGTCTTCCGGGCCGGACAAAACACTGGCCGTCATTGGCTCAGCACACATGCACCACGTTGCTCCTACGAGTCACGTAGTGTGTGTGTGCTGACCCAATGGAGGGCCAGCACTACGGCTGGCGTGGTCCATAAGGCTTGATGCCGGAAGGCATTTCAGCCTTGGACCACGCCAGCCGTAGTACGATTCCAGCGTTCCTGCTTACCTGCCTTCCAGCACGTCTCCGGTAAGTGGTCTGTTTGCGTTTGTGTGTCGGGTCTGTTTTACTTTATGTTTGTGTGTGTATGTTGCGATGGGGGGGATGGGGGGGTGTCGGGGGGGTGTCGGATGTGTATGAATGTTGGAATTTGAATGTATTTTGTGTGTGTGTTGAGATGCGGGGATGGGTGTCGGATGTGTATGAATGTTGGAATTTGAATGCATTTTATGTGTATGTTGAGATGCGGGGGTGGGGGGGTGTCGGATGTGTATGAATGTTGGAATTTTAATGTATTTTGTGCGTATGTTGAGATGCGGTGGTGGGAGGGGTGTCGGATGTGTATGAATGTTTTGATTTGAATGTATTTTGTGTGTATGTTGAGATGCGGGGGTGGGGGGGTGTCGGATGTGTATGAATGTTGGAATTTTAATGTATTTTGTGCGTATGTTGAGATGCGGGGGTGGGGGAGTGTCGGATGTGTATGAATGTTGGAATTTTAATGTATTTTGTGCGTATGTTGAGATGCGGGGGTGGGAGGGGTGTCGGATGTGTATGAATGTTTTGATTTGAATGTATTTTGTGTGTATGTTGAGATGCGGGGGTGGGGGGTGTGTCTGATGTGTGTGAATGTTTGTATTTGAATGTATTTTGTGTGTATGTTGAAATGCGGGGGTGGGGGTGGGTGTCGGATGTGTATGAATGTTTTGATTTGAATGTTTTTTGTGTGCTGAGTTGGGGGGGGTGGCGGTTCGGGTCTGTATGGGTGCATGTTTGTGTGTGTGCTGAGTTGGGGTTGGGGGGGTTCGGGTCTGTGTGTGTGCTGATTTGGGGGGTGGGGGTTCAGGTCTGTATGGGTGCATGTGTGTGTGCTGAGTTGGGGGTTGGGGGGTTCGGGTCTGTATGGGTGCATGTGTGTGTGCTGAGTTGGGGGGTGGGGGTCCGGGTCTGTAAGGGTGCATGTGTGTGTACTGAGTTGGGGGGTGGGGGGTTCGGGTCTGTAAGGGTGCATGTGTGTGTGCTGAGTTGGGGGGTGGGGGGTTCGGGTCTGTATGGGTGCATGTGTGTGTGCTGAGTTGGGGGGTGGGGGTTCGGGTCTGTAAGGGTGCATGTGTGTGTGATGAGTTGGGGGGTGGGGGGTTCGGGTCTGTATGGGTGCATGTGTGTGTGCTGAGTTGGGGGGTGGGGGGTTCGGGTCTGTATGGGTGCATGTTTGTGTGCCGAGTTGGGGGGTGGGGGGTTCGGGTCTGTAAGGGTGCATGTGTGTGTGCTGAGTTGGGGGGTGGGGGGTTCGGGTCTGTATGGGTGCATGTGTGTGTGCTGAGTTGGGGGGTGGGGGTTCGGGTCTGTAAGGGTGCATGTGTGTGTGATGAGTTGGGGGGTGGGGGGTTCGGGTCTGTAAGGGTGCATGTGTGTGTGCTGAGTTGGGGGGTGGGGGGTTCGGGTCTGTATGGGTGCATGCTTGAGAATGTGTGTGCTGCGTTGGGGGCGGGGGTTCGGGTCTGTATGGGTTCATGCTTGAGAATGTGTGTGCTGCGTTGGGGGCGGGGGTTCGGGTCTGTATGGGTGCATGCTTGCGAGTGTGTTTGGGGTATAGTGTTTGGTTGGGGGTGAGGGGGCCATGGGGCATAGTGTTTGGTTTGGGTGAGGGGGCCATGGGGCATAGTGTTTGGTTGGGGGTGAGGGATAGGGGGCATAGTGTTTGGTTGGGGGGTGAGGGACAGGGGGCATAGTGTTTGTTTGGGGGTGAGGGACAGGGGGCATAGTGTTTGCTTGGTGGGTGAAGGACAGGGGGCATAGTGTTTGCTTGGTGGGTGAGGGTCAGGGGGCATAGTGTTTGCTTGGTGGGTGAGGGACAGGGGGCATAGTGTTTGCTTGGTGGGTGAGGGACAGGGGGCATAGTGTTTGCTTGGTGGGTGAGGGACAGGGGGCATAGTGTTTGCTTGGTGGGTGAGGGACAGGGGGCATAGTGTTTGCTTGGTGGGTGAGGGACAGGGAGCATAGTGTTTGCTTGGTGGGTGAGGGACAGGGGGCATAGTGTTAAGTTGGGGGTGGGAGCCATGGGGCATAGTGTTTGGTTGGGGGTGAGGGGGCCATGGGGCATAGTGTTTGGTTGGGGGTGAGGGGGCCATGGGGCATAGTGTTTGGTTGGGGGTGAGGGGGCCATGGGGCATAGTGTTTGGTTGGGGTGGGGGCCATGGGGCATAGTGTTTGGTTGGGGGTGAGGGGGCCATGGGGCATAGTGTTTGGTTGAGTGTGAGGGGCAGGGGGCATAGTGTTTGCTTGGGGGTGAGGGGGCCCATGGGGCATAGTGTTTGGTTGGGGGTGAGGGGGCCATGGGGCATAGTGTTTGGTTGGCGGTGAGAGACAGAGGGCATAGTGTTTGCTTGGGGGGTGAGGGACAGGGGGCATAGTGTTTGCTTGGTGGGTGAGGGACAGGGGGCATAGTGTTTGCTTGGTGGGTGAGGGACAGGGGGCATAGTGTTTGCTTGGTGGGTGAGGGACAGGGGGCATAGTGTTAAGTTGGGGGTGGGAGCCATGGGGCATAGTGTTTGGTTGGGGGTGAGGGGCCCATGGGGCATAGTGTTTGGTTGGGGGTGAGGGGGCCCATGGGGCATAGTGTTTGGTTGGGGGTGAGGGGGCCCATGGGGCATAGTGTTTGGTTGGGGGTGAGGGGGCCATGGGGCATAGTGTTTGGTTGGGGATGGGAGCCATGGGGCATAGTGTTTGGTTGGAGGTGAGGGGACCATGGGGCATAGTGTTTGGTTGGGGATGGGAGCCATGGGGCATAGTGTTGCACTCCAAGAGTGAACTCAATAATAAAGCTAAAACAGGCACAGTTAGGAGATGTACATCCTTTGCTTATTTGAGGAAACCTGACTCAACGAAGGCCATACTCCTCTTGGGTAACCCAAACAGCAAACTATAGCAGTCCAAAATAACGGAATGTCCAATCAAGGGTCAATAAAATATATATAATTTAATTAAACAGACGATATACAATAACTAAATCGAAATAAATGATAGCAATGGAAAATGTGTAGTACAAAATGTAAGTTTGAAATGCAATAAAAATCGTTACCCCTCAAAAACATCTTTTTCCATGTGTTTAATACAAATTGGGGGTTGAAAAAGCCTCCTGACATGTCCCGCCTACCGCCCCGCCCACTTTTACTTTTCGGCCCACTATAGCCCTCATGTAAGGTACTTTCGGCCCTCTGTCAAAATCAGTTGTGCACCCCTGCGTTAAACCCATTCCGCCTGATTACGAGGTCCCCTCGCGGGACCCGGTAAGGACGCCTGGTAAAATCAGGCGCTGTTACCGGGTCCCGCGAGGGGACCAGGGAGCTAACAACGGGCCAATCGTAATCGGCCTGTTGTTAGCTCCCTGCACCCATTCCCATTGAGCCCTATGGAGGCTCAAATGGGAATGGGGAAGGTCCGGGCCCGGGTTCCCTGAGGGAGGAATTACCGGGCCCTCCAAACTCGGAATGGCCCGGTAATTCCCCATTCAGGGAACCCGGACCCGGTTTTGGAGGCAGCCTAGCCGCCAATAGCGGCATGGCTACCGCCAAAGCCGTAATGAGGCCGTGTCTCTGTTGAGAATGAGGGACTACTTTGCAATAAATAAAAAAATAAATGTTTAAATGAATACAGAAACAGCCAGCTCGCCATGTTTCATGCCAAATCTATCAGATCAGTGCTTTGCTGCTTTCACCTTCATTTGGTCTTTGTCTTAACCACATGGGCCAGATTACACAACCTTTGCACCAGTGCAAGTGTAAAGTTTGCACGGTATTAGCACTAGGGCACAGTTTGCCCTATTTTTAAAAACACTAGGACATATTAGAACACTATTGCAACATGACAAGTGCAGGGCAATGTGTCCCAGTGTTTTTAAAAATAGGGCAAACTTTGCCCTAGTGCTAATACTGTGCAAACTTTGCACTTGCACTGGTGCAACGTTACTGTAATCTGGCCCCTGGTCTCTTACAAATGATTGAAATCAAATTCAGGCACGCTGAACAAATAGCGAGTCTCTAGCTCTCACGCCCTCTCCTGACTCCTCCCAGCACCCATCCACACGCCAGACCGCATGGGTTGCTGTCTGCCCGAGCCTGACCAGCCCTGCGAGTAGGACTTAAATGTTAACGGTAGGAAGTAAAATATTTTTTATGAATGTATTTTTATTAATATGATTTCTGGCGTTATAAACAACACAGATAATAAAAACATTTTTTTAAAATTCAGAAATTGTAGAGTAATTTTTGTTTTAATTGCAATTACTTATTCACAGTTTCATCACAAGCCAATGTTCACATTTGCCCTTGGTATGTTCGTTATTTCTGTGCTCTTTTTGTTCAGGCAATGTGTTTTTCTGCTACTGATAACTAGCGCAGTACTTTCAGAGGATTTTGAAGATGATTTTTTTTTTAAAGTACATTTTTATTAACTTTGTTTTTGGATGAATACAGATAATATGTGAAATGAAAAATGCCATCCAAAATGTGTGTTTACTTTGATTTAATAGTGAATATTAACAGATTTCTCATTCTTCTTAATGGGGCCACTGATACAAGTATCATGTTATGTTATGTTAAAGGTATTTGTACCGCGCACCGTCACCACCAGCGCTCAATATGGTGCAACCATGATAAATCCATATCGGGCATTAGACCAACCTTGCTTGCTGATGGCAGCTCATCTTAATCTGGCCTTTTCTGAGCTGGCCTTAGAAGATTATAAAGGTTCACAGTGTCCTCTCTACTCTAAAGCATTTACAGGAAATGTCCACATAAGTTCAGTGTATGCTCTTCCAATTTCCTTCTGTAAGAGGATTCAATTCAACACTACAGCTAAGTCAATGCCTAGTCTGGGATACTGAATGGAAACCCTTATTGATATATCTTTATGTCCAGTTCATGAGTTCTGGATGACTACCCCTATATAACACCCCTCTCTTGGAATCCCCCTGACCCCACTGAGCCAAGAGGTAGTTCTGTTTTGCAAGTTTAAAAGGTTTATTTGAGAATTTAAACAATATATATATATATCACACTTTATAATAAATTAATATCTGATAGTACACTTAGACATATGATGTTGATCAACAATGGGTAATCTGGCACTCGCACACTTCTTTACAATCAATGAGGAGTTAGTATAGGATGGATAAAGTAGCAAAATACTTTTATGATTTCAAGGGAAAAGCAATGAGGAATAAAATGCAGTACAGAAATACTTGATATGATTTTAGCAAAAGATAAAATAATCACTTTTTCTCTGGCAATTCACCCCCCTCCCCTAGGCAATGTAAGAAATGGAAGGAGATGGAAAAAGGAGCACACAGTTCTCAGGAATGCAATCGAATACAATACGAAATCCAATTCCCCCCCTGCAAGCTTAGAGAAAACCGGTATGAGTTTTAAAACACAGGCCCAAAATGCTTTTTAAATGTGATGGCAATGGATGAAAATATGCTGAAAATGCTTTTAATTCCCTTTAGGAGGTTCAGGGTGAGTGAGAGATACTTGGGATGAGTACAGGCTCACTTTAGCATTGATTCAGGGATGGTTCTTAAGAGGCAAACAAATTTTTAGCAAGGAAAGAAATGACTGCTGATGGTTAGACGTGGCTGGATTTTTAACCAAATCGCAAATCGCGGTAAAATTCGCAAGTGCGTGAATCGTGATTGCGGAAAAAGTATAAGGAGTAGGAAGTCGGTTCTAGGCTTGTTGGAAAGCTTAGATTCTAAGCTTTCAGAGTTCGTAGCCCAAACGGTTCCAGAGATATGAACGATTTTGTAAAGGTCGTTTTTTCAGATTTAAAGTAAACTCAAAATGACAGGTGACAGCTTTGCAGCTGCAGAATTGACAAGTGACAGTGGTGCAGCTTTACAAAATGACAAGTGACAACTTCTAGGAGGCAGTTCTGGTTAGATTAAAATAGTTTGGATTAGATTATTTTAACTAGGAGATTGGTTCTGCACAGTTCTGCTAGGTACTCACAATATATTTTTGAAATAGGCCTCGCCACGGATCTGGTCAGGTTTTGGACTGGACTCCGGTTCTGGTCCCGGCACTTCACAGTGATCTGGGTCAGCTCTCTGGTTCTGCTAACAGCGGTCTGGGTCACTCTGGATCTCTGGCCTCTGGTTCTGGATACTGCTCTGCTTTCTCTGGGTACAGCACTGCTTCTGGATCTTTCTGGCGCAGGGTTCAGGCCAGAATCAACAGCTCAGCCCGGCTGTGAATAGTCTGCAAATGATTTTGGGCCTGCTGACAAATACTTTTGCTTGCAGTGGGCCTTCTTGGTTCAAAGTTCTGCAGTCTCTGTTTAGCTTGGAAGTCTAAGTGTAAGATCTCTGGATGTGAAGTCGTCGGTCAGCATGCTCCGCAGCAAATGGAATTGAATCTCTCTACCTTTCCCAGCAGTCTCTTTTTATGTGTTTTGAAAATGGGTGTGTGCCTGGGCCTAGCTAAGCCTGCCCCTCTCTACTTGTCATTGGTCCAATTCTCCCCTCTCCCATGATTGGGGGAAGGAAATGTGAGTCAGAGTGATGCTGTAGGTTTTATGGGTCACAGGATCCTCCCCTGGTCAGTTTGTCCACAAATCTATATTTGATTCAAATACATATTGCACAGATACACAGTTGTTTAAAATTACATGCACCCATCACATATCACATGAGGTATACTCTGTTCAAACTCTGCTCTTCCTGGGGGCTTGCATTCAGAAATTGCAACATTTTGCACTTTTTAACTGGTTTTGCAATATCGGACATTTACCCAAATTTACACACATGTGCGCAAGGAGTGTGGACATTAATTGATGAAGTGTCAGATTTTTAACATGCAGACATTTGGAGTGAAACTCTATTTCCCGCTAGCAACCCCCCAGATCATACCACCGGGTCCTAAAACCTCTTAAAATGTGGGCAGAAAAATCACAAGAATTATGGTATCATTTAGCTAATTTTGACAAGTCCGCATCATGAGTTATACATCTTTCTTAAAATCATATTCTGGCCAACAGGGGTGTGTCTTCCCAGGTCACATGGTGGAGAAACCAGTCTATCCACTTTCTTTAAGCTCAGCCTGTCCTCAGAGGGGGCTGCCCCTCCCCGTTTCTGCCAAGAGGAAGCCACTTTTACGACGCCCACAATATAACTTCTGCCTGAGTCAAGGAAGGGCTTTGTTCAAAAGTAAGCCATTTACGATCCCCCCAATAAACCATCTGCCTGGGCCCAGGACAGGCCTTTGTTCAACTCCCTGTAGCTGCTCCACCCCTAATCTAATCAGAGAGGTGACAACTCCTTTTGGCAAGGGGAAGAGTGGCTGAGCAGGTTTTAACTCCTGTGGGGGTAGATGTCAGGCAGAATTCAGTTTCATTAAGCCAGATTTCAGCTAAATGTCACTTTTTGTCCCCCAGTTTAAGTCTATTACGATTTCTACATACACATTAAATAATTACTTCCTTCAAGTCATTTCAGAGTATAGTTTTACATTGTATCCACCTCTTAGCAAGTCTTTCCTTGGTCTGGTTTTGTTTCATTTGTTCAGTTTTACACAAAAGTCTGGTGGTTTTAAAACGCCGGCTTTCTGATAGTGGTGAGTACTGGTAATGCAACCATTTTTGGGATTTAAGAAAATGAATTCCCCACAGTTCTAGGTTGCTTTTGGCAATCAGCATTGCCATTCCCAATGGTTTCAGGCTACTGTGTGGGTAGCCCAATGGTGGTTTTAGGCAGTGCCCTCCTGTGCTCACAACCTAGGCAAAAATGGGTGGCAGCCTATTCTTCATGCATTTCCCTGTGCATTTTCTGGGAAGTTCTGGCCATCATGATGTTTTCCATGCCAGTACTGCACAGTTTTCCTATTCTGGCGTACATGTGGGCTTTTTGGCCATCTTGGATTTTCTAACCCCACAGCACCAAATGTTGCAGCATGGTAGCTCAAACGTGGGTCAGGACACCCAACACTTTTTTGATGCATCCCTATAAAGGCCACTTTTATGACAAACATTTTGATTACTAAATACCTGGTCACATAACATAACATATGTTACATAACATAACACATAATAGAACTACATGAGGAATACAGCACCATGGATAATGTCAAATTTGTAAAGAAGCGTATACCTACATTTCACCGAATAAAATTTTACCTACGGAGTTTCACAAAATTTATTTCACCGAAAATAGTAGGTAAAGTGCTTTATGTATAGTGCATATTAGGTGGTGTGGGGTAAGGGTATAAGTTAGGTTAGGAAGGCGTGAGGGTGGGCTGCGGGGGGTCTCCCACCGCATTACATATACAAAAAGTAGCAAAGGTAAAAAGTTAATTCAGTTTTTCAGGGAAATAGATTCGGTCAAATCTCCATTAGGTAAACTTTTTTCAAATAAATCACATACATCCTAAAGAAGCACCCCATTGGATTGCCCCTCTTGTAGGACTTCTTTGTGGAGACATGCAACATTCACAGCTGATCGTATACAACATTCGGAGTACACAATCTGTACTGCTATGCACATCCATGATCTCAAGAGAGTGGTATTGCCAAAGTCTTTGGTAATACATCCATTAATTGCTTTCAACAAAGTGAACCATAACGAGAAGATGTGGTTCCATCAAATCTGGTATATCGAGAAGCAGCATATAACTTAATTTCGACTTTGGAAAGTGCCTAAGAATAAATATGGGTCAGAGGGGAAAAGTATAATTAGGGTTGTAGGAGAGTGGATTATACAGCGGGTCATGGATGTCGAACAGCCCCCAAAGGGGTGGGTAGAAATAAAGGAGCAGAACATTCTAATTCAAAGAAGAGGATGGGAAGAAAATGAATCTTCAATTGCCCGTCTATCGTTTGGATCTATTGTAGGTCCACTACATCTGCAAAGGAAGATCATGGGCAGTCAAGATCATAGCAAATTAATCTAGAAGCAAGTATTATCTTGTGGGCCCACAGGGATCTAATATTTTCACAGTTTTGCTGGACCATGGCCTTTACCCCATCATGGTAAAGATCAAACTTGCTTTTGGTTTTTCTGCTTGGATGACTAACATTTAATTATAATAATCAAGATGTCAAGCCACCATACAGATTTCCAGAACACATTCTATTCGGTAGATAACAATGAGTTTAAATATCTTTGTGATCGGTCAGCTAATCACTGGCCTGTGACCATGACAACAATTTCTAAGAACACTTTTTCAGACATCTGGCAATCCAATAGAAAGGTCTCTCTGTAATGACCTTGCACTATTTACGATGCAGGAGGATTTACCCATGCAAGAAATCAGTTTCAAAGTGACATATCTCCCCATAAACAGCGAACACTGATGGTAAGGCCGATTGGGAGATCTGGGCATTAGTAGTAGTAGTAGTTGTCATGTAGACAGTGCCTTTTCCCATTTGTTTGGCCTCAACACACTTTGTGTTAGGAACGCCCATGTGGACCGACGTCCAGGTATGGGAAAATTCTCAGAAAAGGCTTAGAGTTTATGTTTTTATTTCATTATTTATTTTTCACTTGTTAGGCACGTATACAGGAAGCATGTGTGCATTTGGCCAAGATTCGGAATTAGGTGGGATGTCTAGGCTACAGTGAGCAAACCAAGAGGTCCGGCACGTGCATGGGTTCTATGGGAGGTCACAAGATTGCTCTAGTGCAAGAGATTTGTTATGTGACCACCTAGACCGAAATGCTGTCGTTGGTTGTCGCTAAATTCTAATTCTAATGGCAGAGGTGTTGAGGCAAGTCTGGTGTAAGGAGGTGAAGACAAAGGTTTCCAGCTAGACCAAATTTGTTGTAGTCGTAGATGCATTCTAATGTGTGTGGATGTCAACCATACTGGTGCATGATACGTACCTTAGCTCAGATGGAGCGCATCTTTGATCTGTTGTGTGACCAGATTGTCTGTGTGAAAAAGAGAAGCTGCCCTCATAGACACTTCTAGGCACTATGGACAGTCTACCCTCAAAGTCTTCTAAGCACACTAGAGCATTTATCGTAGTACATCTTCTAGGCATGACAGACAGGCTACCATACGATATTGGGATCATAGGATTCTCTAAATGCAATAGACGGGCTACGCTTATAGACTTCCTATATTCCTAAATTCTTTAATGTACTACCTTCAGGCATCTTGTAAGTGCCATATCAGGGATACCTGCATACTCCTTTATGTGTTACAATGGCTAACTCATAGATCGTCTAGGACAATTGATATGTTATTATATATCTTTGATCACAATAGCCTGGCTAATGATACAAGGTGCAACCCAAGTGCCCACTCCATGGTCCATCTAAGTGCGACACACTGCCCACCCACAAATCCGTATAGACTTCAGAGATCGTCTCAGTGCAGTATATGACTTACCTTTCTAATCTCTTCCAGAACAGCACAAGTTCTAGCCTTCACAGTTCTTCACATGCAATACACCTGCTAACCTGCACCATTTATTCCAAAGTCAATGCTTTTGCTACCCTTCACAATATCTTTTAGGGCATTTTATGTGCTAGCCTTCACAATCTTTTCTAGGACACTACGTGTGCTAGCCTTGACAGTTCATCACATGCAATAACTCTGCTAATCTATACAATTTGCACACATTCTTCTGAGCGCACCCCATGTGTTAACCTACCCAATATCTTCTACCCCTAAAATCCGTCTAAATTCCACCTGTTCCCTGCCCCAAAAATACATCCAAACGTGACACATTTCCAGCCCCCGAATTACAGCTAGGTGCAATACATTGACCTACTCCCAAAGATCCATCTAAGTGCAACATGCTTCATATTCCTAATATAAAGCTAAGTGCAATACATTTCCTACCCCCAGAATCCATCCAAGTGTAACACCTTCCATCATTAGTTGAAGATGTTGACTCTAGCTGAGCATTGACATGAAGCAAGAGCTTCAAAACATGGGTGATGTCGAAAAAAAGGAGAGAGAGAGAGAGAGCGAGCGAGAGAGAGAAAAGAGAAAGAGTCTGGTTTAGTACTGACAGAAGGTGGCTGTCTAGTGAATGGTATTGGAAGTGGTTAGGGACATGGCAGCAGTTTGGTTCTTGGCCAGTAAGACTGAGTTCCAAATGTATTTTCATAAACACATAGTGAGCGATTCATTACTCTGTCTTTTAAGGGTGGTCTGAGTTAAGACCGGAGGGGGGTGTCTGTACTTCTGCTCTCGATATGGTAGAGGAGAGGCACAGAGGACCGCAGCCAAGATTCTCTATAAGGTTGTAATGGACGAGCAATCGAGGCCTAGCTTCTCAGGAGGTGATGCAGGCTGGTTCATAGGTGCAGTGTAGTCCCCAAGCACCGACAAAGGAATGTCCACACACTGTATTAGTTAAAACAGTGTTTATATAATTAATATTCAAGGTTATGTACAATATCACGATAACTCACTTTGTACTCGGTTATCTATAATGGCAAATGTACAGTTCTACGTGGTACCACAATTACTATCAGATCTCTTTAAAGTGCATCAACTGTACAGTTAAATGTCACACAAATCAGTTTGTAAAGGAAAGCAACAATAGATATAAGAAGAAAGCAGTTGGTTAGAACAATTGGCAGAATACAGGCCCCGATACCTAGAAAAGAATCTGTGTGGAGATCCCACCACCTGGGCAACCTGTGGAATAAAGATATATCACAAGCCCAGTCCATATATTGTTCACAAGAGACTTTCCAATAGTTCTGCAACTCCAAAGTACCTGGCGTTGTAGCGTTCCTCGTCAGGGAATTGACGGGCCTTCTTGAGTGCCCTCCCTTTAAGGCAGGAGCCACAGGTCATCGAACGTCTGACGGAGAACAGGGTGAACTACGACGGTAAAGTGGCAGCTTCGTTACTAGTGGTGCTCATCGACGGGGAAGCGTAAACGTCCTGCAAGGAAGAGGCGTGCGTGGCACCTCGATGTCGATAGTTCTGGACTGCAAAGAGTTTGAAGAACTGTGGCCCAGCAAGGGCGTCGAGTCGTCTGCGTCTCTGTGGTCTTTGGGTGGTGGAAAACCCACTGGCGGATGCTCCTCAGCACCTCGACGGCCTGGCCTTCTCTGGCGGGATAAGGCGGGCGGCGTTGCAGGCGAGAGCGTCCTTGGATCAAATGAAGTTCATAGACAACGGGAGCATGGCGGCTCCGGTCGGTGACGGCGGTCATCAACGGTGATGGACAACAGTCCGGGCGCTTCCCTTTTGGATTCCGTGGCAGTCCCCGTCTCCGGTCGGCAGCCTGTCGTAGGTCTGTCTAGCAGGAAGCTTTTACAAAGATCAGCTGGTGCACGATATTCCCTCATAGCTCAAGAAGAGGGCGCCTTACCAGGTCCTCTCTGGGTCAGTCCTTGGAGACACAGCAGCTTTCAGATTGACGAAGTAGAGCAACAGCAATCCTTCTCTTCCAGAAGGGCTTCAAGGTCAAGCTTCAGTTTTAATCCAGTTACTCTTTGTAGTGGACTTCAGCTTCTGAACACGAATTCTAGCAGTGAGACCCCCCCATATATACTAGTTGATCTCCCATTCATTCTGCTGGGTCACACTCAGGCAACCAATCCGTCAGAAGGGGATTCATGCAGGCAGGCAGACAATCAGGTGCATAGTGCATTCAGGCCATTCACTTCTCTCCAGGCACTCACAACAAGTTATGTGTATTGGGACAAGTACCGAGCCATTCAACACTCCACACTGCATTCATACCTGTTTCGGGCAGGGCTGTCTCAGTCATTGTGTTTAACAGCAGATATAGACATCCATAACACAGAATGCGTCTTCATCACACACTCCATTCACCCAGGTCCTAACCACAGGGCGTACCCACACCATACAGTCGATGGGAAGGCTCCAGCCAGTCTGGTTGGCACTTTTCCACACTACCACAATTGGAACTTCCACCCAACAGCCAGTCAGGTGGAAGGACAGGTCAGGGCATCCGGGGACTTCGGGAAGATCAAGGTAACAGGCGATGGAAGGCAAGAGGCCCCGGGGCCCATCTTGTTTCCATCAGGAATCTACCGATTCCCATGACAGGGTCTGGGCATCCCAAAATGTAGGACGCTCAGGGCACCGGTCAAGTTAGCACAGAGATGCCACCAGCCCGTACCCTGCTCTGTGGACCACCCACAGGTGCCCAATAACATACACTAGGGACACAGGGTTGCACTCCCACCCATGGGTGCCATAAGGGTATCCCATGGATCTGTTCACCAAAACCAAAGGAGAGAGCTGCACCGCCAGGAGTCCCACATGAACTCCTGCGTGGAAGACACGACAGAACACACGATAAAAAGCAGTAAAGGACAAGGATACGGAGGCCCTGTCCCTCCGATGCATATCCAGCATCACAGTCTGTAGGACTGTACATGCTGCACTACAGACCTTCCTGTGCCATAAAGAGGTTGGCAGGGGAAGCGGCAGATGTGACAGGCGGTCACCGTGAGATGGCAGACCATGAACCACGCAGGACAATGGCAGCCTTCCCAGCTGTCGGAGCGTAGAAATGGCGGCCCAGAACAAGGGCTAGAAAGCGATGCAAATGAGGCCTTTGATGTGCTGGCGGACGGCAGCACTGTCGCCATGGCCTCAATGCCACATTTCTCCTGCCGTAGGGGATCAGCACCGCTTGGGGATCAGACAAAGGAACAATAAAACTGCATTACCAACGAGGCATAAAAGTGTCGAATTGCTCCCATGGCATCGGAACAAGCTGGCAGCGTGCCTTCTCAGACAGATTTGTTGATTTAAATGGTACAAGTGCTGTTTGTGTGTGGCAGCCGACAGCGAGGGCACGCTCTAGGAAATGGCATCCTGCAGCTGCTTGATGGTGCCCAAGTATTCAGAGTACTGGAAAACTGTAGATGCAATAGGGTTGGAAAAAGATGTGCTCAATTTTTCAACCAAATCATGCACAGACTCCTATCTTCACAGAACACGTTATACCTGTTTGAGAGGAAAGGCAAATCTGGTTGCAGGATTCTGACCCTGAGGTCTCCCTTGCTACCTCTAGAAAACATCCTTTTCTTTTGTTTACATTGTAGCTCTTGGGCAGAGGCCAGTGCCATGTGACTATTTGTTTCTGGAGTGGCTGGCAATTTTATGAGCAGTGACCGAAAGTAAGAAAGAATAGGCATAAAAAATAATTTGTCTTTCTGGAATTCTATACAATAATTGCTAGACTCATTAAAGGGGTGAAAGTTCGTGTTCTATCCCTTCCCATGAAGTCACTTCGGGGTGGGGTCAAATGACATTACTTCCCGTGGTGTCATCAGAAGTCAAGGGTCAAGTGATGTCACTTCCGCTACCCCTGGCATTTAGTTGAATTGACTCCCCTGCTCCTGATCCGGGAGTGTCAAATTCCTACTATGAAAGGTAGTTTGTACACCATGCAGATGTATGGAATATACACGCGTCATGCCTCACCGATTCTGTGTAGTGCTCCAGTAACCATCGCCCGGTATGGTCCACTCGATACCAACATTGAAATAGTACTATGTGATTTTCATTGTGGTAGATTTAAATCAAATTATTATTTTTTCTTTACGGTTGATTTTGCAGCAAATATATGCGGGGCTACCCCCCAGAGCTCCCCCTTTGGCCCCCCTACAAAAACCGCAGCCCACATATATTTTTTGGCTAAATCCGTTCCAAAAAACTTGATGAAATCTGCCCCGACTGAATCTGCTTCAGTGAGACCTCCCATTCCCAATTGAAATAAATGACTACATCAGTACATTTCATGCATGGATCTGAGGATTTCAGGCTGCTGCCATATGACTCATTGCACCTTCACAGTTCTGTCTATTAAAGCTTGTTGAGCAATTGTCTGCTACCACACGCATTTGGGCATTGACACGCAACGCAATGATTTGGAGGTTCGCTGTAGAGCCTGCAAGACCTTGGTTGGCATGGAGTTGAAGCCATGTGCCTGGGTGAATCAAGGGCCATTCTAGAGACTGGGAAACACCTTTGTGTAGGACCTGTTCAACCAACCCAAAACAGAGATTTAGGCTTGTGAAAGAAGCTACTTTATAATGGACAGGTATGAACTCTTAAGTAATACATCCTGGGACCACTCGTCTCCTAACTATCCAGCTTAACATGAGTGACCAGTGTAGCATGGTAAATCACTCCCTTCAACAACCATCCCAACTAGGCGTAATTTGCAAAATGACCCCTGCACAAAATAGTCCCATCCCAATATTTAAGTTGTTCAATATCCATGCTTAATGGCCCCTCTCTCTTGACAAAATGGTTTTTCACATTATGACCGTCCAAATGTTATGTTAATGTTAATGTTAAAGGATATTTGTACCGCACACTATCACCACCGAAGTGGTCACCTGGCACTCTGGCGGCTCTGAAAAAGGGATGGGAATAAGCTGGAAAAGTGCAAGAGAGCAGTGATGTGCTGTTGGCAGCCTCAGCCCGGTGGATCCGTTGACTGGGCTTGCAGTGTTTTACGGTCGGTAGTCGTCGTATGCTGTTGTGCGTGGTTTGTCTATGTGTGGTTTGTTTTGTTGTTGCAGTGTAGTGAAGTTTGTGTGGATTGCTGTGTTGTAGGCTTGTGGTTGTGTTTGGTTAGAGTTTAAGAGGTGTATGCAGAGGGGTGAAATTATTAGTGGATCGGTTCATTGGCATTGCTGTCCTTGCAATTATGTCTAGGTTTGATGCTTGCTATCATTCACTATTCCATCTGAGTGTGGCACTTGCTAATCTTCAATATCCTGTCTAGATGTGAGGCAGGCTAGTGATCACGATTCCCCCTAAGTGTGGCAAATGCTAACATTCACAATCCTATCTAGATGTGATGCAGGCTAAAGATAAGCATTCCATCTAATTCCATCTAAGTGTGGCGTATGCTAACATTCACAATCCACAGCCCTGTAACCCCTTGACCTTTTAGACGTTGGAAATGATCTTAATGCAGGCCTGGTCTCCTAATTAACTTATAAAACAACTTACCTGAAAAACCTCTGACAATACTATTGATATTCTAAGGGCTACAAACTTTTAAGAATGTTACTGACCTCCTCAGGCCGTCTTACATGTTTGGAAAAAACAATTGGTCCAAAAAATGATATGTTCAACCAAACCTGAGGAGTCAAACATTATTTGATTGGAATGCAAATAAATCATGGCACTCTCTGTGCAAATTACCTCTCATTTTCCTGAGTTTATATGTAGTTGACATATGTCTATCCCCATGCCTCATTCTCTCCAGGAGCAGAGAATACGGGCCTCATTCCAAGTACGTCGGTGCAGTAAAAACACTGCAGTAACAGAGTCGTCATTCCATTAGAAGCACATTACCGTACTGCCAAACTAGAAGTTCACTGGTGAAGGGGAGGATTTGCTGGATGTAAATCTGCCACTTTACTACTGAAAATCGGCAACATCAGCAGAATTACCACCAGCAGTAATTCCACCAAAATTCCCATGGAGTCCTATGGATGCCAAAAAATAGGCACTAACACTGCCTACCACTTGTTATCCGGCTGTAAATCTGCTGGAGCAAGTGGCAGCGACGGTAATTGCGTTTGGCGGTTTTCTGGTGGATTTACCACCAGAATGTCACCAAACTAGTGATGTGCACCTAGAGATGTTCTCTAAATGAGTTCAAATCAGATGTTGCTGAGAACTATGAACTCTATACTCAGGAAACATTGGCATCAGCAGGAACCACCTTGTTCCGCCTCCAACTGGAGGGACTTCTCCACGTGTACGTACCATCGAGATCCCCAAATGTTCTCTCTGGCCCCACAGTGTCTGCCTGCAAGTGTGGAGAGGAACATATGCAATCACCAATTCACCATGTAGTTGTACATTTTGTACCTACACAAAAGACCCTTAATCCACGATCGACTCATCACTAGCCTAGACCCTCCAAATTCAGTAATAGTTTTGTCAAAACATCAACCATCTGCCCACTCAGCAGCTTCCTACCAGCCTAATGCCTAAACAGGTGTGTGTTTTTTTAAATCCCTATTCCAACCTATCTAGGCAGAGGTGTAGGTCACATCTAACCCTCAATGCAGCTGCTAGCCTGTTGTGCCTCTCTTCTATTTCCCAATCTCTGTAATGCTCTCCTTTCCTGTCTGGTGACAGGCACTGTGTCGTGTGTACGTACAATACAATTGATAATTAGGTGGTACATCAAAGAATATTATCTAAAAATAGAAAATAAATACCTTCTGAACAAGGGATCTATTGTCTAATAAGTCATCATCCTGAACATGCAATGTTCAACTCTCAGAGGCTGCACCATTCTTAAGTACTTTGCCGCTGCAAAGAAAATTCATTCAATCTTAATATGCATGCACAGTTTGAGGCCATTTTAGCAGATGTGGTCCCTGGCTAATCCACTTAAGTGCCAAGGACGAGTATGCTTGTCCTTTTTGCATGGACTTGCATAATAGCCTGGCAGTTAAGGGAGTACAGCCAATTGTTCCTAGTGCCATAGACTATACCAAAAAACAGGAGGTGTATCGCATCCTCTCTTGCGGCTGTGCGCAGCAGGCAGCTTCCAAGAGCTGCAAGTGGTAAGTACCCACAGTGTACTTCCAAAAATAGCACTCTTCCATAACCAGGATGCACAACAGTTCGATATTTTCAAAACCCAGGTCACTTTTGCCACTTACATAATCATTGCCACTTGTGCTGCTAAAGCATGAACACATGTTGGATTCAATCGGCCATTCCCCAAAGGTTGCCTCAACCATGTGGAGGGTCTGGTTATTAATTATATCAGGAGCACCCCAGAAAAATAGACCTACATGTATATCGCAGGATGCACCACTGGTGTGTTGAGAGCAGTTTATTGCAAGTACCTGAGCAGTGTTAATAACACCAATAGTGGTCTGTGTGAACGTTAATAAGGCTTTCACACGCCAACGCTTGATCCAGTATAAAAGGACTTCAGGCGACCCGCCTGGCTGATACTCCTGCAGACCAGTTCCTAATGGAGAGGACAATCTGGGGTTCTACTGGGCAACACTAATTCCTTTGCATTTGTAACCAAAGGGCATCACATTGTAAAGACATCAAATCACTATACAAGGC
Organism: Ambystoma mexicanum; assembly: GCF_040938575.1. NCBI lineage: Eukaryota > Metazoa > Chordata > Amphibia > Caudata > Ambystomatidae > Ambystoma > Ambystoma mexicanum. The sequence goes on along the minus strand of NC_090935.1, from coordinate 127,066,599 downwards.
TTCTGAGTCAGCCGGAACCCTATATACCTCTGCAGCCGGACTAACCGCCCCTCGCGCAAAGCTGAAAGTGGCTTTGCAGCATCTCGAGAGAGTGGGGCAACTTTCATCAATCTGCTGCCTCCATCGGCAGCTTGACCTTTGTCTATTAAATTAATTGGAAACGCTAACACATAATCTAGCAAATACTCACCGCTGTCACGTTCTGCCTTTCCCCTGACAGCTCTGCTAGCTACGTAGTCTCCAAAGCCTCTCGAATGCCCCTCTACTTGGCTATAATTGTGATGGGTTATTCATAACTCGCTTAATACCCAGAGGTTTCTAAGTGCGGACTCTGGGATCGAACCTGTGTTGCACTGCATCGTCTTGCTTCCAAGGCGACCACGTTGCCCCTGAGCTATCCTCCCGAGGCTGTACTGCTTAGGATAGGATCTGTGCCGACCAGTGGAGCCCACAGTGAACAGGACAAGATATCTGCATTTTGCTGTCCAGCCCCAGGGTAACTCTGGTCCTTGGTATGAAGGTCCATTTCATAAACAATCTAGGGAACATTATTTCCAATGTTTTAAAATGGATGTGATGTGTATGAGAGAATGGCATGCGTTAGGTCATTATTTTTTTTTAAATAAACCTTTCAGATAATGTAAAAAATAGAATAATGTATGCCCATTTTGATAAACAATAATATTGCATTGGCTTCTTGCTATTTAATTGATTGAAATTATAAGACATCAGGAACTGTTGGTTGTGAATGTACCTGACACCTACTTCCTCACACCGTCACCAAGCTGGATGGCTAACAATGCAAAACAGGTTTAAATAAATTCTCCTGGTTCACAAATCTCTCCAAGGTAAGGCACCACTGAATCTATCCTCCTCTATCCAACTCTACAAGCCTTCTCTTAACCTCTGCCCTGCATCCATGACTACCCTTGTGGCTCCTCACCCTCCCTGTGCGTCTTTCGCTTCTGCTCTTTCTTCTGCTTCTGCTTCTGCTCTTTCTCTCTTCTTGCTCCAATTGCATGACATTCTCTTCCCCGGACATCAGGGAAAACAGTCCACACGGATTTGTTCAAAACCAAGCTAAATTTCTTCCTCCTTGCCTCCGAGTTACCCTAATAGCCTACCTCTCATCTGCCTGCTAGCTATCAATTGTACCTACCCTGTAACATGCCTCTGTCCCTCACTTCCTTCGCCCCATTCTAGCACTTCACCCATCATGGTCACATCCCGAGCACAGCTTGCCGTACCGCCTACCCGCCCTTAAAAATGTCCACTGTTGGTTGTCCTTAATCTATGTATGCTCACATATGTATTGTCCCTGGAGACTGTTCCATTTACTCCGATCCACAACCTGGTCCGAATGTCCCTCAAACTCACCCAATTGTAAGAAGCTCTCTGCTTCCCATGAAATCTAATTTCTTATCTATTGTACGTTCTTTTGTGATCAAAAGAGCACTGTTCCCACTTTATATAAATAAATAAATAAATAAATAAATGCACATATAAATAAATACATTGTTGGCAACCCCTGCTCCTAATGTTTTTTTGGGTCTCCTTTTCATTAATAATATGCCATTGGGAAGACGACACACCCCAACTGCCCGCACGTTTCACCTTGGATGAGCTTACTCAAGGATCTGGGATTCAAGGTTCATGCACTAGTTCTTCAGATTCAATATATTTCGAAAGTCTCTGATCTTGGGGTTGTGTGAGTCGTGCAAGTGGAGCTGTCACATTCTGTAAATGTGGTGAGAGCTTTACGGCTACAGATACGCAGTATAATCCATTCATAGTCACGTGGACTCTCCCATCAGAAGCCCGAGGCTCTTGACAATGTAAATAGCCAAATCGCCGGCAATCCTCTAAAATCGTGCAAGATTAAAATTTAAGATTGGCCTTGCCAGATGGTTCTAAACGTGTACCCTGCTGAGAACGCATACATCATTATAGTAAATTCAGTTTTACCACCTTCGAGTTACATTTCCAATCAAGATCTATATCACCGGTTAGATTTGACAAAATTCATTGTTTATATTTAAAACGGTTCAAAGTATCCTTGTATTCATAGTCTAAGGGTAGCTACTTAGATCATTTGCGTCATGCAAAAAACTTGATTTTCGTTGCAGTGAATATGGCCCAATACTTCCTCTGCACACGTTTTCGACCCGCCCAGGACCCCACAAAATCATAAATGTACATTGAAGTTAGATAACTCATGATAATAGCAAAGGCCTGTTTCTATCCAGTGAAGAATGAGTTGTCAGGTTATCCGAATTGTGTAAAATCAGCATTGTTAATTTAACAGGAAGTGACCAAGCGTGGTCCACTATGTTGTTGGCGAAGACTCAGTTGGTCAGTAAACCATAGACCTATGCTTCTGCCTCAGACCGAGGTTTCAGTGTAAGCTACACCTGTTTGCCCTTTCCCAGGCTTACCAGTGTGTCAGAGAGAGCAACATGGAACTTCATTTATGGAGATTGGCCACACACTTGATTGTAGCTTTGCCTAGCAGACATGCAGAGCGGCACGTTATACGTACCGTGTCCACAAATCTTGTCGCTTTCAATGCTGATTGCGGAGTTGAGTGACGTGCTTTGCTTCCCATTACTGCCGGTCGTTATGATTGCACTCAGCAAGGGAATAACCAGGAGACTTGGGATGGAAGATGATTTTCTGCAGCAACCTGAGCCAGTCAGGTGGAAAAAAAACAATTAGATTGCAACATTTCCATAAGAGATTGGAAATGACTTGAATTCATTTGGTTGGATGTTTTTGATTCGTTTTATGTTTTTGTTGTTATTTCCTTTAATCATTTTCTTGAGGTTGTGCTTGCGTAATCATCCTGCGCCTTAAACTGAAGCCAATGGAGGATGCTGTGTGCCTTAAATTTATTATTTTATTTGCTTATTATTTTTCTATAGCGTAAGACATAGCCTTGTGTGTGTATCAGGGAGTGCTTTACATAGGATTGCGCAGCTCCAGTAAATACTTTGGTCTACTGCTGGCTTCAGAAAAGTTATAAGGGTGACGGAATGGACATCACACTTCCTTTGTACCCCATAAGAGCATCCACAAAGGTGCTATCACATGCATTTTGACCCTGATGACTTTACATGGCGTAACATCAGAACATCCTTCGACCCTGGTTAATTCAGAAGGAGAAGCCGATCTTTGGGAAACAGATTTTCTGCCGTTATTTTGGAAGGAGCTGAAAACCTGTTTCAATTAGCTCTCTCATTTGAATTTTCCATCCACTGATTACTGTCCTTACAGATTCGCACATTACAAATTTAGAAATCAAATCAAGTGGTTCAGTAATTCCTACGGGAAAGTAGACATCAATGAAATAACTTAAGGCCACAAAGAAGCATGTACAGGGAAGGTGCGGATGTCACTTGTGGGCAGCGTAAGATTCACCAATCTTCCATCAGTGTTGTCTGTTCCATCAGTGACAATATCACAGAACCATTTGCCAGCAGTTCCTTACTCTTTCCTGCAAGTTAGATATGCTCCATCACATTGCTTGGGGCTCTGCACCTGCCAATGCTAGATGCCCAGGGGAGATGTCTCATATGAAAGCTGACAGCCAAAGCATCACATTGGTATATCATTACAGTCACCAACTCTACAGGATGACCATTGTGTCCATCCTGTCAGACATACAGGTTCAGATGCAAATGAAGTAGGATTGTTCTTGTATTAGGGGGGGTAAATACATGTATGATTATGATACAGCATGTTAGTGAGATTGCACCATAGAACATATAGTCTAGAACATTGCAAGGAACCTTTCTGGCAAGCAAGAACTGGCGTCACTGAAGCTCCAGCCCCAGGCACTCTTATTTAAATACTGATATCTCTATGAAATCTGCAATGTTTTTTTTATTTGGTTCAGAATGATCCTGAAGAAACCCCAGTAACTCCTTCGCTGCCCAATGACCTGATGCGCCACTGCTTACATCAAATTTATTTTCGGGAGCAGGCTACTGGGATATCTGTATGGCTCATAATATTATCCTACAAGTGAACCTAATTGTAAAATGGGGAGGGAGTACTCATGCAGGCCCCAAATCCACCAATTTAACCAACCATCATGGGAAATGTAGTTTCAGTGAGGTGGGCTAAATAGACACACATGGGCAGTCTTGAGAGGAAGGTGAGCCCGCCGTTGGCGACCTGAAAGCCCACATAGCTCTCACACCTTCCAATCAAATGAAATGTTGACACTTTGCCCCCCTCGTGGTGCCTCAAGCTCCAGATCAGGTCAACCATTCACATTATGTTTCCTGCAACATTGAGCAGCAGGTGTTGCATCAGATATTTAGCCTTGCATGTGGCGAGGCGCACTTCTAAACAAGTGTTCCTATGGCCATGATAGTTATCTCTGGCAGGAGACACCTTACCAAGCCCTGGAGCCATTGCAAGGGAATCGTGTACAATATTACCAACATTACTGATTACTGATTACAATCAAACTCACCCAGCTGGAAATCCATTGTCAACTTTCAGAATTTTAATAAGTAACTTGATACAAAGATGTGCCTTTATGTTTTTGAGCTATTTAAATAGGTTTCACTGTGTTGTGTAAAATGGCTATCTACCTGTACACCATTATAAACATCAATTGAATTGCAATGTTATTTCTCAATTAATTTATACATGATAAATGTGCATACAGGTCGCCATGGTCTGCTACTGTGTTGTGTGATACCTTAATATCTGGAATAGTTGCAGTAAATTGACCAAGGTGTCCATTATATGCTCATCGGTGGTTGGCCCCTCCTTTGGATGTGCCTATCCCCTTGTTGAGTTCTTTTGTTATCTGTCTGCTGAGTTTAAACCCATAACTTTTTCAGAACAAGTGATAATGGCAAATATAATATGGTGCATTTAGATAAACTGCTCACAAATAGTTGCTGGACTGTGCCTGGCATAAAACAAAGTCATGTTCTGACTATTGGGATTGCTATGATGTTCCAATCTATAGTTGGATTGAGATCTGCACTTCGATATCAGATTCTCCTATGGACCACTTGGAGACTGTTGTATGAATCGTGCTTGGTGTGGATGCAGGTCTTGGGAATGCATGAGAGAATGTTGGTGTGCCTGAGAGAATGTTGGGTGTGAGTGTGGGAAGGCCTTTGGTGACGGTTCCACAGTATGTCAGTTGGAGAGCCCCAGCCTGGGGGTTGGGACCCAGTGGTTCATGTTTACCATCTTAATGTAACTGGAATAAGGCTTACTTGTGGAACCAACCCAAGATGACAAAGGAGCTTTGAATTATTACAGAGGCTAATGCTTCTCAATATCCAGAAAATTGATTTTCCATAACTGGTCACACACTTTGACTCCTGAAATGGTCAGAAGGAAATTGGTATACTTTATTGTATTTTTAGTTTGGATCACTTTCCCTAATTTGTGTTTGTCATGAATACTATACACTGCAAGTTTGTGTGTGATAATCATAAGCAGAATCTATCAATATACCTGTTGTGCACATTTTGGGACTGTTTGATTATGTTGTTAGTTAAAGTTCAGCAATATGTCTTCACAGACAAAAAACATGTTCTTTTACAGAGAAAGATTGTTTTCACCGTGTACATCCTGGAGACCATTGTGTTGTGCAACAGCGAGGCAAGTGTGTGTGTGTAGAAAGGAAAGGAGAGACTATGTGACTGTGGCAGGCTGCTATGAGATTGTACTGATGGCCTTTCACAATGTCATCATGGGAGGCGATAGATCTGCGCTGGAGACTTTGGTCTCCTTTGGCATCTTGAATCAGTCTATAAATAACAGAAGACACCTTTTACACACAAGAATCATACAACTGGTACAATGAAAAATAACACTTTTTAAATGTGGTTGCATTCAACCAGTAGTGCCTCTAAAGCATTCAAATTTGCTGTCATTTAAATAAAAGCACTATCATATTCTCCAGTAGGGTATCATAGATTATGCAATGCACCCTACACTTTGTAGCTGTTCATTACACCTGGATATGTTCCCATACATCTGTCATTCGCATCATCGTAACCCCACACTATCCGTATCTGTATGGAACATCATCCAATCAAGCTTCCTAAGAAATTCCTAAGAATTCCTAAGAAATTATAGCTTAGACCTACAAAGGTTGGACAAGTTAGCATAAGGTGATCTACCATTGCTATATCAGCTAGAGAACGGCGTAGGCAACATGTTCTATTAATGGACGGGATACATTATCTAGGCTCTTTCACTTCACCTTTGTAAAGTTGGTTTAGTTTATGCTTCAAATATATCCTACAGCTCTTTCGACAAGGGGAGGAAATCATATAGGGCTGCATAGTAAACTTGACGGAATAATGTTCATATTCATAAATTAACTGCACGTGTTGCATTTAATCCCTTCATAGATATAGTAAAGTTGACTTTTAATCACAGATCTCGAAAGAGGGTAATCGTTAATTAATGTGTTACATGATCTTTCTGCCCAACAGGGGTGTAGTTACTATGAGTGGCTAACATCTCAGACAAAGCTTGGCGATGAAAGTCTGTAACAGGGGAACCGAAAGAGGTGTATGAACTGCTCCCAGTACAGTGAATGAAGCTCTACATCTATGAGAGCACATGAATGAGACCTTGAACATGTCATATCCTTGACAATCAGACTCTGAATGGCACGCCTGTGTTCCCACATTCATTATTGTTATTCCTAGAGATATAATTAGGTGTGTTTCCTTGAGCTAATTTACTTTATTTTCAGCTCCTTGCTGACATTACAGCGTGGGACCAACCATTGGTTAAGCAGTCAGCCCACTGCCTGCAAAACACTAGTCTCTCCAGAACTACTTAGCCGCATATACTAAGGCGACGAAGACAAGCAACTCCAGAATTTGTTTTACCTTTCTAGTGAGTTACAGCTTTGCTCTATAGGCAGAACGAAACACTTGGTCTACTAGGCCATTTCCACTGGAGGATCAAAAGATATTCCCAAAATCCAAAGGAAATGGAACGGTTATTGCTACACATGGTTACATGTAATTTTACCAAATCACAAAACAACAAGTTAATTTTTAACGTACCAGAAACGCCTAAAAAAGAAAATAACACATTTATTCTTTGTTTGGGGGGTATCCCCCAAACCTGCCGCACCTTTTTTAAATTAATCCTTTCCCCCCTAAACCCCAAAACTACTATTCCAATTCCCAACTACATATATACAGCTTTAAAAAGTTTATTTATTTTACGCAATTTCTGTAAAGAATTCCATTCATTGTTTTGTATTCGTTAAAATCATTGTATACCACTACACATTTACAGAGTCTATTCCCTTTCCTCGGACAGGGTTCCATAACTTTTTTGTTCATCCATGACATCACAGTAAGGGACACACAATGTGTACAGTGAATCTCACTCTATCCAAGATAGGAGCAATTCTTTCCCTATTGACATTCACACCTTTACTCGAAGAGATAACAAGCAACCTCACTGTGATTCAGATGTACCTGGCATGGCTTGACATACATGTTCGAAACCTTTTTCAAATGGTTTATCCATGAACAAGACTTGAAGCGGGGTACCCCTGAGGTCTCAAATTCTCAATGCCATGCCAATTTCTTATTCCTTAAGGGGGTCCAATTACAGCCACTTTGCGCTGGTGCAAGTTACATTTTCAACAGTTTCAGAACAAGTGTTTCCCTGGTGCAAAAAATAAATACCTTCCTTTTGTGCAATATTTGTCAAGTCTAAATGCACCTCCTTATTAGTTGGCCCTAGGGATAGCATTAAGGTAAACTTTGCCCTGCTTCTAACATGCAGGGCTAGAATACGTTTTTATCACTAGGCAATATGTGCCTTAGCGGTATTACCTGGCAAAACTACCCTTGCACCGGTGCACATTTTACATAATAAAGCTCCAGAAATCTATTGTACGAAATACATTATATTTACAGTTATTTCACAACTTTTCGTGTCTCCCATTTTCGTAAACCTGTTCAGGCTGGCGATCTGCCACTTCATGGGGTCTAAGTGCTGGGGATCGGGCCGGCACTAGATGTGTAGCTCGATCTCGGGATCAGGGCCAAAGTCAGCCCCAAACAACCCAAGCCATGAGCGCTCTGTTCTGGATTGTTTAAAAATAAAATAAAAAGTGCTTGCCCGCTACGGTATGGAGTAGGGGGGAGGAGCAGCAGATTGGTGCCATGAGCAGCACAGAGCAGGACACCGGGCCTGAGCCCTAAGGGTGGCTGGGACTGCACTCAGTCCCAGCCCACGCCATGTTGAAGAGCCGCCACCACCATCAACCTTGAAAAAGTGTGAGCCCGTGAAACAGCTAATCTGCCCCACTGTGCGAGCGCACTGTGCACACGGAGTAAATTGCTCTACAAGGGGGGGGGGCACGGCCATGTGCGAGCACTGTGCACACTGAGCAGATGACTTTGTGCACAGAGCACTCACACAGTGAGGCATATTGGATCCTTTGCGGGATCACGCTTTTTAGAAATCCCTTCATAGACCTCGTATTGCCATTGAAGTGGAATTGATATAGGGGGTAATTCATGGATTCTTTGCGCTGAAAAAATAGGGATTTGTGCGCCATTCTGCCCGCAAATCCCTGTTTAACAAATGGGGATTTGCGGGCAGAATGGCACACAAATTCCGTTTTCTTCCGTGCAAATAATCCATGAATTACCCCCACAGTGTTGAGTTTGGAAAAGAAGCAGCACAAAAGAAATTGCCCCATTTTAAAACTTTTTTGAACATTTGATTTGATTGGAGGTCAACTGCCAGCTCTGCCCCCCCTCTTAACCCTGCCTCCTCGGACTCCGCCCCTTCTCCAAACTCCGCCCCTGTGGGATCCCCCTCCACATGTTTTCCATTTCCACCTCTGAGTATAGTGGTAAACGCGGCGGACTGGCAGCCCAGAAGCCTCCTGTTGAAAGAGCGGTGCTTAATCTCCTGCGCCGTCCTAATTGGAGCGGGACAGGTTCTAGGGTTTACCGTAGTACATCTGCCCCGCTGAGAAGCTGTTGCCATGGAAAAAGATGAACAGAATAATGAGCTGCAGTGTTGAACAATCTGTTGTTAACCTGTTCTGTGCAAAGTTCACTGAGGCCTCCGCCATGTCTGGCATCTTCTTTTGATTAGACCGGCTGCCGTCTCGACTGATCACGGTAAATTCAGATCTGTGTGTGCGTCTCTCTGCGGAAAGTCGGGTGCATGGACGTTGCATAGTTTGCGGCATCTGAGCTGTTATCTTAGCCTTCAGTGATCCTTGGGAGCCTATGGACGAACACGCCATGGACCACTTTTTATCCCATTAACCTCTTAAGTGCTGAGGAGGTGTATGCTCGCCCTGTTTGCATAGACATGCATAATAGCCCAGCAGTTAAGTGCTGAGGACGTGTATGCTCGTCCTGTTTGCATAGACATGCATAATAGCCCAGAAGTTGAGTGCTGAAGATGTGTATTCTCGTCCTAATTGCATAGACATTAATATTAGCCCAGAAGTTGAGTGCTGAGGAGGTGTAAGCTCGTCCTTTTTGCATAGACATGCATAATAGCCCAGCAGTTGAGTGCTGAGGATGTGCATGCTCGTCCTGTTTGCATAGACATGCATAATAGCCCAGAAGTTAAGTGCTGAGGATGGGTATGCTCGTCCTATTTGCAAAGACATTCATAATAGCACAGCAGTTTAGTGCTAAGGCGGTGTATGCTCGTCCTTTTTGCATAGACATGCATAATAGCCCAGCAGTTAAGTGCTGAGGATGTGCATGCTTGTCCTGTTTGCATAGACATGCATAATAGCCCAGCAGTTAAGTGCTGAGGGCGTGCATGCTCGTCCTGTTTGCATAAACATGCACAATAGCCCACTAGTTAAGTGCTGAGGATGGGTATGCTCGTCCTATTTGCATAGACAATCATAATAGCACAGCAGTTAAGGGGTTACCTGCTAGACACAAGATTTAATAATATATCATTTTTAAGGGAATGGATGCAACAGGAAAGCCCCCTTACCTTTCAGACAACAAGACGGTCAGAGTCCTGAGCTCACATGTAAAATGACTTCCCATGGATAACACTTGGTTGCGGACATTTGGTGCCTTCAAGCGAATGCTCCAAACCTGTTACTTGTATAAACTTGGCGACTTTGGGAGTACCCCAAACCAATTACTGCTTTAAGAAATCCTGATGCCAGCTGAGATATTCCTTCTACGGCTGCAGTCCACCTGTATTGCATTTAGAGAATCTCCTGCATTCGCCGATTTTAATGAAGATATCAATTTCCAGTCATACAAAGACAACTCCTACATGAGAGATCCCCTCTACTGAGAACAAAGGGGGGCAGATAATCTGTTCTAATGGAAGGTACCCACACTTGAGGGTCTGCAATCATGTTTTAGCTCTCTGGGCCTTTCCAGAAGGGGGGAGGGGAGGAAGTAGCCATTTGCATACCAGTCACACCCCATCCACAAATCCTAATTACATAATTCCCTAGGTGAACCCAGGCATACAAAGGGTGGGACACCCAATTATCCCCTTCCAGGCTGAGGGTGTTTATTTTGCCCTAAATAATGTAGTCACCCCCACCACTGTTATGTACATCTATAAATAAACAATAGCCCTATTAAAACCCCCGATTTAGAACTTTCTCTATGAAAGCAAGATATTTGCTTTTCCACACAGCTCAAAGAAGCTGATTTTGATGGCAGTGCTGATGTTTGGAAAATTAAATACAGAAAGAGTATCTAAGTCAGGGTGCAAAATCTGACATCCCCTCTAGCCATTGGCTATTGATGTTTGACTCTTGGCAAGTAGGAATTGGTGTGCATTGTGTGCATGTGTCGAATTGAGGTGGCGAGTGACTGTTTATGGTTGGCTGGTAGCTTGCAACTTTCCATTTTGGCCACCTGATCCAAGATGATGCAAATAAAGCGATGACCTAACAGTACAAAGTCGAATGGTTGGATTATGTTTGTGCTCTACATTGGGGGCCTCATTACACGGTAGGCGGTGGACCAAGGTGCTATTAGCACCTTGGTCCATGCCGGTAAAATACTGGCACCGCCGTGGTGGAAAGGCTATTTCAAGGTTGGCGGGCGGTAATTCCCCCTTCCACCATTGCCCTTCCCCCATAGGGCATAATGGGAATGGGAAAGGTGCTAAATACGGTACCGCAAATTTGCGGTGCCGTAATTAGCACCAAGGTCCCTTAGCGGGTTGGTTTTTAATGCCTGCTAAAAGCAGGCGTTAAAGTACCAACCCGCTAAGGGACCTCGTAGTAAGGCGGTAAGGGTTAACGGTCACCGGTACCATTACCGGTGACCGTTAACCCTTACCGCCTACCGTGTAATGAGGCCCTAAGTGTTGATGAGCCAGATGTGACCCGGCCATGTAGAGTAGGTGGGCGGTGTGGTCATTTCCAATATGTATAGCAGAAACATCTGTACCGGCAGCAACCTAATTAAGGGCATATTGTGAGAAGAAGAAACCATAGTATCTGGTGGCAACTTGGAAAGTTACTACAGAAGGGGCATCCTTCAGTTGCCTGTTTTTTTGTTTCTCGTATAGCACAGGTAAATATGGGCATACAGATATAGTTCTATTAAAAAGCTACTGGGCAAGCACGGCCAGGCATAGGGAGCTGGGAACTGTCACCAACCATCATTTAGAAGACAGCCTCTCAGACAAAGGCCTTGCACTCACTGTGGACTGCAGAGGTGAGTCTGTTTGGGTGCACACTGCTCCTTCAATATGCATTATCCTTTCCCCCTGATGATCTTGCTCACTTTCCCACTCCTCACTGCAGCCACTGTCCTCATTTTCTGAGGGGGCCAAAAGGTGTGACCCACTTTTTGTTTTGTAAGTAGGACTGAATTTAAAAATGGTTTCATATTGTTAAGTCGTCTGAAAGCTTGTAGCTTAGTTACTGGTTGTGGCAATTTGGAAGGGAATGTCAAAGCACAGAGAGACAGGAGAACATGATCATTCAGTGATTTAGGTCGCCATAAAATGGATTAAATAGAGAGTCAATTTACACAACACTACAACGTGTGTGTGAGGACATTGAACAGCCGCATGCTGGGCGTGCGCTCACCTGGGCTTTTTTAAATATTTTATTAAATGGAATGATGGTAGCCCAACCTCAGGAAAATGTGTGGGGTTAAGCAACACACATTTTCCTATGCTCACACCACGACAAATGTTAAGACACATGTACTCTACAGGCACAGTCCGCCATGCATAGGCATAGCCAAAATGGTCTAACAAGTGGGGCCTGAAGGTAATGTAGTTGGTCCCACTGCAGTGGTTAGTTGGAATGTGACAGACAAGAGTGCACTATGTCATCTCCAGGAAGGGGGGGACCAACCTTCCCCTTGCCATGGCCAGCCTGATTAACAGACAAAGGCTAAATGGATCCACCTTACTCTTTTGTTAGGCCCTGCAACTGGTGGCAGTGATTAACATACCAATAGAGGGTACTTCAAACATGCCCACATAGGGCCTGGCTGCAGAGGTTAACAAAGGAGATAGGAAACCTTTCATGTGTAACTGTGTCAACCTGAAACTAGCTGCCACCCTCAATAACAATGACAGTGAGCTGTCATGTCTGGGACTGCTGTTTACAGTAAGCCACCCCGCTAGGGGGACCCTATCCATAAGGTATGACAATGAGGTTTGCAGGAGCCATAAAGTCTGGTCTCACTACAGCTTAGAGGGAGACCTGCTTTAATCAGGAGCCACAGGGAGATCCATTAACCAGAGAGACTCTTTGATAAACAACAGACAGGAAGATGGGTGGGACTTAGTATCACAAGGAAGTGTGGCCTATGTTATTTCTGTTGAGAAAGGTTTTCTGCCAATTTAGTTCTGGGGCACACCTTGTTCCTGTTTTCACCCCTTTAAGATAGCTCAGCGGGTTGAGAGCCCGCTGCTGCGATGTGAGCGTGATCTGTAGGTCGCAGGTTAGAATCCTGGCAAGACCAACACAGCCTTTCATCATTTTGAGGTCAATAAATGAGTACCAATTTTGGTTGGGTGATATTGTATGTAAATATGTGCTCTGTAAAGTGCTTTGGATTAAGGCGCTATATAAATAACACATCATTATCATTAACATTATTATTATTGATAGACACACTGGTTATGACCTCACGCATACAGGGGATTGTTGGTAGGGACCCCTGGATTGGTTCATTAAGGTAGGCTTAACCTACACAAATCACTGTGGCCTATTTGACTTAAAAAGAGGGCTGGAGCCCCTCTTTTGACAGATCATCTGACGACTTCAGAAGAAGTAAGAAAGGAGAACTCAACCTTTGACTCTGGCTGAAGATACAGTCTACCGTTCAACTTCTGGCAGTGAAAGAAGGCCTACATATCCAAAGAGGGAAGCAAGAGCCCTCACCCTAAAAATCTCCCAGGGAACAGAGGGAGAAAAGAACTCGGAGAACAGTCCAGCCGCTCCAGAAGCGGTACTCAGCCAGCACATAACGTGCCCTGCTAGGATCTGCACCAAGCTTCCTGGATAGGAAGTGCCAGAAGGTCTCTGAGCCTATAACCAAGGCCAAGGCAGTTGCCTGCAACACACTCCTGAGATTTGTGCAGTCTGCTTAAATGACTACAAAAGCCCATTGAAAAAAATGGGAGAAGTGCTGCAACAAGCCTCTGCCGCCATCCACCTTAAAGGACATACCAGTTCTTCGATCCGCAACCGATGGCAATACTGACCATTGTTAAGCCGCCATTGTTTAAAGACAACCGAAACATCTCGACCCGTGCTTTAGAACCCGATCCTCTGTGCAGGCCAGCCTGCAGCCGTTCGTACAGCTTCGCTCGCCGAACCGTAGTGCCGCCTGATACCCGCAGAGTACCCTGTCGCGAACTTTGTCACAGAAGTCTGCAAAGCGCTCTGAAGCCAACTCAATCCTATCGAGCAACAAGAACATTTACAGCATAAGGTACATTGTGGTCCTGTCCTCCTGGTCCTTCCTAGTAGGTCCCTAGAGACATTTTAAGACCTATTGCTTCCTTTGTTCTAAAGCCAAGAAAGATTGAATTGTTATGATGATCATACTGACTCCCCTCCTGTCAGAATCCAGACTGCATCCTTTTTCCTTTTTTGAAACTGTCTGTCCTCTGCATTCCTTTACAGGGTTGGCTGCATTTCGTAGTGTTGTTAGACTGCCTGTTGTGATTAATAAAGTAGATATTTATTTAATACAAACTTGACTGGACATTCCTTTAATCATTGGGTAATAATTGTGTTTCCATTGTGTTGCCACTAACCAATGATCCACGACCTTCCGGAGATAAGCCCGCTGTCCCAACCACGTTGCCACACTTGGGCGAGGAGGCTTATCATTTACTTGTGTTTCCAATCTGTTTGCATCCCTTGTGGTGCATTAGAGGTGTGGGTTTGATTAATGGTTTCGAAACCAATAGTCGCTCCTGGATCACTGGTACGGCAGACGTTTATTCATCACAGAGTTTGAATTTCTCTGTACCCAAAATGACCCCCAATATTTCGAAATTGTTCAAGGAAAACAGAGGCCAGAAGAAAGGGACATCCCTTGCTCCTATATACATTTCTAAAGAAGCTCTCCAAACTGATAAACTCACCATAGCCATGAATTTCAGCTTTTCATGAACTTTTTACTGTTTACCCAAACGCGCGTCTTCCTACGACTCAATGCAAACAGAATTTGACTGTTTTTGGTAGACTTGCATATCCCCTTTACTTACAGTAAAGTGCAAGCTGAGTGCAGAAAGTATGTTAACTCCTTTCCTTTATTCACCCGAAGATGTTTACCTTTATCATTGAAAGTGCATCCTCATCTTCGCAATATCCATGATACAGGAAGAGGTTACACATTTTAACAGCCAAGCAGAGGAGAAGGACCCCAGGGCAGTTGATACCACCTGCTAGAATTGACCTGAAGCTTAGTAGCAAATCATAGATTGCTCCAAAACCTCCCGGGACATGGCGACTTTCCATCTCTGGGACAGCACTAGATCAGGGCATGCATCTTACACGTTCTGAGGACTGCGTGCAATATCTCCAACGACTTTGGATCTGGGAGGATAATCCGAAGGAACACCTTTCATTGTAGTTTGGCCATCAGGCCAGTTTCTGGCCTTCTCCCCTCCCTAGCATCATGAAGGATCTTCGTGTCCCCTGAGGACCAACCAACCTAGCCCGATGGTGACTATGCTTCAAGTAAAGGGTTTGAACAGTCCATCAGCAGGGTAGCAATCAACCAGCATGAACAAGAGATGGAAGCATGTGGCGTCCAAACATACAGATCAGATCTATTCCTCATGATTACCCACATGGATAAGGCTTCACAGAGGACCCTCTGACAGGTACCACTTAGGACACATGCCCTATGGGGTACCAATTCAATTCTCTATTTCATCTTTAGTATGAGTGGCTCTTTGATTTGAATTCATGGATGGATGGATGGATGGATGGATGGATGGATGGATGGATGGATGGATGGATGGATGGATGGATGGATGGATGGATAGATAGATAGATAGATAGATATGTGGATGGGTGGATGAATGGGTGGGTCAATGGGTGGGTGGATGGATGGATGGATGGATGGCTATGTGGATGGATGGGTGGATATATGGGTGGGTCAATGGGTGGATGGGTGGATGGATGGGTGGATGGGTGGATGGAAATATGGATGGATGGGTGGATGGAAATATGGATGGATGGATGGGTGGGATGGATGGATGGATGGGTGGGTCGATGGATGGATGGATGGGTTGATGGATGGATGGATGGGTTGATGGACGGATCGATGGATGGATTGATTGATTGCTGGACTGAAACATGCCCAGTGAATGCAAGGTGAATGGAATCATCTATAGAGTGGGTAGCCCAAAGGAAGAAAAATTAAAGGATGGACAAAGGTTTGCAATAGTGCAGGTGTCCAAAAATTCCTGGAGTGTAATGTCGCTCTTCTCCTATACATTGAGCACGGATAAGCATTATTACCATGAATGACAGTCAACTTACTTTCCTAGTACAAGTGTCATAAAACAGATGCCTAGGGTTGTAAATACTGTTCATGCATGTTAGATTCATGCAATATAATTCTTTGTACACGTCCTGAATGTTGTAGGTCAAAATTGCTATATATGCACGATTAAGGCTATATCTATTTTTTCTTTTATTTATTCATATGCAGGGAAGATCAATGCTCTTTTGATCACAAAAGAATGTCCAACATATACGATATCAGATTTGACGGGAAGCAGTAAGCTTCTTGCAATGGGGTGAGTTTGAGTGACGTTCTGACATGTTTGTGGCGGGGAGTAAATGGTACAGTCTGGGGGGAAATCATGGGTGAACGTACATAGATTAAGGGCAACCAACATTAGCCATTTTTAAGTGCAATGATCAGCTAAGTTAGGGATGCAACCATGATGGAAACAGAGAAACTGAGGGACAGTGGTAGGTTAGAGGCGAGGGAAAAATGTTAGCCAGAAGGCATTTGAGCTTTAGGCTAAGATGGTAACTGGGGAGTGAGGAGGTAGACTTTCGATTTGGGTTTGAAGAAATCAGTGTGGTCTGTTTCTCGGATGTCCTGTGGAAGAGAATTCCATGCAAGTGGAGCAAGAAGAGAGAAAGAGCGGAGGCGAGAGGAAGCACAGGGAGGGCGAGGAGACCACAAGAGAGGTTGAGGCTGCAGAGCATAGATTACGAGAAGGCTTATAGAGTTGGATAGAGGAGGATAGATGTGGTGGTTCCTTACCATGGATAGATTTGCAAACCAGGCGAAAATCTTTAAATCTAGTATATCTTTTGATATACTAGAATCCACACTCACTCACAAGGGCCACACATGGTAATAGCCTAGAGGTCTTTTTCTAAGTACCCCAGATTGGAAGGTGTAAAGTTAGGTGTTACAGATCCATGCCTGTTTCGACACCTTTTTTCCGATTCAGAAGATGTCCTTTGATTTTGAAGCAGAGTGGAGGCACTTACTTAGTATGCATGTCCGTCATGCTTCCATGATCCATTTCAAAGCCCCACGTGCTTTAATGCTGCATGTATGCTGGTGTTAAACTGCCTGACTTTTACAACTTGCAAAAGCTGGAGGATTCCAAAAGAATCTATTGCGTATGTCTTCTGTAAACGGTAATTGTGAACGCTATTGACCGTTCTCTGACATGGACTCGAAAAGAAGGTACAAACCATGTAACCGCAAGGTTTTCCATGTTTGTTTTCTACTCTGTCTGAATATTGCAGAGAGTGGACACTTTTGCATGTAAATGCAAACCGAGCCCGTCCCATTTGTGACCTCTGAGTTACACGGATATGCGGGGGTTGCAACACCCCTTCCCAAGGTTAAATCAATGGACCAAATGATTGAACTTGCATCCGCCTCTAGTGATTTTGGATGGGGCGCTTATTCGCAGCAGGTATTGATACTTTTCTGTACACACACACACACACACACACACGCACACCCTTCACTTTTTCATTTGCGCCAAAGCTTACATTTTCCTGCTGACATTTAAAAGCAATTCAGCTAGAATTGCCTGCCATTTACAAGAGGGTTGTCATTGTCTGCTTTACAGCACTTTCCCCTTGTGCGCGTGCTCTGCATGGACAGCTAGACACCTTACCGTCACCTGGGTCATCTAGATGGGAAAATGCCAGTTCGGGAACCGAGAACATTGTGTGGGGCATACCCGCCTATCCCGGTTACCCATCTTCAACATGCCCTTCTCTCTTGACAGACTGTTCTGTCGGTTTGTCACTCATATGACAAACACTCATGCGCCTTTATCCGCATGCTCTTACGACACACACTCTTTTGACACATGCACCTACGACACATCCTTATACCAGCCAGGTGCCTAGATATGGAAGGGCGTGAACACCTGCACTAAACTAATGGATATCTTATAAACGAACTGCACATGTATGTATATGAAATGTACATTTTGTACATGTACACTACTATACAAATAAGAACTCATATCAAAGTCAGGAGATTTGTAGACATTACATTATATTACCTTAGGACTGAATGTTTGCATCTGAATGTTGGGCGTTTCACAGTGTATCTGTTGTATGTGTGTATTGTCCAATGCCAGATTGCATGCATGCGGTCAATGTTTGTGTGCTTTCAGAAAATAATGTCTATGCATGTTTTGAATTGTCCCTGGGTAAGAATGTGATAATTGTATCACATTGTGTCCCATTCTAAGTGTGCGTTGAATGCTTGCGTTCCTTCAGAGCATGGTGTACTTCTAGAAGTGAAATTCAACAACTCGGACATGTGATGCACAAAGTGCTATGTGTGGTTTTGTTGTCAGGGTCTCGCTGTTGCTACGTGTTCTTCTTGTTCTACTGCTTGTTCTATTACTTGCCATTGTGTGCTTTGCAAAGTGTTGAGTTCATATGTGTGTTACATGCATAGTCATGTTGGTGTTAGTATGTGTGTTTGTGTGCATCTGTTTGTGTGGGTGTGTGTGTGTGTGTGTATGCGTGTGGGTGGGTGCATGCATCACCCACACGTGCTTCATGCTACACCATTAGTATACATGTTCAGATACATAGATACATTTTAGAATTTTCTCGACCTCTCTTGTGGTCTCCTCGCCCTCCCTGTGCTTCCTCTCGCTTCCGCTCTTTCTCTCTTTTTGCTCCACTTGCATGGAATTCTCTTCCCCCGGACATCCGAGAAACAGACCACACTGATTTTTTCAAAGCCAAACTGAAAGCCTACCTCCTCTCCTCCCAGTTAACCTCTTAACCAATTATTTAGATATTTTGTGGTGCTCAGCTTTTCCAGGTAAGGGCTAGATGTGTGCTGAAACCATATTTAAAGCCGTATCAAAATAAAATTCAAAATATGCAACTTTAAAATATGTTTGGGGGTGTCCATGGAAGACGGAATCCGAAAAACAATACTTTGCTAAATTCTTTTTCTGTATGAAATTGTGCAGGAAATGTTAGCAAATTAGGGATGAATGTTCACATGTGGCTAGACCCGTGTCTTGTCCATTTCAGTGTCATTTCATGGATGTGGTCAAAAGTTACAGAGAAAAATGATTTCTGATTTTCCTAAGCAGAGTGTTACGTAATTGTAATTGGTTGTTTGTACATCGCTTATACACAAGTGAAGTGCTTCAAAGCGCTGAAATCTACTACAACACTATATAATTCTCCCTTTGACATGTCATTACACCCTACTTTCAAAACTAACATTTTTCAATTCAGGAGTCGGATAAGCTCAGGAGCCTTATAGCAATATTTGGAGCAATGCAGCTTACTCTCCATGTTGACCCCGCGTTCACTACTCCACGGGTGTTTGGGTCAGTGCACAGTGCCTTGTCAGTGCAATGCTGCTGCAGAGGATATCAGTAGCTCGAGTGCTGTGATACAGGGCTATTTCTGGCTGCCCAGCTCGCTCTGCCCTGCATGGCTGCTTGTGCAGTCAGCATCCCTGCCCGCAGTCTCCTGGGAATTCTCCAAGTGGAGAGTGGAAATTCCATCCCGGCTTCGCTCCGGGCGATGCATTATTAAGGAAATGTCAAGGTAGGCATTAGGCTCGCGTTTGCAGCAGATAAAGACAAACCCAATCTTTAAAGCATGCATTTGTGTCTTAATGCAGTACCGAGAGGCATCCTACTAGTCCGGTCGGTATCAGGTAATATTATCCCCATAAATAATGTCGCCATACATATATTTGCCGGGAAACGATATAGGCAACATTATTTAGGGGGATCATATATGGGGTAAATGGGAACAGGGTTTGCAGGGGTGTTCCCCAGTCCATTAAAAAGTATGGGGGTTGCAGAGATGTCCCCCGCAGGGTCCTTGTGGTAATAGCCGCACATAAACGGCACCATTCTTGTATGGCGACATTTTTGCAGGGATATTATCACCAATGTTCCCTCTAAGCTGTGTGCATGTGCGCTTGCCCAGCTTCTTTCTGGGTGCCGCTCAGAACATTTTTAGCAGCGCACACAGACAATTCTCACCTATTCAAAAAGATTTAATAAGGCATAAGCCACAGTAATTAGCTGAAATATTCTTTCTCTTAAAATAAGCAACTAGTCTTGATATTCTGCTCATTTGCATTACACAATTATGCAAGGGTGACCGTAAGCACCTAAAATCTCTAACATCAAAATACACACACAAGAGGTTAAAAACTAATAAGAAAAACTGGCTCCATGAACAGAAAAATCTAACCAAGATATGCCTGCACCCATTAACCAAATAACGTTCCCTCGCCACCCATGACTCCTAAACTTGACTACCACACTTTTACCTTATGACTAACTTCTGCCCCAGAACACATTATAATACTACCAAACAACTCTGACTCGTCCTCTCTTGGCTCTGTGAAAGGTTAGCAGACGTGTACCTACATCCACATGTTTTATGTTTGTTGTAATATGAATAATGTTCGCGTGCCAGCCCTTCTGTTACTCATTGTGTTTTACCAAAAGTGTCACCCACACTATACAATCGAACTACTACTCAAATATCGGATAATGACTGCAAGTAAGCAGGCTTCTTGGATGTGTAACGTTATCCCATACTTCCTCTTCTTTGTACATATGTCACACAAGTGCTTTGAAGCGGCCCCCTTGCAAGTTAAGGCATTATTAAAATCAAATATTAATTTGCCCTCTTAGGATTTTGAGAAGACAAATGTGATGCTCAGTGTGTCCTCCTTTAGCATCACTAACACTACCCTACAAGTGGAGAGCAACATTGCAATATCATTTTCTTTGCCTACAATGGATAATGGATATGGACTATGCCTGGGATTACTTGTCCATAGTATCATGGCACCGGATACTGCACAATATGCATCGTGTTCAGAGTTCCTTTGGTTATAGACCTTCTTACATTATATGACAACTCGCTGCTATCCAAAAATGGTTTCCCTGACCACTGCATCATCCTACACAATGATATAAGGGTGGGGTATGCTGCAAACAATCTTGTATGCGCTGCAAAAATAATTGTGTACATGCAGAGTCCTGACATTCTTAAAATGCACATAATAACATAATATGTTGAGGCATTAAATATGCCTTGCTTACAAAGTTTTGTGGGTCTGCAAATATCCCAGTGAGTGTTCACTACTACAATCCCTCACTTTTTACAGTGCTCTTTCAACTAGTATTGGAGGCTAGCACAGGAGCTGGGGAAGGGTATGGGTGGAAGAGCACAGGTCATCACTCCCTGGAGATGATGAACAAAGCAGGACTTTAAAAAACCTAGTCCTACGTTTCGGCAGCAGACTGAAGGAAATGTGTTGCTTGTTTGCTAAAGGATAGGAAAGTCTAGTACCCGTCTAGACAACAGCACCTTATTTTACTTTCTATGCTCAGCTGCTGAGGGCTTTACAATATAACCATGTGTTGTGTGTATCGTCTCTAGCATCTTCCTCCATCTTATTTAACTGATCACAAAGAATTATAGAAGAGGGATCCATAGTTATGGAAGAAGGCACTCAATCAGTTGTATCTCTAATGAATTGATGCTACTAACTTAAAAGGCATGTATATTCTTCAGCAGGGCTCCATAATAAACCTCAGTAAGGCTCTTGTTTAATTTTGTGTAGGCTGTGGTGCAGAAGGCTGGGCAAAACTATGGACTTTATTATGTTCCCTGTCATTTCACTTCCTATGTCAGGGCTCTAATCAGATTTTGCTCCCTACTTGGATTCAAATGATTTTTCAGAGAGTAAACAAGTAATTAGCTTTGCCAATAGGGATACTTTCTGTTTATTAAAAGATGTTCTTCCCCTTAAAATTCCTCTTGAGCTTGGGCATTAATATTAGTGTTCCTTCCTATGCCAGTGCTTTACTGGTCACTAATTCGAAAAAATATCAGTGGAGCTTTGTGGGTTGAAACAACGATATGTTCATTGTTTCTCATTTTTGTTAGGCACATTTTCATTTATTAGGGAGTAAAAATTGATGGTACATATGTCTCTTAGCTACCCACAGAAGAACATAATGTGGATAGTAAGCAGAAGCACAGGAATTTATGATCATCATATTCTGAGGTGCAGTGATTCTGATGTAATTATCATCCTTCCACAAATGATTAGAAACATGTTCTCCTGGTCCTTGAATTACTTCATTAAAGTGCCACTTGAAATCCTATCAGCATGTTTTTGACACATTTCTTTTAAATGCCATTAATCCATGGGCAGATTTTGTATTCTGTCTGAATTTCTTGACAGCCACATCAGTTATGACAAGAGATATTTGTGTTTTGTAGTACTCATGTGTGATTTACCAGTGGCCTCAAAGGTTTGCAAGGTACTGTGGCAGATGTTGAAGTCTTGGACTGGTTGATGATTTTTCTGTATAATCACATATGCCATATTTTATTTTAGCCTATGTGTTTGGAAAAAGTGTTGTAAGATTTGTCAAGAATTGCAGTGGGTGGGAAGAGGAAATTCCTTTTCAAACTCTTCTGTGATGGTAGTTCACTAAATACACATGCTCACAAAGTGGCTTACCTCAGTCAGTTGCGCACATGGAAAATAATGTGTGCACAACAGCCAACCAGTTCCGCACATGGAGAAAAATAATTAGAGGGAACATTGATTATCACATGGAAACGTCCGGGCCGGAGAGATCCGCACAGACCTTTTCAGATCAGTACTGGAGGTGATGGGAGCGGAAGAGAATTTCTGGAAGTCATAAACACCCAGTCATTGTCTCTGGAGGATAGCTCAGCAGCAACGTGCTTGCCTTGGAAGCAAGATGACACAGAGAAACACAGGTTCGATCCCCGGGTCCACACTTAGAAACCTCTGGCTATTAAGCCGTTATAAATAACCTATCCTATCATCTAATTTGCAAATGTGCATTTATTTGAAAATCACCAATGTGAATCAGAGGTGAGTTACAATAACACATTTACAGATGGCGGAGACATTACTGTGAAGGGTGCCTGTACAATAGCACAAAGATGAGAACATGTGCTGAGCCAGTTTATGAGGGTGTGAGCAAAGTGGTACATAGACCTGGGACCACACAGAAAAGTCATTGTTCACCATCACCAATTTCTTGGCTGGGATAAGATGGTTCAACATAATACTTGCTTACTCCTTTTGTTAATCTGTGATGTCATCAATGATGTCATTTATCATGTTATCAGTTATGTCATCTGGTTGGTCATAGAGGTGTGTGCATGCCAGGGGGAGGACGGGTGAGGGGGGGTAATGTTTCATTGAGTACAGTAACTATTGATGGTCAATTGCAGGATTTATTTGCTATTAAGTGAATGATAAATCACTCTTATTAAGAAGGAATTTGTGAGTCAATATTTTCTTACCCTTGATTACTATTGAAGCTTTTATTTCCATTATATATATATTTTTGTTTTTGTGTGAAATATGTTTTTGGCTCTACTGGGTGAGTGTGACGTTATAGGGCAATTAAGTGCACAGCAGCAATGCTTTTGGTGAATCTTGTTGGCACAAACATGCAATTGGCGGGGAGGAGGGAGAACCACCATTTGGTATAACTAGTCCTTGGAGCCACACTTTATTAGGATTTGAACTGTTTGATGGGATATGATATGGCATTTATAACGCGCCTATACACAAGTGATTCTGTAAGTCAAACACATTTTACAAACCTGTGAACAACAATGTAGAACATGACTTTTCTGAGCTGGTCTTGCACAGCTACAGAGCCAAGACTCAAATCTCTGTCAGTTTCAACTTTAGTAATGGCCACTTAGCTGAATATTCTGATGAAGCACCAGAAGTATGTCACTGCACAGGGTTAGAAATTGAGGGGAGCTTGGAGCTATGTAGCTCCTGTTTCCTGCCTGGGAGAGCCTGGTCAGCTCAAACCCAGCGGCTTCTAGCTCCACAGGCCTTACAAATAGACATATGCAACATTAACTGAGTATTTGAGAATGCTTCTAAAGAAAACTTAGGTATATATTTAAACATAATAAATCATACACAATGAACAAAAAGTGTGCATCCCATTTAGAAGTTAGATTTGCGGTTTGCTTGGTACTCGCTCTAGGTTCCCCGGTGGTAGCTCCTGCCTACTGGGTGATGCCTGATACTCAGGAGCTGGTTTTAGCCCCTGCTCATTGAATCTTAATTTTGAGACCTGTAATCTTCCCAACCCCTTTTTCTCTCCTGGTGGCTTGTAGGTCTTCTGCTGGCAAATCCACCTCCCTACCCCTCCCCCATTATCAGGTCCCCGTTCCCTTGTATTGATCTCTTGCAGTCTGCTCCCCTCGCAGTTGTCTTCCCTCTAGGTTTTGTAAAGAGCTCTATTGCTCCCCAAAGCTAGGTCCTTGCTCAATGAATACCCTGATAATAATGATATCTGAACAAAACACTTAATGGGATGATGCATATGGCTAGCAAAGGAGTGCAGTCATAAAATCGAAAAAAATGTCGAAAGTAAAAAAAGTCAAATGATTTATTTTTTATTTATAATTTATATTTATTTTTTGGCTCTCGCATGTAAAAAAAAAGGTAAAAAGAAAAAAAGGGGGTTTGGGGGGTACCCCCCCATTTCGAATAAAAAACGTAATAAAAAAGAAATTCGTGTTTTTTTAACGTTATTTTTCCAATTTTTTGACTTTCGACTTTTTTGTTTTCGATTTTATGACTATCAACCGCTAGCACATACATTCTCTATCTCTTTATGTAGGGTGTTACACATTCCTGCTTTTTATGCCAGGTTGTATACTGGAAGAATGTCAAACCGAAGTGAACTACAGTTCCAAAAGTGAGCAAAATATTGAAGTACGGCATTGAAATGTAAAAGCAGCGGGCTCGCCAGCTACTGCCACCGCAGTGAATGCCCCCTTCCCCTGTGGCACTGTGACATTTTTACCAGGAGCACATGAGGACTGGGCATTGGTCCAGTTCCACCCACTGCAAAATGCACATTGCTGTGCACATAATGCAACCAGTTATGTTACGTGTCCCGTGCACATGTGCTTGGTGAAGTCTGTTGAATGTTTTGAGTAAAAACACTTTTTCACTTGCACGAGCCAAGTGTGCACACAAGTGAAAGACATTTCTGGTTCTGTAGGTGAGTGAATTATTAAAAGCAAACTGTATGCATGAATAACTATGAGTCGTCAGATTCTGATAACCAGTGCTTAATTTGTGAGGGTGTCTGCCAGTGCTCAACCCTGGCACTTATCTTTCAGTCCCGGCACTTATTGGCTAAGACTCACTTTAAGTATGAAGTGGTGATAGTCAGTGCATCCATCAAACACAATTAGCTGGTGCAAGCTGTAGAGTAACCCCCAAATATGTTGACTCTACTGGAAGCAGCTATGGGTGGTGCCAGCAGTGTTTGGGGAACTGCCCACTGGCAGTGTCAAAGGGTGCTAGAAAATATTTAGACCCTGGCACTTATTTTCTTACAAATTAAGCATTGTGTTAAGCTTAGTATGTGGCTTGGGTACATGCTACAGGTGTGGTGTAAAAATCTACTATTGCATCCCTCATTGTAAAAGAAAGGCACTCTGAGATGAGCCTGCCCCAGCGGCATTATATCTGGTGCTTGGCCTGATTGGTCAAATGCAAACCTGAATTTCTGTGGTCCCTAATATCAAAGCTCATGGAAAGCATGTGCATTTCTATAATATATTTACATTTGTACGTCTAAAATGGAGATGAAAGGGTAAAATAGCATGTGTCAGAGCAGGCTCAATGGCAGTACCTCTGCTCATATCTGTTGTTCCTGTTTATGGTTCAAGGGACTAGTGCGCACAGGAGATGCTGGACACAGAATGTGATGAGCACGTTCATTGCTTCAT
This sequence comes from Ambystoma mexicanum, assembly GCF_040938575.1. Taxonomy (NCBI): domain Eukaryota; kingdom Metazoa; phylum Chordata; class Amphibia; order Caudata; family Ambystomatidae; genus Ambystoma; species Ambystoma mexicanum. The sequence continues at coordinate 127,040,804 of NC_090935.1, read as the reverse complement.
GATTAAGGACACCGTTCAACCTTTCAGACTTCGAAGCTAAGAGTTATTAGGAAGTGTGTTCTCAACATCCTGCTCTGCTGTTTTACACATGGAAATTGTCAGACGTTTTTGAATTGACATTTGACATTGACAGTTGGTGGCATTTTATTCAAGAAGATATATTGTTGGTTCAATTGCATAATAGGGGACACCAAAATGGATCACTGTCTGAGGTGCCATTAATCATATCTAGAGAGGGCCTTGCTTGATATATCGCTTAAACCTACCCCTTAAACCTAAAGCTTGTATGGACAACTTCCTCCCAGGCTCCCTCATTAAACAATTTACCAGCGAAGCCTTCAATGCACTCCTCGGGATCGTGGACACCTCCCTCTCCAAAGGAGCTTTCCAAGGAGTGTTGAAGAACTTTCTTGTGCACTGCCTTGATACAGAGGACCTATCCAGTTACAGACCCAACATGTGCTCCTCATAAATCGAAGCCTATTGAGAAAATAGAGTTAGCAGAAGATGTCTAGAGAGTAACAAGTAGGAGTGCGCTAGTCCCCCAAATATTGACTAATGGTCTTATGCAGCAGATACAGCATGCGTTACCCCCCAAAGGCCCGCTCTTCAATTGAAGTTACTGAATGGTATGTTGTAATACTGCGCAGAAGACCTTAAAATGTAAAGCTTCAAATCAATGTTAGCATATGTTCATTTGGATTTAACGAGTCAAGCTGATCTTGGTTTCAACCATTCTGATTTATTAGTATGGCCGACACGTGTTTCGACCCATCGGTCCTTATCAGGGCAATTTGATTTCTTGGTAGCACTCCCTCTTTATTGGGTCATTTTGATCATCATAATTTCCTGGTTAGATATAATGGACATCACCCAGTCCTCCACGGTGAAATATCGTAGTCAATGATGAGGAAAATCCTCTCTGTATAGACTAGAGGTGAGATGTGATAAAGGAATGAACACGCCCCTCCCCCTGGTAAATCGCATTCCCTTCCACAAAATCCTTAAATAGCTGCATCCTATTCTGTTCCGATTTATGTGGACTATTATACAAATTAATCATTTCCACACTATCCCCTTTGCTCGGGATCAAGCTAATCATTTAGAGGGAGTTCAAGTTAGTGTCCCTAACTTTAAGTTTACCATCCAGGTCAGCTTTTAGCAAGACCATGAGACCCCTAAAGCAACGTCCTCTTCGTTCATGCTTGCCGGAGAGAAAATGATCATGTGTCCCTCTAGAAAAAAGGCTTTCCATGGCCTAAGATTCATGTAACAATATCACATCATGCATTTTATTTCAAATACCACAATATCCTGTTCCTGGAATTTAGATTTAGCCCGAGCAATGTTCTAGAAGAGGAACTGAGTCGGGCCCTGCAGGTGTGACAGGCTTTCGTTCCCCTCAATTAGTGTCCCAGAACCAGATGGTTCTGTTTGTGTCAAGGGGAAGACAATCTATCTCTTCAATAGGTGATAGGACTTCAAATCTGTTTGCTAGAATGATATCCACGTCGCTTCTGGGGTTTACTTGACAGGCTGGCATTGCATTATGTATTCTAGGTTTAACTGTAGAATTCTGGATACGTGAAGAGGAGCAAATATTCCCCTTCTGAAGGCTTTCTATGGGATGGTGACTCAGAAAGTGAGACGGCTGACTACTTCTGCCACATGGCCCAACAGGTGGATGACTAGGCGGATAAAAGTAGTCAAGAAGGACCAGTCTACTATTGAACATCTGGCTAGTTGGGTATGGGTCCTGGATAGATAGAACTAAGGGTATGCTTCAGAAGGACAGGATTCTCAAAAGTGACCACAACACAGTCCCCCCTGACTCATTTAAGTGTGTGCCCCACCCACCTGACTCTCCTAGCCATTAGTATTACCTTGGGTCAATTTTTGGGGCAATTAGCTTGGTATTCAGCCAGTGGGTTCCTTTTTTGTTTTTGTTTAGGGTAGTGGTGTATTCAAAACCACCCTGGGGCAATAGTGGAATATCTAACATAATACCAACCAGAGGGGTTGCTGCTGGTGGTATGTAGGAAGTGTTCTGAGCTAAAGAATGTGCGTGTTATATGCTGTGTGTAGTGTAGTACAGGGGTACTAATATTTATTTTTGCGGAACAATAAGGGCTGTGACATTAGGTACTAACAACTAGTATAGGGGTGAATTCAGTAGGCCAGATCTGTAAGGCCGCAGGCTCTGAGTGTACTGTGCAGTGCAGCAGGCGCACAAACATCGCTGACTAATCATTGACAGTTTCAGAATAAAATCACAATTGGGCGCTGTCACCAGAACTTCGCAAGACAGAACGTGCGCAATGGGCTTGAGAATAAACCTTCATTGCCCTGAGCTTGAAGAGGAAGGAAGAATAAGCAACTTTAAACTGTCCAAAGGTCATTTAAGCCTGAGCTGGAAAGTTAGAAATATGGAACCAGAAGGATGCGGGATGAGGGCTAGAATGTTCTGGCAACTGAAATGACAGATGATAGTTTACGCCACGAGAGATGCTGGAAAATGGTAAAGGGGATGTATAGGAACCTAGGATAAGAGGCTGTTCCCACTGAAAGGCGTAAAAGAGGGGGAAAGCAGAAGGAGGGCTCCTTCTTCTGCTGGCTGTTGTTTGAGCTTCCTGGGGTCTGCTGGATCGAGATCGCTGGTTTTTGGAGCTTCCTGCTGAGAGGGAGAGCTGCCGGGGCCTTGTCAGGCTTCTAGTTTTCTGGGAGAGAAAGGTGCTGTTTCTGGCTGGCTGGATAATGATGTAGCTGAGAGGGAATTCTTGGAGGCTGCAATTCGAATCGGGGGCACTGTCCTGGCAGAGACGGGCCGATCGTACACCCTCCTAAGGACTTGCACAGTCAATGTAGACCCCCATTTAAATGCCTACCTGTTACAGTGACCTACTTAAGTGCTCAGATACATTGGGCCAAGCAAATGCACAGCCATAACCTATTACTACAGTTTTGCCTAGATAATACAGTGCCTTACAGAAGCGATTAGCCAACCATCCACTCATCTCCATGATCAGCCTACACAATGTCCTAACACTTTAGCTCGTACACGCACCACATTTAAGATTAACCACTTCAATGCCTCACGGAATTGACTTGACAAATATCCACAGCAGCCTTTATTGTTTACTCCCATCAAAACCCTCCTTCCAAGTTCTTTCCATATTACAGGAGTATGTCTCAGTTGCGTGGTGGCATCGAGGCGCTGTTATAGGAATATGTCTTAGTTGCGTATTTATAACGCGCTTAATACCCAGAGGTTTCTAAGCTCGGACACCGGGAGCGAACCTGTGGTGCTCTGTGCCCTGTGGTGCTCTGTGTCGTCTTGTTTCCAAGGCGAGCACATTGCCGCTGAGCTGTCCTCCTGGGACACTTCTGCGGTACGTGGTCTTAATGAAGTATGCCTTTACTGACTTCTAAGTATCGCAGCATACTGCCATCAAATAAAGTATATTGCTGGTATTGAGCATTTTTTCCCCTTTTTTTCTCTCTCTTTTGGATACAAACTGCCTGATTTGTGGAATCAGGGTGGAGCAGTGAAAGAACATTGTTGCAGTATAAAGTGATTTTGCACGGCACAAAGACACTTTGCAGTGGCCCATGAACCAGAGTCTTTGTTGGCAGTGCAAAGTCACATGCACCAGTGAAAACTCACTTTGCACCATGCAATAATTTCCACACATCAGGCCCACAGTGTAAAGACTGGTAGTAATGTGTTACTATTGCTTTGTAAAAGTAAAGTAAAGACCATTAGTACCACCCCATTGAATTTCTTGGTCACATTTATATGAATTTGTAATATTTCATTTTTATAAAATTTAGCTTGTCGTACACTGGAAACGTGTCTGCTTTCATAACATGCGGAAATGTCAACGTTGTCAACACTCGAGTATTTTTTATGTATTGTAGTGATGTTTGTTGCAGGCTGCAGTATCTCCATGCCGTGCTGCGCAGAGATGTGTGTTTAGAGCTGCATTATCTCCGTGCTGTGCAGAGATGTGTGTTGCGAGCTGCATTATCTCCGTGCTGTGCAGAGATGTGTGTTTAGAGCTGCATTATCTCCGTGCTGTGCAGAGATGTGTGTTGCGAGCTGCATTATCTCCGTGCTGTGCAGAGATGTGTGTTGCGAGCTGCATTATCGACGTGCTGTGCTGTGCAGAGCAGTGGTGTCTGGCACAAGGGTTACTCACTCTCCCCACTGACTGCCCAGCTGCATGCCAGGGCTTTTTGACATGCAGGGATTGAAATTGTTTGTTATTAGCGCTCTCGCCAATACGTGGACATCTTCCATTTTGAGCAATTGCTGTCATCTTAGGTAATGTGTGTCATCGCTGTGAACGGTTGCCCTTCCTTTTCAGATCCGCCAGAGCGGCTGGAGACCATTAAAATGGCAGCGGTGAGCGTTACAAATACCAATAGCATAACATAACGATCTGGCAAGAAGAACTACATACATATTAACCCCTTAAGTGCCAAGGATGAGTATGTTTGTCCTTTTTGCATAGACTTGCATAATAGCCTGGCAGTTAATGTTAAAGAAGGGATCATTAGTGAAATATTGGCCATCCAATGAAGATAGAACATGATAAAAAAATACTCCCCCAAAGCACTAGGATAATTAACATTTTAGTTACCTGAGAACGAAAATAGCAGACCAACCTAAATCTAGATGTGTTAATAATACCACTAATAAGTACAGGTTAAACACCATTTTAGAGAATAATACTGGACTATGGGCCTCATTACGACCCTGGCGCTAATGGGTTAACGGTGCCTTAAAAGGCTGCGGCCCCGTTAACCCATTAGCGCCTGATTACGAGGTCCCTTTGCGGGACCCGACCTTAACGGCTGGTCTACACCAGCCGTTAAAGTAGGGACCCGCAAAGGGACCTTGGTGCTAATTACGGTACTGCAATTTGCGGTACCGCACTAAGCGCCTTCCCCATTCCGATAGAGCCCTATGGGGCGAAAATGGGAATGGGGAAGGGCCATGGTTCAATGGGAATTACCGCCCGCCAACCTTGGAATGGGGTGGTAATTCCCCATTGAACCATGGCGGACCCGTTACAACACTGGCACCAACCATGGTGCTAATAGCGCCATGGTTTAGCGCCAGTGTTGTAATGAGGGCCAATGTCTTCAAAGTGCAACATATAAATCCTATTGTATCTTTTCTGGTCCTCCCCACTGTGTTCTCCTTCTTAAGCAACATGTGCAGTCTGGTGTATGTGAATATTTTTATTTTAGTTTTAATTGCTTTTTTATAACGCGCTTAAACCCGAGTTCGGTTTCTGAGCACAGATCTGGGATTCGAACCTCTGTTGGTCTGCTGGTCTCGCCCTGTGCTATCTTCTGTTCACCCATAGAACTGTGTATATATCCTTTGTTAGCATGTCACCTATAACGTGCAATTATGCACCAGCAAAGATGGGGAGCCTCATTCTGAGCATGGATTTGCCCAACTGATTCATAATTCATTTTTCAATGGAAAAATATTGCCGCAGGATTCTGGGGAGCAACTTCCATTCTCTTGAACAATACATTTCTGGCTGAGGCGGCATTGTTAGACACCTATTACAGTTGCTTCAGACCATCACTCCGCATTGCTGTGGTTTCAATAATAAAAAATAAATAAATTATAATATCAGTAACAATGCCATAGTTTTAAATAGCGATTTATGCCTGATTCCTCGCACCTCAAAGCGAGATGAACCTTGTAATGGGGTGGTAATTCCCCCTTTCTCCATGGCGGAGTCGGTAAGTTACCGGCATGGACCATGGTGCTACTAGCACCATGGTTTTCCGCCTGGGTCGTAATGAGGCCCAATGGGTTTTCTTATTAAAAACTTGGTGGAACCGAGTTTATGTGCCTCGGAAACTGAGTCTAAGGTAAGGCAGCATTATGCGATGCTGATTGGATTATTACGACAGAATGCGTCCACAGCTATTCCTCACTTCAACATCTGGGACATGAACATAAGAAAACAGGAGTCATGGCTCCTTACTTTATTTTATTACCAAATCGATATTATCGATCTTTAGATCTCCGCATTTGGTGGGATCTCATTCCGACCAGAAGTCTACTATTCAGAAGGGGTTTTATTAAGAAAGAGGCAGCACTGTGCAGATTCTGTAGTGATGAAGACTGTATTAAAACATCAAAACATATCATGGTTTACTGCAGACCTTTCAAGAGCCTAATAATGTCGCACTGATCAAAAATGTAGAATGGTTAACTGATGATAAACTATGGACATTTTTACTTACTGGATCAATGAACTCGGATAGATTGGCAGTTGCGTCTTTTTGGAATTGTCTTACATTTTAATGGTTATGAACTGTGTTAGGTTTTTCTGTATGCAATTAAGCTGAGTGTGGCAGAGTGTTCCTATGTACTCTGCGTGGCTTTGGTGTTTTGGCACCTTGCAGTGTCTTTCTACACTGTACATTGCAGCGGGGAGGAGCAGTTTATAAGCCCCTACTATTCCGCGGAGCGGAGCGTAGTTTGGCAGAGTGTTCCTATATACTCTACGTGGCTTTGGTGTTTTGGCACCTTGCATTGTCTTTCTACACTGTACATTACAGCGGAGGAGGAGCAGTTTATAAGCCCCTACCATTCCGCGAAGCGGAGCGTAGTTTGGCAGAGAGTTCCTGTGTTCCCACATTCTGGAGTTCGGAGCAGTTTCTGCATTGAGGTGCCCGAATGGAGGATCTGCCATTTCCAATCCTTTCACCACGGATCCGTTTGCAAGCGAGGAACAAGGTGAGCGGGAAAGGGGACTGCTCGCACAAAATACACACTAAAAGAACCAAGTCTGAGTCATCAGTCACGCGGGAGGGTCAATCCCAGGCCTCAGTCAGTCAGATAAATGCTTGTGCTTGGCCAAACGTCTCTAAAAAATGTCATTGAATGTATTGCCCATACCCAGGCCTTAAAAAGGAAACTTGCTTGCAATAAAAAGGAGCCCAAAGTAACACCCAAAGAGCGTCTGTTAGACCCAAGACGCCACTAGAACTAGAAGGCGACCATGGCTGTCCCAAGGAGGACGGAGGAACAATTAACATCTTAGAATTGACCGATGCAGAAATGATGACGTTAGTGGGGGACTCAGAACCAAAAGAAAGGAAGGTCCCTCGGAGGCAAGTGGGGGACTCTTGGTACCCACCAGAGGAGAAGAGACAGAGGCTGTCGAAGGTTTGGAGCAGGGTAAACCTTGTGGCAGCCTGGCAGAAACGACAAGTTCTGGTGCCCCTGGGGGGCCTCCCTGAGGGGTATCCCCCCTTCATTGTACAAACCCATTGACATGCCTGATCCTGCCATGCCTGGCCTATAAATTAATGATCTACTGGAAACTGGTGATAGGCGAGCCCCCCTGATGGTGGAGAACCATGGCTGTGAGGGGGTGGCGATTGAAACAAAACTCAATCCTACGGACTACAGTAACCCAGCCCAAGTGGTGGAACTGGTTACGAGGGTAGAAGATTTGAGGGCGGGCTCTAAGAAATCTTATCACCAAGATCTACTTATTAGACCAAATAAACTGACCAAAGACCGTATGCCTGTTCGGAACAACTTGGCAACAGAGGCCGCAAATGAAGTATCCTCCTCTATTTCCTCGTTGGATGATTAGTTTGTTTCACCTAGAGCCTCAAAAGGCCCTATGCGGATCTTAAATTCAACCACCTTCAATTTGCAGCCTAGTTTGCTGGCATCTTTAACAGCAAACGTGTCCCCATTCTTGAAACTGTATGACTCATTGAATGAAAACTTGAAGGACCAATCCACACTACTGGTTTTAATCAATTCAAAACTGATATACATGGAAAATGTCATCACTTCTCTCCAAACAAGAGTTGACCAAGAAGCGGAATGTTCCAAAAGAATCCACCAAAATCTCACAAGGGCATTCAATCTGAAGAGAGAGAAGAAAAAACGTCTAATGGACTCCCTTTTGGTACTATTACAAGTTAAGGCCTCCATCCATGTCCAGAAGGCCACAGGCTATCTACGGGCCCTTCTGAATACCACCTCTTACACCCTTGATTAATACACCCTTGATCTATTGGAGCAGAAGATTGCAAGAGCTGACAAGGGTGCTGTGAGTATTCGCAAGGAGACCAACAAGTAGACATCTACAGAGGCGACTGGCCTCCTAAAGGAGCCTATGACCCCACAGGCCCCTGATGACAACAAAGCGATGAAGGTGGCGACAAATCTCCAATACAGTTCAAACAACAGGAGAAAGGAGGAGGCCGTGTCTAAACCCTTGGTTAAGGGAGTGGCGGCGAAACAAAGGGCTGGGGTCCAAATCGCCTCCCCGATCTTCCAAAAGAGGACCAAACGCAAGAGGCTAGAAGTAGTTTACAAAATGGAACCAATGGCTTGCAAACCTAAACACTTTGTAATAGCCAAGACTAAAAGAAGATATAATGGCTCTCTAGCAACCCCACCTTTGAGAGACAATGTGAGAAGCACAGTTAGCAACTCGGCACCCATGAGGTGGACCAAGCCTACGGGGTTAGATAAATCTACCGAAATGGAGGGACACCTCTCACCAATCATAGAGGGAGATTCAAGTTGTAAAGATTAGGCAGATTTCAATCTGTCTCTCCTGACTGTTCACGGTGACACAGATGAGGAGGAGGTTGAGCTAGCCTCAGTGAGATTAATCTCTGTAAATGAGGAATGTTTACTGCTGTACTGTTTTGGCCTGAACAAAGATCGATCTGAAGCACAGTTCCTGAAGTTGGAGGAACGAAGGTGGTCGCTTGACCTAAAAAGGACTCAGCAACTGACCTCACCAGAAGGTAGAATGAAGGGGTGGTGAAGTCGGCTCTTATCAAACAATGTAGGAAAAAGAGCCCATTCATTTTCTAAGGTTCGAGAGTCATGAAAAGAGGGCGACAATCCCAAAACAATCTGAGGACAAGAGGCTTCCTCTCAAACTAAGGTTAGAAAGGCCCCTTCACCTTAAGGATGGGCTGATTCTGAATAGATTGAACATGAGAGAAAGACGGATAATGTAATTTTGCACTTAAACTCGAGAGGGGTTAAGTCTTTTCTTGTAAGGCGAGCCCACTTGATTCACCCTTAGGATTTTGACATGATGGAGATGTCAACCAGAGAAAGACCGTTGGTCTCACCTGCAAAGTAAGACAACAGCTAGCCCAGCAAAAGCCAGAAGGATACCTAACAAATTGTCAAAGTGTGAGTCCCGCCCCTTCTACAAGAAACCACAAGAAGGGGCTAGAGAGCTCGAAATTACGGACTCCAATAACCCCTCATTCAAATGGGAAGGTACTCTCAAAATAACCTTTAACAGCAACTCCCGGAGAAACCGTACTAGTATCCCTTTGCACAATAAACACACAACGCAAGGGAGATTGCAACCAAACAGGCGAGGTAATGCCCATGACCGGAATTAACAGCGAGAGAAGGGATGGATATTTGGCTTTTGGAAAACCAGAGGCTGTCTAACTCTCCTGGGTATGATGGCTACAATTCCTATATCAATACAGACTGTAGTGGGTCTAAAGGGAGGCCATCTAATGGAAGGGTTCCGTGGTAGACTTAGAAGGGGTTTTTCCATGGTAGACTCCATATGCCCCAACCCTTTCCAGTCCGTATTTGTAAGAACGGGGGGATCTATCCGGTCAGTTGGACTTGGCTTCTTATTGTGAACATTTACTGGAATCCCACCCGGATCAAATCAAATACGTTTTTCCAGGCATTTGTTGACGTTATTGATGAATTCCATAGTAGATATAAGATCGATTTTATTTGTGTGGGAGGAGAACTGAATGCACCTTGTTTGTTTAGAGGGGGGAGAGGATTGGCAAGGTTGTGGGCCAAAAGGGAACCAGAAACAGGAGGTCCTTGCCGTGGTTGGAGTTAATGGAATCCAATGATTTGCATATGGTAAATGGTCAATGTGAGGACGACCGCCCCCTGCAGCCACTTGGTCAAATGGGGTTTATTCCTCCATTCTAGACTATGGGCCTCATTACGACCCTGGTGCTGATGGAATGAAGGGGGCCGGTATGGGACCGGCCTTCTTCATTCCGTCAGGGCCAATTACGAGTTTCCCTTTGCGGGACCCGGATTACACGTCTGGTAAAACCATACGTCTTTTCCGGGTCCCGCGAGGGGAAGAGGGAGGTAACAACGGGACACTTGTAATGTGCCCGTTATTACCTCCATCCCCATTCCCATTGAGCCCTATGGGGGCTCAAATGGGAATGGGAAATGGTTCCTGCAAGGAGGAATTACCGCATCCGCCTATATCGGAATGACTCAGTTATTTCTCATTGCAGGAACCCGGTAATGGAGCCCGGTTTGGAGGCAGCCATGGAGCTAATAGCTCCATGGCTGCCTCCAAACATGTAATGAGGCCCTATATGTTTTTATGTCCCGGTTTAGACAAACGTGTCACTTCTTTGAGAATCTACCCTAAAAGAAATAGTGACCACTCCTTCTTTACGATGTCCATACGAGGGGGAGAGACTAAATTGCGGAATAATCTAAGGCAGTTTTCTCTAGAAGTCTCCAACGGTTGCAAACGATTGAGATTGAGGGCTGACAGCAGACACTTAAAAAACGAACTTTGCAAAAATGTGAGGTGCGAGTGGAGGGAGTGAACTATATTTCTTTGCTACTTGAATTTAGAGCTAAAAACAACCCCTCTATAGGCTTTGGTAAACTCCACCCCAATGGTTATGACGCGGAAATGTTCAGTGAAAAAACTTGTTAAGAAGAGACATAGGACAATTGAAACGCAACAAGGGGGAGGTCATTAGTATTGTAATTTCCAATAGGAAACAAACATTTAGAAATTGGGTAGCAGAGCATAGGGCAAAAATGCGGCAGCTAGAGTCTGCGGATATGCTCGCAAAGATTATGGTCCTCATTCCAATGTTGGTGCTAGTCATGGCGCTATTAGCTTTCATTAGAAGAAGGTGGCTTCCACCATGTCCCAATCAAATCCCCCCCCACACTCATTTGAAAGGAAAATGGTCAACTCCAGATTCAGATCAAACGTTTGGCACAGCCCCCGTATCCGTATCAGACCTGTAAACCTCTTAGTCCAAGCTGGGGTTGTGTGTTCCATAGTCCAATTGAACTGTAGACCTTCTATATTAATACCAACACTTAGAAAAGTAAATCAGACGCCGCCCACCAGCCCCCAGCCACCTTCTGTTTGTTCGTTTGTTTGTTTATTCAAGGCTTACAAAGTTATACAGTTTACAGAGTTATACAATATACAAAAATATGCAAATATAATAGTAGTTAAAGTAGATACAATGCATGGTTCGTTCAGTGGGCAAATTGTAGTAGCTATACAGTTACAGTAGTATCTAGTGTACAAAATATACAGATTGTGGGAGAGTCACTCTGTAGAGTTCTCGGACTCGGGTAGAGTAGAGACAAAAGGTTTCCCTCAATAAGCAAGGTTCAAATATACAAGTTACAATAAGTTCTACTACCATATACCAGTTCGACTCATAAATGGAACAGATGCCCATGTAGTTCAAAGTACCATACCATTACATGAGGAGAGTAAGTGAAGTGACTAAAGGTGGGAGACTATGGGTTAGTCAAAATAATATGTTTGATAGCATATTTCCTGAAGGATAGGAAAGGTTGGTTGCTACGCAGGTCTTGGGGAATTGTATTCCATGGTTTCTCATTCTGTGTGGAGCAGACTCACCCAGCCCTGCTGCCTGCCACACACCTGTTATTTTGGGTTGTTAGCCCAAAAGTACCGGGATGCTCCCGCTCTGGCTACACACACTTCATATTTTGTTAACAGACCTATCGTAGAAACTAGTTTTCTGAACAGGAAGTGTGTCCCTCTCTCGAAATCGAAACTGTACTTCCATCGTCTACGCATTCAGTAAGACCTTTTTTTTCAGTCTTTTTGATTAGAAAGTTATTAAATATTAAAAAGCCCCACCTTTCATATTCCAGTCTGCATGCAGCAGGCCTTCAAAATATCCCATGTTCAGCCACCCAGCCTTAAAGAACAACACAAACTAGTACTCTGGCAACTTTGGCTTGTTTTCATGTACCTATTGCTTTTGTTACGAGTGCTTTCCAAACGTTATTTAAGACCCATTCGAAATGGTAAATGCACTTCTGGATGCTTCAAGGTCTGCTGAAAATGTAATTGTACACATGTTGTGCTATCGCTGTTAGATTATTGGTGGATGCCACCAGGCACAGTGGCAGGCCATAGGACGCAGCATCGGGCTTAAAGGAGGTACTTGAAATGGTCATATACATGGCACTCACAAGCAGTTGTGATCCATGTATACCAATTCACCTTAAATAATCATTTGTTTTTTTATAATAATGGGCGTCATTACGAGTCGGAAAGACCGGCAGGATGCCGCCGGACCCGTATTACCATTCTGCCTCCGTGATTGCCGGAATCACTGGGGCATTACAACCCTGGTGACCCGGTAATTCCGGAGGCGGAATTCTGTAAATCCCCATTCCCATGGATGGAAACACTGGTTCCGTCTATGACAGAGCGGTGTTTCCATGTCCGCCTACAGGCGAGTGGTGTGACACCTCCCGCCTGCAGGACTCTGAATCAGCCGGTCCGGAAACAACAGTGGCGGCGGTGTTACCGGCACCGTTCTTTCCGGCCCGGCTGGGTCGTAATGAGGCCCAATGTCTGTTTCATTTAGCACTTTAATCTCAAGTGCTGTACATAAGACACATTTACATACACTACTATTATTACCCAACTGAAATTGATACTCATTTATCAACCTCGGAAGGATGAAAGGCTGAGTGATACTTGTCGGGATTCAAACCTGCAACCATCTCCATCCATCTTTCCCATCCATCTTTCTGCTTCTTCAGTGCCCCCCAGGGCTGCTCCGTCTTAGTTAGCGGGAGTGAACAGGCTGTGTTCATAGAATAATCCTCCCACATGGGTTGCAATTCGAGGCGGATTCGGTCTACTTACTGAGGCAAGGGTTCTGTATTGTGGCCTGAGTGAGATGCATTTTATGAGTGCAGTCTGTTGCTCCTGTGACATTTGGAAAGAATGATATTCGGTGAAACCCCTGACTTTTTTCTTGACACTGCTATGTGGATGGATGGGTAAATAGGTGTTCTTCTTGGCCAACTGAACATGTCCTGCATAGCCTGTTGCACGAACTTCAGCAATGTGTGCACAGAGGCGTTGCTAGGGCGGGGCTAACGGGGCTATATCTAGCCCCTGATCTTTTGGTTGTAGCCCCGGATAGAATCTCAGGCGCTACATCCAAAAGGGCCAGCTAGCCCCCAGTCCCAACAGTTCTGACACTAGCGTAGCCCCGGGTCTTTTCCAGACCCAGCAACACCCCTGTGTGCACATCTGGCTGTGATGCGCTGCTACTTCATTCTATGCTTCCTCAGTAGTTGCTGTTTTGTACTTTCAGTGCTTTTCTAAATGTTTGTCTGTAAAGCCCCTTGGGTGATTTGGCATTTGGATACCTATGAAAAAGCTCACTTCTCTTCCCCTAATCCACAACTCAGAGCAATCAGGAAACATTTTCCTTGAGCATCTGCCTATGACTGCCTTATTGTAGCAACACTGTGCTGCTGCTCTGGATAATGCCTGAGTGCACCTTTGCTAGACATATGGCGTGCTGGATCCACCTATGGCATGGAGTCGGTGATTCGCCGCTGTGCTTCCTGCATGATGAGGCGTGTGGCAGTGGAGCGCACCCGTTTCAGGGCATATACACTTTCCTTGGTAGGGGTTTGGCTTTCTCTGTGCCCCTTGCTTCTTCCGCCATCCCTGCGTGATTTGGTGCACCGGGATTCAGGCTCGGCTTGGCACCCATTCAATGATGCAGTCCAATCAGGATTCAGGACAGCGGCAAAGTACATGTATGGGTCTGGTGTACATAAGGTTGCAACAGGCCTTCTAGTCCATCCCTAACTGGAATAGCGTGGACGCACTTGTTCATAGTACCTTGTGCTTCTTTAGGGTTGTCATTCATGGGGGCATTGCTGTCTTTTTGATCCTTTTTGTCACTATCTGCGTTAGCGCCTGTGATCCTCTGACTATTTCCATTGACGGCGTTAGTGCTTTTTAAGAACTTATAAAGTGCCGCGGTTAGCCTGGTCGTATGCCTGCCTTGCACACATTTTCCTGGTCATTGACTGCTGTTGCTGTGGAACCCTCATCCCTGTTTGCTGTCCTACCATTCTGATCCCACTGTCTGAGTCCCTACAATGTTTTGTTCATTGCTCCCAGAGCCATTCTTAGGACTGTTGGCACATCGAAGGTGCCCTACTCTAAAAGCATTTGCGGTTAAAGACCCAGTTCCCTAGAATTGCCTCTCTGGGTGCTAGATGCCCTAGCCGCCATGAAACACAGCACTCACAGTAATCAGCTTGCACCCCATGTTCTTAGACTAAAATCCGAGCTGCTACGTTTTTTCCTTTTTTGCTTTGATTTGAAGAATTCCAAATTGTGGTTAGTGTTTAATGGCTGGCGACATAACAGTGAGTGGGTAGCGAGCAGTGGCTATGGTCTGTGCCGTGACGTTTATGATGAGCAGCTATTGGTTTATTACAAATGGGAAGTGTGCTTGTGGCTGTAAAATCAAAAGGAGACATTTTTAAGTTAACTTTACTTTGCACGCTGGTGATTGTAGGCTTCGCCTCCTGGGGGGGAAAATAAAGCTGCCATCATACTAGTTTTGTTGAACAAGTTAATATAACAATTTATGTATTTGTAGGAACATTTATTATACGGTTTGTTCACATTTCATGGTATCTCTATAAAATATTGTTAATTGAGCCCTGTGTTTTTTAATTTCGTTTAACCAGGCTATCATCTGGCTACCAGGTCGCCACTCCGTAGCCTGTTCACATCCCTTCAACCACTCACCAACCACCCTTACCCATACAAGAGAGGAATTCCAAGAGTATTTTTGATCCCAGGCCAAGCACTTGGTGGATCACTAGAAAGGTGTCCTTGCCACTTAGGTAGGTAAACAAATGTTTACCATTCTGGCTGGGATAAGAAGTCAAACTTTTTAAAGGGCAGCAGCGGAGGCCCACGTTGGCACACAAGGCTGTAAAGTTGTGCACAGATATGATATGATAGGTTATTTATAACGCGCTTAATACCCAGAGGTGTCTAAGCGTGGAACCGGGGATCGAACCAGTGGTGCTCCCTATAGTCTTGTTTCCAAGGCGAGCACGTTGCCCCTGAGCTATCCTTCCGAGATTGAGCTATCCTCCCGAGAATTAGGATGGGCAAAAGTCAAAGATATAGGCGGGTCTTGGAAGACTCGACGTCAATTCTCTTCTTTTGTGCAAGCTGCTTCGGGAGCGAAGGCATGTGGAGACAAAGAATGGGTGGTGGTGGGTCTGTGGGTCGCGCAGAGTTAAGGAGACGTTGATAGGAAAACAGGAAGAGGCTAATGCGCGACTGCTTTAATTATCCTGCATCCATTATTAATACTGTGAAATTGCTGGAAGCGAGCTCTGTAATGTGAAAGCTGATGGAGAGTTTCGATAGACAATTTAGCTCTCGTCAGTCTGTTTATTAGCTCCCCTGGCTCCAGCAGTCAATGAAGTAGAGGCTCATTTTCCTTCATGTCATCCCCTCTGCCTCTCCCTCCCAGGCTCTCTGTCTGCTGCAAGGTCCAGGCATGCTTTGCATGTTGCTTTCCCCTTCCAACACAAAATGTCCCTTTTGCCATGTCCCAGATTGCCCTAGAAGGAAACCAGAGCTTTTCATGCAGGACTGTGCCTTTAAGAGTCTGAAATAACCGGAAAGAGCTTGTCGTATGTCAGCCATTACCAGTCCTTCCGGCCTCACAGCTGTAGCTGACTTCCTGTAAACCTCCTGGAATCCCTGTAGGTCAGTCTTGCTTTGGTTGCGCCACCCTCACAACCCCCACTTACCCACCGCTATTTGCATATTCTGTTTGCCTGCATGACCTACCAGATAAAATTGTGAAGGGGCGTGGTTAATGACGGACAAGCCAGGACCATCAGACCGGAGAGCCTCACTCGGAAACGTACTTAGATGGACTCCGCGGCCGGCAAATTATCCCGCCAGAGATCCTGATTAGAGGCCGTAATGGAATTTCTTCTCTCATAAGTGTACTGATGTGTTTGAAAGGGGTAAAGATTTCAGATGCCAATGGCTGTGAGTCAGTTAATAGCTATCATTCACAAACAAACCATCCTTTTTTTCCCCTCATTGGCTGCCGCCATTGTTCCAGTGCTTCCTGTTTATCGTGGATAGAGTCATGTATGTGTGTTTGGGATTCATGACGTGAAAAACCTAGATGCCCAGTGAATAGCACTGTACATGGGGAACGCACCCCAGGGGTTTCGGGAAAAGGGTTAGAGCTGCGATGGGGCGCGGGAGCAGGGGAGTGGTCTCTGGGTGGGCAAGCGTAGAGTGGAACGCAGAAATCTGTGGTTGGGGTGATGTTCTTCAGAGGGTAGGGGTCTTCGGGCCCATCCTGAGGTTAACGATGGAGTGGGACAGTTTTCTCTGTGTGGTAAATTGCTTTACAGACAGATGTGCATTGAATTGGCAGGACAGCTTCACCACAGGGGTTAAACCATGAAGAGGACAGCCATTGCAAACATCGGGAACCCGTTTTCTGCTTGCTGTGGGACGCAAATGTTCGACTAGTAGTTGGACATGGTTGGACTCTCTTGGTTTCCAGTGATCGGGCAATGGTGCCAGTGGAAAGAGAAGCTGCTCCAATTCTTTAAAATTCAATCTATCTCAAAGGGTTAGGCATACATTACATTTAAGAAGAATTGTCTTCATCTGCCATCATTTATGTTCTTTTTTAAAAATGTATTTTTGTGCTTTCCCAGGCACATTTCTGGTGCTGATGCCTCAAGAAAACTGGCAAAGATGAAACAGAGGAGGAGTAGGCAAGGCTTGTTTGTAGGCCTGGGTGAAAAGGCATGTCTTAAATTTTGCTCCTAACTGATATAGATCGGTAGGCTTTAGAGATACTGTGACCCCAGATGACAGGATATTGACATGACAAGGATATGTTCAGGATAGCTTTCGATGATACAGCCTTATGCCCATCGTCTGTCTGCTCCGGCGGAGCAGGGAAAGGCGGGCCACAACCTAGATGCAGCTGGTCTATCCAGGCAAAGCAAAAATAAAACCAAGTCAAGAGAAAGCGGTGCAAAGAACGGGTTATTCCACTTTTAAGCTCCAAACTTTCAAACCTATATTTGGACTAAATGATAAATGTATGCTGAGATGGTAAAAATCATTGGATTTTAAAGAGAAAGAAGAAAATAAAATAAAAATCATAGGCAGATGCTGTGAAACCAGAGTATATTCCTGCAGGAAGTGTGTGTCGGGGCTGAATCGGTGTTGTTTCATGTTCTGACTTAGAAACAGTCCTGCCCTTTTACTTTGCTTTTCTCTAAAATGTCCAGTTTCTTGGCAGGCGTAGCCAACACTCTTCCTAAAAGATAGTTTAAAATAATGACAGGATAAAGCTACAATGTTCAATCTTTCTTAGACGGTACACTACGCTAGATCCACCCATGTCTCTTACGGTGTATGTGCATATGTCAGGCCAGTGCATGAGCGACTGCGGTCAGGCCGCCGGGTGGTAGTAGACGTCCATCACTATGTAATGGGACGCCGAGCCGCTGGATTCAGAGACGGGTGGATGTGGGGAAAAAACTCTGCAAACTATCATTTTTATCCTGAGCCGACCTATCTATTACTATCAAAAAGCTCCTTGCTGTTACAGGAGTACATATGGAAGCCTCTTGATGTACCTACTCGGTATGGAACATTTCTGACAAGGCCACGCGTAGTCTCATATTCACTATGGAATAGTATCAATAACTCATAAAATCCCTAATTCCACTGTAAAATGTGTAGTTTATTGATGTCATGATGCTGAAACTCCTCTGTAAAAAGAGGGCAGACAGTGACATGGGCAGTGTGTGCCAAACTGACGCTGGCTGCACTTTCTAAGCAGACGGGATATCCTGGATCGAATAGAAAGATAGTTTTTTGGATGTATAGATAGATAGACAGATAGATCGATAGATAGATAGACAGACAGGCAGACATAGATAGATAGATAGATAGATAGATAGATAGATAGATAGATAGATAGATAGATAGATAGATAGATAGATAGATCGATAATCACATATGCAGAAAGGCTGACAGTCATGCTAACAGACCAACTGAAGGATAGTTCCATAGATTGATACATTGATAGGTTTATAGATAAACAGGTTAAATACAGCATTAAGCTTTACTGTCCTCTCTCCTACTTTTGAAAGTGGTACAGCAAGGCAGCAAGTGACTGCAGTTGTATAAGGGATTTCTCATTCTCTTCATCTCTGTACGATATCCCCATGTAAATACGTACGGCAATTGAAAGCAAAGTATAGCAAAGACAATACCTTGGACGAGTCCATATCTCCAAATGGGTGAGAAATTCCTTTTGATGGTCTTTGGTGATAAATACAGTCAGGTGTTCAGGATGTCCAGAATGATTGTCCCTGAGATAAATGTACATACAGAGGATCGCAATGAGGGATCATTTGCATGCGATGACCTTCTCTGAATCCACATGAAATTGATGCCCATCATTTGTTCAGTGCCGGACACAGGTGATAAGGACAGCCTCGAGCCGGCTACATCTTTTAGACTTTGTAGCCGGTCATTATCCTCAAGCAAGTTCTCCCCATGATCCTTTGCCACATCCAGTGTGTGGCCTCTTCATGGTTTCCTGTTCACATTTAGACATGTGGAACACATCTGGGCAATAACAATCCCGCTTCTTTCCAGCCAAAGATAGAGAGAAAGATATATCATTCTTGATGGATGCGATTGGAAGACAGTGAAGGAGTTAGTCATCCTGTTGCAGCTGGGCTGTGGAAAATTTAATTCATTCCTGTGGTCTTACTTGGACAAGATTGTCATTAGGCTAGTCCAGCAGAGCCTATCGTAGGGATTCGACGTCGAGCGCAACGTATATCCGTGCATGCTTACATTAATAACTTTAAGTCAACAGGTTGATGAAATGGTCTATGCCCTTTACAGTGCTCAGGGGTTACAAAATGGCGGGGTATCTTCTTGCAGAATAAACGTAAGCATAGTATTTTTTTATGCATGCTGCGTTTACTCAATCGTCAAATATGTTCACCGAAAAACAAGCAGCCGGATACCCATCACGTTCCAAGGTCCGGAGCATTTGGAAACCATTAGTAATTCTGGTCCGGAAGATGACTCCTTTGCTGGGATTTAAACAGGCTTTAAAACCCACCTGTTTAGATTTGATTTGGTTACAATTTTCTTCCCTCTCTCCGTATACAAGGTTTTCTGCAGTGAAATTTATCTAAAAATATATAGTTGGTCTTCCGTTTACGAGGTTATTCCTGGCTGTAAATCGAAGGATTTTCTGTATACAAAACAGAACAAGTACTTAGAGGCAAAAGCTGGTTTCCATTAAGCTTTCTTGAGAAAACCCTCCTGCAGGCTCACCAAATAGAAATACACTGTGCAATAGCTAATTAAAGCATGCACTTAACCGAGCAGTCCTGCAGTATCATTTAATCTCATTTTACCCATCCTGGCACAACAGGCTCCTTAGCTGACTGCACTCATTTGGGAATGCAACGGAAGTGGTAAAACCAAGTAGCGTCTATGCAGGTCAATTGGCAGCCTGGGCGCGTCGAGTGGTGTAACCTGCTCCAACAGGTCTGGATCAAATTAGCCCCATCACAGCAGCTCGTGGGGTTTATAGGGCAGTGCAGACCCAATGAATAAGACAGGGAAGTGGACAGGGAAGATATGTATGGGCCGTCTCCTTGTACAGCAAGGTCTACGCTGATTTCAGGTTTCTGCTCCTCAGGGTTGGCCTAGGATATGATATGATATAATATGATATGACTGATATGATTGGGGCATAACATTGTCTCAGGCACCAATGAAAAAGTGTGCCAGAGTTGCAATGGGCAATTCATTCCTTTTGTGACAGACTATTTGAGTAGTACCCAAGGGGGAGGATTTTGATAAAATGTGATGCAAATTTTGCATTGTAAAGAATATTTATTCAGTAACACTGGTCAGAACTACTAGCCGCGTGGTTAATGAACGTATCAAACTGCCCAATTGCGCCAAAAAAGTTGGCCCACTTTGACCCCAAAAAACTGGCCCACACTAGCATTTTGCGTCATTGGTTCGGGCATTGCTCTGGTCCCCTATACGCTAGCCCGAGCCTGCTTGGCATCAGGTTGCATCCCATAGTTGTTTCAGTTCTTAGCTTGTGGGGTCAGTAGAGGGGGGAAGCTGCCATTGATTCACTTGTGTCACAAATGGAAGATGGCGAGCTCTGCATCACTCATCTTTGGCCACTGCATCCCTAACATATGTTGTGTTTTCGGCTTCTGTTAAGAATGATATGGGAGGGATATAGTCGCTTTGCATGGACCTAGGCTTCACTGCACTTCAAGAGGATGCTCCGCTCTAAGTCAAATGGACTTTTTGTAATCTTTCGAGCACATGCACAAATGACGTGAACCGTGGTTGATACCGGCATCACCCCAACAAAAAGGCCAAATAAGTCCAAGTGCAGGAATCCCTTCAATAGGTCTCCAGGGTACTTCCAACGGGCTCTATGGTCTCCGGGAGGAAATTCCACAATACCAGGGTCTTGCACTGAAAAACTCATATTAGGACTCGAAAGTCATTATTGACCTCCTCTGAGCCAATCGGGATTCTTGGAAGGCAGCCAATAACGACCATTATGGTAGCCATTAACCGGCTTCAGGCCATTCTGATTTCAAGAGCAGACAGGGCAACAGCAGAAAACATGTTTCTGCATTTCAGAAATAGCAATGCCATTGCCAGGCAAGAGTTTCCACGAAAAGACACTACATGGCTGAGAGAATCTGGTGTTTTTGTTGTTGTTCAATGCACCTGGACCTGACATGCACCAACCAATTTAGCTATACAGAAACAGTTTACTTTTTCAAGACACTCAATGCATTCTCATGTTAAATCTATGCCGGTTCAACCAAGCTTCAACAATTAAAAAGCTTGCATTATTATGATAACTTTGCTATTTAAATACTATAAAATAAAAACACATGTATTTTACTAACACACTATCCCATCCATTTTACTTGACTCACTATTAAATTGCCAATATTTATTTCACCAAAACAACTCCAAAATCTATATCACTATTCCCACTGTGTGGCAATACACTTGGAGACCTCAGGTGGTCTCTAAGGTTATTGGCATAATGACCATTTCCCAACTTATGGCCCTCAGCTTTGCCTCGGGCCATTAACTCGGATGTGTCATCATGAGACAATAACCCGTCACTCAGATGCTAAGAGCTGTCTTTCTGCCTTTAGGACTCATTGAATGATATGATATGGCATTTATAACGCGCCTATACACAAGTGTTTCAAGGCGCGACGAGGCAGGGGGGGAACAAGAGGAGACAGACAAACGATCCTACTAGGCCAGGTGTCATTCAGATCACACAAGTGCAGGGTGGGTGGGAAGGGAAAAGTGCAAGGGGGAATGGAGAGTTTGGCAAAATGATCTATTCTTCGTGTACGTGGATGATGTACCAACCCTATGCTTCATTTAAGAGAAAGTATCTTATGGCTAATAGTGGCCTTTCCTGGTAGCCAATGAAGAGATTTAAGAAGATGGAGGCTGAGTTGTGTTTCCCTAATACAAACATGAATTGCCTTGAAGGTTCTAGACCCTGTGCTGTGGGATAAATTGACTTCATCGGGCAGGCTGCTAGAAATGTTGAGGGCTTATACTTCTTTCCTAATTTACATAATACATTGTTGAAGTTCCGCACCTTAGAGGTTAGACGGGTTCCAAGCATGGAAGTAATCTACATACCGTCTTATTAAACATATATATATATACACAAAGGTGGACAAGCGCCGAGTGGAGCACGAAACGCGTTGTGCAGTAGGAAGTGCCCCAAGGTGTCCTGCCTCTGTTGTCTTTGTTGCCGTCCGACCATCTGACCTTTTTTTAAAAAAATTCAAAATACAGACTATTTCGATTTGAGTCTAATTTTCTTTTTTTTGAGCTTTATGTTTTGGAGATTTCCTCTATATTTCGCTTGTGTTCACGCCAAATATCTGTATTAAATGACGTCACAGTAATTTCATGGCGAGTTGACATACATTAAGCATTTAGGGCCTGATTCATGGAATGGTAAGCACGGTGCAAAGTGACATTGCACCGCCAGCAAACACCCACATTCAGTTCTAAAATTTCATGATTCAGGCCCATTGATCAAAATTTAGAATACGTAAATACTACATAGCCATTTCCTTCAGCTCCTTCTTCTGGAGGACAGCGTAAGGTTTTGCAGGTGGCCTTTATTTCACACACAATGGCGCACTGATGGCGAAATAGGCCCCCGCGTCACCACCAGAGCAAACAGCGAGAACGGAGACCTCGCATCCAGCTCAATCAGCGCCGTCTTTCTCGTTTACCGAATCACATATGTTTGGGCAGGATCCGTTCTGATGGATGGCGACTCGGCGTGCCTGCTCAAGGCTGCCGTACTTAAATTTCTCAGAAAGCCAAGTACATGACAGGCATAACAAATGGCCGCGCAGCCTGTAGCGGGCGCGTCAGCCAGCGTGCCAGCCTCATCCGCCAGTTTCCCAGGGCATCCTTTAATTATTTCCTGTCACTTGGCAAATCAGAGCCGCTTACTGCGGATCTGTGAGTAGGGGCAGACTCCTCCTGTTACCTTGTCCTTCTCCACTGTCAGTAACAGTAAGCGAGACGCTTGCAGACTATGATGCTACCATGACGACGTTGCAGTCCATTATCTGTTTTCTGTTTGTCTGTCTTGTGAGTGCCCTGAGGTCCTTGGGCCAGTGGCACAATCTAAAAAACATATAGATAGATAGATAGATAGATAGATAGATAGATAGATAGATAGATAGATAGATAGATAGATCGATAGATCGATGGATGACAGAGCCCGTTATCAGTAATCCTTCCTGTTGGTTGAGTCCTTCCCCCATGCATGGGCTATTGCAATAAATCCAGTGAAGGCATGAGCCTAAAATAAGCGTGAATGTGACTGGCCCATCAAGACCCATCCAATGACTCAAGCCAATGAAAGGACTCCATGTTACTCATAGCAATGGAAACAGACGTGGCCAGTCTATGGTGCTTGCATTGCAAGCTTTACAAGGCTCTGACAGGCAACGTTCCATCCTACCGTACCAAAACAGGCCTCCACAGGACTAGACCCCCAACGTTGCAAGAATAGAATCTAAGAGATGCAAGATGGAAAGAACCAGAAATCAGGCCTATGCTGCAGCTGGACTTTGGAATAGTGTGCCCAGGCACGCCCAATCAATTGGGCCCATCTCACCTGCACTTCTTGAAGGAACTGAAGACCCCACTCTTCCAGGAATACCTGGTCACCTGCTCAACCCGTGATAGCACTTCTCTCTCCCCGCTAATCCCCCTGTCTTTCTCGCTGTGTATTCTTCCCCTTTCAACAGCACTAAATATCGGATCTACGTTAAAATAGCGAATTCTAAACAAGGCCAAAAATATCAAATTTCAGGAAGAAAAAAAATGTGCACTTTTGTTCGACCCCCTGCCTCCACATAACCTTATTTTATTCCCTAACCAACCCCTCCATCCATTTATTGAGAAAAAAGTGCAAAAATACCGCAAAATTCGATAAAATAAATTCGGCCTTTTCGGCCTCGTTTTGTGATCCGTTTTTTTCAGGGCGATAACCTAAAAATCACGTGAACACATACAAACATACATCCAAGTAGAACAAATAATCAACTATTAAATTTAGAATTATTGGAATTATGAGAGTCTAGGGGCCAGAATACTGTGAAATGTTGCTTCTCAAATGCGCAAGCGCCATTGGCAAAGACGAAGAGCCCGCATCACGTGCCCTCAGGGCAGAGAGCTACATTAAAATGTCCTGCAACAGGGCACCCCCATTCCACCTTCTTTACTGCATTTATACCAGCAGTGGGGGGACACCCATCACACTGCCTGCTGTGACTCTGTAAGTGCTCTTTGTGTCATAACCATCTATTTTCTTTGGTTAACTTTCCCACCCGTCATCTCCTCCATTAGGGTTGATGTCTTAAAATATGTCCTGGCGGAAAATCTTCCAGCAAGCTTTAAGACTTGCTAGGAAATAGTGGCCGAACTGTATTGAGCGCTCGAGAAGAATTGTGTCATGTCTGCCAGGGTCACAACAGACACCCCTAGAGACCTTTCAGGGGATGCACACTCCCACCATTCAGGCCCCTCCCCCGCCCCAGATTAACCAATGGCCTGTGTATGTCCTCAGCGGGGCGTAACATATTTTTCAGGAGGTGGGGGAGGTGTAGTCTTGTCTGTTGTTACTGCTGCATGATATGATATTTTATTTATAGCGCACCTATACACAAGTGTTTATATCAATATTTACCCAGTTCAAATTCTCAGGGATGGCCCACCTCTTGATTAATACTAATGCGATAGATATTAGGCACTGTGAAATAATTGCTATATACACCAGGAAATATAGCCTTCCTTCTTACACTCATAATTCACAGAGGGGTGCTTGCTGAAATGTGTTCTGCCCAGGTGGTCTATTGTGCTGGCCTGCCTTTGCAAGGTGGTCTCATGGCAGTGCAATGTCCCGCTATGATAGCGACCTGGCAGGATTGGTTACATCACAGAGACAGTTTCAACAACCTCTGAAGTGTATGAAAAAGAGCAAACCCTGGCACTCTCAGGGCCCGCTTCATGGATTTTTTTGCACGCTGCAAAATGACTTTGCACTGCTGAAAAGTGAGTGTGCACTGCCTACAAACACTGATTCGTGGAACTATGCAAAGTCATTTTGCACTGCAAAAAGAAAAAACACTTTGCACTGCTCCACCCTGATTCATGGAGCAGTGCACATTGTATTTTTGCCAGGCAAAGTGACTTTTCCCCGGCAGAAAGACACTTTGCACTGTTCCATGAGTCAGGGTGTTGGTTGACAGTGCAAAGTCCCTTTGCACTGTGAAAAAGATGCATTCCATGGATCAGGCCCTCAGGATCTCAGTATGGTTTGCATACAGATGAGCATGCTGTCCATGAAGCCTTTACACTAGAAGGTGTTTAAGTAGTGCTTCTTGCTGGATTTCTACCACTTCTAAGCACTGCTATAATAGATGCTCTTATCTAATGTAATGCTACTCAGTTAATCAATCACCTCAGGATGAGGGTGGAGTTGGGCATGCTAGGATTCAATCTTTTTGAAGTGCAGGCTGGCTCCATGTCAGAGGCAAGTGCTTAGCATGTATTTATTTATTTATTTAAATTTTTATAAAATGCCACACGCCCATAGGCCTCAGCGTGCAACATGGAAACAAAGACAGAGACAAAGAAGGAATCAGGAGTCAGAAGAGGTGCAGAGAGAAAGAGCACAGAAGCATGGCATGTGAGCGATGAGCTATATCCCTGGCATACGTGTTGTCTTCCAGATCTTCAACATGTCAGTGACAGTACAGTAACTCAACATTTCAACATGTCTACACTACATAATCTGACTCATTCCAATCCACAGTCAACAAAAGCATTACAATACAAAAGGTGAAATGGTGGTTGCAGAAAACGGACTCAAAGGCCTGTATCTGGGACTTGCCAGTATCCTTCCTGGTGTCTGACAACAGCTGAAAAGCAAACAAAAGATGTTAATTTCTTGTATCCTAAATCCCAATCACTAATGTTGGTGTACTTTGTGTTTTCTGCTTCTTCAATATCAGATTGTCTTAAGTGCAGTGTTATGTTCTGAGTCCTGCATCTTACAAGCAATTTGTTCATTTCATGATATGCTTCTTCAAGATTGAATCCCTTTGGAGCACTTGTTTGCAGTCCGAGCATATAGTGAGAACATTTTCTATGATTCAGCTCCTGCACTACATTCTCACAAATGAGGGGATGCTTTTTCCTCTATAAATTTACCAAACTTTTATTTTCATGGAAGATGAATCTGAATGGATTTGCCACACGCCACCGCATATTTCTTGACTCTGCTTTGTCTGGTTACCTATGCAGAATTCTACTCAGTGGGCACAAGAGAATGGGCCTCATTCCGAGGTGGGCGCTAAGGGGTTAACGGCGCCGGTAAGGGTGCCGGTGCCATTAACTCCTTACCGCCGCATTACGAGGTCCTTTAGCGGGTCCCGCTAAGAGCAGCTGGTTTTACCAGGCGCTCTTAGTGGGAGCCGCTAAAGGACCAGCATGCCAACAAAGGGCCCGTTATTAACGGGCCTGTTGTTAGCATGGTTCCCATTCCCATTGGGCCCTATGGGGGGGGGGCTCGAATGGCAATGGGGATGGGTTCCCTGAATGGGGAAATACCGGGTCCTCCAAGGTTGGAATGGCCCGGTAATTCCCCATCCAGGGAACCCGGACCGGTATGCGGTAAGGGGGTTGGCATGGCGCTAATAGCACCATGGCTCCCTCCAACCTCGGAATGAGGCCAATTGTCTCTAACCACATGAGTTGGAGCGCAGTAGAATCATGGAATTTGTATTCATTTTATCTCGGGTCACATCCACTCCAGGGTCACCGATTGCGCTTGCACTAACTAAGATATGTGGCATGTATTTTGGAGTGACAACTTTAAATGGCTATGGAGTCTGAACTTACAAACTGTCTTGTTGGCCCTCACCCCAGAATATCTTTCAATTAAGCTGTGACGAAAGTGAATGGGACATGTTTTGCTGTCAATGCCTGTGATTAGAAAAGCACTGAGAATATTAAACTCTGGGAAACTCGTAAGACTCTCAATTAGAAAAAGAATGAAAATATAAAACAATTTTGCAAAGTGGAATTTTGACAAAGGAATAAAAAAATGTTATGATATTTACATCCGCGCCAATGCAGCTATTACTATATTCTGATTTCATAAATGTAAGCTTCACACAAACAAAAACAAAAAAATGGAAACATTGATTCAAATCATGTCTTTATATAGGTATGAAGGTTTGAATAAATAAATAGGGAGGAGCGAATGTTTGCCTGCAAAGTGAAAAAGTAAAGAATCCGAACTAGAATCCACTTATGCCCGTTCCACGAAATCAGCGTTAGGCTTCCGCCACCACTAAAATTTCAGTTTTGTGTGGAGCGTGGTGTTTTATTCCCATGTTAGTTTCATGTAGAACGTCGAGAAACTTTGCACAGGTCTTTTTTTGCTAGTTTTGTGCAGCGCCACAAGAAACTTCATATGTTTTTTTTCCAAATCCTGCTAGTTTTGCGCAGTGCCACGAGAAACTTGCATGGTTTTTAGATTTGTGAAAGGTTCGCGCAGCAATACAAGAACGTGTGTGCAAGTATTTCTCGATCGATACTAAGTTTGCAACCAGGGGAGTTGCTAGATCTGGAAAAGATCCGGGGCTAAGCTGATGTTGGAACTGTTGGGACTGGGGGCTAGCTAGTCTTTTGGCTGTAGCTCCTGAGATTCTATCCGGGGCTACAACCAAAAGATCAGGGGCTATAGCCCCCTTAGCTCCCCCTAGCAACGCCCCTGTTTGCAACACAATAAACTTTGGGCGGGTCTTTTTTCGATCCATACTAGTTCATGCAGTGGCACGAGAAAGTTTGTGTGGCTCTTTTTCAGCGGCATGAGAAACTTTGCACAGTTTTCCATGATCCATACTAGTTTCGTGCAGTGACACGAGAAACTTTGCACCAGCAAATTTTAGGTCCGTACTAGTTTGACGTGGCGGCACAAGAACGTTGCACTTTTTTCAATCTGTGCTAGGTTTGTTTAGCAGCACAAGAAACTTTGGTAGATATTTGTTCAATTCGTGGTAGGTTTGCACCGTGCCGTAGTATGAGTAACATTGTGCTGTTCTTTTTAATTTGTGCTAGGTTTGTACAGCAGTAGGAGATACCTAGTGCAGCTTTTTGTTCGATTTGTACTAGGTACACGCCGCAGCATGAGAAACATTTTTCCCGCTCTTTTCGATCCGAGCTAGGTTTGTGCCGCGGCATGAGAAACGTTGTGCTTTTCTTTTTGATTGGTATTGTGCCGCGGCATGAGAAACGTTGTGCTTTTCTTTTTGATTGGTATTGTGCCGCGGCATGAGAAACGTTGTGCTTTTCTTTTTGATTGGTATTGTGCCGCGGCATGAGAAACGTTGTGCTTTTCTTTTTGATTGGTATTGTGCCGCGGCATGAGGAACTTCGAGCAACTCTTTTCGATACACAGGGGTGGTGGAACGGCGGATGCAGTGAATCAGATCGAAATTTCACAATTTCTCTCAGCCCTACAAAGAAACATATCTATAGATATAGGTACTCATTGGTCATCACGCATATCTTTCTTATTTTTACATTTTAATCATTATTTTATTGGTGATTTTTAACCCGCAAAAACTTGCAAGGTAAGTTATTTCATGGCATCAAAATGTAAGAGGTTGGAGAAGAGGGCAGGATTACAGCAGGACCAGGAAAGGAGGTGCCAGGGAAAGAACATCATTCATTCACAGAGAGATAGAGACCGCCAAAAAGGCCAGGCAGCTTGGTGTGTACTGCTAGGGGGTGTTAAGTATTCTCATAAGAACTGATGTGTCAAATGACCTGTACTTATGCATGCATGTATGGAATGTATGAAGCGCGAACCTTACTGGGAAACAACAGAGCATTGCACAACGGGGTCACCACCAGGGGGTGACGAGAAAGGGTACTATGGCCGTGAGACATTGACAAAGTTCCATAGAGCAGCATTTACTTGTGAATGATGGGCCAGCTGTCCTAACATCTCTCATATGGGTTAATGTTTAAATCTGTGGGTCCCCGCAATCACTTAAGGGCTGTGTGGTCCATTGACCCAGAGAGTGGAACATTGCGATGACAGGCTTTTTTGTCCTGTTTCTTTCTTTCTGGTTGTTTCAACTCGAAGGCTCATGGGAGATGTTGATCGCAATTTGCTCATTGGAACGTTATGTTGAAAGCTGTTTCTCAGGTAATTTGGGCCTTTCCTCTAAAAGTCTTTAGTAACAGGTGTTTTGCCTTGACCCCAACTAATTATTGGAGGAAGTGCTTGTCATAAAGTGATCTGCAGTCTGGAGTGGCATAGCCTTTTTAAAGGTTACCCTGTCCAACTGATTAACTACTTAGTGAAGAGCATTGATGTGAACATGCAAGGTGAGGAAAGGGCTGGGCGTGGGGGCATGCATGATGTAGGGGGGGTGGAGGCAGAAATGGGAGAGAGGCGGGGGGCACTTGGAGAGTGCATTGGGATGCGATTGGATAGTAGTTAGGCAGGGATAGCACCTATCACTAGAGGACATGGAGATGGTAGAAGTTGGGGTAATTGGTGTGGCGCAGGTGGGTGGGATTGTAGGTGGTGGGTAACTAATAGGGTGAGGCGGGGCAGGGGTGGGGAAGGGTGATGCACAGGAGTAATGGCTGGGAAGTCCGGGGGGAGCAGTAGGGATTAGGGAAGAGGTTTTAGGGTGTAGACCCCATGAAAAGAGCAGTGCTGGCGCTAGGGAGGGCTAAACGGGCAGAATGGGAGGCCGAGGCATGTGCTGTTCGGAGGGTGGGTGAGCAGTAGTATATTGGCCCACCCCGGGTGGTCAATATATGCAACTGGTCAGAGGAAATAATAGAGGGTGAGCATTTGGAGGGGACGAGCAGTGAGGGTCCAGCAAAAGAATTGTCCATTTTGTGGATTAGAAAAAGACGCCAAACTAGTCCCCCCCAGCCCCCATCCTCTGTAACTTACTGGAACATGTCTCTTTCTTTTAAAAAGGACACACTTTTACTCCCCAATCATTAGCCATCAATATCGTTCCTGGCTGCCTCACCGCTGTTCCTGATTCAGCCCCTGCATTATCCGGGTATGTTTAGTAGGAATTATATTCACGGGACTTGTTGAGGACTCTGATGACATTTTCAGTTCCAACATTTTATTTAAAATTCAACATATTTCTTTCTTCTTTTTCAGATTAAAGATGTTGTGGTTTTTCTTGCATTCATCATATTGAACATGATGTCATTTTCTCAGTATATTTTAAGCAGTTATTTTGCGGCCTGGGGGGCGCTTTATTTTGCACTGATGGGGTTAGTTAGTGCCTTGTGTGTTTTGGTTGAAGTTTGAGCTCTAACTCTTTGCAGTTATCCAGTTTAGACCCAACCAAAGCTGGAGGCAGTGCGACGTTATCGTCCAGGCGGGAGCGGAAGGGTCTTTTTTTAGTCGATGTAAGTGGTAGCAGCATTGCACGTGTAGAGAGCATCACACCTCATCCACCAAGGATTACATCAGGGATGAGAGCGGGAATCACATCAGAGATGCTCCAAGAGCAGCGCGCGAGATTGCCGTGACCTTCCCGTGTCCCCTGTGTACGGAACACGTCTGCCATCGTGTGCATGCTCTCCGCATATGAAGTGGGCGGCAACGTCACTCGCTGTAGTCACATTGACCCCTGCGCACTGTTTTATCGAAATAAGTGACTGAGCGGTAATGTACTTGGGGCCCGATTCATGGAATATTTGCCCTGTTCAAAGTGACTTTGCACTGCTGACTCAAACCCTGATTCATGGAACCGTGCAAAGTCATTTTGTACTGCAAAAACTACTTTGCGCTAACTTTGCCCAGACTCTGCACGGCAAAAATACACTTTGCACGGTTCCATGAATTGGGCCCTTAGTCTAGGTTTTTCTTGTGGGGCTGGGGGTATATAGAAGGGTGGAGCAGGGCTTGAACGGGGGATGGTCGGTGTTATGGTCGGAACGCCCCATTAAGGAACATGCATTTGCAATGACATCAGTTTTGGCTTTTGTGTAGACATGGGAAAGGTATTTGCCAGGCACAGCCATAGTGCTATTAACCGGCCATCAATCGTAGAGGCTTGGAAATGGTTGTGTACCTGGGCCGATAATAGCAGTGCCTGGAAAATACCTACTACGTATGCACAAGCCAAAACTGTAGGCTTTGCCAATAGTTGTTTTTAACAGGGCTTTAGTGATGAACATGCATAGTGCTTATAAATCGAGTGGATGAAGGCAGACCTGGTTCAGACATTCGTATTCCACCAGTAGCATGTTTACAACTCCACTTAAGTCATTAACTCTCAGAAGTCTGCTTTGAAAAAACACTGGCAGGCTCTTTGAATGCTCAAAGCGATCCCAGGAGGATGTGTTTTGCGGGGAATAACCATACCATTGGTTACATTAAACATGATGCAGAAGAAGTCATGTAGTGATCGGGCCATGCTTGGAATGTGTCACTCTTAGAGTCGGCAGGTGCACGGCATGCGATCTAGTGTGAAAAGCCTCATAGGGTTGGCAGATCTCACGTGATGGGAATCCAGATGGGCAGAGATCAGAGTGAGGGGAGCAGCCATCGGTTTCAAGAGATATCCACTGATCAAAGTAGGGGAAACAATCATGGACGGATCTGAAAACCCGAATAAGGAACACTTAATGGGACCTTGTGGCACTCAGTGATGATGGCGGCCGGGTGAAGGCCCATCTTGAATGGTTACATAGACTGCGGGCCTCATTCCGAGATTGGAGGTAGTCATGGTGCTATAAGCCTCATGACTGCCTCCAATAATGGTACTGAGTCCGCCCTGGTTCAATGGGGACTTACCGATCTATTCTGACCTTTGCGGGACCGGTAAGTCCCCATTGAAAATGGCAATCACCATTCCCATTTGAGCCCCCATAGGGCTCAATGGGAATGGTGAGGGTGCAAATAACGGCCGGGCGCATGCCAGGGCCGTTATTTGCGCCCTGGTCCCCTAACGGGAACCGTAAGGTAAGTTTGGTCCGACCAAAAGTACCTTACGGGTCCCGTTGGAGGACCTCGGAATAGGGCGCAAGGGGATTCCCGGCACCGGTGTCCGTACCGGTGGCCGGTATCCCTTTGCGCCCGGGTCGGAATGAGGCCCTGCGAGTTGCAAACTGAGTTATATTTAAAGGGCCTGGAAGGTATGCTTGGATGTTTTGGTGGATGGTATGGTAAAGTATGGAATGGCGTGGCATGTTATATGCTCACTTATCTTTATGGTATGCTATAATTTCGTATGGCATCCCTCTGCGTACAGTGCGTGATGGGACAGCATGGTATATCACTGTAACGTACAGTGCAGTGGGGTTTTTATGGCATGGTGTATTCTGTCGTGAGGTATGGGAGGGGACAATGATATGGCATGACGTGCTAAAACAGAGTTGTCCAACTCTGGATCTCGAGGGCCGGAAATATGTCAGATGTTCAGGATATCGCTCATTAATATTCATGAGATACATTTGCATACACTGATTCTGAATGTATGCAGATTTTATCTCATGAATATTAATTAGAGATATCCTGAAAACCGGTCAGGAATCCGGCCCTCCTCGATGCCAGGAGTTGGACATGGGAGGGGCTTGTATCTAGGCTCCTGCTTTGTAGCTCTGATATTCTGTGCTGGGTGAACCACTCGGCCTTGACACGTCTCTCTTTCTGGCTCTATTTTCACATTCTGTTTTCCTCTTTTTTTACCCACAGCCGGAAGAAAGACTTTCCCACTTAAGGGTCTGATGGCGGCTTGAGGGGCTCTCCGGACCATCTGGATTGGAGGGAAAGGTATGTCAATGACTGTGTTTCTCCTTAAGTGCCAGTGCTTAATGTGGCTGACCGCTGCTCTGCACACTTGAGGTGTGGGAGTGTGGGAAACAGATGTGGCCCGCTGCCGGATGGTGTTGGTGGTTACCAGGCGGCCGCATCTCACCTGGTTCTCTTCACTTTGAACTGAGTTTAGCATCGTTGGAGCGGGTGTGAAGAGGCGGTTACAATCGCTAAAGGTGTATATTTCGGTTGAGCCAATTATAGAGCTTTGAAAAAGCTAAAATGGAAAGGTGCGCTGCTTCAAGTTTTGCTCTTATTATCTTGTAGCCAGGTTTCCCAGCAGTGTGGAGAGGAACTCGAGAGAGTAAAACTTATGTCTTTTTTTTCCCAACCGGGTCTGTTGTTTAAAGGCTCTTGTCCTTCAGTGTTTAAAGGCTGTATGTTTTACGGATGTTTTCAATGAGACCGTTTCCTTTTTTGACCACCAGACTTTACTTATCACGAGCATGGTGTTCCTGACAGCGGTACAGGGACATTTATTTATTTATTTATTTGTGTATTATGCATGGCTGTGTTAACCGGCCTTTACTATTTAATGGCACATTACAATCGTAGTAACACTAATTCACAATAATAACATTCATTACGTAGAACAACAAATAATCGTCCTTCCTCGTGTTGATGAGCTAAAACACATACAATGTAGAGAACACCTAAAGGTTCTGGAACAATCCATAAAAAACTAATTAATGCAATAGTGTACTAACATGCAGAAATGTAACAGGCGCTGTCATTTTGGCTACATGGCGTCTGCTAAAAACGATGTACCGAGATATATCCTCTATTAACATTCTATAGTCACTAAAAAGTTTACCCCCAAAACGGTCTCTTATAGTCTAGAGCAGCAAACCAATGGCTGGTTTTACCGTGTCTGTTTCCGAGCCATTTTTACAGAATCAACAGCACCTTTCATCTCGAGGCCAATTCTGCACTCCTCCTTGAGCTTCTTTCATGGGGAGGGACATTTATTGGTGTGGCCATTCACGAGGGGACAACGAGACTGTTAAGGGGTGGTTTGGTAAAAAGCAAAGGCACCAAAGTGGATGGGGAGTCCCCTTAATAGTGTTTTTAAATATTTTTCATGTAGCTCTCCTTAGCCGGCACGCTTTAAAGCGAGGGTGTAACTGGTATGCGGCCATGCTGGGTTGTTCACTCGCCACACTGGTTGTCCACTTCTCCTGCTTCACTGTTTCGTGGCTTTGTGCAATAACTTTATTTTGGACCACCTTGCACTTCCGCATTGGCCCTCACAGCTTCTTAACTTCACTTCTGCCCTATGCCCTGCTGTGATTTCCTCAGAATTGAGGACATTGACCTGTCAAACAATGGTAAACCAGGAAGATTGCTCACTGGGTTAATGCACCTGAAGCAGACGTGCGTGAAAGCATGCGGTCCCTGCTCTCCGACTGACAGAACACACACTGCTTATCTGCATTCTGGTGAAGCTTGACGCGAGCACCTGTAGCTGGTTGACTTGCTAGTGGGCTTTGTGGAAATTCTAGCATCCATTATGATTCGCCTGTTTGATTGACGGGCGCTATCCTAGCTTGCTGTAATTGACTTTGATTTCCAGCTGAAAAGGTGATATGGTAACAGGAAAGTGTATTGCACTGACCTTTTGCAGAATGCGAGAGATTGATGGTGACATTCTGGTGGGATGCGGTCAACATTTGATCGCTGGCTTAGAGAACAAATTAAATGTTTTGCAAGAAGCAGCAAATGCTCACAGAAGGGTGGCGATGGGGGTTAACAAACCAGAATGTAATGATTGAGAGGAAAACGTAGATTCGCTTCGGATGAGCACCAGGGAAGGCAATGTAGTAAGCAAGAATGAAGGGGGCGTGGAAGGCCGGAGCAAGAGAACGTAAAAGTGGGTAGGATAAGGAACTTTGCCTAACTTTGCTACACTGGTTGTAGCCTGTAAGCAAAGCATGTTCTTCTTAACTAAGACATATTCTTGTAACAGTGCCTCGATGCCTCTGGGCTGGAAGTGTGCTTGTAAAGAATGGGGGGGGGGGGGGGCTGTCTGCACTTCTGTTCTCCATATGGTAGAGGAGAGGCACAGAGGACCCCAGCCAAGACCCTCTATAAGGTAGCATGTTGAGACAGATCAGGTCCTTGGACTAGTCAGCGCAGGGCCGCTGCAAAGCTTTATACAGAAGGAGCTCACACAGGGACGTCATTTTACCAAAATGCCAAGTGTAGTGGAAGTGACATCACACGACCCTTGACCTCTGATCACATCACAGTAAGTGATGTCATTTAACCCCACCCCAAAGTGCTATCACGGGAAGCGATGGAATACGACCTTTCACCCTGTGACAAAACAGGAAGTGGCATCACATAGCATTGTTCCTAAGAACACTACTATAAATATGGTTACGTTATCACTATCATGTAAAATACATTTCATACAAGAATGGATCGACATATGTATCGTTAAAATCATTATGTAAAGGCCCATATTACCAAATTACTGTGAATGCAAGCAGACGTCCATGGCCAAATGATAATGATGTGTTATTATATAGCACTTACACTTCCAAGCTTTATATAGAGCCCATATACATACAATATCACTCTACCCGTGTTTGTACTCATTTATCAACCTCAGAAGGATGAAAGGCTGAGTTGAGGCATTTAAGAACAGACTAATTCAGTGACTCACCCCCTGAAGTGTGCCTGAAATAAACCTTTAATGAGTCTAGCAATTATTGTATAGAATTCCAGAAAGATACATTATTTGGTATTCCTATTCTTTCTTATTTAGGGTCACTACTACTGAAAGTGTTAGACTTGTGGGACCCCTGTATTTTTTTAAAATTATTTTTAATAGGCCTCAACAAGAAAGCTTGCCACTCCAGACGTAAAGAGCCACATGGCGCTGGCCACAGCCCAGGAGCTTGCATTAAAGATAGTTTTCTTTTAGTAATTTTTTTAGGGGTAGCAAGGGAGACCACGGGGGTAGCAAGGGAGACCTCAGGGGTCGCACTTGCGAGCCCTGGCGACTCCAAAATGACGTCCCTGAATATATAGTTGAGGCCAGCACAATACCAGATCGTCAAATAAAATAAGTAAATGCTACCAATTGCATGTGCCCTCCCTAGATCCAAATGTTTGTATTTAATTGTATTTTATTATTGTTGTGTACTGCACTTTATTCTAAACAAGGTTGCTTCTCCGCTCTACCTCAGGAAACAGGTATATGATTGGGTAGATATGGCTGGAGGAGGAGCAGTGGTCAAAGTGAGCGGGAACGGCCGGGAACGGTGTTCCAATACTTTTATGTTTTACTGTTAACATCTTCATTTCTTTTTCCATCCAATTTCACAATTCTGGAACTGTTCTTTATCAAGTTAAATTACGCTTCTCCACGTTATCACCGGATATCAGTTACAGCTAAACTCAAATAATTTTCAACTCAACCGGCTGTCAACCAGCATGACTGCAACCCTTGAAAGAGGTGTTGCATGTTGCTTTCCTACTCTGCCCACCGCCGAAGTCACAGTTTCACTACTTTTTTGATACACTTCTATCACTGAGGAGGAGACAGAGAACCAAGGAATGTACAGTGTGCGTTCACAATCATTCCTGACGCACAATTCATCTATTTGGGAAACATGTTTTGTTTTTACCATGTAGATACTTGATTGGGGGTGGTGTCTCTCTGGCAATAGTTCAGTCAAGAGATAATGGTTTGTAACATCTTAACAGCATGGACCCTCTGCTGAGGAGATGCATATGTGGCTGCTCTGCCAGGGTAGGGTGACCAGATTTAAAAAAAAAGAACGGGTCGGGCCATGGAAATAGAAGTAGGACTAAAGAAAATACACATACAACTTTAGTCCTACTTCTGTTTCTTTGGCCCGTTGCAGGGGGCAGGGAGGGGGGTGCTAACAGGCACACTCCTCTCACTGGAGCAGAGCGCTGGGGATGGGACGAGGGAGGAAATGGGGGCGTGAAAAGCATTTCACGCACCCATTCGCACAGGAAAAGTTGC
Organism: Ambystoma mexicanum; assembly: GCF_040938575.1. NCBI lineage: Eukaryota > Metazoa > Chordata > Amphibia > Caudata > Ambystomatidae > Ambystoma > Ambystoma mexicanum. The sequence goes on along the minus strand of NC_090935.1, from coordinate 127,004,116 downwards.
CCCAGGACCCGATTTTGGGATTTCGAAATCGGGTCGCTGCAAAAAAAAAACAGCAAAAAAAGGTCTGTATGCAAAACCCGGACCGGTTTTATAAACTAAAAACATTCCCGGGACCCTGGGACGTCGGGTGATTCCCGGACTGTCCCGGAAAAACCCGGACATCTGGTCACCCTATGCCAGGGGTCTTAGTCATCCTAAAATATTGATACATACAGTATTTATTGAATGGCGTGGAATTTGAATGTCTCACACGTCCCACATTCCCTAAAATACTACAAATAAAGTTGGCTGCCTTAAAGGATCGGAGTTCCTTTTACGTGTCCCTGGAGTTCATCCCTTCAGTGAGAGAGTGGAAGGCTACGCGAGACGGTGTGTGCTGTGAGCTATATGGAGGCCGGATGATGTGGGTTGTGGGAAGCATGCACAGGGACAAACAATGACAGACTGGGAGAGCGACACTTGGGGCCCGGCAGAGAATGCAGACTGTTCTAAAGCTTTAGTGTTTCCAAATCAAGCAGAGTTTAATCTTCTCCAGGTCAGCTAGAGCTTCATGGCTTGTGGGACAAGGAGAGCCGATGAAAATTTGCGTCAACATTATTAAGGGCTGGAACTTGGAGCCTGCCTTGCAATTACATCCTTAGGCCAGAAAGTCATTAAATCCTTTCCTGGTCTCTGTTCTTGTGACTCCAGAGTGCCCCTAGTGTAAAGATTAGGAACTGTCCTTAATTCCTCCAGTGATCGTTGCTCCTCATTACAGGCTCACCCAGTAAATCCAGTCTGACAATGTAGCGCAAAGATAGAGAAAGTAAGGGGTTATTCATAGAGCACATGTTTGTATAGCTCGAGTCTGTACCGGTGGCTCTCCTGCCAGTGACGCCGATAGTGGTTTCCAGGACCCCTTCTTCTCATTTCCCTCCTGTGGGGCAGAGCCCCTCTCCATTGGGGCCTGAAGAGGAATATAAGTCACAGGACCCTCAATGAGACATGGCACCGCCGCCCTTGAAATATCAGGTGGGCCAATGGCAGGTAGACTGACCGGCCCTGCACTATCACTGCTTGCGGTGCCAGCGTCGGCTCCCTCATTGCCTGCACTTCTGCGCTCTGATGCTTGCACTTTTCTCCTCCCAGAATTCTGCCTACCCGAAGGCGTTGATTCCTTTCATCCAGCAGCAACTATGCCTTTAAAATCTACCAAACAGGGGGAAGCAACCCCTCCTCTTGCAAAAGTGTTTGTTGGAGACTCATTCTGCTGCTTGGCTCGAATCACCATAGACCTTTTTTATAACAGTGGATTGAAAAGCTTTCAATCAGGTGCGCTGCTAAAGAGCTGACTCCAGGTGGAGTGAGCTATACACTGATCTGACCTGTACATGACAGATGGATATGATGCTTGTTCATGTAAAACACTAATAACAATAAAGGAAATGTAAAGGACCAGATGGAAAAACACAGAAAAATAGCAATGGTTTGAGCCAGGTTGAGCCAGCAGGTGCTGCTTTCTATTTCAGCAGAGTTAATCTAGCTGAGAATCTTTCAGATCATTTCGGGTTCCAGCTCTAAATGGTGTCAATAATTCAAATTCATTCAAATCTACATTGTTTAGACATTTCGGGATCGGATTTGACATCATCCAGACATCCCTACTCAAGAGGGCTGGGATGTGCACTGTGAATCCCTTATGCCATCACTATCTACTGAGGTTAAACATTTTGATCTGTGATAACTGTATGTCATATTTGTTTGTTTATTTATTTATCATTTATACTGTGCACCACTGACCCGCAGGCTTAATATGTGTTGTATGTTCTAAGACAGGGGTCTGGAACCTTTGTGTCGCCAGATGTTTTGTACATTTCTCGATGACTCATAACACGCATAGTCAGTTGTTAGGGATCATGAGAGTCGTATTCCCAAAAATGGGCCAGTGGGCCTGTTGCTCAACCAAAATCTGCTCGCGTTTATTTTGTATTCTTTTTATCTATGTCTGAAGGTCGATAACTAAAGGCCGAACCTGCTGATTCCGGACCAAACGGAAGCCTTTCAAGCGTTTGGCCTGTTTAAATCGGATTTCTCCCAGTCCCTTTTTGGGGTTTGCGCCCTTGAACCTCACTTCCCTGCACATCACCCTCCGCCACCCTCCACCCGCTCTGCCTGCCCACCCCCTAATTAAATGCTGCGTACTTTGGCCTCCAGGCTGCCTCCTTCTCACAGTCTGGACACCGCGACCCTGGAAGCTAAACTTACAGCACTTGACGCATTTGTGCGCGCTTTCTTTAGTGCCTCAGGCTTCCTGGACCGCGATATCTAAGGAGGCTTAATAGTCAACGTAGACCATTACCTCTTTGTTCGTGATTGAATAGTTGTATCACAACGACATAATGAACCGCCAGTTATAATGAGTTCATTTTTGCATTTGTATGTACAGGTGACCAAAAGAAAAAGAAATAGAATTTCAGTTACCACGTAGTGAAGCATTACCTACTCAACACCAGAAAGACAGTCAGTAGAAACCACCCCTGAAGAATGCTCTATTGCTTATGAATACTTTTTGATATGGGAAAGAAACATGCTGGGACGAAATTGGCCTGAACTACTTGTATTAGGCTTCATACTGATTTATGTGTAGGAATTGATTTTGTACCTTATATATTGGCTGATTTATTGTGTTTTATGTTTGATTTATTCTTGTCTATGTATCATGAATGTGCAGAATTCTGACTAATTGAGTCTGTCTCATCTGGTGGATGTTTTCTTTGCCCTGTGTTAGCTTTTTTAGTTTATTCACTAAGTGTGTGAATAGGTGTTGAGTACTGCCACACCTATTTATTTTAGATTGAGTCTGAATTACTTTTTAGAGACAGTTAAATAATTTGTATTGTTTCAATGAATTATTCGTTGTTCAAATACTTGTTCAGTTTTTATGATAATGATAATGATAATGAGGTGTTATTTATATAGCGCCTTAATCCAAAGCGCTTTACAGAGCACATATTTACATACAATATCAACCAACCGAAATTGGTCCTCATTTATCGACCTCGGAAGGATGAAAGGCTGAGTTGGCCTTGCCGGGATTCGAATCTGCAACCGGCAGATCACACTCAGATCGCAGCAGCGGGCGCTCAACCCACTGAGCTATATTAAAAAATATGTCCGAATAATAATTGTGAATAGATGGGATTGAATTGAATTCTTTCTTCCCCTTTGTTGATCGATTTGGGATTCTCTCTGTTTTCTCTCTCTGGATTCTCCCTGTTTTTTCTGGTCTAATGTACAGGTTTGCAAAACACCCAGTCTTTTTTCATTATATGTTTCAATTTCTGAACCACGTGTGACCGTGGTGTATACAAACCTCGTGTCCCCCATTTTGTGTGTGTGTTTCGACCGCGATATCTAGACTGAAAATGAATTGTTTTTTGCTTGAATTGTACTACCGAAATGTAGATGGTTGGGGTAAGGCAATATTGTTGTGTGGAAGTGGGGAGGTGGGCGGGGTGCGTGAATGGGAAAGGCTGCAGGAGGTTATGGTAAATAGTGAGTGCACAAAAACAAGCACAAATATATTCCAGTAGCTTTTCTTTCGATAAAAAGAGATGCATCCAAAAATATGAGTAGCTAGAAGTTGCAGACATGCCCAGTCACCGATTTTGTTTTAGGACGAGCTTTCTGGCCTCATTGTTAACCAGAATGTGCTCTTTGTGGGAGAAGTGTTCCAAAAAAAGGAGTGGAACTGTGCTCTCGGCAGTAGAGAGGAAAGCATGATATGATATGATGGGGCATTTATAATGCGCCTGTACACAAGTGTTTCTAGTTGCGACAAGACAAGGAGGGGGGACAGAAGGAGGACAAAACAAAGATCTTACTAGGCCTTGTGTCATTCAGATCACGTAAGTGCGGGGAAGAGGAAAGGGTAGACGTGCCAGGGGAGAGGGGTAGGGGCAAGTGCAGTTAACTCACAAGTGCAGCCAGTGGGCGGCTCATAAGTGCAGAGAGAAGGGACTGGATCATTGCAGATACAGACCCTGAAGTGATGGGGAGCCCGGAGGCAGTGCGAGGGCTCCCCAGCACATGCAGGAGCCTGGGCCCGAGTTCAGAGGGTGACCGGGTGACTAGTGCATGGAGCAGTCAGGTGCATTAGCAGGGGAGAGAAAGAGAGTAAGTGGAAGCGAAAAGGAAGGTATGGAGTTGCTTCCGGAACTGGAGGTGGTTCTGCTAAAGTTTGAAAGAGGCAGGGAGGCTGTTCCAGAGGGAGACCCCAGCTGAGGAGATAGATCTGCCCCCAACTCTCTGCATGGAGAAGCATTTGACCCTCAGAGAGTTGGAGGCGGATGAGCGGAGAGCTCGAGAAGGAAGATGTTTTGGAAGAGAAAGTTGGAGGTAGAGCGGTCCCATGCCCCAGAAAGCCTTGTGGATGATGCAGAGGGTCCTGAAGTTGATCATTGCAGCCACGGGGAGCCAGTGAAGAGATTTCAGAGCAGGAGAGATACAGAGATCATAGTGCATCATGTGACAAGGTGTTACGGCCGGGGCATTGGCACAGTCTAAGTGACTAGTAACTAAGGCTTCTATTACACCTTTACACTTGCACAGGGACATGAATGGACACATCCTCTGTATACATTTGGTGAATATGGTGTAAAATGTAGAGGAATGATAAACAGAAGAAAACATTAAAAAGCAGTGGAACACCGCTCCCGACCGTTCCCACACACTTCGATCACCGCCCTCTATGGAAAGTTGTGGTCTCTGCTTTACTGCATGTCAGCAAGTCAAGATGAGTTCTATTAGCCAGTGTACAAAGGAGACCTGCATGCCTTGCTGTATGTCAGAATGTTCTCTGCTGCACATTGTTGATCAGGATGTCCTCTGGGACCAGTTGTTTGCTATAGAGTGTGCTTATATAGTGCTTATTGCATACTGAGGCCGCATATGCATTATTCAGGGTTTGGAATTGAGATTTGATGAGCAGGAGCTAAAACCAGTTCCTGAATGGTGGGCATCACCTAGGCACTAGCATGTTTGTAAGGCGCTAGTTTTCATCAGGAACGAAAAGCAGCTCTGCGTAGCTGTTGGTTTCAAGCTAACTGGGCTTTCCCAGGCTAGAAGATCTCAGCGGTTTCGAACCCGACTGCCACTCACTGGAATATAGCATTCGGATTTCTGAAGCTCTCGTGATGACAAGTCGTCACTAGAACACACATTGCATATATACATACATTAATCACACGTATGCGTACTTCCACAAGACTGGCAGGAGAAATTAAAATTTCAGCATGCTGCAATTCATGCGCACTTTTCACGACAATCAGGAGATTGCGGCCGCGCTCCTCGAGCTGCTAGTTTTGAAACGCTAACATTTGAATAATGTTATGGTAATGCCTGATTAGACTGTGTTCCCTGTCGCTTCCGCGAGGCGTTCGTTCTGAGTAGGGTGCCTTCTGCACCACATGCACTCATAATCCTGCTGTTTACGGTGACAGTAAACAAAGGCACGCCGCTGCTCCGCGGTGACAGTTTAGGGCCAAATGAAGAAAAGTTTGGTATTTGATTGGGAATGCCATCTAGGTAGGATTAGGAAGCATTGACACAAAAATCCATGCCCACGTTCTCTGGCATCTCATCCAAATGCAGGTGGGCATAAGTCATCTCAACAAAGGGCAGAGCGGCCTTCTCTCCAGTGCGTCCAGAATATGATATGATATTTTATTTATAGGGTGCCTATTCACAAGTGTTTCAATTCGCAACAGGACCACGGGAGGGGAACAAGGGAGGAGAAGACAGCGATCTTACTAGGCCAAGTGACATTGAGATCGAGCAAGTGCAGGGGAGAGGGAAAGGGAAAAGTGTCAGGGGAGTGGGAGGATGAGACGTACGAGACATAGGATTAAGACAAAGAAAAAGAAGTGCGGCCAACAGGTGGCAGTGTAGGAATTAAGTGCAGACAACAGGTGTTAGATAAGTGCAAGTAGGGGAACTGTAGGGTTGCAGATACAGCCCCAAGTGCAGGGTGCAACTCGGAGGGCAGGGACCTGGGTCCATGGTTCAGAGGGTCGCCAGGTGAACCAGTGCAGTATCAGACAGGAGATCAGTGCATGCTACTGGATCTGATTCACAAAGATATCCCTCTTGTGTCACAAAGTGTCCCAGACACAATCTGTGCATTTTCCAGTTGCAAATGCACTGTGAACCACACCCATTGCACCCTCTTCCAAAATCCCAGTCCTGTGACACGTGCATTGAGGCCAGCAAACATTGCAAAAGGATGAGGCATAAGACCGCATTGCATATTGTCTCGGGAGGATAGCTCAGCGGCAAGGTGCTTTCCTTGGAAGCAAGATGACACGGAGCAGCACAGGTTCGATCCCCGGGTCCGCACTTAGAAACATCTGGGTGTTAAGTGCCTTATAAATAACCTATCATGACATTACATTTCTGTATGCATTTACTGAGATTTTAGATTGTCCAATGCACGATGACCCTAGTCTGTAGTCTGTGCCGCAGCAGATGCGTGGGCGCATGTCTGCATCACATTGCCCTGCGGGAACACCCAAGGAACTGTTCTAAGGAGCATTTTCACTCTATGCCAGCAAGTACATGTAAGGCTCCATCAGTTCTGTTATATTATGTTGTTTTATGGTATATCATGTTCTTCAGCTGTTATACAGTGCCAGTCACCACCATAATGCACTGTTAAAACATTATATTGGCCACAAAAGCAATAGTGCATACATGATAACGTATGCCTCGTGGTGTAATGTTGATAGGTGGTACCCAGAATTGGGGGACTGTGGTGCTCTTCCCCTGGCATCTCCCATTCCTCTGAAGCCTAAAGTTGGATTACCCTTGTTGGGGGCACAACATGCCATGCTCCAAACAAGGCTTATTGCCAATAGTGGTGGCTGGTTGAGTAGAAAAAAGAAATATTAGCATAACATTGAACGTGCGCAAGGAGATATAGCAGCTTTAATGTATGTACTAGGATACTACATGCTCATCTCAGTGCAAAGTGTATTTTTGCAGTGCAAAGTCCGGGCAAAGTCAGCACAGTCATTTTTGCAGTACAAAATGTACACTTTGCACGGTTCCATGCAAAGTCACTTTTCAGCAGTGCAAATTCAATTTGAACCGGGCAAATATTCCATGAATCGGGCCCAATGCATCAACTCCTTGGACAAGCATTAGGGACTGTGGAAATATTGCATTGGCGATTATGAGTGAAGTGTAACTTTAGAGACTCACCTACACAACAATGTTCTCATCTCTCTTCTTTATAACGATGTGAAATGTCCAAGAGATGTTGAATTCCAACACGCTAAGTCTAGAGTAGAAGCTTTACATGCAGTTATATGCAGTGTATAATGGGCAGATATGCACGTCTTTTTCAGAAAAAAAGTGCTTACTATGAAAATGAAGGGCCTGCTGTGTCTGCAAAACTTTGCTCTTTCAGGTGGACCCCAGGTCGCAGGACTATCAACCTGGTACATCGTCCCCTAATGACTTACCTCTGTGTCTTATCTGCGTGGCCTTGCACTCTTATGCCTACGGCACTTGTTGATGCGCACTACAAATAAAATAAATAAATAAATGGTCCGTGCTTAATGATTGAGTAGAACCCTGGAGTTCACTGACATTTAAGTCCCATCACATTCCCAGCATTCTCGGCCAAGTGGTTCCATTCACCAATCCATGCTAGATGCCTCCAAATACCAATGAAGGAAACATGTGGGAATGCTCCAGTCAACATTCCAAAGACACTTTGTGCAGAGCTCCACTCACAGTGGCTCATGTATGCTAGCTCCAGTACTCAGAGATTGGCCAACTCGCCAAGGGCAGCAGTCACCACCAATCCTGGGGACTTGTGTGCCTGCTTCAGTCACTAACCGAGTGGCAAACTCAGGAAACGGGTGCATGCTTCTGTAAACTATGTGTCATACTGGCTGTCCCCTGCAGCCAACCCAAAGGCCACTAGGGCCATCGAGAAATACCAACTCAGGGAACATGCATGCCAGAGCCTATCATCATGTGTGTCTGCTCTAGTCACAAACCCAAAGAATATGTGTGCCATCTACAGTCCCCTTAGGCCAGTGAGGCAGAACTCCAGCCACCTGGGCAGGGATCGGGGGTTCCAGCAATAGTCACCAACTTAAGAATCACGCATACCTGTTCTCATCACCAATACAGGAATCATACATGCCTGCTCCCATCACTAATAATAGAATCATGTGTGCCTGCTCCCATCACCAATACAGGAATCATATATGCCTGCTCTCATCACCAATTACAGGAATCATGTGTGCCTGCTCTCATCACCAATACAGGAATCATGCATGCCTATTCTCATCACCAATAACAGGAATCAGATGTGCCTGCTCTCATCATCAATACAGTAATCATACATGCCTGCTCTCATCACCAATAACAATAATCATCGTCAATACAGGAATCATACATGCCTGCTCTCATCACCAATGACAGGAATCATGCATGCCTGTGCTCATCATCAATACAGGAATCATGAATGCCTGCTCTCATCACCAATAACAGGAATCATGCATGCCTGCTCTCATCACCAATACAGGACAGAGTAATCCTGGCTTCAGTCATCACTCACTATCAACAGGATCATACATGCCACTTTCCGTCACCAACTCAGGGATCATGAATGCCTTCTCTCATCAACAATCCACAGGTCATGCCTACCTGCTCTAGTCGCAAACCCAAGAACAACCCGTGCCAGCTTCAGTCACCTTAGGCCATGAACGCTGAACTCCAGCCAGCAGGGTATGGATCAGGTGTGCCAGCCCTAGCACCAACTCAGAGGTCATGCATGTCTGCTCTCATCAACAGTCCACAGATTATATGTGCCTGCTTTAGTTACCAACCCAGGGAAACGGTGTGCTGGCTTTAATAAACTTGGACAATATATGCAGAACTCCACTGACTATCTAAGCGATCATGCACGCCAGCTTCTCTCACAAACTCGGGAGTCATGCATGCCTGCTCTCCTCAAATGTCTAGGGATCATACCTGCCTGCTCTAAGCACCAACGCAGGAACATTTCACCCTGGATTCAATCATCTTCGGCAATTTATGCAGACCTCCACTCACTATCTAAGTGATCATGCATGCCAGCTTCTGTCACAAACTCAGTGATCAGGCATGCCTACTCTCATAACAAATCTAGGAATCATACATGCCTGCTCTAGTCAGCAACACAGGACAAATGCATCATGGCTTCAATCATCTTGGGCAATGTATGCAGAACTCCACTCACTAAGCGATCATGCATGCCAGCTTCTGTCACCAACTCAGGGGTCATGCATGCCTGCTCTCATCAACAAGCCAGGAATCTTTCATGCCTGCTCTCATCAACATTCAGGAATCATGTGTGCCTGCTCTAGTGCCCAGCCAGGAAACAGGTATTCTGGCTTCAATCATCTTGGAGCATGGATGCAGAACTCCACTCACTGTCTAAGCGATTGACATGCCAGCTTCTGTCACAAACTCAGGGGTCATGCATGCCTGCTCTCCTAACACATTTAGGGATCATACGTGCCTGCTCTATTCAGCATCACAGGCATAAGACGTCCTGGCTTCAATCATCTTGGGCAATGTATGCAGAACTCCACTCACTATGTAATTTATCGTGCATGCCAGCTTCTGTAACCAACTCAGAGTCCATGTATGCCTGCTCTCATCAACAATCCAGGGATCTTGAGTGCCTGCTCTAGTCACCCAGCCACATATTCTGGCTTCAATCACGTTGGAGCATGGAGGTAGAACTCTAGTCACCAGAGTGGGGCAAAAACAGGGGCAGACAATATTGCTATTTACAGAGTGAGGAGGAAGTACAATACAGAAAAATAGTATGTTAATATTTTAAATAATTAGTGGGGGGAAAATATAACTGAGGAGATGGTCCCGTTTTCCCACACACCAAGCGCTTGCAGTGCATACAGGTATGTTTATCTGAAGCATCCAGACAAGGCCTGACTCTGAATTTCCTATGATGTGGTCCCTTCCTCTCTGGTGCTTCAGCAGCTCGGTCTGTTGGACGCCGTGATGACTCCAATGCAGTAACACAGCGTGTCTTTACTGTTTCCTTAACAGCTGCAGTAAGGGACTGTACTGCTCGGTCTAAAGCAATCGATTCCAGACCCGGGTTCCCCAGGGTGGCGTGTTCTCAATGCGTGATGATATCAGAATACTGAAGTCACCCCCAGGCAGCACCGTGACTCATGCCAAAACCTAAGACTCATGAGCCACATTACTGCAAATTCTTTGCACAGGATCACGGGAGAACCACAAAGAACCTGGGTAGTTGACAAGTCCTGGTTTAACTTTTAAAAATCATGAGTATCAATTGTTGTGTCAAATTGATTCAAATGAAACCATTCATGGATTGGAAAGGTGTCCCAGTGGCGAAGTGTGATTGTGTTACGGCAATCAACGGACTGGGAATGATTTTTCCCAGTGACAGTCATCCAGTCATGGTAAGCAAGACTCATTCACCTGAAGCCAACCGTGGACTGGGCAGGATGTACCCGAGTCAGTCATCTGGTCACTGAATGCATGATTCTTTCAATTGTAACCATCCATGGACTGGGAAGGATGTATTCCAGTGACACTCATCTGGTAACTTAAAGCTAGAATCATTCAACTGAAGCCAACCGTGGGCTGGGCAGGATGTACCCGAATGTCAGTCATCTGGTCACTGAAATCAAGAATCTTTCAACTGAAGGCAACCGTGGACTGGGAAGGATGTATCCCAGTGACACTCATCTGGTAACTAAAAGCAAGAATCATTCCCAACCGTGGACTGGGAAGAATGTATGCAAGTGACAGTCATCTGGTAACTAAAAGCAAGAATCATTCAACTGAAGCCAACCGTGGACTGGGCAGGAAGTACCTGAGTGTCAGTCATCTGGTGTTAAGATGGATTTCTGAATTCTGTCCTGGAGGGGCAGAGGTTCAGAAGGCCAGCCTAGTTTCTTGGAACAGGGTAACCTCTGGACAAGCCAGACCAATCAAGATAGCGATTGCGGCGGTCAAGACTAGGTCTCAAGAGGGGTGAGGGTGACTGAAAGCCTGCAATGAGCACACAGAGCAAGGACGCTTACAAATTACTCCAAGCAGGTGTTATATTAAAAATATAGACACATTTATTACAAGGCCTTTGTAATATTGACCATAGCAAAGAATCACGATAAAACTCAAGTAAACCAACACATCACCATCAAATACAATATATATACAATTACCGACAGGTCTTAAGAGTTAGAAGCACGAAATATGCAGACCACCTAGATGGGGAGGAAAACAGGCAGTGCAAGTAATCGTTTAGAACCAGTTCGCCTTCAGAGGCCACCTAACTAGAAGGAAGTCCGAGCCCTACGAAGAGTGGAGCCTTGTGCTCAAAAGTACCTGCACACGCTGGTGCCAATGGGCCAAGGGGAGTCTCTTCATGGAAGTCAGGCAGTTCAGAGTGGTGAACAAAGGAGGGCGAACAGATCTCTGCTACTCAAGCGCGGTCTCCACTTGCAGGCAGAAGCAGAGCGCGAGTGCGAAAAAGGTGTGCTGTTTAACACAGCGAGGAAAAGCTACGGGCTACTGCAGGAGGGCGACCAGTTCCTAGCGTTGCTACTCACCGGTCCCCGATACAGGCAGACCCAGGCTTCTCCGCGTCAGTTTCAGTGCTGGCAGGTTCAGATACAAGCAGGGGACGTCTCGGCGTCGTGTAGATTCCGTGGCAGCAGAAGTTAGAGTTGAGGATATCCCAAACGCAGTGAACCCGCACAGTTTGTTACCGCAGCAGGGCAACGAAGCGGCCGTGTGTATTTCAGCCCAATGTACACTTCTCACTTCAGACCTGGGAATGCCAAATGTACGAATTGTGTGAGAGTGTCAAGGACTCAGAATACAGCAGCAACCTGACGGCGGTTACAGAGCAAGACTCCTGGGTAAGCTGGTCAGTTCACTGGATGGCTCAGAGACGCTTCCGAAGGCTTAGGTGCAGGAGATGATGAAGATGCCGAGAATAGTTGTTCCCACTATTCCAAAGGGTCGAAGTACCAGAACAGGCCTTCTCGTTCGATCAGAGGCAGAATGGTTTCACAGAGCGACAGCAGTGCAGAGGAGCAGTCCTTCAGCGGGTCACCAGTGATTCCTCGGTTCAGGCTCTTAGTTGCAGGGTACTTGTCTCCTGTATCCGTCGTTCGTGAGAACTCAGGAGATCGACATGGTAGTGGTGTTTCTAGCCTCCTCTTATCCAGAGTTCCCTTCGCGCCAAAATGGAGGGGACCCAATGGGAGATCTGCTCACAAAATACTCACACCATACGTGGACCTATCACGGACCACGGTGTTCCCAGGCATTCAAGACACACTAGACTCTCTGGCACCCAGGATGTGTTTTGGGACTAGACATCCCAGCCCACATCCTGGAGGCACACACAAGGCCTGTAGAAGCCCGCTAAAGCATCTGTGTTTCGCGGGAAAGTACATGCCCAAATAAGGAAGGCCCCGGGTCGGCTCGACCTGGGGAAGGTGAAGGGGGCAAGACGGTCAGCGGGCAGGACAAAGAGCCTCGTGGTCTGGCCATTTTGGGAGCCAGGCCACCATTTTGGGCTAAGCGCAAGAAACGTGCTTAAGCAGCCAAAAGGAGCTCAAAACACAAAGAAACGATTGCTGCCACCAGTCCCGTCCGTGATTCACTTGCACCGTTCGTTAACAATCCCAAGAGAATGTCTAGGGCCTGTAGAGTGACTAGAGACCCAAGAGAGCAGTAATTTAGCTTACAGTGCCCTCTTGTGTCATGTTGCGCGAAAGCTGCAACATGATAAAAGAACTACGGAAAACAATGTTTTCCGGTACTGACTGTTTTAAGGGAATGTCAGTTTCCCCGTAAGAATGGAGCGAAAGCCCAGAGGAGTGCGGCAGAAGGCTGCGCTTCTCTGGCAAAGTCTAGATCAGGGTGAAAAACAACAGCAAAAAGTTTAGGGGTTGCCACATGGAAGGAAAATTACCTACAATTAAGAAATCTTTCCTAACATCTGGTAACTAAAAGCAAGAATCATTCAACTGAAGACAACCGTGGACTGGGATGTACCTGAGTGTCAGTCTTGTGGTCATGAAAGAAAGAATCTTTCAACTGAAGCCAAACGTGGACTGGACACCTAGTCTCCCAATTATACAGTTATTCTGTTACTGCAATTAAGGACAGTTCGACTCAAGATAAAAATGTACTGGAAGTATGGTACCCCAGTGGCATTCATCTACCCACTGCAAGAAGATACTGTTCTGTTGACAACAACCATGGAATGGAAACACGGTGTCCCAGTAACATGGTGTCATGTGATTGCCACATGCAAGGTCTAACATGACTGAGATCAAAGACAGCAGCAAATGCATACATGTTTCATGGAATGCTTGTCTGACCCAACGAGAGTGTCTGCTCTTTGGAACCAGAGTTGAGGGAGGGAGGAGGTCTAATTCTGTTTCTCTCCGGTTCTTGCTCACTCCTCAATCACCCTCATCGTCCATTTTTCTTCTTATGGTAAATCAGACTACCACCTAAAGCGACATCAAAACACCTGACAAGTGCTCTGAAGGTATCTAATTTATAGCGCATGTTACAAAATTCCCAAAGAATACATAAATAAATATATCAGGGCCTTGGTACAAGGTAGTGGCTATGGAAAACAGTTGAGGGAAATATTCCACTAGAACATTCTGGAGTAATTGCACGGCCATACACCAGGAAGTGATCATATTAACACAATCTACTGACGTATTTAACAGCCTTCCACAACAGATTTTTCTTTAAAGACTAAGGACACGATTCATGGGGAATTATCTGCATGGAAAATAGGGACTTTTTGCGTGCCAGTCTGCGTGCAAAATCCTTTTCTTCGATTCCTGGAATCGACTGCGCAGGACTTTTCCGGGACTTGCGTGGACTTCGCGAAGGTATGGCACGCCACTCTGCAAGCTGTTAAGTGCCTTGCGTGAGACTCCTCGCAGAGTAATGTTTGGGCCTACGCTGAGTCCAAAATAGGGGCGGAACTTGCAAAATGAGGAAGAACAAGGAAAAATGCGGGCATGTCGAGAAACGACCTGCCGCAAAGTTGATTGCACGCCCCCAACAGCGCACAACAAAGCATATTCAAGGACCCAACTATGCAACATCACGTGTGGGATTCAGCACGCAAACTCCTGGATCTATCCACCACGTCAAAACAGGCGTAAGGCCAGAATCACACCACGCAAAGGTTAGGCCTGATCAGGAATATAGGGGTGCGAACATGCAGTCGGGTGCCGATCGAAGGCAAGTGTGCCTATGCAGAGTTGCGGGGCGCAGGTGTGATTTACTGGGGTTCATATGCAGATTGACCGTGAAATTATTTGTGTTACAATAAATGCTGCGCAAGTTGTCGGGGTGCTGTGAACAGCATAGGTATTAGTGGCTACTGCTTTACGGGGTGGGTGTCAGGGGTGTTTCGGCCAAGACTTGCACTTAGGGTTACTTTGCGAGAATGATTCCATGAATACGTGCATCGCGCACAGGTGCCTCTTGCGCGAGGCGGCACGCACTGACTTTGAACACTTTTCTATGAATCAGGCCCTAAGCCTACAAGATGGGCATCTGGCAAGCTCAATGTTATTGTTTAGTTTAGTTTAGTTTATTACTTGTATTGCGCACCAAACCCGAAGGTAGTCGGTATTCTCTAGTAAACCACAAGCTGGTACTGCAGTTCTGAAGCTCCATTGCTCACATTGGCCCTTGTTTTCAAGTCTTGAAATGGGGCCTGCAACTTGCAATCCGAGTGGTAACCTGAAGGTTCATGGACTCTCCTGAGCTTCCCTACAATGCTAGCTATCACTAACTCTACTTGCCTGTATTCAGCACATCCAAGTGACTGAACATTTAGCGGATAGCAGAGTGGAAAGGGAAACGCTGGCGCTGCCGATCAGTCGCCTTGAGTACACTGTGCCCTGCTCTTTCTTTTCACAATCCATACAGAATCAGGGTGCTCAGGCTTGGAATACAGGCAAGCTAGCTAGCCCTATATTTGTTTTTGAAAAAAAGTGTTAAAGCAGTCCCACTTACTAGGAGAATAAAGCACCTGACCAGTGCCACACCAGAATCACAATGGTTAACCATACAGAAGTTCAGAGTGGGTGGGTGGAAGGGCATCGGATTAAAAAGAAAAGGACTTAGTGTGGTGAAGATTATAGGTAAGGAATACGGCCATTAGCACTTAGACTCTCCTCCCTGGCAGAGTAATAACAGTATGAAGACTCTCCATGCACCAAAAAGGCTTCAACAAACATCCCCACCCTATAGTCCAGCATTACTCAAGTAACAACCATGGACCCTTTCCAGACATCTGATAAACTGATATTATAATCCTCATTTAAGGGTCACAGAACAACCTTCATGGTAAACCTAAACGATGGAATAACAACACCACCAGTCGTATTACCGAGGAGTCTCCAATAGGAAGCGCGAATATGAGTGGCGTACGGTTCACGGTGCTAAAAGAAGGAGGATGGATTATTTAATATAGACAACATCTAAAACTATGACAAGGGCACAAGGATCTTGGTTAAAGAAGAAATGATCCTCTGATTGCACATATGACATAGGTCATTGATGAGGCTCACACAACAGACTAAAGCTCCATGGACATTTTGAACCCAGCGTAATGCATACTATTGAATGCAATGAGAAGTCTGCAACAACAAAATAAAACTTGCCACATGGAAAGTTCATGCAGTTCCTCCATTGGAGCAAGCAGTAAAAGGGACCCTCCATACAAAGCAGGAATGTGCTAAACCAACCCCCAGAAGGGACATCTAAACCCAAGGCACCACCACATCAGTGGACAGGATGATCTGAGCTCTTAGAGATACACCGAAGGTACCCCAGATGAGCATACGAGCAGGATTGTGTACCCACGGCAGACATGACCTCAGAAGCCTCGTTCCTTCATGCACAGCTCCACAATGGAGGAGAGCCTAGGAAGTCAATATTTAACAGTTAGCCTGCCAAGGCACCAGGTGCAGATAACACACTGCATGTGTACGTCATATCGCATCCTCGTCAGCCCATGAAGTATTCTACATAGTAAAACCATTCACCAGACACACACTCAAAAGAGTGTGATGTTTTAGGAGGATTGAATGCCTCTCCAGTGAAGCCACCCACGTACCAGGGATAGAATTCACACACGTGCCCTCAAAGGAGTCTGGAACCTGTGCCCATGGTCCTAGACTTGACATATGCAGTCAACAGATATTGGACTCTGTGATTTAAGGCAAATCCTGCACTTCAGACTTTGTACAAGGAATCTCCTGAAACATGAAACGGCATGGAACACGTATCAGATTGTACTGTACCACTTTCCTAAACGCATTATAATGAAGCTGGGATCACCAATATTGATCATTCCAGAAAACCATGTTGTCCATATGCAGATAAATTACATCCACAGAGCTCTAATCTCAAAAAATAAAGAAATAACCCAGCACTCACTTTGCCTGGTGGTTCTCAAACTGCGAACAACCCCCAAGACACAAGGCATGGCCAGAGGAGCCCCTGGCCTTGTATGCCTTAGATATAATTTATGGAGAGCCACGCCCCAAAATGTCAGCCGGTGTGACTTGGCCCATCCTGGAAAAGAAACACACAGGGCCTAAAAAGCCTGCAGGGTTAGACATGTATGTTAACGTTAAATGGCTAGAGTGGTTGCTTGTCTTGCAGGCAGGATTCACCCAGAAACTATTAGGACTGTGACGAAGAAGAGGGGGTCGTAGTGGCAATAAGCAGATACCTAAGGAGACACAATGAATGGAGGACATATTGAAAATGGGGCTTATCAACAAGGAGAGGGTGAGAGAAGAGGGTGGATGGGAAGACATAAGTAGGAAGGAAAACAAAGGGTCAATGAAGGGAGGCAGAAATTACAAAAAGGGAACAGGGATAAAATGAGAGATAGGTAAAGTGAAGGAGTAAAGGAGAAATATATGGGAAGTGGAAAAAAGTAAGCAAAGGAAGACGTGCTTGTGGAGCTAAAGCAAGCAGAGCCATGAGAGATAACATGGGAGGGAGAAAGGAGGTCAGAGGGATGGGGACGAAGATTGGGGTCTGGACAGAGAAAGAGCCACGGAGATGGGTTTGATGGGACTAAAGGGATATGTGTGGGAGGAAGAAAAGTCAGTCTGTGAGCCCTTAAGAATGTCTGCGCTCAAGAAATCACTTGTTTTAATATCTAAGCCATAGCATTAAACAGTGTTCCCAAATGATATCTCTTATAGTGTGGCATTAGCAGAGCAGTGCGCCACCCTGCATCTCCGGTTGGGTGACCCGATGTCCTCCCACCGGCTCCTTCCACCAATAGACTTAAGAGTCATCGCAGGGTGCATTGGTTTCCTGCTCCACTGGCTGCTTGCTCCAGTCTCCACTTACATGCACCGCTCGCTATATTGGATTCCTCTCGAGTATCCCTGACTATATGAAACACAATGCTTCATCGCAGATCTGCTCACCGAGAAGTCCTACCTTCTTTTGGACGAGGATGCCACCTTTGCTTGAAGCATTGATTAGAGTGTTCTTACCCAGATTCCTTTGTAGTTGGACGGGGCACAGTAATGCACTGAAGGCAACAAATTGTTGGCATGAATTTGAAGGTCCCGGATCCGGATCTCTGCCTTGTCTTGGCATGCATTTTCCTTGCCCTATACCAAAACCTGTATCTAATACACTGCTTTGATAATGAATAAAAATGCATTTTCTTGGATTAAATCATTATAATGTAAATGTTTTGTCTACATCAAAGGAGGAGTGTAGAGTATTTGCATCAATTCTCCATGACATGGACAATTGCTGGTAGTCCCCGCTGGTTGGTTACGCACTGATTTCACCGCAGAATGTTCACCACACATATTTT
Source organism: Ambystoma mexicanum (assembly GCF_040938575.1). NCBI lineage: Eukaryota > Metazoa > Chordata > Amphibia > Caudata > Ambystomatidae > Ambystoma > Ambystoma mexicanum. Next base: position 126,986,166 of record NC_090935.1, on the reverse strand, counting down.
TCAGTGTAGAATAATTATTGGCAAGACATTCGCCTACAAAATATAATTTCAAAAAAAGTTAAGATAGCAAATTTGGGACAATGTTTATTAGGGGAGGTGAGGCTGCGGTTTAACGGGGGATTCTACCTGCATTTGACTGCTGGTTTGAATTTATAAATAGAAGAGAGTCAGAAAATAAAACATTTGGTGATGAACAAATCATGGGTAAATACACATGGAACTGAGGCTACACTATGTCAATATTAGGAGGGTAGTGCCGGGCCCATATGTTCCCAAATTGAAATGCAGTATCCCGGTGGTTAAGGAATATAGCACCCTGCCCACCACTAGGGCTATAGTGCCCTTTTCTCAGGATATAGGGTGCTTGCCACGTGTAAGTGATGTTGTGCCCATCTCACTCGCAATAAGGGATGGGCTGCCCTTCTCACTCTCAACTAGGGATATGGATATTGCGACCGTCTCATTCTCATTAAGCAAACGGTGCCCTCCAAATTGGCAAGCAGCTTAGCTATTTTCAGGATTCCAAGTGGCCCAACGCCTAGGGCCTGCCCCAGGTGTTTATCCAGTCTGGCTAGTTGCCTCTGGCCCTTCTAGAACTCTCCATGCAAGTGTCTTTGTCCTGCTCCCATGCGTTCCCGCGCAGCAGCTGCCCCCTGGACCACTGCCTCTCCTGCCTGTTCGAGTTCTCCTACTTCCACCTTCCTGCTTGTGGTGCCGGCTTCCCTTTATTATTAAACATATTTTGGTATGTATTGAGGATGGACTTAGCCTCGAGAAGCAACACAGCACTTTACAGCGGTATACAACTGAACAGATGCACAATGGAGTGCTTTACAGAGGTATGCAACTGTACAGATGCATAATGGAGCGCTTTACAGAGGCATACAACTGTACAGATGCATAACGGAGCACCTTACAGAGGTATACAACTGTACAGGTGCATAATGGAGCACTTTACAGAGGTATACACCAATACAGATGCATAATGGAGCGCTTTACAGAGGTATACAACTGTACAGATTCATAACGGAGCACTTTTCGGAGGTAACAACAGAAAAGATATACAGCGGGGGGTGTATGATACACAGGGGCAGAGAGAAGGGGTACAGCTGTCCTGGGTGGCAGGAAGGAGATGGGCGGCCGGTGTCTAGCCAGTCAGGTGGTGCAGGTGGATGATATGCAAATTGAGGAAGCAATGTTCCCTTTGTATCCCTTGAACTGCCCTCAAGGCACCAAACCATTAAGTAGCTCCTCCCACATGTTTCCCGCCCCTTTCAATGCCTGCTGCTTCATGCCAATTTTTGCCAGATTTGTAAAAACATTTGCCTCCAGCCTGCAGTCTTCAGTGGTGGTGGCCGCGTGTCAAGCACCGGCAGGGATCCCTACGCGCGAGCAGAATCCTGCAGCAATGCTCTGAAACTGACTTCTTTCTATCTTTCTCCATCTCCCCAGGCGACAGCCTCCAGCATCTGAGGTCCCGCAGGCTTGGTTCTCAAGTTGCTGCACGTCTCATTAAATTAAGTAAATTCTCTTTGTCACTTAGAATTCATAAAGTTCAGCCACAACTGAAGTCATAGGTCTTCCTTGACGCAGTGTTGCCCAAGCCCTGAGGGAGTGTAGCATAGAGGAAGAGTGCATCTCCTTTCACTGAGGCCCATAGCTCTGAGGCCTGACACCGTAGGTCATGGCAAGGCCAGGGCTTTAGAAGGGGGCTATGCAGCTCCCAGCCTGGACTGCCTCCAGGAATCTCATGGCTCTGGCTCCGGTAATACTGCCTGTGATGTGCAGGCTGTCTTAATGTCAGAAACCAGCACTTTACATGTGAGCTATTCAACAGCTGCTAACGATACACAGACAAGGCATGTCTGTTGTGTTGTATATCCCTGTAAAGTCCTCCGTTGTGTATCCGTTTTGGTGTATACCTCTGTAAAGTGCTCTGTTGCTTCTCAAAGCTAGGTCCGCGTTCCATAAATACCATGATAATAATAATAATAATAATTAAAGGTTAGGATTGTTTTGCTGGCCTCTCTCACATAATATTGGCAAGATGGATGCCTACTTCACCAGCCTATAGCAATGCTTTCCCACCTTGAAAAAAGTCTTCACTTATTGGCTGATTGTAGATCCTTCTTCCATTGAAGCCATACTCCCATATGGAATTATCTAAAGATGCAATGGCCATAGGGAGCCCCGTACCTGTGAGTTTCAGAGTGTGAAACCAGCCCCTACAGATCTCCACTGGGTTCCATGTCATTTCATCGCGGGATGTTTTTTCGCGGGGTATGTTACTGCAGATTTTTTTTACAAAAATACTCATCTAATTTTTTATTTTTTATTTATGGGGGTTACCCCCAAATCCCCCAACCCCTTTAATGTTTTTTATATTCCCATACACGCACACCCAATTTATATATTTTTTAACCCCCCCAAAAAAATGCGATGAGTTTTTTCAGCAAAAAATTTGCAGTAAAAAACCCTGTGAAAAAACATCCTGCAATGGAAGGACATCCTGCACGGTACATGCTATGAATGGATTCAATTTCATTCAGGCAGCCCTCAGGCGGATCATTGATGCTCATCAGTAAATGTACCTACAGGCCTATGTCATCCTCTGCCCAGCCTACTGCTTCACCCATTCCTAACAAGGGACACAAGTGGGCAGGTGGGCAGTGGCAATCCGATCGGTGATAGGGGTAGCGCACGGGGGGGGGGGGGTTGGGGAAGCACGTCAGAATTCTAACGAGGAGTGTGTGAGTGGGAATGTGAATGTGAAGTTTGGCTCACATGGGTGCCCCCCAGAGCCATTCCTTAACTACATCAATTTAAAATGGTGCTAATTGATAGTGTCAGACAGAGTGTATCAGATCAGAAAGACCTATCGTTATATTCATTCGCTTTGGATGAAACTCATACTTTCTTTTAAAAAAGTAAAACATCCAATGCATTTTCAGTCAAATCAAAGTGCTCCAGGCTGTTGTGGTCTCAGTATTCTGCAAAGATACTGGTAATTGGTTCTTTAATGTTATTTTGATTGATCCTTGCCAATGGCAACACGTCATTTGGTTGTGCATCGCTTGTGTGCCCCCAATGGAGCTTAGGTCACACTATACAAAAATATTAATGAAATAAAACAATGCAAAAATAACAATCCCATTGAATTTGGCATCTGACATGGATGCCCAGTCCCTCTACCCGTGCTGTCTGAGCTGTCATACTCGGTTCGCATAATGTTACCGTTGGTTGCTGCGCCCCGACCGTGAAAAGCGCTTGGCGCATCTGTCCCACCCGTTCAAATTTCTTGTAGCGTATGTGAGTTTTTAATTTGTTTTCAGACGGTATCTCTTTTGATTAGTGTTGCTGTACCTGCTCGCAGGCTCTCTCCAGTTTCTGGTGTTTGATTGGTTCCTAACGCAGACATTATTTTTAATTTCCTGTTTTTCACCGTTGTACAGCAAAAGATTATTTCACAGGATTTGATTTTTGACATATTATGTGGAATATTCTGTTCCGAATATGGCAGCGCAGAATGAAGACGTATAGCTGTAAACCACAGACGCCCTCCAATAATAATACAATACACAGATAAAAATAGAAGACCAATAACACTCCATGAAAAATACAATAAGGAAAAAGAGAAAGATTAGATGAGGATACGAGCCACTAAATACAAATGATATCACATTCAGGCATTGCTTTGTGCGGGCCTTTTTCCCACCACAATCATTACAATATAAACAATTTGAGGTTCAGTCAGTTGAGTCAGTAATCAGTGGCAGATCATTATACCAGAGTCTGTGTCGGTGTCACAGGGAACCTGCTGGGCATCATTTGAAGTCTGTCTCTCTAAGACACACTCCCTCTATGTCATGAGGAAGAAGCAAGCCATGGCAGGCTTCTAGGTCCACATGGCCACCTTCCCATCTCTCATCCTCTCACTATGGGGGCAGATAGTGCTTATGCATCATGACCAAGACGTCGGACCCTGGATGTGTGGCCTCATTTAAATCAGCTTCAATGTATAATCATTATAACACTGGAATGCTGGTGAGCCATTGTAAAGTGTGGGTCCGCAGAGGGCTTCAGCAACTGTTACAAAGTTGGATACCTCAACGTTCTTTGTCTCCCTTAGCCGGCGTCCCCCCAGGGCAATCTTAACTGCAAGTTAACTGCATGTTTCTGAGCACACTCTCCAACAGTTTCATTTTGTTTCTAAATTTCTGGTAAGCCTTGTTTGTGTTTTAGCCCTATCATAGTGGCATTATAGAGCAGGGCGTTAGTGTGGTAACATGCGCCAATGTCCATTAATGTGCCCAATGTAATAACTGGAGTGTTGGACGCTGGCACCTGCTACAACCTTCTCCCTAGTGCTAAAATGCTCATTAGCACCCAGCGGGAGGGTGGCAGCCAACCATCGGCCTGGAACTCCGGCCGGATCCACCATTATGCAAACAGACAATTGCTGCTGTCCCCCGCACCGGATTACAGCGTTCTCTCACCTCCTTCCCCTTCTGCTTACTCGCTTGCCCTCTATACTCCTTCCTGCCCTCCTCTGCATCCCACTCTTTACCTTTCTCTCACCTCCTTCCCCCTTCTGCTTACTCGCTAGCCCTCTATACTCCTTCCTGCCCTCCTCTGCACCCCACACTTTACCGTTCTCTCACCTTCTTCCCCTTCTGCTTACTCGCTAGTCCTCTATACTCCTTCCTGCCCTCCTCTGCATCCCACTCTTTACCTTTCTCTCACCTCCTTCCCCCTTCTGCTTACTCGCTAGCCCTCTATACTCCTTCCTGCCCTCCTCTGCATCCCACTCTTTACCTTTCTCTCACCTTCTTCCCCCTTCTGCTTTCTCGCTAGTCCTCTATACTCCTTCCTGCCCTCCTCTGCATCCCACACTTTACTGTTCTCTCACCTAATTCCCCCTTCTGCTTACTCGCTAGTCCTCTATACTCTTTCCTGCCCTCCTCTGCATCCCACTCTTTACCGTTCTCTCACCTCCTTCCCCCTTCTGCTTACTCGCTAGTCCTCTATACTCCTTCCTGCCCTCCTCTGCATCCCACTCTTTACCGTTCTCTCACCTCCTTCCCCCTTCTGCTTACTCGCTAGTCCTCTATACTCCTTCCTGCCCTCCTCTGCATCCCACTCTTTACCTTTCTCTCACCTTCTTCCCCCTTCTGCTTACTCGCTAGTCCTCTATACTCCTTCCTGCCCTCCTCTGCATCCCACTCTTTACCGTTCTCTCACCTCCTTCCCCCTTCTGCTTACTCGCTAGTCCTCTATACTCCTTCCTGCCCTCCTCTGCATCCCACTCTTTACCTTTCTCTCACCTTCTTCCCCCTTCTGCTTACTCGCTAGTCCTCTATACTCCTTCCTGCCCTCCTCTGCATCCCACTCTTTACCGTTCTCTCACCTCCTTCCCCCTTCTGCTTACTCGCTAGTCCTCTATACTCCTTCCTGCCCTCCTCTGCATCCCACTCTTTACCGTTCTCTCACCTCCTTCCCCCTTCTGCTTACTCGCTAGCCCTCTATACTCCTTCCTGCCCTCCTCTGCATCCCACTCTTTACCTTTCTCTCACCTTCTTCCCCCTTCTGCTTACTCGCTAGTCCTCTATACTCCTTCCTGCCCTCCTCTGCATCCCACTCTTTACCGTTCTCTCACCTCCTTCCCCCTTCTGCTTACTCGCTAGTCCTCTATACTCCTTCCTGCCCTCCTCTGCATCCCACTCTTTACCGTTCTCTCACCTCCTTCCCCCTTCTGCTTACTCGCTAGTCCTCTATCCTCCTTCCTGCCCTCCTCTGCATCCCACACTTTACCTTTCTCTCATCTTCTTCCCCCTTCTGCTTACTCGCTAGTCCTCTATACTCCTTCCTGCCCTCCTCTGCATCCCACTCTTTACCGTTCTCTCACCTCCTTCCCCCTTCTGCTTACTCGCTAGCCTTCTATACTCCTTCCTGCCCTCCTCTGCATCCCACACTTTACCTTTCTCTCACCTTCTTCCCCCTTCTGCTTACTCGCTAGCCCTCTATACTCCTTCCTGCCCTCCTCTGCATCCCACTCTTTACCTTTCTCTCACATTCTTCCCCCTTCTGCTTACTCGCTAGTCCTCTATACTCCTTCCTGCCCTCCTCTGCATCCCACACTTTACCTTTCTCTCACCTCCTTCCCCCTTCTGCTCACTCGCTAGTCCTCTATACTCCTTCCTGCCCTCATCTGCATCCCACACTTTACCTTTCTCTCACCTTCTTCCCCCTTCTGCTTACTCGCTAGCCCGCTATACTCCTTCCTGCCCTCCTCTGCATCCCACACTTTACCTTTCTCTCACCTTCTTCCCCCTTCTGCTTACTCGCTAGTCCTCTATACTCCTTCCTGCCCTCCTCTGCATCCCACTCTTTACCTTTCTCTCACCTTCTTCCCCCTTCTGCTTACTCGCTAGCCCTCTATACTCCTTCCTGCCCTCCTCTGCATCCCACTCTTTACCGTTCTCTCACCTTCTTCTCCCTTCTGCTTACTCGCTAGTCCTCTATACTCCTTCCTGCCCTCCTCTGCATCCCACTCTTTACCTTCATGCAGGCCCAGACACCTCCTTGCGGCTGCATCTTCCTCCACCTTCTTGTAATGCCGCCATGGAAAGTGAGGCAGCGCTGGAGCCAGCTTGCTTTTCCATGGCAGCCATCTTACATAAGGTTGATGATCCTTTAATGCATCGGCATAGCACCACACAAGCCCATTCTTCAAAGAGTGCATCGTCCTTTTTTTACAAAATAAAAAATGTTTAGCACCCGCCACATGAGCAAGGCGCTAATAGTGTTAAGCTCCACATTCCAGTGCAGGATTGGGCGATCTCTTCGCTCTGCCTTCCTTGTCTCGTGTCAGCGGGCGGATACTGCCCACGCTGCCCAAGATTACAGCCCTACAGGAATCCACATAATTATGATTATAACCATGGCAAAAACCTATGTAATTGTAAGGGTTATGCACACTTCATCTTGATCCTTGTCACATTGTTCACCAGCATTATCCCAGCATATATGTGTTACATACCGATTACATATAGGTGAGGACGGTACCCATAAGGATAGAGCTCATCCAGAAGGTGTTTCCCAAATATCCATATGCTCATAATTGCTTTTTTTTCCTAATGTTATCATATTTACTCTTTTTATACTTTGAACAGACACTATCTACTTTTGCTGTTTAGTAATATGTATTCTGTATGGGCGCCACAGTCTTTCGTGGTCAGGGTGCACTCAATCATGTAGCTTTAAATGAACAAAGCATACGCTTCGTACAAATTTCTGCCAGAAAACCAATTCGTAGCATTATTTTCCCTTCTTTATAGCCTTCCTCCGTGGCCACATTACATTTTAAAACACTATCAGGCCACTAGCCTTGGCCTTCAGCTATGTCCGCTGTACTCCCCTAATATGTTTCTTTTGGGCCCATTAGGTGGACACAGCCTTTGGCTGTGGCCACTATACATGTCTTTGGGCCCACTAGCCAGATCCACTGTACATACATGTTCCTCCAATATGTTTCTTTTGGACCCAATGTACATGTCTTTTGGGCCAACTAGCCAGGGCCATATTGCACCCCTTCACATCTTGCCACAATAGCTTACCCCACACCTCACTGTAGCTGTATAATTCCACTTTTTTTGGTATGAATCTAATTTTTTTTAACTCTCTTTTTTAAAAACCTTTTTTTCCTATAACCACAGTATATCAGCATGGACTACAAGTGACCTTTAACATTTCAGATATATGTGCGGTTATTATACATGTGACGCACTTTCATTGCTGATCCCGTTTTTTTATCATAACCCTGAATATGATCCCTACAAATGTCGTTTTTTCCACTTTCCGTTTTTGGATAACCATGAATATTCACGAATATCTCTCTCGCATCGAACAAAACAAAATGGGGGCTTTTTCCTTTCTGTAAAGATTCTCTACTGCAAAACACCTTGGGAGACATCACTATATTTTGGGGGAAGCGGGCACTCCCTTCTCCCTCAAACATTTAAAAAACGACTTTGAGCAATAACCCCAGCCCCTCCATGCCACCCATCCCAGGAATCAAGTCAGCCCTTTGTGCCCAAGTTGTTTTGTACCAGGTACAATTCTGTCCTGCGGTTTTGGCTGTGCGATTGAGCACAAATTTGACTTTTTCCTCTGTGGGAAAACGAATGTGGACAAGGCCAAAACTGTGTTTTTTGTTTTCTTAATAACGTCTTTAATTTGTGACAGATCTTTCCCAAAATGTCCAGTCTGGGGGGCGCTGTGGGAGGGGTGTTCGGAGGACATAAGTACGATTTTGTTTGTAGAATTTGAGCCAAACTCTTCGTACGAGGCCAAAGGTATTAGCAATTCATTTGTAAGGTTTCCTATGGCACTTGATACTCAATTTAACACTTAACTATAGCATGGTGACTGCCACACTATCATATACCTTTGAGTGCCTACACATCCCATTAGCTCAAAGTGATGGAACCCAAATAGTTTATGCCTGGTGCCTTCCCCACACCGACCCCACCCGCACCAAAAAAAGAGCATTTCATGCATCCACCATTACATTGTGAAATGACATACACATTCTCAAGCTCTGCCTTGGAAACACAGCCCAATTGACACAACACTTTAGAGAATATCCACCTACTCCCTTTTCAGTATCTGTGGTCCACTTAACAGGACTGCCATGCACACATGCTATCCCTTGCCTCAAGCACTGCATCCCATCCTCCCACAATGCACTTCCCTCGTCCTCATCCTCTTATCTCCCCCCTGCTCATTTTATTCCTTTTAGCAGGAGTGATTGGGCACAGCATACATGATTATTAACACACCATAACATAACAAAATGGCATACTGCAAACTGGCAAGAACATGGCCAGGACTTTCCAGCATGTTCCTCCACGGTGCATACATAGTGCCCTTGCTGCTCACTGGCATTTCTGTGGAAAGAAAAACATACGTTTTTTCTATGTGAGCCACCGACTAAAATGTTCACCTTTAAGATGAAATATGAGGAATGGGCTGCATTTTTCCAGGATAAAATGAGAAATATTCATCCCATTCCCTGCTTGCCAGGAACCCCTCACCGTGTCCCCCCCCCTATGATTTGTAAAGTGCACTGTTGCTCCCCAAAGCTGGGTCCATGCTCCATGCATGGCCTAAAAATAATAAATAACCATAATAACCCATCCTGGATGAATGAATCCAGTCCCTCAGAGACTGTTGGGCAGCTGAAGTGCTTCAGGCTTACACTGACACACTCAATTGAGCTTGAGCTCCCGTGGGCATAGGTGGTGGGGCGAGGCAAACGTAAAACCTGGGATTCGATATGCATGCATAAGCAAGTGGAGGTTCACCTCTGTTGAAAGTGTAATTTTGGCTGGATATACGAGAAACCAATACAAAGTTCCATACTCATACCAAGTCAGTTCAAAAACAAAGAGGCTATCTTTTTGAAAGAGGTTGTGATGCTGTGTTCCAGTTGTGTTTTCCATTCTTCATTAAAATATGTGATTTGTAAGCCAATCACTTGCCTGGAGATCCCAACTGATCCCATGTCACCAAGAGCACCATAATCCAGTCCAAAGTTTTTATCCTGCATTGCTTAGTATTCTGGGACTTTCAGTTTCAGATTCTGTTATAAGTACGGAACTACATCTCCCAGCATGCAAAATGGTGTCAACTAAATAGAAAAAAGAGTGCTCATGGTAACGCATGTCCAGTTCCAACCCTACATTGCTCGTTTCCTTTGTTTTCTCTGTTAAATACAGTGCTGCAAATGTAAATTATTAAATGTGGGATTCCACCAGCGACGAGTTGGGGATAGCCATTGGCGGGGGCAGTCAGTAGATTTTCCCCATCCCAATCAAAAATGCACATTTCCCTTTCAATAACCCAAGAGAGGAGAAGCCGTTCCTATAATGTTGCAAGTAAAGTATAAAAGGGGCGCACCTTTTAACCCTACAAAGCTATACTCAAGTAGTTTCTGCAGAGTATCACCCTAACAGGCATATTCACAGGTATCCTGATCAAAGTTCGAAGTGGTCCTCCGGATAAGCATGTCAATCTTAGAAGAAGATTGAGCACACTAACATATTTGAAGGGTGTACATGGATTTCTGAATTCTGAATTCTGGGGAGACATGTTTGCCAGATCTGAGAAAATCAAGCCCAATAACCGGCGCTATTAAATTCTATAAGAATATGTCAATTTGTTTAACCACTGGAGGCCATTTTTTTTTTAACTATTTGATTAATGCCTAAAAGGATAGAAAATATAATCACAAGGTAAACAAGTATTGGCAAAGCTAAAGGTTTTTTGCTGTTGGTGGCCATGAGATAGGCACGTGTCCCCCATGCACTGCCATAGCAGTGCTACCTGGCCTGGCAACAGCCAGAACATTGCTTGAGTACCTTGCCTATGATAGCAGCGCCTGGCAAAGGTCTATCTATCTCATGCCTCCCAAAAGCCAAAACTTTCAGCATTGCCAATACTTCTTGCCTTATACTCAAACCAATACTGTTCAACAGGACTTCAGGCCACACATATTGCCTTTAAATCAAGTGTCTGAACGGTTACTAGTTTAAGGATTTTTTATAGACCAGGGCCTCATTTACACCAGCAATTAAGCCATTAACTCCCAAAAGACTGCTTTGGACTATCACATTGCATTCAATCACAACAAAACCATTGAAGGGGCAATAGCAGAGAATGGCATCGATTAACCCCTAAGTACTTGCAGCAGTTGATAAGAGCAACACACGGTTCCATGTTCAAGGATCGACCTCCCTTTCTGAGTTGATCTGTTTTATAAGAGTATTAAAATTCTAACTTACCGATGTCGACTTTGGAACCTGAATACATTTTTGCACGTCAACATTTGGGAATGTCGTCTTTTAGCTGTCTCAACGGTAGATGACTCATTTAAACCCCATACCAAATAGGTATTGCAGTAGCTTCTGGTGCGGTGTCAAAATGGAGGATGCAGATAACAGGGAGGCATAGCCCCGATTTATGCCATGGTTTAACCGATGCGGCTAAGGCGTGTCTCTATGGTGACGTGGCAAATTTATATATTTATTTTCCCAGTTATAAAAACATCCTACAGGGGTCGAACTGGAGAGGCACAGTGAGGCAATGCCGCGTTTAGATGGGGTTGTTTCTAAATGGCTTACAATACTGTATAACTGTGGGCCAATTTCAAACACAGAGGCCAAGCGGAGAGCGCTGCTGGCGCAGTGCAAGGCCGCTCATGGAACTGGATAAAGAACCCCATTCATTGAAGTGCCAGCGGGCCTGAGGTTGGCCGAACATATCAGGGGGCTGTGGGCAAGGCTTGGTATGCAACTTAATAGTGCCGGATATCCACCGCGAATAATCAATTTCAACAGTGGGATGCACAGTTAAGCCAGTTTGGGGGACATTACATCATAAATCTTTAGCTTTGCTGGAAACAAGCAGCATCACCACATACATATAAGAGGGAGGCGAGGTTTGGAAATGCTGCGTAAGACTGTCAACAATGAATGGGCAGTCTATACTTCGGCTATCCTGTTCCTTTTAAGGTTCTTTGGCAAGCAACGCTGTATCCAGGGGATTGCAGATAACAGGCTCTTGTTGTGTTCCCAACATTCCACCCAGCAAGCCATTAGTAAAGCTACATCCGGTTCAGTATCCGGCCTGCGTCCATGACAGTTTCAGGCAGGCCCATGTCAATAACAGAGTAGAGTCTATCCCATGTCAGTTTCAGATGCAAGTTTATTTCAGTGGCTGTCCCGCATTTATGTCAGTTGCGTAAGTACATCTGGCAGTGGCAGGCATATGAAAGGTCGTTCTTGATGCATGTCAGTGCAATAAGTATGGTAATAGCCAGCCTACATCCATGCCAGTGACAGTCCTATCTCCAGTTCAGGTACAGGAATAGGGCACTGCTAGTTGCAGACCTGTAAGGATTCGTGTGCCAGGTCTACATGCATGTCATGGGCAGGTCTAGGTTTAGGTCTTTTGTATTGTGCCAGTTCTAGGTCTTTATTTTAGGTTTGCTTTCTAGCTAGAAGTAACAGACCGCAAACAATAAAACAGAACCGAATGAGCTGCGTAAACTTCACAAGGAATCGCGTGAGGCGTTTGGAACAACCACCTAGCAGTAAGGTGCATTTACAGAGAAATTGTGTTTAAGTGAACTACCTTTGGGGACATTGCACTGTAGGTCATGGTGCTTGTCAATGACTGGCTCTGCGTTCATGATGCAAACGCCGATTTGGGGACATGGCACATATGAGGCATGGGGGTGTGGTTGATAAGACAGGTATTTCCCATCTCCTCTGAGCAGTTGGCTCTGTGTTCATGATACACATACTTCCTACTGGACATGTCGCTTGCGATGGGTCGCAGAGTGTTGCTGATGCAAATAGTTCCCGTTGAACATGTTACCTGTGAGTCGTTGGATCTAAGTGGCCGACGATACAAACAATTCCTGTTTGGGATGACATTTGTATGGGTTGAATCTGGGTACATTGTGCAAACTAATGTGCCTGGCATTTAGATATGTTTTGTAATTATTATGAAATGACTTCCTTTTGAAAATGGCTCATGTTCTTTATTTAGGTCAGGAGTCTTCAACCTTTGAATCTCCAAATCTTTTGAACTACAACTCCCATCAATGCTCGCCAGCATAGTAAATGGTGAAGGATCATGGGAGTTGTATTTGAAAACACCTGGAGAGCCGCTGGTTGAAGACATCTGATATAGGTACATGATACAAACACTGCCATTTGAATCTTGAACATCTGAGGATTGATTCTGGATAAGCAATGCAAAAAGCTTCTGTTGGAAGAGGAGACTGATCATGATTCGTAACAGGCTGATTTCCACAGTCTTGTTGAGAACAACCTGAGAGCTCAGCAAAGAGAAGTGCCTTTTAGAGTTTAGGTTATATGAAATATTTTGAGGCTCGTGGTGTGTTCCTCTACGGAACACATGTGCCTCCTATTGAGCTTGAGGGAAAGTCCTTAATCTAGCAGTTGACATCATATATATTAGTGGCTATTTTGTAAGTCAGAAGGCGATAAGCGCCAGGAGTGCACAATGTTTTCTCTGTCCGTCAAGCCTGTATGCAAAGGTGGAACATCAGTTTTCAATGAGCAAGCTGGCTGGAATTAATGAACCTCAGGGATTTTTTTAACTGATTTGATCCAGAAATTCCTGGGACATATTTGAACCTTCTCTCTTTGAGCTTGTGCTCTTACTAGAGAACTCTGATATACTGTTGCGTAACAGGTGCACACACAGCCCTGCTAGATGTTAGTGAAGAACTCCCATCTCTTGTGACCTTGTTCAGACTTGTGGCATCACGTGATCTCTCATCAGCCTTGCACGCAATATTTTCTTACACTGCCTGGAGGACTTAAACCTAAATTGGAACTCTTTCTTTCTCTGTAACTAATCACGGCGGGTGAAACTAACCTGATTCAGTCAAAATGATTAGCTTCTTCCCTATCCTGACTCATATGTTTCACTTACAGCCCACGTGACCCACATCATCAATAGTCATGATGTCGGTATTCAAATGCGGGGTGACAATACTTAGTTACATCTCAAATTTCCACAAGCATGTACATTAATGGTGTGTTTAGTGACAGTAGTGAGAGGACAAAGTGTACCTCAGTTGGGGTTTGTGACATGAACACAGATATTTAAAAATGGTTATAGTTTGGTTGAATGTGGCCTGACTGAATACATGGAAATAGCATTGAAGCAAATCATGTCAATTTATCACTAGCACAGGGGAAAGAAGGATGGAAGAGAAAGGTGAAGTGAGTTGTGGGGGTCTGGATACCAGGCCGTGTGTGGCTGGTGGAGTAGTGTTAGATATAGGTATATTTCCTACGGATATATGTATTTTGACCATGGCAGAATTTTTCACAGCAGATTTTACTGTGGTCAATTTGGGCGTGAATACAATTTTGTTGTGGCCAAATCTGGCAAAACCTTGACCCCTTCAATACATCCCCCCACATACCTTTTGCTTCCTCGCTTCCTTCTGACCCTGCAGCGTCAGTTCTGTCCCTCTCACGCAAGTCGGATCTGACGCCGCAGGGTCAGCTTTTCTTTTTTTTTTTTCATATCCTTCACCATGAGAACTCAGGAAGCGGGAAACACCCCCGTCACCCCTGAAGGCAATCACTACCAAACATGGGGAGCTGAGGACTCCCCCACAATCTCTGCTCACCATGTTCGGTATTGATTACCCAATTTGTTCGAATGTAATCGAACAAATGATGTTGGCTGAATTCGGCCAAATCTACCATGCGTTCAATTAAATTCGAACAAATTGGACAATACCTTTCTTACCATGTGTTGTAAGCCTGAGTTGTGTATTAATGGAGGTTGCATGGTATGAGTCGAGTGTTCATAGTACAGACCTGATGCATTGAGAACATCAGGGAGTTGGGAGCACAGAGGCCGGGGGATGCCTAGGAATCAGAGAATTAATGTTCAGGTACAGGCTCTGTTCAGAAGGATCTAGAACAGTATAGTAAGAAAAAGTGGGGTTTGAGTTCCCTCTTGAACTGTGGAATGTTAGGGAGACGTGTAAGAGTCAAGAAAGGCAGGGCCCACATCGCGCATGTGTGTGCTAAACAAATGTACTTTCTTTCTTTTTTCAGTATTGCCTCATTTAACCTGGAGCCACCTGTACATGAGCCAAAATGAATGCTATAGATGTGGGTAGATGAAGGGTGGCACAATACCAGATGCAGATGTAGAACCTGGGAGTTGCCTTCTGTTTCATTTATCAGTCATTGGAGCATCAGGCATTTGGTATTATTCATACTGGTGTATTTATTTTAGGTTAGGCAGTAGGCATGAATGTTGGCTCGGTCACAAAACATTCCGTCACCAACCATAGGTCGACTGGCCCCAAACATATTTGACCACTGATGACCATCTCCAACCTGTGTGGTCCTCTGCTTATGATTTTGCACCATTGTCCTCAGCAATAGCCGATAGTTCTTAGCCTTAGTGGAAAATCAGCAAACATTGGCAACCATCGACAGGAATTGCCAAGAATCGCAGACTATGGTTGACTATAGCCAGCCATGGTCGACTAAGTCCAGACATGGCCGACTCTTGCCATGCTTTGCTGACCATTACCAACGATATACAATCATCTTTAAGTAACTCGGCCATAGTCGAGGACCTTGGAGGAGGCATATATGTCTGGGGCAGATTGGCCTAGTCAATGCTTATGTGTTTATAGACCTTCAGTGTTTTGAGCTCTGTAAAGGCAGCAGTCCGTATGCTCTAAACCCCGATGTGGAGGTACTCGAAATGTAAGGGCGGCAGTAGAAGCGGGACACTTTAATATCAAACGGTTTGATCAGTCTGTATGCTTCAGGGCTGGGTGTCATTATTTTTTTAGTTTTGGCTATAAGGTGGCACTTCGGCACCACCTTTAAACCAAAACTATTGCATTGGAGTACAGCGGGTTACTTTTGGGATTTAACACAGCACACTTTCACCCCCAAAAGTACACTACAGGAAGCAGAGTATTGTTTATCCGGGGACAACCATGTTTTAAGGTGAAAACAACATTTCACATAATTGTCTTAATGTCCAGAAGAAACGTCTAAATAGACGGCTTGGACCAGAGGAAGCCCCGACATGACAAGCAATCCTTCCGAGAAGAGAGCAAGGTTCTGGTACTGGAATATCTAGTTATTTTAATCCACAAATAGGAGGGAGCAGGCCCGGCCTTCGGGGGAGGGCCAGCTGGGCGACCGCTCGGGGCGGCGCGCCCCCCCAGGGCGCCATTATCCCCGCCACGCCAGCTCGGGGGAGTCTTTCAAGGGCTCCCCCGAACTGGCGTAGTGGGAGAAGGCGCAGCAGGCGGACGCATTCAATGTCAATCGGGTGCAAGGCCCCAACGCTGCGGGCGCCTTCACCAACAAAAGGCACCTTAGCCCCCCGCCACGCCAGCTCTGGGGAGTCTTTCAAGGGCTCCCCTGAGCTGGTGTAGTGGCGGCAGGCACCTCATTGTTAGGTAAAGCGCCCGCGGTAGCGGAGCGCATTTAGGAACAATAGTGTGCTACTGCACCCTATTCATAAAATTACCTCCTCGCAGGAGCGAGGTTTTAAAAAAAAAAAGTGTCACTCCGTGGCCACGCACCCTGTTGACCAGGGCAAGGGGGGGGGGGCGCCAATCCGCCCAGGGCACTACTGCCCCTAAGGCCGGCCCTGGGAGGGAGTAATAATAAGGACAGTTATATGGGTGAAAGGGTTGCAAAACACCTTCTGTATTACACAAAGAGCCAGTGAAGGGCACTGGGGATGGGTGATATCTGTTGGGTGTGTGCTGAACACCAGCAAAAACCCTAACACATACCCCACACAAAAAATACACAAACCCATTCACGCAAAGCTAACTCGAAACTTGTACAACTACTCTGAAAGATACCACACCTTTTCACTTCCAGGACCAGAAGCAACCAGGGGCTACGCGGTGGCAAAAACCATGCGGTGAGGTTTTGTTCAGAGTAATTGTACGAGGATGAAGTTGTTATTGTTGCCCGCGTGAGTTTGTCTATGTGTCTGCTTTTTGTGGGCGTATGTGCAGTGGTATCGCTCGTGAGGGGCCTGGGAGGGCCAGGGTCCCCTCTCAGAAATCCTGCCCCCCCTTGTGCCGCCCCTACCTAAGGCGAGCAGTGACCGTGTTCTCTGTTCGTGGTGTTATTTGTGACTCTCACTAAGGCAAATGTCTGCATATCACAAAGCAAATACTGTCATCGGTATGAACATGAGCACGAGCCACTTCTCAGGTGTTCTTGCCCGGCTTCTGCACAGCGCCCTCCATAGTGTGCAGAGCAGCTTGCAGCCCCTCCCATCAAAACGTAGAGCAAGAAACTGCTAATGATTGCAGTGCTCGAAGTGAGCGGGAGCGGTCGGGAGCGGTGCTCCTCTACTTTTTTCAATTACCTTTCACAGCTCCTATTCGTTTATTTTAAAAAGAAACCGTTCCGGAATGGTTTCGTTTTAAAATAAAAGTGTAGGAAGAAGTTGAAACTTGCACTCTCAGTGCACTGCACTGAACGTTTCCTTAAACAGCAGGTGCAAGTGTTTGGATATGTGTATTGTGTGTCCAAGGGGACATGGCGATGGGGTTTGTGGGGAGTGGGTGCAGGCCCGCAGGGGACATCGTTCCCCTACCTACACTTCGACCACTCTGGGCCATTAGTCACTGAAAGGTTTTGTGCCTGCATTCTGACGGGAGGGGCTGTGCAGTGGGGTGTGGGTAGTTGGTGTGCACAAAAGCCTCTCTGCAGGTGTGCTTGTGACGTCACACTTTCCCTTTCATAGGCGGCCCCCCACACTTTTGTCTGTGCCCCCCCCCTACTTTTGTCTTTGGCTCCCTCTGTACCTTTCCTTAATTTGATTCCTGGCGAGACACTGGGTATGTGTTAGGTTTTTTGTTGGTTCTAATTACTACCTGACACAACTCTGTTCCAAGGGACTGTCTTTTTAAGGGTTCCATGTGATTTCAAATTTTCTTTTTTCTACATTTGGCCACAAATATAAGACAGGGAAGCCCTGCAGCCCTCCCCCCCGTCCCCCGACTTCCCCCATCTTAATTATCACCTTTACCCCCCCCCCCCCACATATAGTTTCGGCCGTTTGTAATTTTAAAAAATGCGACGCATTTGAATTCAACAAAATCTCCCACGTTGTAATCTTCCTATCCCTTTTTTAAGTGGTTCTTTATTCCCAGAAATTAGCGCCCACAGCATAGGCCCAGGAGGCAAACGGCCAGGGACAAAGGACAAACTCACTGCACAGTTAGAGAAGTGAATGCATAGAAGAGTCGTATGATAGCGGTGGAGGCCAGCCCCGAATCTAGGCGCTATACATGGGCAAAGCTGCAGCTCATGTGGGCGACCTCCGCCATGGCCAGGCACGGATCGGGCGGTACTGGACGGGCCTGGCAGCCCTCATCTGCTCATCTCTTTGACACATGAAATGCTTCATGGAACAATCTGCGTGACAGTACATCATAGACAAAATGTTTATGCCCCCTGGCAGTCAGCCGATTTAGCTCTAATTGGCGCTTTCTGTGTAAAACATTCTTCTGGGTGTCGTATGCGTTGCCTGTGTTTATTTGACAGCTGTCGAGGCGGGCGGAAAGCGCCATTCACCACTGTTGGAAGGAATGTGCGTGGTGTGCAATGACAGGCAACTGGGATTCGGCTGTTCATACGAATTCAGCAGTGATCGTGTTGTGTTGCTAGTTGTAGTGTAACCAGTGAGTGGGTGCATTTGTCAACACTCCTCGTTTCCTGTAGCAGTGATGCGGGTCGGCCGCCGCTTCCGGGGGTCTGCAAGTTAAGGAAATGGGGCGAACACAACACCAGCCAGGAACATATTAACAGAAACATTCTTACTGGAAGTTACAGAAAGAGTAGTGAAAAAATTAAATAAAAACATTTTTAAAAATATTGCTTTTCTGGAGGTTATAAGAAAAAAAACTGGTTGCAAAAGAAAAAAATAATCTGGCTAACAGTATAAAAGTATGAACAATGTTTTAAAAAACATGTTTTCCATAACATGGGGATTAAATTAAAATCCTGGGATCAACACAGGCTGCTGAGTAGAGCTGATAATAGTGGGCAGAACAATTCTGACAGCAAATCTATCGGGCAGTGAGAGGAGAGCTTGAGAGAATATGAATTATTTGTGGTCTAATATAGCGTTCGTGCCAGATTCCTCTCGCGTTTTAAGGGGGCTCAATTTATGGACCTCAGTAGGATTAAAAGCAGAGTTGGCCGTGATTTAGGATCCAAATTTGGAAAATGTAGTCATACCACACTCGTGAACTAACCACTCGCTCCTTCACAATGAGCCCTGGCGCAACTTCAAGGCCACCTGCATACCTCCCAACTCACACTCTTTTGACGGGTGTCTCCGGCCGCCAAGATTCCATGTGCCCAGTGCCCATACACTCTAATTGTCTCTCACCCGCAAAAAACAAAATTGAGTGTTTGTGTGGCAACATAAACAGTGGAGAGCTTTGCACATGAGTGCAGTGCTTTTGGTCATTTTGGGCAGTGGCTGTGCGTCTTGTGGGAGACGGATTTGGGACAGATAGCACACAAATCAACACACACCTACCAAATGTTATGGCATTAGCACCCCGTTCCAAGGGCACCGGAACGTTACCCCCTATTCCAGCCCTTGGAACGTTAGCCCCTATTCCAGCCCTTGTACCAGGATGCTAAAGCCATTAGCTCCTCCAGGGTTACCAAAGGCGTAACCAAGGGTGTTAAAAAAAATTAAAGGATTTTCATTCAATGAACGGGTTGTCGCGCGTGCCCGTTTTCAATGAATGAAAATCCTTTGCTAAAATGGCTGCCATGGTAAAGGAAGGCGGGGCTCCATATTGCACTGCGGGGGATGGGGGATTTGTGCAGCCGGCGTGTTCCATGGAACACTTGCTAAGATCAGAGATATCGGCTCGTGATCCACAGAACCTTCACCCCCTGCCCTGGGTGCTAAAGACCTCCAGGACTCATGGAGGCCACAATATGGGTCCACTGTGTGCACTAAACATCTCCCCACATACGTACATTAACAAACTGACTCCAATACTCACATCTTAGAATCCCAGAAGGCCCAAACCCTGGCATCCACTTGCCAGAGAAACTGCTCCCAGTTAACAAACAAATGAATAAACCTGCACTAATATTGCAACCCAGGAGCCACAAACAGCCAGCGTCTGGCTAGCATGTATTTTAGATATAACGCCTAAGTAAAAGACAAAGAAACTCCCACCAGTACTGACACGCAGGAGTCACAGAGGAGTGGGTGCTTGACCACCCAGTGCCAGCTACTCAAACACTAATTCACCCAGGAGCTTAGCCTGGGAAAAAGTTACTGTATCTTGGCCACATCGACCACCGTCTGAATTAAGAAATCAAGATAGCAGCCAATGATGCGCTACATACAATCTTCCTATCAAAATGCCAAGAGTCGGGACCGGCTGGTTAAGTACACCCAGGTGAGGGCAAGGAGTTAAGTTCATAGCATGCACAAGAAGTGACCTGGTGGTTACCCCTATGATTGAACTCGGGGGCACTGGGAGAGTGGTTACATTCTAGTTCATGCACTAATGGTTACTTAGAGCACAGTGGTTAAGGGTTCAGCCATGAGGAGATGTGACCTCATTGTTTTTATTACTGTGTTTGTCTGTTTGACTTCCTGTCTGAACCTGATTTATGTATTTAAATTTTATTTATCCATATGGCTTTCTGTCTATCCATCTATCTATCTATCTATCCATCTCTCTGTCATAGGCTTCCAACGCCAACCATGTCAGTATATTCTCCACCCTTACTGTCACATACCATGAATGCACCCTCACTCCTCTGATATAAAGTGTCACACTTTTGAAATTGATATTTTATTTGTATCGCGCTCACACACAAGTGTTTCAGAGCGTGACAAGGGCGGGGAACAAGGAAGAACAAAAACAACCGATCTTACTAGGCCTAGTGACATTGAGAACGCGCAAGTGCAGGGGAGAGGAACGGGGGAAGTGCCAGAGACGTGCTTGGCCCCGACATGACCCCACCAGACAAGCATCGCGCATGAACACACCCAACCTCAAGAAACCCGGACTTGGTGGTGATGGAGAAGGCAATCTAGGTTTTTGACTCCCTGCTACATACACCCCTCAAACCCAGACAAGACGGTGATGGCGAGAGCCACTATGTTGGCCTCTTTCTGCTATTATCGTCGCCACCTGCCAATCAGGCACACTGAGTTCCCACCAGAGTTTAGGACTCAGTGTTTTTATGAGAAGATTATCAGTGCCACAAGGTTACCTAATTGGCAGAGGTGTGCTTCACAAATTGAATGTAAAATAACAAGCATCTGTGTGTAACAAGTGGAGACATCATTCCTTGCGTCTGTGGCTTCTGTCCGAGTCTCCGGAGCAGCTGCCCATATAATGGGCATGATCGTCCACATGGCTCTGCCAGCCCTTATCATAAAAGGAGCATCACAGGAACAGGGACCACAAGACATTGATTTGTGTATTGTTTCACCCACTCCCCAGAGGACCTTCTTAGCTAGAGGAAGCGCATCGCGCCCCAGTGATCTTTTGCTTATAGGGGCTTGGTTTTGATGTAACATTGGGTGACACCAACACTGGAATGATGATGAACATTATAGGTGTACCCTCGTGAGAAACAATCAAAATACAGTGTCATCCCCTATGCCTCCACCATAACATAGCATGTGTATTTGTAGAGCACAGGTTCACCCTGACAGTGGCATCTTGGAATACTGACAGATAGCAGATGTTTATTGCTACCCAGCTTAATGGTACTCATTTTATCAACCTCGGAAGGATGAAGGACTGAGTGCACCTGCTGGGATTCGAACATGTGACCATGAGGTCAAACGAAGGGCACTGTAATGGATGCGCTAGTCCACAGAGCCACAGACTCAGCTACCAAGATAGCTTCAATGTTTCTGATACTTTCTTATAGGCCTATATAGGCCTATACACTGAATGGGGTCAGGAATACTGCTGATGCCACATATGGACAAGGTGAAGGAGGCTGGCTGCAGGACAGGGGCCACAACCCAAGGTGAGCTCTCTCCTTCCTTCTCATATAAGGGCCCTACAGTTACGTGTCGGCCATGCTGTTCCTGGTGCCTGTATCTTCTTTCAAGTTTGGAGATTGGGATAACGTTAAGGGGGGAATGCAGACAAGGACAGCCCCCGTCCAATTGAGAGCATTGGTAGCACTACCAGGGCACATAGAAACAGCCTTACTGTGGTCAATCAAGAGTTACAATGTCCCAGGTCACAGAGGTGAATTGTTGGTATGATGTCTGACCATCGTTCAAGGGTCTATTCTAATGTCCATTCCTCCAGTACCCCTATGCGTGACCTCTTTTGGGACATGTTATGCTCAGTCTACCCTGGGTATGAGACCTTTTGCCTTCCAGGGCTCAATACCATGTGCATCCCGCCAATACCAAACTCTATACCACCCGTCTTGTGTCCTCTGATATATTTCTGTCTGCTCTCCACTGGCATGGAAGGCGTTGGCTCGTTCTCAGGTGGATTTCACCATGTTCTCTCTATTGTACTTGATCTCTTCTGTGACTACCTGGTGGTGTATTAATCATACAACCAATTTATATATATATTATCTATTTTTTATAAGTGCTTCAATAATATGTGATTGTTATGTAATTTAATGGTGCTTAATGTATCAGCTTTGGATGAGGTGCTGAATTGCAGATGAAAGGATTTGAACTTCTGATTTTCAGATGGCCCCGTGCCAGCAGGCTGCACGTAACACATAATCCGTCACCTCAGCTTAGGATGCATTCACAATGGAACGCCATTTCCCATCTGTGTTCCACAAGTGCATATATGTTCTACCTCTTCCACAGAATTCCCTGGAATGCATCACTGCATATGGAAGGATCTGGCCATAGAACGTAAAAGACCTCAGTCCTGAATGGGTTCTACTAGTACCTCCAGGGGAGCGTCCGCTGCACCATGCCATACCATGGGCAGTAGGGTCTGTAAGATCTCTGGTAGGCGTTCCGTGCTTTACTTTCTCCGAGCATAAGAGGCCTCTCCATAGATGTCCAAGGGCCATGACCATTCCCCAGTACCCCTAAGCCGTACCACTAGTGTGGCGTGCCATGCCTGCTCTAGGCATGAGATGTTGCATTGCTCTCTCTTACAAGAATTTCACCATGATCCTAAAGCCGTACCTCTTCTGTGATATGCCACGCCTGTTTGGGATAGATATTGATGAGTTCCACTCTTACAATCATTCGACCATTACCCTTGAGCGTGTGTAACATGCCATGCCAGCTCAGGGCACGAGATATTGAAACCCCCTACTCTTACAGGCATTCCCCCCTTGCCCCTATGCTGCCGTTCTTCTATGCCATCCCTATGAGCATGGTGCACGAGGTTCTGGCGCTCTGACAGAACCTCAAACTGTAATGGCTCTTTCTTTCCTAGCCACGTTTTGCCCTCTCTAATAACAGAACATAACAGGCGTGTTTGTAAAGCACACATTCACCCCTGAAGGGGCCTCTCATCAGACAACAGATGTGTGTTGTTACCCAACTGACTGGTACTCATTTCATCGACTTTGGAAGGATGAAGGGCTGAGTGGATCAGCCAGGATTCGAACCATGGTCACACACAGGCCCCTGCAGTGGATGCATTAGTCCACTGAGCTACAGACCCGGCTCCAATAAAGACCTGGGAGGCAGATCATAAAGATCACGGCTCCGGTTCCATCGGATCAGCTCATCTAAGCTGTGCCTCGTCTGCTCTGTGACACATCCTGACCCAGAAGCTCGGAGAACCACATTCTCTGAGCACAGGTGCCCAAGGACTCAGATGTTGGACTGTGCCACGTAGAGCTGGGCTGTAAAGGGGCTGAGGGCCCGGGTCTGGCGTCGGGTTCTTTGATGGATATTATTATGAAGATGTGCTGCAAATTGCCAAGAAAGGGATGCACGAGGTTAGCCCTTTTAATAAGCTTCCCTAATCAAAACGATGCAAATTACCCAGAAGGCTCAAGCAAGAGAGAAATGAGCACAGCAGGTTAATGAGAGGGCCACAGTCTGATGCCAGCCTGCGCTGAATAGATTGGCAGCCAAGCTTGAGTCACCAGAACCCCTCTCCTACCAGCGAACTGCTGAAGGTCCTGCATGCCACGTGCCGTCCCATGGCACGGCTTCTATGCGCTGCGCATAATGGCAATGTCCGCCTAGTCACATTGACTGCAATTTCCTTCAAATCTCTTGTCACTGCGATTTTAGAGAAGGGAAATGTTAGGTGAACCCTGAGTATACAAATACATAAATACACATGAAAAGAAAAAAACGGTACACTTTTTGGCAAAAGCTCCCAAGGAAAACATTACAGGAAAGGCTGGATATACTAACACCACTCTACTAACATCACCTTGCAAGGACCTATAACAACTCATTTAAGGAAACTCGTGTGCACACCTCCCGATTTCCTGCCCGTGCCCTTTAATCATTTTAAATCAAAGGTCAAACTCAAGAGCCCTATGGAAGACCACACAGCTCACCTTTCAGCCCTTTCCTAGTTCTAACTCTATGATCAGATGTGCAAGTCTAAACATCATGACACTACCAATGATCCCATGCGCCCCATATAGGTAGAGCGATATTACTGCAGGCCTGTTTCCTTTCTTTCTTTCCTTTATTTTGTGGCTATTGTAGTACTGGATTCATAACAAGGGCCATCTGTGAGGGAATGCTAGTCTGAGCTTTGTTTGATTTTTAATGTAAAAATAAAGCTGGTTATCTTTTTTCTCCATGCTCACAACATATGAAAAATCTGATCCTGTACGTTAGCTCAGTTAGTTACTAAGGGCCCGAATCATGGAATTATGTGCGCGTAAAATACAGGATATGCGCGACAAAATGCGTGCGGAATCCTGTCCGTCGATTCATTCTTGTACGAGAGACCATGTAGGGTGTGGGCGAGACCTACGCAGAGGGTGGATTTGTGAGCAAAACATGGAAAATGGGGAACAACAGGCTCAAAAGTGGCTGTTACGAGGAACGGCACGCAGGCAGTTCATGGCACGCCCAGAAGTGCGCATGACAAAGCGTATTCATGGGTGTGACCGCGCAACCTCTAGCCTGCGAAATTCCCATGCAAATCCCTCAAACTCCACCATCCAAAAGCAGGCGTACAGACTTGCGCAGAGGTTTCGCAACTTTGGAGGTAAGTTTGCATGTCGGATTTAGGGTGTGTGTGCACAAAGACGGGGTCTCGATCATAGTTAGGGGTGTGCGTACGCAGGGGTGGCAGGGTGCAGGAACGGTTTGCGTGGGTTTCGCATGCAGATTTTCGCGAGTGATATCCTAGTTACGATAAACCTTACGCATGTTGCCGGGGTGCCGGTGAGACAGTTGTGGTGAAACCTGCACAGGGTCCCTGAGGTTCAGGCCTGCTTGCGGGGGACCCCACACACTGTTTACAGGGTGCATGTACGCGCATCTGGGGAGCTCCCAAATATATCTGTTTCTGGCTGTTTTGGCTTTGTGTGGGGGCGTGTCGGGGGCGTTCTGGCCACGACTTGCGTATACGGTTACTTTGCGCCGGAAGTTCCATGAATGCACAGGGTGCTCATTTTCTATCCTTTACGGGTATTATGCACACTTTTCCATGAATCATTGACTTCACATTTTCGGACCCGGAAGGTCATAACTTTGATGTCTTTGATGTCTGTGGGGCTTTGACTTTTATCCTTCAGCATTTCAGCATTTCAGCTGATGAAATCAGCACCATTCATTTTAGTAATAGTGAAACCAGTTTGTGCAGTGTAACTAAACACTAGAAAGAAGTGCCAAATAAAAATTGAGAGTTATAACCACACAACACTATAAGCATGGCATTAAGATAAAATCTAGTGTTGAAATTTGAAAACATGAATCTAAACATTTTCAAACATAGAACGTCGGTGCTCTTGTAAAGAGTCTGTTCCTTCAGTCACTGGGCCTTGAGGATGTGGCTGGTCGAGGGCTCTTCTGGAGTTAGAGTGGTCCGGCGCTCCACACAGCGTAATTGCTCTCCACACTCGAGTGTCCCGCTTCTGTGCTCAGAGCACTCACGCGGAATGTTTTTTTTGTACTCGACTAGCCAATTGATTGAAGTCCAATTAATTCTGTCGGCTCTACCGGTACTCAGAGGGTCATTCTTTTTATACTCTATCCCGCATCTTAAAGTTAGCCGCAGTGGTGCTGATGGCGTGCAGCTGGACCAGGCCCATCCTGCTATGATCATTCTGGCCTCAGTAACCTTGGGTAGCAGCCTACTTATTTTATTTAGCGCTCACAGAGACCTAAGACACCTTAAGGCCAGTGGTCGAAGTGAGCGTGAACGGTCAAGAGCGGCGTTCCACTACTTTTATTTTTTGCCGTTAACTGTTCCACTACTTTTTTCACACTTCTCCACTTTAACACCCAACAGCAGTTCCAGATAAAATGAAATCTGCTTCAACTCAATTGCTCGTCAACCAGCATGACAGCAACCCTTGAAAAATGTGTTGCGCGTCGCTCCCTTCCTGATGACTCTGCCCCCTGTCGGAGTCACAGTTGCACTACTTTCTTGGTACACTTCTATCACTGTTTAACGTTGGCTGCAGGGGGTGCTGATTGGGCTGACCTGGACCAGGCCCATCGTGTTATGATCATGCTGGCCTCTCATTAACCTTGGGTAGCTGTCTAGCGCTCACAGGGACCTGAGCCACCTTAAGGCACTTGTGTAAACTTAGTACAGCAGAAATGCTCTTATCCTGCACTCACTTAAACAGAAAGCTCTTGTCATGTATGTTGGGAAGTATGGGATTTAGCTGGGTATAGCAGCCATACCCAGGAGTTACAGTGAAGATGTGTTGGTAGCAGAGATGTAATGGATGGGTCGGGGGAACAGAGGATGGGGCAGTGAAGTGATTGGCGGGATGTTGTTTAGGGTCTATCTCGTTTCATCCCCAGTTTTATTTTCCCTGACAGGTTTTTTGCCGAAATCGCTTTACCGTACAAACTCACCAAAAAGAATGTGTTTTTATATTTGGGGTTTCCCCCCAAACCCCATCACCCCTATTATTTACTCCCTATTCCCCACTCCCTTACCTCTTATATCCCCTTACCACCACCCCCCTATATTTTTCAATGTTATTCGTTGTAACATTTTTGGCAAAAAACAAATCGAAAAATATACTGGCGATGAAACAACTGTATACCGTTCTTTAAAGAGTTGTGTTTGCAGGTGCATCCTGAAGTGTTGGATGGAGGGCGGCTGGCCAATTATTCATAGGCAATTGCAGAGATTCTGATTACAGAGTACTAGTAAGGAAAACAAAAGGCCAAGAAATGCTGAGTCTGGACTGTTTTTCCACTCCCTGCCACCTGGAATACCAGAATACCATTATACAGCGGCAAAGGGATCCCCCCGCCCCCAATGTTCACCCATGAGCTCCACAGCACCTATCCCATTCCCCCTCGCTTCCCCCTGTCTTCTGCACCTGCGTGTTCTGAACACTCACAAAGCATAGTAGGTTCGCCCCCCGACCCACTGTATTTAAGATCTATTTATGTATTTAATTAATGGTATTTATTATTTAATTGTTTCACATCCCCCATGTCCTCGCCCTGTTGCCCTGTAGGTGCTTTGAAACCGTATTTACTTCCCGTATAAGTGCCTCACAAGCAAATAATAAATAAATAAAAGGGTGTCCTATGACAGATCTTTCCCTTTACTTGGGAGAAATCATGAATGATTCATATCACTTTGATGATGGGCGTGCATTCTGTTCAAATGCTGTATATGCAGACATATATACCATTTCTAGGCAGGCTTGACATACATCAGGGTACAGCGGAAGTCATGAAGACCATATGGAATGACCGGAAGGGAGAGTAGAGCCAGCAGACATTGGAGGAGCATATAGAAGAGCTTGCTGATGAAGCAAGGGCGTCCGTGACTTAGAAAGAGAATAGCCTGTTAACTTCTATAGGTGGGGCTGGAAACAGGAATGCTTTGTTCTCACAGATCTGAGGGACTGATGGAGGGAGTCTCTGGACAGTGTATGACTGGGATAGTTTGGGTCTGCATCAGAAAAGCCTTTGAATTTCAAGCCGAGGAGTTTGAGTTTGCTTGGTGCTCGATGCCGGATCTAGGGAAGTGAAGACAGGACAAGAAACACTTGTGTACAGGCGCGTTATAAATGACTTATCATATCATAAGGATGATGTGGTCTATTACTTAAGTCCAATCATAAGCCCGGCAAGCCACAATAAGGGGAGCCGCATATGGTCCATCAAGCACAATGCCATCAGGAGACTAATTGATGTAGGAGAGGCTCTTACATTGGCTCTAAGAAGATGGCATGAATGAAACTTTGGACGCCATGCTCTCCTACATAGACACGCAATGTGTTAATGCATAATACATCTAATAACACATTTATGCAGCTTTAAATATCCCCTATGAGGACATGCAAGTCATTGTTCATCTCCTCTCAGCCAATCATAATGCTCTGCATGCAGTCAGTAACTACTGGTATTGACTGCATTCCAGACATTCTGACTACAGAAGCAGCCAGGGAAACAACAGGTCGTTTTCCTTTGCATTCAAGAAACGAAAATGCAATTTCCCGGCAAGATTTCTTTCAACACGACACTCCAACTCAGTTTAACACAACAAAGGCACAAGTTATACCATGGAACAATGCTTTCCCTTTTAAGAAGAAACATGGTTCACTTTAATTTTGCCCCTAAAGCAAGTTCATAAAAAACAAAAAACGATTCCAGCTCAACTAAGTTTACAATTAAAATGCTTTCTCTTAGAAAGACAAACTATTTATTTAAACATCAAAAAATGTCACCACATTTAATTTACAAACATGTTTTGTGTACTGTATTCATTATTAAATGAACATGTTTTATGCTAGCACCACCACTCCACAGCATGGATTACTACCAGCACAATGGGCTACTGATATAAATTGCATGAAGCTTCATTGCCACTTGGGATAATGACCCTTTCTCAGATTATGTCCCTTGGCTCTAGTTCATTATCCCTGATAATGGCCCCTCACAAGGTCTATAGGCCCTAAATGAATTTCTTTAATATTGTTCCAAATATTGTTTCTTTTTACGCACGTTTCCAGTTGGTGACTATTTCGTTTTCCCAGCTTGCCACGTTTTTTCATCAAGTGGCAGGGTCTGGGTTAGAAGAACCAGGGTTGGTCCCCAGCCATGTCAACTCCCATTGGAAGCTGAAGTCCTCCGCTCCACAGGGAACATCTTCTATGGCCAGCTGCCATGCAGGGGGGAGGGGGGAGAAGCTTCTCGGGGAATGAGAATACCGTCCAGATTCCAGGCATACGGTCATTCCGTCATATTTTGGTTTTACCCGGATATAATTGAAAACATTGATACACAATGTGGACATCCAACCCTTGCAGGACACATGTCCTTTTTCTTAGTGTGGCCGTGTCCTTCATTTTTTACAAATGTGATCAACCTTCACATATTGGTACTAAAGTAGGGGAATGGGATTTGCGAATAAGAACTGTTTACTACCCCCCCCCACTCCCCATGGTAGTCCCAGCCTAATTCAGTCATCGTAACCGAGGAGGGGTGAGAGAACAGAAACAGAAGATGGGTTGGCGTATCCAAGCTTGTTATGAAACAGAGGGGTGAGAGAACAGAAACAGAAGGTGGGTTGGCGTATCCGAGCTTGTTATGAAATGGAGGGGTGAGAGAACAGAAACAGAAGATGGGTTGGCGTATCCGAGCTTGTTATGAAACGGAGGGGTGAGAGAACAGAAACAGAAGATGGGTTGGCGTATCCAAGCTTGTTATGAAATAGAGGGGTGAGAGAACAGAAACAGAAGATGGGTTGGCGTATCCGAGCTTGTTATGAAACGGAGGGGTGAGAGAACAGAAACAGAAGATGGGTTGGCGTATTCGAGCTTGTTATGAAGGGGTGAGAGAACAGAAACAGAAGAAGGGTTGGTGTATCCAAGCTTGTTATGAAACAGAGGGGTGAGAGAACAGAAACAGAAGATGGGTTGGCATATCCGAGCTTGTTATGAAACGGAGGGGTGAGAGAACAGAAACAGAAGATGGGTTGGCGTATCCAAGCTTGTTATGAAACGGAGGGGTGAGAGAACAGAAACAGAAGATCGGTTGGCGTATCCAAGCTTGTTATGAAACGGAGGGGTGAGAGAACAGAAACAGAAGATGGGTTGGCGTATCCGAGCTTGTTATGAAACGGAGGGGTGAGAGAACAGAAACAGAAGATGGGTTGGCGTATTCGTGCTTGTTATGAAACGGAGGGGTGAGAGAACAGAAACAGAAGATGGGTTGGCGAGCAGAGCCTTGTCTATGTTTTCTCTCATTCTGCATCGCACATCCACCTGGTGAAACTCGTCCCACTCATGGGAATGAAGTGGTTTTATTGCTGGGGCTCAAATGGTTAACTTCTAAGGGTACTATATAATGAACAGTTCAGGTTATTTGTGAATGGTGTTGTGGTCCCATCAGAGGCATCGAGATTTAGGATTTAAACTGTAAAATTCGGTCACCCAGGAGACCACGGCCCACAGTTCAAAAATTGACACTATGTTTCTTTGCACTCGGATTTCGGCACAAAGACCGAGCATTTGTCTTGCCTTTCAATACCAATGTCATTGCACACTGTCTCTGCACCAATGAAAACATTGCCTGACCTTGGTCCAGAAGTGCCTGGCTCTGGCATGGCTCCATTGCAATATCCGTAATCTGGGTGAATTCTAAGACTTGAGAACCAGGCATTGAACCCTTGCAAGGTGGACATCCCTAAGGGTTAAGCGTTCAGCGCGGGTTTGGTAGGAGGGCCACAGGCAGGCGGGTGCCTCCGCACCATCTATGAGTCGTTCTGCTCCAGAGGGCCAGGAGACAAATAAGGTTTTCCATCACTTTGACTGCCTTGGCTGTGAGGTCAGCAGCACTTGAGATAAACGTCTTAATAGCGCCCCACTGACGCGTTTAGCAGATTAAGCTGCCAGTTATTGTCACTGTGTCCCTCACTGAAAGAAAAGCTTTGTCGAGCATGAGTTTTATTTCTTAACTTTAGCTGTGCCATTTAATGTAAGCGAGGGAGATAAGCAGCGCTCACAGAAAAGCCTTGTCGAGCATGAGTTTTATTTCTTAACTTTAGCTGTGCCATTTAATGTAAGCGAGGGAGATAAGCAGCGCTCACAAATCGTACAGCGTTTCTACTCCCAGAGGGGCAGCGTCTACAGTATTTAAAGATGTCAGTAATTGGCCTGTAAACACTAGAGGGGGCGTGGCCAGAGGGATGTATGTATGTTAATTGTGTACGTGTACTAAAGCCAATCAATTGGGCACAAGCATCAGTCTACAATGGTTTCCAGCCGCTAAAACAAAAGGGGGACATAGAGATTATAAAACAAATAAAATAATTCACAGTGCATAATGGAAGGCTGCCTCCATTGAGAGCCAGGATCAATTCACAAATTCCCAAATCACCAGGTTACCCCATGCCAGGTGTGATTGGTGCAGCCCATCCTGATTTGACTTTTCATTGTGATATAAAACAGTCCTAGGTTTATAATGGGAAACAAGAAAAACTACTAGCCGGTCAAGTGGCACAGTGAGTACAGCGCTCGCTTTGACACCAGTGCAGAGCTTGCTAACTTTCATGATATGATAGGTTATTTATAGCCCCCGGGATCGAACCTATGGTGCTCCATGTCGTCTTGCTTCCAAGGCAAGCACGTTGCCCCTGAGCTATCCCCCGAGACGACCCGAAGTGCCAAGCGTCTAATGAAATGGCAAAAGCTGTGCTATAGCAAGACCCAGTAACATAACATACCATACGGTTCCAATCAAATCTTTAAATCGCTGATGCTCTGTGGAGAGGAGGTCTATGCAGTGGTCTAAGCGGTTGTTTTTATATATTTTTCCCTTCCTATACTTTTATTTTAAAAATAAACTGTCTGGAATGGTTTCTTTTTAAAACAAAAGTGTAGGAAGAAGTTGAAACTTGCACTTCAGTGCACTGCAGGTGTGGATTGCGCGTGGGAGGGGGTGTGGTGATGGGGTTTGTGGAGAGCGGGGGGATAGGGAGGGCAGGCCTGCAGGGGACATACTTCCACTACTTCTTTTCGTACACTTCGACCACTGCCTGCATGTGGGACTTTATCAGGTGCTCGGAGACTTGAATCAAAGATCTTTTAATGCTTGTTACATTGCTAGAGAAGTAATCCTGGGAGATGGTGGACCTCAGGTCCCAGACTTGTATCAACATCCTAGTGGGAAAAAGTCAGGGGCGATTAAGCTTGAACCGACTGCGCGCGTCAATGATTTAGTCAAATGATTGATGCACCAGTTGGATGCATTGTATTTGCTGAGGGTGGGCGTGCGATGAAGTACCCTATGTCCCCAGTGTCCTCAGTAACAATGAATTCAACAAGTGCACAACCACACTGCGCTGAATAACCACAATTTTACCAGATAGAGTGTCATGTATTCTGAGAGGAACAGACGACACGTGTTATCAACATCCCCCTCAATAGGAAATTCCAGGATAGCTTAGCTGCGTAAGCAGAATACGTTTTTAGCTGAATTAATTTTGGTGGGGAATAGTTGAGGATTTTAGTATTTTATCCAAAAGGATAACTCGCGAGTTACCTTCTCACCTCTGACATAGGGTCATTCTGCGTGTAACAATTTAGAATCCCGGCAGAGTAGATTCGTTTTTTCATTCTTGTAAATTGATGGCCATTACATTAGATCATGATAGCAACTATTACTGCTGCACTTAGACGTGTGCGTTTTCTGGCTTGAATAGCTCTATAGAAAAGTTATATTAGTATTATTATTATGTTGTGGGATTTCTGGGTGAATCCAGCCCCATTAAAAAAAAGAAAAGAAAATAGGTGTTTGAATCAAACTTAGTCACCAGTTGGACACAAAAGATTTGGAAAGCAAATATGTGGTCGTTGTTTCACTCGTTGAAAGTGGGTGAGCGCACTCAATTTATGCGCTGCATTTAGAATGCAAAGGCTTGTAGGAGCCAAAACACACCTTCAAAGCGTACTTGATATCTGACCTGTGAAGCCCCTTGTGATTTCCCACCATAGGGAACATAGGTAGACATGTCACTCTGCTGGCTGACCCATCCATGGGACATGCTTGCGATGAGTAGACCGGTTCTGGGATACAGGGTCCCGGTTCTCTGTCAGACACTCTGGCCCTTATTCACAGAGCGTTTTCCAATAGGGTTTTGCCATTATAAAGCTCTTCTGTAAACTAGGC
The DNA here is from genome assembly GCF_040938575.1 of Ambystoma mexicanum. Classification (NCBI taxonomy): domain Eukaryota; kingdom Metazoa; phylum Chordata; class Amphibia; order Caudata; family Ambystomatidae; genus Ambystoma; species Ambystoma mexicanum. Next base: position 126,953,250 of record NC_090935.1, on the reverse strand, counting down.
ACTCTGTCTTTTTACATTTCATTTTGAATCTCATCTGTGATATAATGTATGTGCTCATGGGTTCCGCAAAGGGGTCAAGTTAAAAAGCTCGTCGCTCCCCACATTTCCGAGCACGCCTTGAGACCTTTCCCTTATAAGCCTCACTTTTTCTTCCGGAAACAGGCTCACCAGCCTACCTAAACCCCCACTACTGAACATGTGGTCCTCTTTCCTCTACACCACCTGTAAACTGATATGAATACAGCCCTGTTCATCCTCCAAATGTAATTTTGAGCACTTTTCATTTTCAGTTTTTCCTGGGTTTCCTGCAGGATTCGCTTGCATTTATCCAACATAAATGGAGGCTTTTCGTTTCTGGAAAGTCTCTCTGCTGCAAAGCACCATGGGAGATGTATAAAAGATTATTAGGAGCAGGGGACATATATTCTTCTTCAATATCTTTTAAAAACTACTTGTCTGATTTACCACCAATCACCAAAAGGCAACTCTGTGACATTTTGTGCCCAATTTGTTTCTTATTTGCAATAAATCCATTCAGATGTTTTTGCACTGCAGTTGTTCAACTGGTGCATTTTTGTTATCAATCGGAAAATGAATGGCAGTAGGCCAAAACAGTATTTTATCACTTTCTTAATAACTCTTTGAACTTCTTACTTTTCCCCCCCAAAATTTCCAAAATGTCCAGTTCAAAAGGGCAGGGACATACATTTTGTTTGAAAAATTCATCCAAATCCATCCAGTGATTAACAATCGAATTGTAGGAAAAGGCTATTTACACAGGTTTCAACCTACAATATAAAAGTACATCTTTTTTAATGTCATATATAATACAGGTAACTTACAAGGTAACATTAACCTAGGGGAGCAAGTGATTTAAACTAAACAGGAGAACGGTACAAATATACAACATTTCTTTAATAAGCGCACTGTGACACAGAAGTGAGTCATGGGCTCACATAGAGAGGGTGGGATAAGGGAGAGGGCAGAGAGAACTCCCCCACTGGCAAGAAAGTGAAGTTCACACTGAGGTTTGAAGAGAGCCTCCGTTTAGGCGGGCTTTGATGGTGGTGGGCAGTGGGATCCACTGGAGTGGGGTGAGTATGGTAAAAGAGCTGAAGCGAGAGCGTGCCCATCGGGGGGGGCAAGGGCAGTGAGGTTGCCCGCAGAGGGCACCAGACCATGAGTAGAAATAGATCCAATCAGACAGGTATGGAGTAACAAGAGCTTTGATGGCTGTGCGGACAAGGAGAAGGAACTTGGAAAGGCAGAGGTTGTGCAATGAAAGCCAATCAGCATGGTGTTGATAGGTAGAAGTGGGGGTTGGTCTGTGTAGGGTTTCAGTAGGGGGAGCGGTAGAGTCAGAAGATTGCAGGTTCCAGAATATTTTAAATGTGCACACTTTGAGGTAGTAGGTGCTTCCAATGTGGACAGCGTTGAGAAACCCAAGATCCTATGGAGTGAGGGGGACAGAGGAGGGTTCATCGGTGTTGAAAGTGGGCTGGCACATGGTGTACCTAGAACCACAGGGTCCCTGGCCTGTGGCCCATTCTGCATTGTCCCTGTGTGATGTACTTATTATCCCTAGCCGCACTCGTCCCCTCACGTGAGACCCCTTCTGTTGTTTCCCACAGTGGTGGGCCTAGTATCATAATAACTCTGTCTGGTTGGTTCCTGAAACACAACACTTATTGCTCGTTAGGACTGTGATGTGCATAGTGGCTCAGAGCTTACAGGATCCCCAATCCATCCCCCTCTGTGTCTTCCCACTGTAATGTGTATAGCAGGTCTGGGTCTAGATAGTTCCTCCCCTGTGCCTCATCGGTTGCGTCCGACTGTGATGTGCATAGTGGCTCTGAAAGTACATAGGGTTTTTTTGGTCTACAGGGTTCCTGCCCTATTACCCATCCTTCGCTTCCCCCTGTGAATTACATATCAGCTCTCCACCTTTCTAATCTCTACCCCCTCGTTTCCTTCCCATAGTGAAGTGCACAGTGGCTTAGTATCCACAGGGTTCATGGCTTATGCACGTTGTTTTGCTTCCCATTGTGATTAATTGTTGGCTTTGCGCATGTAGGGTTCCTGGTGTGTATCGCCTCTGTTGCTCCCAACTGTGATATGCAGGGTGGCTCTGGATCAACAGGGCGCCTGACCTATAACCTTCTCCTTTACTTCCCACTGTGTTATGCAGGGTGGCTCTGGATCAACTGGGCGCCTGACCTATAACCTTCTCCTTTACTTCCCACAGTGTTATGCAGGGTGTCTCTGGATCAACAGGGCGCCTGACCTATAACCTTCTCCTTTACTTCCCACTGTGTTATGCAGGGTGGCTCTGAATCAACAGGGCGCCTGACCTATAACCTTCTCCTTTACATCCCACTGTGTTATTCATGGTGTCTCTGGATCAACAGGGCGCCTGACCTATAAACTTCTCCTTTACCTCCCACTGTGTTATGCAGGCTGGCTCTGGATCAACAGGGCACCTGACCTATAACCCCTCCTTTACTTCCCACTGTGATATGCAAGCCCTTTGGGTCTACAGGGTGCCTGACCTATGACCCCTCCTTTACTTCGCACTGTGATATTCAGGGTGGCTCTGGATCAACAGGGTGCCTGACCTATAACCCTGTCCTTTACTCCCCACTGTGATATGCAGGGTGGCTCTGGATCAACAGGGTGCCTGACCTATAACCCCTCCTTTACTTCCCACTGTGATATGCAAGCCCTCTGGGTCTACAGGGTGCCTGACATATGACCCCTCCTTTACTTCCCACTGTGATATGCAGGGTGGCTCTGGATTAACAGGGCGCCTGACCCATAACCATCTCCTTTACTCCCCACTGTGATATGCAGGGTGGCTCTGGATCAACAGGGTGCCTGATCTATAACCCCTCCTTTACTTCCCACTGTGATATGCAAGCCCTCTGGGTCTACAGGGTGCCTGACATATGACCCCTCCTTTACTTCGCACTGTGATATTCAGGGTGGCTCTGGATCAGCAGGGTGCCTGACCTATAACCCTGTCCTTTACTCCCCACTGTGATATGCAGGGTGGCTCTGGATCAACAGGGTGCCTGACCTATAACCCCTCCTTTACTTCCCACTGTGATATGCAAGCCCTCTCGGTCTACAGGGTTCCTGACCTATAACCCCCTCCTTTACTTCCCACTGTGATATGCAAAGTGGCTCTGGATCAAAGGGTGCCTGACCTATGCCCCCGCCCCTTTACTTCCCACTGTGCTATGGTTGTCCTCTGGGTCAAGTGAATACTGTGTTATATAGACAACAAAGATTTCCTTTTGTACACATTATTTCAACCCTGCCCATTTATAGAGTACAGCAATCACCTGTAGGTACCTTGGGGATAACAGGAACAGATGCTAGGAGTTTTTCAAACTCAGGACAGTAAGACGGAAGGAGCAAAAGCCGGGTCTTTAGCAATTTCTGGATAAAATATAGACTCCGGGGTGCCTTGTGGGGCGCGGGGGTCATTTTGCTGCTAGATTTGGCCCTCGGGTATGAGAATATACGGCTGCCAAGGACTACATGGGCAACCACAAGACGATGCTGGCCTTAGGCCAGCCATTATGACCAGGCATGGGTTTCTGAAACCTGGAATTGACAAAGGCACGATGTGCCAGGCATAGACTTTTACAATCAATACAGCGAGCCACAGGGAGCCCGTGTAACTGTCTGCAAGCTTGTGCGTCCTGGGATCATTTGCTTAAGGAATAAATATCTCAGACTTCTACTTTGGGAATCCAGTGCAGCCGCTGAACCTTTTCTTTTGTAGGATCTCCAGCTACAGTGAATTACCATAATCCCACTGAGATATAACAGTGCTCATTAACATCACTCTACCTTCTACTAAAAATGCTTAATTACTTGATAGATTCTTCAAAGACGTAAAAGAGGAGCTCTGGCAACAGAATAATGTGAGAAGACACGTTGCACTGCATTGAAATGATTACGGACTGGCCGAGCTGGAACCAGACTCGGCCGAGACTTTCAGGCCAGAAGCAATTTTCCTAAGGGAAATGGAGGATCCAGCGTGAATAATCTTTGTTTTTCACAGATTCAATTCCAAGCAAATATTGTCCATCCAGACCCCCATCTCTAACAGGTGTAGTTTCAAATCAGATATTATTTTTCCCTAACAATGCCAATATCTGGTGATCTTCTACATACATATAAACAGTAAAACCAGAAGAGTGGATCCACCTGTCAGGGGCCAGAAGATACACAATAAAGATAAAGTGGGTGTGAGTCGACCCTTGGGGGACTCAAAAAGACAGGGCTCTCATACAAGAGTGCAATTAATATGGATCCGTTTTATAAGAAACCCTGTAGCTATTTTAAGGCCACATGGTTGATGCTCATTACATGATGGTTTTACAGGAGAATGGCATGCATGACCAAATCCTAAGTACCCGGCATAGTTAGCTCTATGTCTGGAGTTTAAAAAAAAATGTTTTATTTGATTTGGCTGAATTTAATCAACCTTTCAAAAATTCATTTCAAACAAATCGAGATACAAAAACATTCATAAAACTTATGTTAAAAAATAATTATAACACATCTTCGTTTCTAGTCATCTCATTCGTTGTCATCAAACTAATAAAACAGATTTAGCAGAAGTTAGTTAATGAAACAGAAAAGCAAAAAAAAATTCACGCTCGTTTACATGTCTTAAGCAGACCAAATCAATTAAGCAATCAGAAAAATTATTAGCATACAATGTCACTCTGATCTTTTTTGCTCTTCCTCCAATTTTAGGCTGTGCAAAAAGTTGACAGCTGCAATTTGTACTGCCATGTTGTTACATCCCAGCAATACCACCCAACATTCAATTTGTCTGGAGTTGCCCGTCCTCTTGGCATCATCCACAAATTTTCCCACCACTGATTCTGTGCCTATGTGGGCTAGAAATATACCATGGTATTGATCAGGAAATGTACATGGTCGATACATACATGCATGCAGTTGTGTGTACACAGCACCTCCTCTCTGCCCCCTGCAATGTCCCTGGGAGGGCAGCAGAGAATCTGTCAAAATGATTAGGATTGGTTTGATATCATCGGGTCTTTTTCAGGAGTGCAGTCAACACAGCACGTTTCAGACTGAGTGGTGCACCGCCAAGTCAGTGTGGAGAAGTTATTAATGGCCCTTAGTTACTAGTTGAGTATCAGCTATTTCAGTCAATTTGAATTGTCATGGCCATATTGGTGACCCACAGGGTCTGCATTCCTTCAGCCGGGTATTCAACTCGGCGGGGCGAATGGCCTTACATTAATGCCCTGAGATGACCCTGGCTCACTCAGGGCAAAGAAGAGATCTGCCCCAGCATTCTAGCCGTACTTGGGGAACATGAACCCTAATCCTGGCTCCAATTAGAAGAACCTTCAGGCTGAAATGTTCTCCCGTAAAATTCCAGAGCTCCTGTGATGGAAAAAGAAACTGGGCCTTGACTTTTCCCTTCAATCTGGAAGAGGTCTATGTTCTACCCAAAGGGAAGGTTTGTGAAAATAAGGCTCGTTTAGCAATGAAAATCATTGGTTATACTTATTGGACAATCTTTATATCTCACTTTGAACGGCCGAGCAGTAAGCTTTCCCCTCTAATGTATATTATCTGAGTAGGAATACTGCTATACCTTTTTAAGTCGTTATTTTCATGATTATTTGTGCCCTTTTAATTCATCTGTCTACCCTGTATGAAGCCGTTCATCACCAATAAACCAAAATATTAGACAATGTGTACTTACAACCTAATACACATTTTTCAAGCAGGGCAAAGTTGGTTGAAGATAACCTGTTAAGACCCAAGAAGGCAAACATCCAATGCCATTGAAATATGTCCCTAGTTCAGTCCCACCTACATGACCAGTGGTGATATTGGACTCCTGCTTGACAAGGGCTACATTAGAAAAAAAATCATTGATTACTGCAGCTTTGCTGTCTATGGTCAACCAAGGTGCTTTTACACCTAGGTTATTTGAGGAGGCAATCAAACGAAAAGACTGTTAGGCAATGTTTAGTTGAAAATGCATACACAAAATGCATCCTTTCCCAGTTCACTCCCCTTACAATATTATCGGCAATCCCTCTCTATGTGAAGTTAGCCAGTGAGCTACCTTTCCCTCCCCCATAGTGTGGCTACCGCATTTGGATATCAACAGCGGCAAGAAGTCTCTGTAAAGCAATGAAGGTCTGTTGGCAGGTGTGGGTACTACCTATCATTGGAATTTCAAAACTTCAGCGGGGATGTAGCTTTCTGAAGCTAAATCTGCTCTCCAACCAGAAGTGAACATTTTAATACATCAGTATGTTTTCTTATTGCAGCACATTTTAGAGTGACAATTCAGAAATGTAAAACAAAATACTTTTGTTTCATTATTTAGGCCTTAGCAGTTCACATTAAAGAAAAGAAATTGAACGAGAAGTTTACATTCTGTTCCTATGGCTTCTCCCTTTTTCAAGTTGAGTGTTCAAACCTCAGCACTACCAATGCCATGAAGCTCAACCAAGCCTACATAAGCTTAAAACTGAGCGTGGCCCATCGCCCATACTCTGCAAAACAGTGGATAATGTGAGATGTTGGTTATTGTCAAACCACATGCAGGGGCAGCATAGTTTACACCCAGTAGCACACCGTGGGCATGCAGTTAATTTCCCCAAACGACTATATGTGATTGTGCAAAAAGAAATCAAAATGGGTTGGGGGCTGCTGCCCGAGACAAAGGATCCCGTATTTCGACAAAGGGTCCATGTAGGCCGTTATTATGTATCTTGATTACAAGTACTTTATGTATAGACGTCTCAAATCATAATACGACTGGTGGGTGTAATATTATGGGGTGCATATTCCCCTAAGGGATATCAACACCCCTAGAGTAACTATTGTCACCTGACTTAGTGGCACTCAGTGTATTGCCCTTGGAAGGATGGAGTGTCGCATAACCCATTATATGATTAGAACCTGTGACAATAAGGTCAAACACATTACTCCACTGAACAAAAGACACCCTTATTTATTTATAGCAGCACACAAAGCCCATGGATATCTAGGTGCTAGTTGCAGAAGGTACAGTTGGTCAATCGAATACAGTGAGATTACTTGAACAGGTGGGTTTTTGATTTTTTTCCTGAACAAGGGGCCTCATTACAACCCTGGCGTTAAGGGGTTAACGGCGCCGTAAAAGGCTGCGGCGCCGTTAAACCCTTACCGCCAGATTCACACTTTAACACCTGCTTTTTGCATGCATTAAAGTCCAACCCGCTAAGGGACCTTGGTGCTAATTACGGCACCGTAATTTACGGTGCCGTAATTAGCGCCTTCCCCATTCCCATTGAGCCCTATGGGCCAAAAATGGGAATGGGGAAGGGGCCATGGTGAATGGGGTTTTACCGCCCCGCCAACCTTGGAATGGGGCGGTAAATCCGCCTTCCACCATGGCGGAATCCGGCATGGACCATGGTGCTAATAGCACCATGGTCCAACGCCAGGGTTGTAATGAGGCCCAAGGAGTAGGAGGGTTCAGAGCGAAGGTAGAGAGGCTATTGAAACACACATCAATATAGGGAGCAACAGACTGTCTAAAAGAAAGTGGGGAGACAGCTGAGGCACTAAAGATTGATGGAACTGAATTCGACATTATTGACAGTGCAAAGCCTGATGGTTGAAGAACTCTCGAAAGGTCACTGTGACCCACAATCAAAATGGTGAGCAATCACCTTGTGCTTTATTCCACAAGTCTGTTGTATTGAGGCGACAAAGGGAGTATGGGAGCGATTCTAAGCACAGTTAACTTTTAACTCTTATCCACTTCAAGTCGAGACATCCACTATTAGTCAGTATATCATGAGAATCAATCGAGAAATTCAATCTGATATATACAATGTACGAGGATTTAAAGATGCTTTTAATCCAACAAAAGTACACATCTGAAATCAGGGGGTCAAACTGAAAGTGTGATAAAAATGGTTTCGACTTATAGACCGTGGTACTGTAAACGTTTTGCACGTTGGTATGTTCGTTAATTAACGTTATTCAGAGCTTTTGCTTGAAATCACAGACTTTAAGAAAAAAAAATGTCTGTCTCCAGCTGAGGGCCTGCATTTCTACAGCCTCCACAACTGCGCTGATTCTGGGGTTAAATGTCTACCACATCTTCCGCCATTGAAGCTCAGTGGTGTGTGTTCTGTGTTCAGGAATGGAGCACTTTGAATATTCACCCGGGTAGCAATTGTCATTTAACCTATGAGCAGTGATCGTCTACTATCCAGGGTACCCAGCCAAACAGGACCGGCACACTGGCAGTGTATGTGAAAGTGCATGCAATTTATTAGAATGTTCTAACTTGTTTTTAATAATAAATCATGCCTATATTCGTCTCTGTCCGGACATCTTCGCGCCTTCCCATGAGTGTGTCTGGCAACCAGGCTCGCGCAGGCCCGTACAGCAATAGGGCTGTGCCTGAAAGGCAGGACCAATATGCTCGTGTGGGACAGCTTGTACAGCCATTATGGACCAATTTGATGAATGGCTGCACTGAATAGCTGGTAGTGTTGCCCAATGTCACTGATCAGACATGCTTTAAAATGCACTATTTGCAACACATGTTACAGAAAACGTCCACTTGGGTAGAACTCAAATAGCTTGCCATGAAAAGTAATGAATTCATATTTGTGACTCAGGGCTGCTGACATATTTATGCCCGGGCCTAATTATGTCCCAGTCTGACCCTGTTGGCCAATCTCATTCGTGAGAGCAGACACGGTGCACACTTTGCTGAAGGGGGGTACTAAGGTCCTGCAGATGGAGACATGTGTCACGTATGCTACCAATGCGCGGCGTCTGTGGATGTGTACCATAGGAACCCAGCTTAGCCTTTGTCTTCCTGGTCCAACTGGGTTTCCATGGACCGTTCTTCACACCCCGGAGATAGGTTCTAGAGGGTGTGGCACAACTGGCCTCCTCCTTAAAGAGCCTGGTAAATACAGAAGAGTTTGGCCCTTACAGCCCGTTGATCTGCATACATGCTACGCTTCACTTCACTCACACACCGCACTGCGTTCAAAAGGCAAGCTAGAGCATGTGTATGCATTTATTTATTTATTTATTTATTTATTTATTTATGCATTTGTTGCAGCTCACAAAGCCCTCAGGTATCTCTGCGCTAGTTACATTAGGGTAGATTGGTTAGGAACATTAGTTAGATTAGGGTGCAAGTTTACATATTACATTACGTGAAGAGAGGTGGAAGGAAAGTTACATTTTATATTAGAAAATGGGAGTTAGAAAAAGGTGGAGCGAAGCAGTAGGGGATGCAATAGTCTTAGGAGGAGTACAGTCAGTTGAACAGCCACGTCTTCAAGTTTCTCCGAAAGGTCCAGTAGGCCTGTCCTTTTCTGAGAGCGAGTAGAAGATTGTTCCAAAGTTTGGCTGCCTTGACCGGTAAGCTCTTGCTCCCTACTCAGAGATGGTCGAAGTTGGGGGTCTTAAGCAGGCAGCTCAGAGGGCATTATTCTGCATTGTCTGGAGTTTACTCCGGTTGCATTCTGAGCTGCTGGTAAATAAGGCGTTACAATAATGGAGCTTGGCTCTAGTGATAGATATTGCTATTGTAAGGCGGTTTGGAGTGGAGAGGAAGGGCCTGCTGGCATGAAGCAGTTTAGCTGTGTAAACCGCTGCTGAGGCGATTGAGTTCATGTGGAGTCAGAAGTTGAGGTTGGCATCCAGGTAGACCCCAAGAGTTTTGGTAGCGGTAGAGGTGGTGATACGGTTACCATCGTTGATGAATTCTTTGTGAGCCGGATCAATGTTACAAAGTGTGGGGATCAACCGACGATGTGGATTTCCGTTTTGTTGTTGATGAGAGAAAGTTGTTGAGCGGCCACCCAATTTTGAATGACCTCATAGAAGGCGTTTATGGTTGATGAGTCTTTAGGATCCAGAAAGTGGGATAAGGAGCTGATTATCATCAGCATAGTTTGTGTATGAGCTGAATACAGGTCAAGGTGGTCAAAGAGGGGTTTTGTGTACATGTTATGGAGAGTGGGAGAGTGGGAGAGAGGCAGGAGCCTTGGGGGACTCCACAAGTCACAGGAGTTGGTTCAACTGAGAAGTTGTTCATGAAGACACAAGAGGATCTGTCGGCTAGGAAGGACCTCACTAAATCGGAGGCTGGAGATGAGAAGTTTGCTGTTGAAGTAAGTTGAGAACTGCCATGCAATGGTAGAGAAATAGATGCTGTTGTCATGGCTTGCATGAAATGGAGTGCTGTACAACAATGAAGATAATGGGTAGAAGAGCAGAGTGATGGATGAGCAGGTGGGTTGTAGTGTAACGTGGTTTTTTGTAATGAGAGATCGGTTAGATTACGGATCAAGAGTAGGGTCTTTGTGGATGTTCTGAAGGGAGGGGCCATTCAGATGTGAGTGGCTGTGTGGCAAAAGTTGAAAACAAGCATTCCCCTATTGCTCCCCTGATCCTCTGAAAGGCCCTGCCGACTTCCCATCAGCATCCTAGGAGCCCCTGGTGGTACATTAAAATATCCTTTTAAAAATAAAAAAAGAAAGAGACCTTTTCAAAACAAAGAAAGTGACACTGGAGAGCCTCGAGGAGCCTTGGGGAGTACATGCATTTCCTAGGTAAAGCGTGATAATAACATCAATGTTACCATTTGCACGTGAAGCCCACCACAGCTCAATTTACCTACCCAAATGTGTGCCTTTTCTCAAGACAGCTAAAACCACCTAATCTATTTGAAAGTTGATTGTTTGTTGACACAGTCATTTCTTTAATATAACTTAAAATGTGCATAGAATCTGCATAATGTTGCCAAATAATGATTTGGCGCTTTGAAACACAATTTACTTGCTGTATAAGTGCCTTAGAAATGCACAATAAATAAAATAAATTACAAACAGGTAATCATATCACACTGCTTCTTTTAAGGGGTGTCTTTAAGACTGTTGAGGTTCACATTACTTTCCCAAGCCTACATGCATACCCTTTGTTGGCATGGTCCTATAAGGATTTTAATATTCTTACAATTACTTTTCATGCATTGCACCTCACAGTGTGATGTCACTTCCTGGGACATCATTACCTGTGAAAGGTGGAGGTGCACCCTTCATTTCTGGCCCCGCATGCTCTAGATGTACAGCCACGAGCCTCAGCTGGGCCAATCACTGCATCCGTTTGGATTCTGTCCCTGCGACCTCTCCAGTGCCGAGCTTCAAGGCGACCTTAAGAGGACACTGGCTTTTCAGTCATTGAGCTCTCTCAATGCATGAGGCAGTCATTATACCCCCTGCGCCTTTCCCTCTCTGAGCCTCGTGTAGTCTTTACTGTGCAGGAGTCTGTGCCAAGGGCTATGCTGCTCCCCCTTCTCAGATCCGGGGCGCCAGACCTTATTAGCTCAAGCGGTCCTCTGTCAGCTGATGAATGCTACTTAATAACATGAACAGAAAAAGAAAATTGTAATTGGGTTTCATTTATTATGGAGTTCCGCAGTGCACAGAAGCAATTAGAAAAGGCTCTGCCGCATGCTTGTCTCTGGAGTCCCCCATATGAGCACAACAAAAGCGGCAGCCCTCTTCTACTGTCTCCTCCTCAAGCCCCTGTACTATGTCTATGTTCATGCTCCTCCTGAAGCACCTGTCCTATGTCTATGTTCATGCTTGTGCACTTGCCGTCTTCATAGGTATAAGCAGTTCAAGCTTGATGAGCGGGTCCACGTTCGACAGGAATTTCAAAGATCCCCACAAGACGTCACATTTCAGAATTTGCTCTCACTTTTCAGCAGCTGGCGCCTGAAAGATGAGCACACATAAAAATGTTGTGGGGTGGAATTACAGACCTGTTACACTTGTGCAAGCGCAATTAGCACAAGGACAAACGTTGCCCTAGTGCAAAAAGCACGATGTCAAGGGCTAGGACTAGGGCAGACATTCTTCTGGTGAAGGCAATGCCTGCCCTATTGCGAATTGCACCTGCGTCATTAGATTGATTTTATTAATACCTTCTCCCCAAGGGCCTTTCGTATCAAGTAAATGAAAATGCAAATCATTAAAAAAAATATCAGCAATTAGGATAAAATCCCATAACAAAAGCGAAACGATTTAAATAGAACAGGTCCATAACATACATTAAAGCCCTCTACCGTAAAAAACCAGGTCAGATTACGGTGCATCAGCCCAAAAGAATTTAAATAATCAAAGGTTCATACAATTTCATTAAAAAAGGAGTTAGTCCATAAAATACATGAACAAAACGGGACACATAAAACCACGATCACGTATCACTACTACAAGCGTATGTCCTTACAATCATCGCAGCAAAGGAAAGAGTGCCATGCGCTAGAATGAGACAACAGGAACCAAATGGTCTCTCCCTTTCCCAGCTGCCACTGCCTACATACCTTGTACGCTTAACCTCAAAATCTCCTGAGGGAAAGTCCATGGGCTCACTAGTCGCCTGTGTAACTTTCGGGCCTAAGGATCGGTTTGCGACGTTTTGATCCTCAACGTTGTATTTATTTATTTATGTTTGCATTTGGAGCAGCGCAGAAAGCCCATGGACATGTAGGCGCTATCTGGGGGACAGATGAATCGAAAATGGAGGATAGTCTCAGTCGTTCCCAAGTTACAGCTGCAGTGGCTAGCGTTGGTCAACCTCCCGGCTTTTAGAACGTACTTAAGAGGCAACCATTACAGAGTTTCTTTAATATCACTCAAGCTGTAGCCTGCCATAGAATTTGCTTTCCCCTCAATCCACAATCTACAGGATGCACTACCTGCTTTTTTCTGATGCAGGAGCGTCGGTCCCGTGCGTTTTAAAGATCAGCCAAAATTTGAGGGAAAAAATACTATGGTGAAAAACATGCACTAAAAAACTGGTTACCAGAAAAACATGTCATAGTGCTAGGTAGCACTCCTGGGTAGTAGAACAGGATCTTATGCGCGGGCAGAATCACTTGGACACAGTCGCCTTTAGGGTTGAGGGGAGGGGTGCGGTGCAAGAGCAGTGAGGGTCAGTACAGGACTTGGGGTGTGAGGGTGGCGGCACACAGCTGTGACACAACTAGTAGCTATGCTTAGGTTGTCACATAAGAATGGCGCCTGTGGACCAAACTAAAGACTGCAGCGGGATATAAATGGCAGACGGGCTGGACAAAATGGAGGCAGTGTGTTGGAAAAAGAAGAGGAGCCGGTTGAGCAAACAGAGGGATGGGAAAGGTACAGAGGATGGTGTCTGGTGGGAATGGGAAGTGAGATGCTGCTGTGATGCGGTAAAGGGTTTATAGTCATAATGTCGAAAAAAAAATGTCGACAAACAAAAATGTCGAAAATTTTTTTTCGAAAACAATAATGTCGACATCCTATACTTATAATGTAAAACGTCATTTTTTCGAAAAAAAAATGTCGACAAAAAAATGTCACTTAAAACTATCAACACCTCACCCAACACCCCCCTGTCACCCCCCCACACCCCCCACCACCACCCTCCCACCCCTCATACTCAACACATTCTAATTATATATTTATTTATTTATTTATTTTTTCAATAAATAAATAACCAAAAAGAGTATCATTTACTATTGCGGGGGGTCCTCCCCAACCCCCCCTCACCCAACACCCCCCTGCCACCCCCCAACCCCCCCCCAACCACCCTCCCACCCCTCATACTCAACACATTCTAATTATATATTTATTTATTTATTTTTCTAATAAATAAATAACCAAAAAGAGTATCATTTACTATTGGGGGGGTTCCCCCCAACCCCCCCTCACCCAACACACCCCTGCCACCCCCCCACCCTCCCACCCCTCATACTCAACACATTCTAATTATATATTTATTTATTTATTTTTTCAATAAATAAATAACCAAAAAGAGTATCTTTTACTATTGGGGGGGGACCCCCCAACCCCCCCTCACCCAACACCCCCCTGCCACCCCCCCACCCCCCCCACCCCTCATACTAAACACATCTTAGTTATATACATATTTATTTATTTATTCTTACAATAAATACAACATTTCGAAAAAATATCGAAAAAATGTCGACATTGTTTGTCGACATTATTTTTTTCGACATTTATTTTTCTAAATTTTGACTGTCGACATTTTGACTGTCGACATTATGACTGCCCACCGTGGTAAAGGTTTTTGACTGGCACTCTCGCCATAATTTTCATCTTTCACCCTAGTCAGATAAGCAGTGTCACAGTGAAGTGGAAGCGCATTGTCGCGTCTTGACACACCTGCGCAGAATAATTACTAGCCCGAAACCGTGTTTGTGCTGATCACCCACAGTATAGCATGCCCAAAGCACATTACAGCGGCACATACTCCCATCTGTTGCCCTCGCCATATTTGTACGGTTGTTTCACATCAGCGACCCCTCCCGGTTCTCCATTATCAATTCATATGAACTTCATCGCGCTGATGCGCCCTAAGCCTGCCTACCGTATTCGTCGGCTCAGGTTCTGCAGCAAGGCGGGCCACTTCGACTCCTCGTTTTGTCCATACCTCCCCGATCCTCCGTTGCTTGCATTGGCTTCCTGTGGACAAGCAGATTTCTTTTAAGTACCTTTGCCTGGCGCACAGTGCCTACTACGGGATTGGCGAGGAATATCTACAATGGAAATGTTGTCACTACATTCCTTCGAAGGCCTTGCGTTCCACCCAGGCCTTCTTAGTTGTGATCCCTCACGCCACGTTTGCATGGATTGGTGGCTGTGCTTTTTCTGTCACCGCTGCCGAGCGGTGGAGTTCTCTGCCGCCGCTGATTCGCACTACTGAGGATCATTTGTATTTTAGGTGCGCCCTGAAAACCTATCTGTTCGAATTTGTTCCGTTTCCAGTAGTCCTGGGTCCTAGTGCCCTTGGGCGAATGTTGCGCTCTATAAATACTCATAACATAACATAAGCCAAGCGAGACACACCTGCGATTGGTGGATGTCTCTTTCCCTTGTTTACAAAGTTATTATTGAGATGGTGCTGCCTTTAGATGATAACATTACTGTGGGTTTCCACAAAGGCTCACTGAATAAACCACGGAATGCATTCATCCCAAGCCACGGCCACTGCAAATTACTCATTTTACTGATATGATAGGTTATTTATAACGCGCTTAATACCCAGAGGTTTCTAAGCACGTATTTGGGTATCGAACCTGTGGTGCTTGTGTCGTCTTGCTTCCAAGGTGAGCACGTTTCCCTTGAGCTATCCTCCCGAGATTTACTCCACGAGTACTGCGGTGGTGGGCGCAGTATACAGGGTTTTTTTTTCTATCCTAGCATAATATATTGCATTTATGTGCGTGTGGTGTTCTTTGTGTAATGTCTTACACATCATCTGCACATCTCGACATCTTCTCCAGCATGCTTGCAATGCTTTGTGCACCCTGAGCACGACGGGTGTGCTACTACATACATCCCCCAAATGAACAGACCAACCATGTGGCACCAGTCCATCGCCGCTGCCCATTCCTCTGCCCGGCACGTCTGCACCTCCTTCCTCCCACCTCCAGCTCCCACCCCCAGCTCCCACCCTTAAGCTCGTCCCTTGTAGGGGCTAAATGAATGTCATTGCTGATTATTGTGAAATGCTGAGTTATGTCTTCTCACACCGCACTCACCCTTGCCCTCCCTCCTATGTCCCCATACCCTTCCCTCGCGGTGCTCTGTGTGATTTTCTGCTTTGTTTGCGGGGAATGTTAATCTCTTTTAATTGGAGGGCCTGCTAGCCCTGTGTGTGTGTATGTGTGTGTGTGTGTGTCTGGCGTCTTTGGACCCCCACTCCTTCCTTTTCTGCACTTGTATGATTTACCCAGCAGTGGTGGGGGGTAACAATTAAAACATTCACCTGTGCATTCCTGTCCTCCTAATCCCTCTGTCATTCATGATTTACCCTTTGGAAGCTAACAGCAAACTACTTCAATGTTATGGTGAGAATAAAAAGTGATAAAACGTCGCCTGATGTAGTGTGTATTAGAAAAGCACCCCCTCTTTGTCCGGGTTTTTTTCATGTCTCGTCAGCCCTTTGTCAAGTGTGGAGCCCCCAGAACCAAAGAACAAGAAGAAAGTCTGAATATGTAAATGTTCAGGGAAGCTGGGACTTTTTTCTGTGAACACTCTAAGACCTCATCAGTATTCATGTATCTTTGTAGGCCAGGTGTTCAACTATGACAGGAATCCACAGAGGGGGGGCCAGGTAGACGGTATATGCAGACTGTGATGGAAAAGGCTGGCGGCCGTCTTTGGGGGCACGAGTCAACGCATTTGTAGAGGTGGTGAGCAGGAAAAGAATTAAGCCAACGCCATCACTCACAAATGGTAGCGGGAGTCGGAGTCTGCTTGCAAAGCCCTAGACGAGGAATAATTTGTAGGTGGTTCGTATAGTTGGTAATTGACCCACTATTTGGTAATTGACCCACTATTTCTCTGCTATATTGGTCTTTCATTTTCCGGCTTTATACGGATGTGAACGCATCAATGATCAGAAATGTATTGCATATTCAAATATCTGACTTGCGCAGGTCCATGTCTAACCATACCTACCTACATTTGTAGACGAGAAACCCGGGGAATGACGTCACAGATGCCCCGCCCCCTTTCGGGCAAGACCCATCCACCCTCCCGCACACATTTTACAACAAAATAAAAGTGAACGCGACATCACTATGAGCGTCAAGGGAAGTGGCTATAAACATACTTCATTTTCTGTTAAAACCGTGTACCTTACGGTGTACGCAATAATTTAAAACCTCGTTGACGCATTATTAGCATGAGCGGGAAAACCCAGATACTGCACGCTCTTCCCCAGAGACCCGGAGTCTCTGGTCTAAAACCCAGAGGTTAGGCAGGTATGTGTCTAACTCTAAAACAATTTTGGTAATCTTTCAATAAAATTTTGCATTTTGAAGTGCTGTTGAAGGCATTGGGAGGAGAGAACCTATCTCTCAAGCCAGAAGAGTGCCAGGAGAGCGCCAGAAGAGTGCTCCACTAGCTGCGCATGGACGCGCCTTTCACCTTTCACCTTCTCTCTCTGACGCACAAATGCCTTTTCGTTCATAGACCGGCCTACCTCTAAGAAAGGCTGTCCTGGTTGCTGTGTCGTAGAAACTTAAGATGGAACAACACCTTTCTCTTGTCTGTGCCAAGAACAAGACTGACCGTGGTCAGCCAGAGTGAGCTCCACCATGCATCACCTACATTCTGGAAGGCACTGTCTCTAGATTTGAGGGGCTGAGTGTCGTTGGACTGCTTTAAGAGTGCCTTGAATACCCCTCTGTTTGCTCCAGTTCTCTTTTAGATCATTTCTGCCTTGCCGTCCTTGCCCCAGAAAATAGAAGGATGAAGTAGGTTTTTTGTTACTTGTTTTGTTTTTGGCTTGTTTAGCACTCAGATGCCTCCGGGCTTGATTGTCTTCAGCGCTGATTAATTATAATAAATAAATAAGGTCAACAACGACTAATGTGGTAAGAAAAATCAGATCAGAGTTGAGCCCTTCTGCTAAACCAATGCTCAACAAACCCTCAATTTGTAAAGTTGAGGACCTGTTGAAAATGTTAATGGCTTCCTATATGTGGCCTGGTTTTATTTGGTAAGTGTAGTTGAGCTTTGATTGAGCACTTCAAAGGAATGCATAGTGTTGAGGAGTCTCATTTGAATGTGAACATCTTAAACAGTGCTCAATTTCAGTTCAGCTGAGCAGCAGTTGAAAGCTCCTGGTTGAATGCTCTATTGTTTTTTTGCTAGGGGGCAGTACCCATCCCTACACATAACTATCCCTAAATATGCTCCCATTAGGAGGTACTCCCACTCGCCAGACTTCCAAGAAACCCTAGTCTTCCAGGCTTCATCTGCTCAGCCAGCCTGCTCTTGCCAAGAAGAGATATTCGTCTTGTTTGCTTCTATTTATGATTTATTTTCTTTTTTAAATTAAATATGTACGGCAGGTGACTTTGTATTCTTTTTTCATTTTTGAGATTATTATTTTGGTCACTTTTTTCCTCTTAGTTTTCAGTACTCTGGAGAGTTTTTAGTGAGTAACAAAACGAAACAATCAACAATGAACGTACATATTTTGGTCCTTTTGGGGTTTGCCAGTAGGAGACGTCTGTCTCTGCAATGGAAAGCGATAGAATTTAAACATATCCTTTTATCCATTGCATTTGCCCCTTAGCGAGGGAAATACAGAGTCCCCTTTATCTTCCATAGTTCCTTTCTTCATGCGTTGCTTTGTGTTTTTCCTGTAACACTTGAGCTGCCTCTTGTAGCAATCTTTCCTCTCCTATGATCTTGTGTTATTTCTTTTACCTGCCAAGCTCTTCCTTTGTCCCCTGAGCCACAGCCACTCTACCGCTTTGCATTTTCTTTCTACCCTGTATCACATGAAAGAGGTCCAGGCAATTCTTTTAAAATGATGGAACCCGCCAGCGCAGCCGTTCTAAGAAAGATTGCTCTTTTAACACAGGCATGGAAACCCTGTGATCATTTACGCAAAGATTGGCCTAGGAGCCTTTTCCCCGGAGCGGGGTTGGGGGGGGGATTCACAACGAAGCTTCGGGCCTCATAATGTCCTTTAAGGCTGTTCTGAAAGCAGGAGAGGCTCTTCAAAGCACTTAAGGATCCGGAGCGGAGAATGGGAAGAAAACTGAGGCCATAGAATTTCTAGTTGACTGCAGTCAAAAGCACTGCTTCATTCCAAAATGTATCTGGGATAGAAATTGGATCTTTCCCATCCCAGCCCTACCATGTTGGGGCTGCCATTTTGTTTCAGTATTGGAATGTCCTTTGTCGTTAAGGTAGTCTCTCACCCAACGGATCAGCTACCGCATTCTTGAATGCGTCGCCCCCCATTAGCAGAAGAATAGTCATCAATGGCTAGAACCTGCTGATGGGAGATTACTGCGCTGATACGCGGCCAGGCGCATCATCTGACATCGATTACACATGTGAGATAATCTGGGGTTTAGCCCCTTCCCCGGTGGCCCACCCACGTTAGAGTTGACAGGCCTAACCTTAATTGACCCAAGGCATTTGGAGGTCCGAGGGAATGCTCTTTCCTCAGCCCTGCACTGATCATGTGACGGAACCTTGTGCACTATCCAACTATTGGGCGCATTTCCTTTCAAGACGGACCCGCAACTCTTCAACTCTGCTTCCTTTTGTAAATTTAAGCGTGTTGTTTGCGAAACATTTTAACTATTTAATTCTATGCACTCATTGTCACTGTTTCCTTAAAATAGTGGGTCTCTAAAAAATCCAGTCCTCAAGGTCCGAATCCACTCCACATATTCATGATTGCCACACTCGAACAAAGTGAATATTAATGACATAGTCAGTGGTTATCCACACAACCTTGCTTGGTTGAGGATCTTGGATTCCTAGCACTCAGGTCGATCCCCCGGCCTTACAAGCCAGGCGCAGGGTTTGAAAATTGCTTACAAACCAAAAGTATACAAAATAACTAGCCCCTCTGAACGCAAAGCTGGGACCCTCATTCATTGATGAATTTGCCTACTCAATGCATGTACACTTTATTGTGATTTGATTTTCAATGGAATTTCATGTAATACTAGGGTTGGTAAAACCAGTATAAACTTCAGGCCGGCTCTGGCTCGGCTCAAGCGCCTTTGTGATATGGCGAGCCGCGTGCGAGCTGAGCCGAACATACACTTCATTCCGGAACCATATGCTATCATGCACTACAACCCTCAGGCAAGCGATTTCGATGGTTCCGCGTGCCTATTCATTATACACAGCCGTGAGAGTGGTTCCTTCCGGCCATGATAGGCCTCATTGTCCATCTAATCAGGATCAGTAGCGCACCTGCGGAGGCCAGAGGCTAGGTGTGCATCTTTTGCAGGCTCGTGGTGCCCGGCCAGACATTCCGGCTCGATTCCTGCACAGCTCTATCCATGGATTCTCTGGCCCTCCGTCCTCCACCTAATGCTCAGACCGCTATTACCACTGCTGCCAATAGTATGTTTTTTTCTGAAAATATTCAGGAATGCATCTTTCACTTACAGCCCTGCCCTTGCCACAGACCGGTTCAGTCAGCCACACAACTCTCACAGATACATTTGCTTTAGAAAATGTAGTGCTTCCTGGAGAGCCCTCATGATGTCTGCCCAATTCCTTTTACACAGATGGCCGACGCCTTCCTGAGTAAAAGTCCCTCTCCAATGTCTCTCGGATATCAAGCAGGCTGTCCTTGCTCTAAGGCCATCTTCATCCTTGGGAGGATAGCTCAGTGGCAACGTGCTCGTCTTGGAAGCAAGACGACACGGAGCAACACAGCTTCCATGCCCTGGTCCACGCAGAGAAACCTCTGGGTATTAAGCGCGTTATAAATAACATATCATATATCATATCATAGCATCCCCAATGGGCAGACCTTGCAGACATGGGAATAGGTGAATCTGTAAGTCTTTAAATTACAAGGTGTTGACATTGCTCTTAGAATCCTCTGTCTGGGGAAAGCAGCAATACATTGTCCTGCCTTCCCCCAATTGCCCTCTCCCTTTGTCGGATAGGAGTGCTGTTCTTGATACGTAAACTGGAATTGCCCTCCTAGTTGACTTTGCAAGTTTCAGACTTCAGTACCTATAACGTTGTTTGGAAATGTGCATTATTAATATTCTTCTTCTACTTCTTCTTTTCTTCTTCGTCTACTTCTTCAACTTCTTCTCTTCTTCTACTTCTCTTCTACTTCTTTTTTTCTACTTCTTCTTCTCTTCTAGTTTTCTTCTCCTTCTTTCTACTTCTTCTCTTCTTTTTCTCTTATTCTACTTCTCTTCTTCTTTTCTTCTTCGTCTACTTCTTCAACTTCTTCTCTTCTTCTACTTCTCTTCTACTTCTTTTTTTCTACTTCTTCTTCTCTTCTACTTTTCTTCTCCTTTCTACTTCTTCACTTCTTTTTCTCCTCTTCTACTTCTTCTTCTTCTCCTTCTTCTTCTTCTCTTCTTTGTCTCCTTCTTGTTCTTGTTCTTCTTGTTCTTCTTGTTCTTCTTGTTCTTGTTCTTGTTCTTCTTGTTCTTGTTCTTGTTCTTCTTCTTCTTCTTCTTCTTCTTCTTCTTCTTCTTATTATTATTATTATTATTATTAATAATACAAAAAGGATGTATTTGTATATCACAAACCTAACTAGGCAGCAAAGGAGTACTGTGCAGCTCATTAATAGTTCATGGTATATCCTTCAAGCAATAAGATTCATTGGGATTTTTCTTTATGTTCCCAAGTGTGGATCAAGCATTCTAGCTACGGCATTCTGAAGACCCTATTGGTAGAGAGAGGTCAGCACTTTTGCAAAGACGTACGATTTTGATTATCTAGACTTATGGGTCTATTTTCCTTATAGCACTGTTTAACAATGCACACAACAGTAGTCGATAGGCGATATGCCCATTTTTGGATTCATCCTAGCATTGAGGTTGTTTTGGTTAAACCTTCTAAATGGGAAGTCAGTTTCTGATTGGCTTAGATGCCTTTTGTTTTTTATGCTAAATGTGCTATAAGAACAGGGATCGGAACAATGTTTCACCTGCAGCGATGCTGTATTGAAAAATCCAGTATTGGCGTATCAAGAGGCACGCTTCTTAAAAGACATATCGAGAAAGGTGTATTCCCATGTAGTGCACTGCCCCCTACCCTTTCCCCTCGCACTTTTCCCTTCCCTCCTCTCCTGCACTTGCGCAATCTCAATGTCACCTGGCCTAGAAAGATTGTTATCTGTCTTCCCTATGTGCGCCCTGCCTTGCCTCGTTGCACTGTGAAACACTTGTGTATAGTCGCGTTATAAATGCCATATCATATCATATCATCATCGAATCGACACCAAGGCAACGCAACACAGGCATACCAAAACTGTTTGCTCAGCATGCACAGTTCTAATGGGGCAAGGCGAACTAGAGCCACAATCCCATTCTCACGCATAATATGAATGTCAATATGTGTGACAAGTCAACTTCCAGTGGTCCAGGGATAAATATCAGTTTCTAAACCATCAATCAGCCCCACACCTCTAAAACACCAGAAGGGATCTGAACAGATTGGAACATAAGTCAATTATAACCCTCCTTGTCAATTATTTGCTAAAGTGGACAGAACGGCAGGCCTATCTCCGCAAGGCTGTGGATCATTGGTTAGTTACAACACAGCAAAAGTACAATTATTACCAAACGATAAAAGGGACTGTCCAGTCAATGTTGTATGAACATATCTACTTTATTATTATTACAATTATGATATTACAGACAGTTCTAACACACTACAAAATGCAACCCAACCTGTAAAGGAAAACAGAGGACAGACAGTTTCACGAAGGAAAGGGATGCACTCTGGACACTGACAGGAGGGTAGTCGGTAAAGCAATCAGTCATAACTATTCAAGGTTATTTGGTTTCAGCATCAAAGGTGCAATGGGTTGTAAATGTCACTAGGGGCCTTCGGAGAAGGACCAGGGGGAGAGAACCACAATGTACCTGGTGCTTGAGATTATCTTGATGCTTGACAGCGTCGAGTTGGTTCCAGGACCTTTACCGCTCCTAAAACAGAGTTCAAGACGGGAGACAGCTGCAGGTATCAGGTGGCAGCCAGTGGGGCAAGTGAAGCTGGATTGACTGCTTCAGGCTGGCCTACATGGTGGCTCAGGGTCAATAATTGTTGTCTCTGTGCTGGTTTGAGGATCTGGAATGCTGGTCGAGGCATCTTGGATGGCTTTAGTGACTGCAGTGTGACAACAGTCAGTGGCGCAGCCGGTCGCGGTTCGAGGGCTCGACTGCCTTGGAAATGTCCTTTAAAGATGGACACTGGTTAATTCTTGTTGCGGCAGTCCTCCTAACTTCTTCACAGGGCTTGTGTCCTTTAAGGCGTACAGCCCAAAGCTGATGTGAGTGTTTGCAGGCAACAGCCTTGTCCTTTGTTCAGAGACTATCTGGCACATCCCACCTAGGAAGCTTTCTGGCAGCACCTTGCTTCTGGAGCTGCTGGATGGGTCCTCCAAGTCCGGTTGTTCCCTCTGTTCCCTAGGATATGTTTAGGTGAGGGATCTTGCTTCCCTCTTGGAAGTCTTGGCCTTCCTTCACTGGCGGAAGATGTAAGGCTGACTGTACCTTAAGCCGGGTTCCAAATGAGTCCTTCTTCTTGCTCCTTTCAGAGTCATGGGATGATCTGCTAAGTGAGGAGCAAAGCCCTCATTTAAAGCCAAATGGACCCCAGTGATTGGTGCAGGATAAGCCTACCTTAATGACTATATCCTTGGTCGCTACCAAAAATCTTCTGTTATGCATGAGGTCAGGACCAGAGCGCTTTGCAACAGGAAGGTTAAGAGGTAAAAACGTGTACTCCTAAATTCCACCCATCTTCCTGTCGTAGAGCAAAGTGTCTATCTTGTTAACTGTGCCCTCTGTGGCTTTTAATGAAAGCACAGGTCTCCCTTGAAGTTTGTGACAAGAGCAGACTTTCTGTCTCCCTTAAATCACATACTTATCCCTCTGAAAGGGGAGTTGCCTATGATAAATAGTGGACTCAGACAGGCCATTCACTGTCCTTCATACAGAGGGGGGGGGGTACTAGCTTCAAGTTGACACATTCCAAATGCAAGTGGTGTTAGTCCTGCCTCCCTTTTGTCTGTTTTGCGAACAAGCCCTTTCCGCAGGCTTGCCTCAATAATCTCTCTTCAGTATGTGCTCCCATCAGCAGTTCAGACAATAGGAAGGCAGATACCTGGAGCCTTTAATATTTTTATTAGGCTACCCATGGGCGGAGGAAGATGTCGCTGTCCCCCTTCTGAGATGCTTTTGATGTATCTGTGGCTGTCGCATTCCAGCTGAACGTGACAAGGGAGGACGGCACCTGTAGGCTGTTCCCTCCCGGAGTACACATGACTATGTGTTGTTGTTTGGTGAGCAGGGAAAATGTATGCGGAATGGCCTCACACATTTTCGGTGGTTGATCTTCCATCATTCATTTTCATTTGTAAAAAATCAAAAAAGCCAGGCGAGCGCACACTCTCCGTGCGGATGGTCGACTTGCTCATAATATGCTATCACCATCTAGCCTTCTAGCTGCCTTTCTAGCTTCTGCCGATCTAGCACATAAAACCTCAGTTGGTTTACTATATTTGGCCCATCTCACCTTCCATATTTCCCTAGGCATACTAAAAGCATACATGTATTGGCTCACTACGGGGAAGGGCTTCGTGTGGCTGGAGAAACACCCTCATCTCCAGCCACCTGATTGGCTGAGCAGCCATCCCCAGGTACAAATCTGATCTACTGATATCTTGACGGCAGTATTTTTTCAGTTCTTTGGAATACCCTTTGCTCCATGACGATTCTCGTGAAGTATTTATCCCCATGTGTTTTTTTTGTGCAAACATTTTAGAGCACTAATGGCCTAATTGCCTGAGAAGATGGAAGATTAGACAAAGATCCTCAAAGTCTCCCATCAAAATGAATCGGACACAGTCATAATGTGTATCTCCTGATATTTTTTGGCCGGACACTTTTTGGCTTTCATACACCACCATACACTTCCTAAAAACACCCCTTTGCCTCCCTCCACCACCAACTTGTTGCATTTGACTCACTCTCCATACAGCACCCTAACAAAATGTCCCAGAAAGTACTAAAAGTTTGTAGACACAAAAATCACGTAACATTTCGGAAGATTGAGCAAATTCCAATACATGTTCACCCAGCGCTAAGCAGAAGAACAATGGCAGTCCAAATCTGTATTTGTATTTTGTATTTGTTTATTATTTATATTGCACACCAAACCCTAAGGTAGCTGGGCGTTTGAAAACTGAGAGGTTACACACATAATAAGGCAGGAAATTTTACAATCAAGTGTGGAGACAGCAAATGGGACCCTGGTTACAGGTGGGTCAGAAGACAGAAGATAATGTACATTATTGTAACTAAACAAAGACGAAGAACAGTAACATAAATAGACAGTGCTCGGATAACATGGTGATGGCGCCTTAGTGATGATGAGGCTTGTTGCTCAGCCAATTTTTTATTCTGGCTTTACAGGTGAGGAAGGAGGGTTTCTGTCTAAGAGGGATGGGAATAGGGTTCCATCGTTTGGCAGCTTGCACAGGGACTGTGTGCCGCCTAATGTCCTCCCCGTTTCTGCTTTGCTGCACGGCCCTTTGCACTGATACATGTATTTTGTATATTAATAACCGTGCATTTAGTGCATCACTGGTTGTAGTAGGCAGAAAACAGCCGTTAAGTTACGTTATTACATTGTAAAGATTTCATTTTTTTTTAAACCTATCAAGTGCAAGAATGTAGGGCGCTATTTGTGCTGCTGTACATTCACCATGAATGTTACGGTGGGTTCAAGAAAGGCCAGACAAAACTCTTCTAGCTGCAACATGTTAGTAGAATAGGACATTTCATCTAAAAAGCCAGACATGCACAGCGCCACCTATTAGCCACCGTTGGAAGTTCACCTCCAGAGCAGAGCCCTACAGCCAGTGTTGCCAACTTAGCGACTTTCTCGCTATATTTAGCGAGAAAGTACGCCCCCCCTAGCGACTTTTTCATTAAAAAGCGGCTAGCGAGAAATCTAGCTACTTTTTTCAATTGGTTTGGAGACTTGCTCATTTATGCAAGTTTCCAAACCAATTGAAAAAAGTGTGGTCATTCGCCCATTTTCTAACGGGAGTAATGCAAAAAACACAGTGTACTTAAAAGGGAGGTGTTTACTGTCAATCATAGCAATTTTATTGTTCTTAAAGTAGCCAGCCCACCCCCAGAAACGCTCTAGGGGAACTGAACAAAATGGTTAAAAGGGGAGGGGGCCACAGTGAAAGCCATACATCGTAGGGGGAAAGAGGAGGTAATTATGCAAATTAGACAGTGACGTCATCTAGCTACTTCTGGCGACTTCTAGGGGAGCCAATAGCTACTTTCTTCACTGAGGAGTTGGCAACACTGCCTACAGCGAGCCAGAGTGGAAGATCCTGGGCGTGGCTCTGCAGCTGCACCGCTTCCTCGTGTCATTCCACTTTTTCTCCTTTAATTAAACAAAGTGCCTTCTTGAAAACCATGCGCCGGCTATTTGTTATCTGAAAGAGGGACTTCTTCGCTCGTCTTAACCCATGACGTGTGTCTGTGGGCCCGGCGAGGCGCTGCCAAGTCCATTGTCTTCCGTAATGGCGGAGCATTAGGGATGCAGCGGATGGCACGGAATCTGGCTGGATCCTGACCTTCCCTAAATGGGAGCGCTTCGCGGCCATCAATCAAGCCTGCTCGCGAGCTGCAAGATGATGGCCTTCCATTTATTTCTGTTTCAGGACTAAAAGCATGTTAAGCCCGGCGGCCGTGGCCAAGAATCGCTTTCCTGTCCAAGTCTCGCGAGATGGGAACGTGTTCTCATCTCCTTACACTCTGCCCCCAAGGCAAGCAGCCCTAACTCATTTCTGATTGGTGCCTATTGTTAACTCATCTGTATCACATGGGCCACATTAACTATTGCCCACCTTGTAGCTTCACAGATCCAGGCTCAGATTGGTCCATTGTAATTGCTTATTTATATCGTGCTTAATACCCAGAGGTTTCTAAGCACAGACACAGGGATCGAACCTGCATTGCAATGTCTTGCTTCCAAGGCGAGCGCGTTGCCACTAAGCTATCCTCCCGAGACATTCACCAAATATGTCAATGTCTGAAGATCTGATCCAATAGGTCCATTTCTGCAGGCTAATGTGGGTCAGTTTGGTGACTTGGTGCACTGTGCCGTTCTTTGTTTCGGCCAATGTTACCCGATGAGCTTTAAGATGCACTGTTTAGGCCAATTTTCTAGCCACTCGCTAAGAAGGGTGTTAGGTGAGGGGTAGCACAAATAATAGTCGGGACCAGGCCGGCTTCAGAACTTTTTATTTGGGTGGGCCAGCGTTGCAATCAGGGGGCACCCAATTTCTGAATGTTGGCTGTGTAGAAGTAGCCTACACGGCCAGGAGTTCCTTCTTAAAGGTTACCCAACAGTCCCGACAATATACATGATAAGAGTCCCTTTGCATGCAGACTCTGTTAACAGTATGAGATTATATGGTAGGTATTTACCAGTCTGTCCGCTGTCGACTTTTGGCACAGTAGGCTTCCACACAGACACACATTCTATGTGTTTAGGTGGCAAACTCTAAGGACAGGAAGAGCTGCGAGTGGTCCATTCTGGAATTCCTTGCTTTGACGTGTTCGGGGATGGCCGTACCCGGCACAATCAGTGAGGGGCAGCTTGATTCCCTCAGCATAGAAAGCAAGGTACCCACATCTGAGCATATGTGCTGTAACTTAGGGAGAGGATCTTAAGCTAAAAAGGGTATATGTAGGAGTTTGAATCAATCATAACAACTGGCATTGCTCTGGGCGGCCTTCCATGCCATTGTTTGCAAACCAGATTTGGTCCTGCCACTCTACAAGAGCTGTCCTGAGCAGACTGCTGTGCCACAAGTCCTAAAACTAGCTGGGGTGGCTTGAGTTCAGGTGCAGAGGAGGTGTAAGAAGTTGGGACTGAACTGTAAAATTCAGCAGGACCAACCGCCATTTGCCTATGTCTATTCTTCTGTAAGGGTACAGACATGCTATAAACGTATGGCATAGGAGCCCGCCCAGAGAACTGCTAGAGGCAATAATTCATTCAAAGCTTTGCATCTTTCACTTTTTCATGTTACTCTGCTCTTCCCACCAAAATGACATTTCCCCAGTCCCCACCTTATTTGTTCACTTACACTCAAGTCGCTAAAACCACCAAATATATATTTAGAATGCAATTTGCAGGGTTCTTCAGTCAATTGATATACCTGCTGCAAATATTTGGGCGCTGTGTGAATGAGCTGAAAAACAATTCAGTCTCTAAATGGCTCTGGGCTTTGTGCGCTATATAAATGTCAAAAAAAAAGAATAAAGTCCTTCTGAGGCTGATAAAAGGAGTACAATGCGGTTGCCAGTTATATGGTCGAAAACAAAAGGATCGAATGCCTTTTGATCGACAGTAAAATGATCGAAAAAAAGGGTCTACTTTTTTTAATTGTTTTTTTTATGGGGGGGTTCCCCCCAAACCCCTGTTTTCTTTATTAAAAACATTTTTTTACCAACCCAAACTAAAATATATATATAAATAAATAAATAAAAAAATTCGACCTTTTTTTCCGATCATTTGACTGTCGATCAAATGGTCATTCGATCCTTTGTTTTCGACCATTTGACTGGACACCGTACAATGCAATAGCGCGTTCTTTCCCAAATTCGGTGGGAGTAGAAAACGGAGCTGCTTGTGGGTTTAATCTCTGTGGGAACTCTTCTGAGTCTTCATCTGGCAAAAGGTGTATAAACAAGTGGCTACCCACATGCCCTGTGTGATGGAAGGGAAGAGAGGTGGCAGGTGTCAAGCATCCCCCTATGACCAAGACACGTGTGCCCCACCAATTGACTCAGAGGATAGGCAGCAGACAGAGAATGCCTTGCCAAAGGCCACAGGCCAAGGGAGGTGGTGCGAGTAGCAGTATTCTTGCACACTGCCTCACCGCCAGGATTCATGCATGCATTGGAGTACATCACTGTCGCTCTCCACTGCTATATCACACCACTGTGATGTGGTCCTGTTACTTGTTCCCAGATCCAGTCCACCACTGGATTGCACCACTGTGATTTCCCCTTAGGTACTGCCCAAAGCAATATTTGAATAAAGACACTGTGGGGAACACTGCGGTGCTCCCTGCAATGGTGGCAAAGGTGCACCACATTCGGGTCTTCCGCGTGGCTGCACCAGATAAGAAACTGGGTCACTCCACTGCCTGCTCCCCTCACTAATATTCTCAAATTCTACTTTTCACCCCACGAGTTGTTTCCTTGTTAAGACACACGCACCACAATTAGACACCTCTCTCAACATACACTGAAAGCCGCACCATGATACCGCTCCGACTTGGCTTGCACAATTCGCATCCACGCAACTCGAACTATGGGCACACAAGGCATCCCTCTAGTAATAGGCGCCTCAAATGCGGGGAGCCCTCCGGCATGGAGAGCACGAGGATTTACACTCCGCACACACCTGCGCCACCACAAAGCCATCTTGCAGGGTCCTCTCTCCCTCTCAATACATCCCAGCCTCTGTCTTCGTCAGCTGTCCTAGTTCCATGAGACCAGACACATGGCAGCCGAGTGGTGAATACATCCCAATAACGTAGCATCGTTTTCTCCCCTTTCCTGTTAGGCGATCACCGTGGCCCACAGTGGCCCACATATGATGGCGCTAGTGACAATGGACAAGCTAAGTGGTGGTGTGTAACATATAGACTATTAATATTAGTTCTATTAAATATAGATCCTATTAAGCCATTGCAGAATCACTTCTTGATGATCCCAGTGTTGACAGCCAAAGCAAAGAACCCTTTCAGCGATTGCAATGTGCCCAGGATCACATGGATGGTTTCATGGAGAGGCCAGGCTGTAAGCATGGGAGAGTTTGAATTTATGTACACTTCAGATTGCACATTTATCCCATTGGATCTTTAATAATAATAATTTAGCATTTATATAGGGCTACTAACCCTCCAGTATCCGATCATTGTTTATAATTACCCACGTGTGTGGCACTCATTTAATGACTTCGGAAGGATGAAAGGCTGAGTTAGGCCCTGTTAGGATTCAAACCTGCGTCGGCAGGCTCTACACAGATGTCAAAGCGAGCGCTCTACTCTCTGTGCTATCTGACGGGCTGTAGTGTTTTCCTCAATATGCAATGTTTTCTGCACTGGATTCTGACAAGAGTTAAACTAGCAGTGTGCATATGGCTGGCAATGTACTGATTTTCTGTGTTGGGTGGAGGGGGCTCATTCTTAAAGTACATCTTTTGACTGACCTGGAAGTGACATCGCAGGAAAGGCCAATCTGTGCCAAAGATGTTAGGATACATGTAAAGAGATTGGGGGCGGTGTGTGTCTGGATTTCAAAATACCTTTTTATCAACAAAAAAAAACTGGACATAACATTTTTTTCTACGTTCCTCCATCCCACCAATCCAAATGCTCTGGAAGAATGGCATAGAAGGGCCAGCCCGCCAGTTAAACTAATGTTATCAGAAATATGCACAAAGGAAGCTCAATAATTGTCCTGGGTAAGGGTGGAGTATGTTGCAAATTCGGTATTTTTTTCACACTCCATTCTGTTTTTTTATACAGTATTAGTAGTTTTATTTCTGTAATTTTTTCACACTTCATTCTGTTTTTTTATACAGTATTAGTAGTTTTATTTTCCCATTAGCACTGTGCGGGAGGTGGGGAGTCAGCCAATCAGGAGTCTGGAACCGCAGGCTGAAACTGGCATTTTCAGCCCGCGTTCCAAGCCGCCTGATGGCTTCGGTCGGCTGCCTGCCATCTTTCCCCCACCCTCTGTTCCCTTTTCTTTTAAATGGCCGCAGCTGCTGCCCCACCTCCGCTCCGCAACGGCCACCATGGAAATGGAAGAGGGTCTCCGTAGGCATGTTGCATTCACTGTTTGATATACTTGCATATCTTATCACATATCTTTTATTTCTTCGGATACTTCGATAATGCACCACACATGTGTAATCTTAAAATACCCTTTTCTCAGACATTGAATGGTTTATGAAACATATTTTAACTTTTTACATATTGAATTGTATTAAAACGTTATTGTGTACATGTTAAGCGAATTTCATTCTATTCTACAATACCTATACAGAAATTCGCAGAAAATGTAACAATTTGAACTATAGAGCTTGAAAGCACTATTTGCTGAGTCGCGGCACATTTTTCACACTCCTGTACTTTAGAAATGCTATACAAATGTATCTGACTGAGAGTAAGTCCTAAATGCGTGCTAACACAGGTGGGAATTCACATTTTGTGTCAGTTGGCTTAAGATGCGGTTGCTCCCGTTATATTGTGATAAACAGATTTGCAATTCCGTCTGAACTTGGTTTTCTCTATAGAGTTTATCTTTCAAATGATTTGTTAATTAAGTTGGTAGCCTCAGGTTAACTGGCCTCAATGGCTCTCAGTGAGCGATCAAAGTAGGCAGGAGCAATCGGGAGGCGTGCCCCTATACTTCTTTTAAATAAGTTTTACCGTTCTTATACTTTTATTTTAAAAAGAAACAATTCCGGAATGGATTCGTCTTAAAATTCAAGTGTAGGAAGAAGTTGAAAGTTTCACTTCAGTGCGCTGCACTGATCAATCCCTTAAACAGCAGGCGCGTTTGTTTGGGGGTTTGGATTGTGCGTGGGAAGGGCACGTCAATGGGATTTGTGCGGGAGCTGAGGCAGGCAAACAGGGAACATGGTTCCACAACTTCTTTACATACACTTCGACCACGGCTCTCAATAATAACCTTGACCTATTGGCGTTTTTTTACTGAATCATTGAAAATATGCATTTCATTAATTCTTCTGAATATGTATATGGTTAAGGCTTCTGGTAGCCTGCACTGTATTTTAGATTCAAGCTTAGGGAATCTGAGAGCCACTCGGCCAATTAATATTAACCATAGCCCAAGGCTACCAACTTAATGAACAAATCATTTGAAAGCTATGGAGAAAAAGAAGTTCAGCAGCAAGTGACTACCTCTTAACACAAGATAAGGAGAAATATGTTAAGCATCCTACAACATATGACGCACAGTGTGACTTCCCATGTGGGTTATGACACACTTTGGGCATATTCTCAATCATATACATTGTGAAGGGAATCATAGAGTTCAGTGCCTCATAAAGAGGTGGCAATCCTATTAAGGAGTCACAATGTAAGTACTTAGGTTTTTACTGTGGGAGAAGAGAGACTGGTCCATAGATGGCTGGGCATGTAAGTACCGAGGAATGCTGTGGGAGAAGGCAGACTGGTCCATAGATGGCTGGGTATGTAAGTACCGAGGAATGCTCTGGGAGAAGGGAGACTGGACCTTAAATGGCTGGGTATGTAAGTACCGAGGAATGCTGTGGGAGAAGGGAGACTAGTCCATAGATGACTTGTTATTTAAGTACCGGGGAATGCTCTGGGAGAAGGGAGACTGGTCCATAGATGGCTGGGTATGTAAGTACCGAGGAATGCTGTGGGAGAAGGGAGATTGGTCCATAGATGGCTGGGTATGTAAGTACAGAGGAATGCTGTGGGAGAAGGGAGACTGGTCCATAGATGGCTGGGTATGTAAGTATCTAGGAATGCTGTGGGAGAAGGGAGACTGGTCCATGGATGGCTGGGTTGTTTGGGTAAACAGGAGGCTACTTCAGAATGGGTATTACTGGAAATGCCTTGAATTAGGTTGGTAAGGTCCCAGTTTTGAGAAAGTGGTTGAAGATGAAGGAAAGACAGGAGATGATGTGAGAATGCCATACATGTTTTTTAGGATAAAGGGGTCTACAGTGGCAAATGATGGATTCGCTTTCAGAGGAATGAGTGTAAGATCAGCATGGAAGGTGGGTGAGGGGAAGAGGCGAGGAAGGAGCGTGTATGGGATTTGAAGATGGTTGTAACAGTGTTGGGATTAGGGAGTGAGAGGAGGGTGGTATGGATGTCTCAAATCTTAGAGATGCCGGATGAGGAGTAGAGAGAAAGTCAGAGCTGACAGAAGTGCGGAAACTGCTCCCCTGAACATCCGTGAGGATCTGCTCTCGAACCTTGACTCTAATACTCTGTGTGCTCTCATTTTGCTCGATCTCTCTTCTGCCTTTGATACTGTCAACCATGCCATCCTGCTCAACCGTCTCCATGATAACCTGGGTATCACTGGTCAGGCTCTGGCGTGGCTGACCTCTTTCCTCTCCAATCGACCCTCCCAGGTCCAATTGGGGTCTTTCCTCTCTGACATTTTTTTCTCTACCTGTGGTGTCCCCCAGGGATCTAACCTCTCTCCCTGGCTGTTCAACCAGTATCTGGCACTCCTTGCCCACCGCATCGCTGCTCTCTGCCCCAACTTCCAGTGCTATGCGGATGATACCCAGCTCATTTTCAGGCTACCCTCGGCCTCCTCTTCTCCTTCCCTCATCTCAGACTGTCTTTCTGCTATCCAGGAATGGTGTGCCGCCAATGACCTTTGCCTTAATGCCAGTAAGACTGAGATTCTACTCATCGGCACACCTACTCCCTCCTTCCCTGCAGCTCTCTGGCCGGCCTTGCTTGGCCCTCTTCCTGCTCATACCTGTGAGGCAAAAAACCTCGGGGTCATCTTCGACTCCACTCTCTCCTTCTCTCCTCACATATCCGACGTCTCTAAGAAGTCACACTACCAGCTGCACCTCCTCAGAGGTATCCTTCCTTTCCTCTCCTTCCCCCAGAAGCTCACTGTCTCCAGAGCCCTGGTTCTCTCGAAGCTGGACTACTGTAACAGCCTCTATCTAAATCTGCCTGTTAAGCGGCTTCACTTCAACACTACAGCTAAGTCAATGCCTAGTCTGGGATGCTGAGGAAACCCTTATTGATATTTTTTTAGGTCCAGTTCATGTACTCTGGATGACAACCCTTATATAACACCCCTCTCTTAGAATCCCCCTGACCCCACTGAGCCAAGAAGTAGGTCTGTTTTGCAAATTTAAAAGGTTTATTTGAGAAATATAACAATATATATCTATCACACTTTTATAATAAATTAATATTGGATATCGCACTTAAAGTATGACAGTGATCAACAATGGATAATGTTCTACTGGTAAACTGATTTGGTTACTTAGAAGTAGTATAGAGGATGAGGTAGCTGAAATGCTTTATGGTTTCAAGGAAATGCAAGGTGGAATAAATGCAGTACAGAAAATAAACTGATATGGTTTCACAAGAGATAATATGTTCACTTTTACCCTGGTGGCAATTCACCCCCCCCCCCCTATATGCAATGCAGGGAGATGGAAGTAACACACACAGTCTTCAGGAATACAATCAAATACAATACGGAATTCAGTTCCCCCCCAGCAAGCTTAGAGGAAACAGGTAGAAGTTTGAAAACCAGGCCCAAAATGCTTTGAATGTGATGACAATGAAGTGAGAAATGTGCTAACTGACAAACGACAAACGGTTCCAGAGATACGGACGATTTAATAAAGGTAGTTTTTCGGATTTAAATTAAAACTCAAAATGACAGGTGACAGTTTGCAGCTTTAGAATGACAGATGACAGCTCGCAGCTTTAGAATGACAGATGACAGGATTTCTAGGAGGCAGTTCTACTTAGGTTAAAATAGTTTGGATTAGATTATTTTAACTAAAAGATTGGTTTTGGCACAGTGAGTACTCACACTATATTTTTGAAATAAGCCGTCAAGGTCTGGTCAGGTTGGACGGGACTTCTGGTGGTTCTGCTCACAGCGATCTGGGTCAGCTCTGCTCTGCTGGTCTAACCTCTCTGGATACAGCGGCCTCTGGTTCTGGATACTGCTCTGCTTTCCGGTCCGGTTCAAGTGGATTCTGGATGTAACACTGCTTTCTGGGTACTGGCAAAAGTTCTTGGCAAAGAATTCAGACAGCACGTCCGGCTGTGTAATAGTTTGCAAAAGATTTTGAGGCCTGCTGACAATACTTTTGCTTGCAGTGGGCCTTCTAGATTCAAAGTTCTGTAGTCTATGGGTCTCTGGTTCTGGTCTCTGTCTGGATGGGATGTCGGCCGTCAAAATGCTCAGCAGAAATGGAAAATGAATGTCTCTACCTGTCCCAGCAGTCTCTTTTTATGTGTTTTGGAAGTGGGTGTGTGCGTGGCATAACTGAGCCTGCCCCTCTCTACTTGTCATTGGCCAATTCCTCCTCTCTCCCTTGATTGGGGGAAGGAAATGGATTGTCATCATGATGAGGTCTGTTTATGGGTCAGAGGATCCTCCCCTGGTCAATTTGCCCACAAATCTATATTTGATTCAAATACATATTTCCCAGATACACAATTTGTTGAAATTACATGTACACATTATATATTCCTTGTGGTCCATGCTTGTCCGCCTCTGATCTTCCTGGGGGCTTGCATTAAAAAAATAAGAACATTTTGCACTTTTTGACTGGTTTACCAATATCGGACATTTACCAAAAATTACACACATGTGCGCAAGGAGTATGGACATTAATTGATGAAGTGTCAGATTTTTAACATGCAGACATTTGGAGTAAGACCCTATTTTCCGCTAGCAACCCCCCAGAATACACCACAGGGTCCTAACGCCTCTTAAAACGTGCTCAGGAAAATCCCAAGAATAATGATATTACTTATATAATTCTGACAAGTCCGCACTATGAATTATCCATCTTTTTAAAATTATGCCCTGGCCCAGATGGGTGTGGTTTAGGTTCCAAAGCACATGGGGGAAGCTTCTGTCTGCCCCCGCCTCCAGCTCGGGTGGCTCCCAGAGGCACTTCTCCTCCCACTTCTCCCAAGAGGAAGCCATTTTACGGCCCCCCCAATATAACATTTGCCTGAGTCCAGGACAAGGCTTTGTTCAACCTCCTGCAGGTGCCCCTCCCCTAATCTAATCAGAGAGGTGCCATCTCCTTTTGGTGGGGAAGCAGGATGCAGCTAGGCCTGGGAAGAGTGGCTGAGCAGGTTTCTCCTGTCGGGGGTAGTTGTCAGGCAGAATTCAGCTAAATGTCACTTTAGTTCCCAGTTTAAATCGAACTTACAATTTTTACATGTACATTAAATAATTACTTCCTTCAAGTCATTTCAGAATATAGTTTTACATTGTGTCCACCTCTTAGCAAGTCTTTCCTTGGCCTGGTTTGGGTTCCTCTGTTCAGTTTTACACAAAAGTCTGGTGGTTTTAAAACGCCGGCTTTCTGATAGTGGTGAGTACCGGTATTGCAACCATTTTTGGGATTAAGAAAATGAATTCCCCACAGTTCTGAGTTGATTTTTGGCAATCAGCATTGCCATTCCCAATGGTTTCAGGCTACTGTGTGTGTAGCCCAATGGTGGTTTTAGGCAGTGCCCTCCTGTGCTCACAACATAGGCAAAAATGGGTGGCAGCCTATTCTTCATGTTTTCCCTGTGCACTCTCTGGGGAGTTCTGGCCATCATGATGTTTTCCATGCCAGTACTGCACAGTTTTATGGTAGGGCTTGGATGCATGGGTAAAAACATCCCACAAGCCCCCCTCTTGCGATGGCCATTCTGTCCTTTCACTGATGGAACTCGCAAGATCTGGGATGTTCGCCTCCTCTTCTTCCAATTCCATAGATGGCACAGTTCAGCATCTTTTCCTCCCTCCAGTCGATCAATCAGTTCTCCTTGCTGGTCCTGATGGGAGGATTGGGCGGTACCCCGGGCCACTCGGATCTTCGCTCCCGGTCCCCAGGTCGCCTTCCGTGGTCAGTCTCCATGTTTTCTTTCTCCTAGGACGACAAAGGAAAGCGGTAATACCTATTCCTAGACATTTTTCCACCACTATTAATGGTGTGGCGAACATGTACATTTTATACATCCGAATGCATTTTGCAGTCTGATTTTAAAAACAATATATAACAGGGAACATTTGCATTACGTTACTATATTTTTGATATGTGGAATATTTTAGAGTTTGAACTGACTTACTCTGGAGCGGCCCCCTCTGGTATTGCAGAGGACTCCTCCAGTTGCTGCAGGGTGTGCCTGGGATGGCAACACTTTAACTGATTTATATGTACCCACTTGTCTTCCCCCTCTGCCGAACTGCCTTTGGGGATGCGGATCTTGTACACTACAGGGGAGATCTTGTCTATAATTTCAAACAGTCCCTTCCATGTAGGCAAAAATTTTCGCTGTTTGGCCTGGTTCCTTTGGAAATTGTATAGATAGATCCGGTCCCCCACAGTATATTCCTTCCTGGTGGTCTTCAGGTCATAGTGGGTTTTCATGCTATCAGCTGATCTTTCTAGATTCCGCTGAGCATAGGCAAAAGCATGCTGAAGGTGTTTCCTTAAATTCTCCACATACTCATGAGTTGTGGAGGCATTTATCAGTGTCTGCTCTTGGGTCCTGTAGAGCAGATGCTGGGGAAGCACCATCTTGTGTCCGGGACATCAACTCAAATGGTGACATTTTAGTTGCAGATGAAGGGGTAGATCTGATGGCCATTAGGACCAGAGGTAATCGGATATCCAACTTGGCACAGAATTTGCCACAAACTTTTTTAATATTCTCACAATGGTTTGGTTGTATCTCTCCACTGCTCCAGAAGAAGCTGGCCTGTAAGCAATGTGTAGCTTCCTTTTAACCCCCAGTATCTCCCACATCTTTGTCATTACTTCGCTGGTGAAGTGGCTACCTCTGTCTTTGAGGTAGACCAAAACGGGAAAATATGTGGTTAATCATCAGGGCAGCTGCTGTTTCTGCCTTGCAGTTTGGGGCTGGGAGACATTCCACCCACTTGGTAAACAAGCATGTAACGGTCAACATGTACTTGTTTCCTCTAGACGAGCGAATTACAGGGCCTACAAAGTCGATTTGCAAATCTGACCATGGCAGTTTCATCCCCCTCTTTTGGAGAGGCGCACGGTGTGTGAGGGATGATGGCTGAAATTGTGCACACACAAGATACCCCTTCAAGTATTGGTCGAGGTCCTGCCCCATGTGTGGCCAGTATGCAACCTCTCTTAAGATTTCCAGTGTTGTGTGAAACCCCCTATGACCGGCGGTGGCCGCATCATGGGCGTGACTTAACATCAGGCTTCGGAATGAGGTAGGGACCACCCACTGATCATGGCCAGCTTGGGATTTCCTTACCAACAAACCGTCTTGGATACGGAACCTTTTTGGACATTTCATCAACACTCTTAGGTCCTCTTTCCCAATGTAATCGGTATCCGTCAGGGGAAAGTTCTCAGGGTCCTGAATGTGTTGGTAAAACTTACCAATTATTGGATCCCCCTTCTGAGCTGTAATCAAATCAGCATCAGGGGTCTCCTTACTCCATTGTGCAGTTGAAAGATCATTGTGAGCATTTGTCTGGGACCTAGTGATAACAGTGACCTGGATTTCCCCCAACAGGGACTCTATTTCTATTAGATCCCCTTGGATGGCCCCGGTTTTGGCCAGCTGAACAGCTAAGTCATTTCCAGTTTTGTCTGGTCCCTCTACTTTGGAATGACCCTTGATCTTTTTCCAGTAGATGGTCATCCCATTCGATGTGACCAGATCATCAATATTTTGGATTAACTTCCCACGTTTCAGGGGTTTGTTATTAGCACATAACATGCCTCTGGTTTTCCAGTTAACCAGGTGCTCCACGAACCTGTTCTGTACATAATCCGAATCTGTGATTATGACCAGTTTGTGGAGTTGATGTTGGACAGCAGTGAGGATGGCCTGATGCACAGCCATGAATTCTGCCACCTGACTACTTCGGGGACCAATTTTGTATCCAGCGGTTCTGGAAACTCCTTCACCCATGCATTCCCTACGCCGGCCACCAGTTCTTTCTCCCCGTTGTTGTCAACATGGTAAGAGCATCCATCCACATAGACAGTGGGCATTCCCTCACACTTGTCCTCTTCAAAGACTTTGTGTGGGGAATTAAGGTATGCTTCCATGTTGTCCTTGATTTTTAGACTTTTGTCCTCAAGACAGTTTTCTCTGGCACAATAATGCAAGTCAGCCAGACCTTGCGTGAGGGGACTCTTCTTGTTTTGGCCATATCTGACCTCCACAGGAAAGCCTTGCATTGACAGAATCCAGGAATTAATTCGCGAATTACTCACATTTCCGGCCCAATTCTGTCACTTTGGAGATATTGCAGAGTCTGGTGTGGAGTCTCCACTATGATGTGTTCCCCCTGGATAAACGGGTGGTAATTCTTCAATGCCCACACCATTGCCAGGAGTGCCTTCTCACAATCGCTGAATTTTTTCCTCCACAGAGGATAAAGTTTTGCTCGCATAGGAGATTACTTTATTGACCTGGTCATGCTTTTGGTATAATACTGCCATCAAGCACGTATTAGATTACCCTGTCTCCACGAAGAACTCCTTGTTTCTGACACGGTAAGCTAGGCCAGGCGCTTGTGAGAGGATTCTTTTGAGTTGTCTTACTGCCTCAGATTGTTCTGGACCCCATTCCCACTTGACCCCCCCCCTTCAAGAGATGAATCAGGGGTCTAGTGATCTCTGCGTAGCCTTCAATGAACTTTCTGCTGTAATTAGTCAGTCCAAGGAGGCTCCTTAGTTCCCGCAGAGTCGTGGGGTCTTTCAGTTTCTGAAGTGCTTCCACTTTCTTTTCCTGGGGACAGAGACCCTGAGGAGTAATCTCATGCCCTAAGAAATTAACACGGGTTCTACACCACTGTGCTTATTGAAAGAAAAGTTTTGCTCCGGCGGCCCTCAAATGTGTCAGAACATAACGGATCTCCGCTATGTGTTCCTCCACAGATGAACATTTGATGAGGACATCATCTACATAAGCCAGGTTACCCCTTGCACCCAGGTCGGGCATGGCCTTATGTAGGAAAATGTTGAATTCATTGCCGGAGTTGAGGTATCCGAAGGGAGTCCGGGTCCATGTGTACTGCTGGCCCCCAAAGGTAATAGCCAGTTTGTATTGGTCCTCCCTACTGACAGTCACGGTCCAGTATCCATTGATCAGGTCTATTGCTGTGAATACCTGTGACCTCTGAATCTGAGCCAGCCCTCGGTCAATGTAGGGCAGAGGCCATCGGGAAGTATGGACCCGTTTGTTGAGCTCGCTAAGGTCGGCGCAGAGTCTCCACTGGCCGTTTGGCTTCAATATTCCCAGCACCGGATTATTGAAGGTGCTGTGTACTGGACGGATTATTCCCCGGGACTCAAGGTTCTTAATTATTTCAGTAAGGGACTCCATGGATGCGAGAGGCAAACGATATTGCTTCACAAACACTGGAGTCATTCCAGGGTCCGTGGGAATTGTTGTGGTGTGGATGTCGGTGCGACCACAGTCATATGAGTCTACCACAAAGAGATCGTTTCAACTTTTGCTTCTGTTCCAGAGTCACGCAGGCATCAGCTAGGTTGACTCTCTCTTCCACCATCTGCCTGAAGCCTGGAAAGACTTCTGGTTTGGCTATCTCAGCGGCCTCCTCCAGCTAGGTGGAGAAGTCCCTGGTCAGAGTGCTGATTTGGACTGGAGGCTTCAGGTGGGAAAGGCAGCCCTCATGGACCTGGAAAATCACCTCGTCCCCTCTGAAGTCACAAGTTACATCTTCCTTATCATAAGGGCAAGAAGTGTACACCAGGAAGTTCCCCCCATGCCCGGTAAAAATCCTGTCTGGTGTTGCATTGTCATCCCTGTCACTGTCAAAACAGTCCTTGGGGATTTGTCCTAACAGTTCATTTCCTAAATCAATGGAGAAATGTCGGTCATCAACCGCCATTCCAATGATGGTGCCTGCGGCTAGAGTAATACTCTGTAAGTCGCTGTTATCCACCTCTATTGGAATGGTGTCATGTTCTATGTTGACTAATGGTGTTGGGTTTACCCCCAACCCTTGCTGTTGGAGAGAAGCATTTAGATGTATATAAGAATCAGGGTTTTTCAATTTTTGTCCTCTTTTAACTTTCACTTCCAGGGAGAACTGTCGGGTCCTTTCTGGGATGGTGACTTCCTCTTTGATCTGAATTTCAACTGCATAAGGTAGCAATTGAGCTGACCTAAATGCTTTTTCTGGATCATCAAAGCCCATAGGATTATCCGCTAATCGGGACCAAGCTTTGAAGTTTATTAGGTCCAAACTAATGGAAATGCGATTTAGAATGTCACTGCCTAAGTAAAAGGCGGCAGTGACGTCTCGCACGACCCAACAATTATGGACTATGCTCTTGTTGCCAATGGAGGTTTTGAGCATACACCTGCTTGGCAGGAGATGTTTTGAATTGGGTGCTTCCAGGTCCATTTCCCATTTGTCTATCAGTTTGAATGTGGGAATGGCTGGATCTTTTGGGAGTTGGCGAAACATGGCTTCGCTGATGAAGCTCTTACCGTTGTTCACACACACTCGGGCGAGAACAGAGTCCTTCCCATCATTTAACTGAACAGGGATGAACAACTGCTCCCCAATTTGCTGAATATCAGCCAGGCTCTGAGCTGATTTCACCTCTTTCTGCACTATAGGAGTGAGAGTGTCTGATTGTGGATTGGTAAAGAATTTCAGAGTGTTTCCTTCCAGTGTGGAATACCACCTTAAACTGGAAGGAAGGTTGATTTTCAGAAATAGAGAGGACCCCCCATCAC
Source organism: Ambystoma mexicanum (assembly GCF_040938575.1). Classification (NCBI taxonomy): domain Eukaryota; kingdom Metazoa; phylum Chordata; class Amphibia; order Caudata; family Ambystomatidae; genus Ambystoma; species Ambystoma mexicanum. The sequence continues at coordinate 126,912,060 of NC_090935.1, read as the reverse complement.
CAGTCTGTTTTCCTACTGCTATTACTGTCACATATGGAATCTGGCTATTCTGGAAGTGAAATTCTACTTGGTCAGATTTTTGTTCAACCATGTGGCAGGTGCCATTTAAACTAACATGGTTGACACTCTGTTTTAATTTTATTGGTCAGCTAGTCTGGGTCCAGAGGACCTTGTTTACACAATCTATTAGGGGTGACAACCTTCTCAGGAGGTCGTTCCCTAGTAAACAAGGGGTGCCCTCTGGAGTCACTACTATGACCGGGTGTTTCACCTTGTGTCGCCCAAATTTGATGTCCAAATCTGCAGTCCCCTCGACAGGGATTTCCTTCCCGTCAAAGTTCTGCAGTTGTCCAGGAAGAGAGGTGAGAGGAATACGGTAATTCTCCCCCTTCCTGCATTTAGTTCATCAAAGGCCCTTTTGGACGGAAGGGTAGCTTTGGATCCAGTGTCCACCAGTGCCGAAATTCTACCCTGCCCCTGTACGTGTACCGGGGCATAATATCTTCCCTCCTTCTCCTCAAGGGGGCACAGATAATGCACATTTTTGGCCAACTGGTGGGCTAACTTTCTGGTTTTGGACATGGCGAGAGAAGAGATTTGGGCAGAATTCTGTGGAGAGTCTCGGGAATCTGAAAGAAAAGTTAGCAACTGGAGATCAGAGCCATTGTGGGTTCCCCTGGTTCCAGTTCTGGGCCACCCCCCCTTTATGGAGGCAGTCACCAGGATGGGTTTGAACCAGGGGATTTTCTTGCTGTTGGTTCTGGGATGAGATGGTGGGCGGCGGTAGCTCAGTCTCCACATCTCCCCAGTCTGAATTGGCATCCCTTGGGACCCTTTTTCTTTGGGAGGAGTTCCCCCATCTCTAAAGGAGAAGATCCTTTTCCCAGGATCCTCTGAGGATCCCTCTCCCTCAAATTGGAAGATCTGTACCTCCTCCACAAACTGGGCCTGTTTGGATACTTTGTTTCTCCTACTCCACCCCCCCTCTGCTCCTTTGGAGGCAGACTTTCAGGGGCAGGAGATTTCATTTCCGGTTCGTGGGTTTCCAGGGGCTGTTTACAATTGAGGAAGGAAGCTTCCTCCAAGGCTTTACACCCCCCTTCCCCTTGTGCCTCCTCCCTGGGAACCGGTGGGTTGTCGGGGTGCTGCCCCCGTCATTGTTCTGGAGCACCAGGTCCAGTGTTTGGGGCATTCTGCGGTGGCATGCTCATCTGAGGGTTCTGTTGAGCCCTCAGTATGTGACCCAGATCCCGTGCCATATTTTGGACCTGGCGCTCTAACTGGGAAACTCGCTCAGGCTGATACGGGGCTCTATTGTCTCCCCTGCTCTGATCCTGGGAAGGGTAGCTATCCCTTCTCTGGTAATACCCTGGGTTGGGAAGATTTGGGTACCCCTCCACCCTTGGCATCCCCTCTCCCGGATTAGGTTGTCTGGGCTCAGGGAATTGGGCAAAGAAGGATGGATGATTTTGGGGCTGGAAATTGGGTGGATACCTGGGGAAAAAGTTCTGCCCAGGATTTGGTGAATTTCTGCATCCTGGGGGAAGTTAGGAGGGACGTTCCCCGGGTCAGGTGCTTGGCTGGATCCCCGCCCTTGGGCTGGAGGAGTCCACACATAACCCAGGATTGGCCGGTTTCCCTTGTAGCAGGGACTTACATAGTCAGGGGAGCGGGGGACCCCATTTGTGGGACTACCCCCTTGGCTCCCTGTCTGTGACTGGCCCGTGGGCCTTCTGGGCTTGGCATTATTAGGTGCAGGTAGGTTTTTAGCCCCCCCCATCTCCAAATCTAAAACGGGGGCAACCTTTACCTCCGCCATCTTGGCAGCAGCAGGGGTGCTGTTGGTTTTGGGGTTTTTCTGTGCTTACTTTGATTTTCTATGGGCTTCTGCACCTCATAGATCCAGGTAGCCTGTTCAATGACCCAGTCTAAAGATCTTTTCTCATGAAAATCTCTCACGAGCTGGGTCATTATGTATTTGGGTAAGGCATGGAAAAACGTATTGATAAATTCTCTGCTATCCGTGCGCACCCTTCTGGTGGTCTGCGCAAAAGCACGCTTTAATTCTTGCACAAACTCTTGTGGGGCCTGATCCTCCCCACATTGCAAATTGTACGCTGCCTTGCGATCCTCTTGAGGATTTCTGTGCACAGAAAAATGTTTCAAGATGGCCGGCTGTATGTGGACCACCTTGAATGGTTTTGATCCTCTAAAGAGTCCTGCAAAGAAACTGGAGTATTCTGGGGAGAATGTCCATTTTACGTACTGGATGCAGATACTGCTGTCCTTCAAATGGAAAGTCTCCATCATTTGCTCATAGAGCTCCAAGTGTTCCCAAACAGAATACTTGGCGTTCTTATGATAAGGCGTGATGACACTCCTTATTGCCTTTATTTGTTTCAATGGGTCCTTAAGCAAGGCCCTTTTTGCCTTATTGGCCTTTTTGGTTCGGGTAACCCTGGTCCATTCATCCTCTGACTCAGAAGCACTGCTCCCAGAGGTGCCCGTCTGATCTTCCAGGTTTTCCCGGATTCTGCGAGCCTGGGAATGGCTGGCAGAATGTGCGGACCTGGTCTCCTGTGTCCTGTAATGCTCAGAGGAGTCTTCAGATCCCTCCTTGCTGCCAGGATCTGATGGGTACCCCCCCACTGACCTAACTGGGCAGAGGTTTTCAGGATGCCCTTAATGGGCCTACTCTCCTGGGGTTCCCCACTAAATTGCACTGTGCTTGGGTGCCCATACCCGGATGCCCGCCCATCCATTCCTGGGAGGTACTGGCCTATGAGCCCCATACTTCTAGCTGGATAGTAATCTGCCATCCCCGTGGCCCCGGGCTCATGTGCGTGAGGGGACATGGGGGTGGCAGAGTCCAGGGACTGGGAGAGATGAAGGCCTCTGGTACTAGGGCTCCTGAGGTTATGCTCAGGAGTTTCTCTTTCCCAGCGAACCTCATCTCTATCCGCCCCTGTTCCCTGTTGCAATGCAAGAGCCTGCGCTTTCAGTTCCTCAGTTAAGGCCTTACTAGACTCTATCAGTCTCTCCTGCATCGTTACCTGTTGCTGGAGCCTATCGTTGTGCTGCAGAGAGCCTCATTCTCTCTCTGTGCTTCCTGATTGGTCCTGGATTACTGGGCCAGTCTTTCCTGCAGGAGGGTTACCTCCTGAGCTGTGTCCCTATTGGCCTGCTCCTTTCTTGCCAGAGCATCCTCCACCCTCCTGGTGTGCTCTAACAAGTTCTGGTGTTCTTTTTGGAGGTCACCCAGTCCCTGGAGGGCCAGGTGATTTTCTTCCATTTTCCTTTTTAAGTGGCAGACTTCCTGGCCTAAGGTATTCCTTTCCTGACAAAGAGCCTGCATCTGTGCAGCCAGGTCGTCCCTTTGCCTTTGGAAGGCACCAGCTTTCTGGCGCTCCTGGTCAAACTCTGCCTGGGTATTCAGGTCTTTCAAAATCAGTTTATTGCTCTCTGCCTTCTCCCTATCTAGGTGGCTTTGCAGGGTGACTACCTGCTCAGCACATGCCCTATTGAAGTCTAACTGTTGCTCCAGCTTTTTCTGGCTCTGCAGTAGGGAGTCCAAACCTTCTTGGTACTCCTTCTGCAAGGCCAAAAATCTGGTATCCTGGTCCGCCTTTTCCTGTTGCAGCACATCCATATCCTCCTTTATTTTAGTGATGTACCGTCTGCTGTCATTTTCTGACTCCTGGCTCCTGAGCAGCCTCTGCTCAGAAGAGTCCAGATCAGATTGGGCCTTCTCTAACGCCATCTGTTGCCTATTTGCCAGATCTTGGCCTTGAGCACATTTGTCCTGCATGGCTCCCATATATAGGTACAAATATGCCGCTATCCTGGCAATCTTATTATGTTCATCTTTGGCTTTAGGGGCCATATATAGTTCACTCAGGGCCACATGTAGGGGACCCTGATCTCTCCATGTATCTGACCCTGTTTCAGTGACCTGTTGCGTGATTGCCTGCAACCAGACCGGTGGTCCTGATGAGTCCACTCACCTCTCACAAATAGCTTATGTAAGAAGTGCTCTCTGGCTATTTTGATGTCTACCAGTGTCGTCATTCTGGAATTTGAGTTTCTTCCTGACTTACAGAAGTTTGTATTTTATTTTTGCAAAACAGACCGTTTTTAGAGCGTTCCTTTGAGGAGTGCTTTACAGCGTAACACAGCGTAGTGATCCGACCGGATGTATGTCTCCTGTCAGTTAGCACACTGTATTAATCTGCACAAGTGATAGATCTAACCCAGAATCTCCGGCTACGATCCCCCACTTTGTTAAGCGGCTTCACTTCAACACTACAGCTAAGTCAATGCCTAGTCTGGGATGCTGAGGGAAACCCTTATTGATATATTTTTAGGTCCAGTTCATGTACTCTGGATGACAGCCCTTATATAACACCCCTCTCTTAGAATCCCCCTGACCCCACTGAGCCATGAAGTAGGTCTGTTTCGCAAATTTAAAAGGTTTATTTGAGAAATATAACAATATATATCTATCACACTTTTATAATAAATTAATATTGGATATCGCACTTAAAGTATGACAGTGATCAACAATGGATAATGTTCTACTGGTAAACTGATTTGGTTACTTGAAGTAGTATAGAGGATGAGGTAGCTGAAATACTTTATGGTTTCAAGGAAATGCAAGGTGGAATAAATGCAGTTCAGAAAATAAACTGATGTGGTTTCACAAGAGATAATATGTTCACTTTTCCCCTGGTGGCAATTCTCCCCCCTCCCTTTATGCAATGCAGGTAGATGGAAGTAACAGACACAGTCTTCAGGAATACAATCAAATACAATACGGAATTCAGTCCCCCCCCCCCCAGCAAGCTTAGAGGAAACAGGTAGAAGTTTTAAACACAGGCCCAAAATGCTTTGAATGTGATGACAATGAAGTGAGAAATGTGCTAACTGATTTTAATTCCCTCTAGAGATTCAGGGTGAGTGAGAGATGCTTTTTGGTATTAGTTCAGGCTCACTTTAGCAATGCTCTATGAGTTATTACCAGGTTGCAAACGGATTTTAACAAAAGAAGGAATGGAGCTGCTATTTTGACAAGTGGAGAAATTGAGCCAAGTCGCAAATCGCAGTAAATTTTGCGAGTGCGTAAATCGCGATTGCGGTAAAAGTATAAGAAGAAGTAGGAAGTCGGTTCTAGGCTTGTCACTTTAGTTCCCAGTTTAAATCAAACTTACAATTTTTACATATACATTAAATAATTACTTCCTTCAAGTCATTTCAGAATATAGTTTTACATTGTGTCCACCTCTTAGCAAGTCTTTCCTTGGCCTGGTTTGGGTTCCTCTGTTCAGTTTTACACAAAAGTCTGGTGGTTTTAAAACGCTGGCTTTCTGATAGTGGTGAGTACCGGTATTGCAACCATTTTTGGAATTAAGAAAATGAATTCCGCACAGTTCTGAGTTGTTTTCTGGCAATCAGCATTGCCATTCCCAATGGTTTCAGGCTACTGTGTGTGTAGCCCAATGGTGGTTTTAGGCAGTGCCCTCTTGTGCTCACAACATAGGCAAAAATGGGTGGCAGCCTATTCTTCATGTTTTCCCTGTGCACTCTCTGGGGAGTTCTGTCCATCATGATGTTTTCCATGCCAGTACTGCACAGTTTTATGGTAGGGCTTGGATGCATGGGTAAAAACATCCCACATGCCTGCCTCAACTCTCCGCCCTCTGCAACTCATCCAGAACAGGACTGCGAGACTTGTCCTTAGCCTCAAGCCCAGGGACCATATCTCTCCAGGACTGAAATCGCTACACTGGCTCCCAGTGGCTGTGAGGATTAAGTTCAAAACCCTCTGCATTGTCCACAAAGCCTTCTGGGGCCTGGGGCCAAAATGCCTTCAACTCTCTCTTCCTAAATATCTTCCGTCTCGAGCTCTTCGCTCATCCGCCTCCAACTCCCTCAGGGTCAGCCGCTTCTCCAAGCAACGAGTTGGGGGTAGATCTCTGTCCTCAGTAGGGGCCTCCCTCTGGAACAGCCTTCCTGCCTCCCTAAAACTTGAGGAGAACCATCTCCGGTTCTGGAAGCACCTCAAAACCTTCCTCTTTGCTTCGGCTTTCTCTCCCCCTCTCCCCTGCTAATTTACTGAAACTGCACTGAATCCGCAACTGGACCACTCACCGATCTTGGTCCTTGGCCCAGCCACTCTCCCCTGCACTGCCTCCCTGGCAACCCCTGCACTGCGGGACTGTCTCTGTATCCCTACAGCCCACCTCCCAGCACTTGTCTACACTTACCTTGCTCTTGCCACCAGCTGGCCCTTATTATTTTATCTTGTATTCTACTAACTATGTACTGCACTTCCCCTCTCCCTTTCCCCCTTGCGCTTCTCCCTTCCCCTCTACCCATGCACTTGCGCGATCTGAATGACACCTGGCCTAGTAGGATCATTGTCTGTCTCCCCTTGTCCCCCCTCCCTACCTCGTCGCGCCTTGAAACACTTGTGTACAGGCGCGTTACAAATGCCATATCATATCATATTATACCATTGGCAGTAAAACAAGAGAAACTTGACGGAGGGCACAGGGCCAGTATGGCCTGAGGGTAGTGGAGAGTTGTTGATGGTGATCTTAGGAGATAAGGTTGGGGACATTTTTGGATTTATGATCATCCAGGGCTGTAGATATTGCAGAGATTGTGACCTTCTAGGTGGAACAGGTATGATAATGAGTCATTTTAGCGTCATAACTTTAGCAGAAGTTGCCTTTTGGTTTTGAACGTGCACATCACTGGGAAGGGTCGGATGTATGTAATAGCAAGGATAAAGTTGTGCGGTGGGTAACGATGCTATAAGGGATATTTTAGGACAGAGGGAAAGGAGGCCAAGGCATGAGTGGTAGAAGAAAACCGGGGGACAATGTGGGTAAGCAAACTGCAAATATGAATGATCCGAAGGGAAATGGTTAATAGACATGATGGATGAGCTGAGGGGGATGATAAATACACACACAGGAGATACCATTGATGTGAGTCATCAAGGCTTCTCAAGGAGTGATTGGACAGTAAGCAGTCATGGTCAGGGTGAGTTGTGATGGGTACTTTGGAGAGGTTGAGGTTCATTAACAGTTAATAGGGAGGTCATTGTGGAGGAGTCAAGACACTGATACAGGTCAGGGTGTCAGGAATCGAGGGTGGAAGCTGTGGGATCGATGGACGCTCTAGTCCTCACCCAACATGGCTGCCTCCACTATAAATCTAGGCCCCGCCTCCAGCTCGGCGCGTTGTATCTGTGTATTGCTTACACTTCTACCAGCGCTCAGAGTAGCTCGTAACTTTCTTCCAAGTATCCTCCTCGCTCTCGTTTTCGGCGTGAGCTTGTTATTTTCTCCTGTGTCCCTCTCCCCTTTCTGTCCGCTCTGTGTTCTAGTTCTATGTGGTTTTTCGTAACCGACTACCTGTGTTCTGCCTTTCTCGCTCGCGAACCCTTTTTGGGTTCCGCTTCTTGCTTACCTTCCTGTTTACTTTTTCTCCGCTTGCGAATCCCTTCGCACTCAGCTCCTCGCTCTGCCTTTCTGATTCCTTTTTCTCCGCTTGCGATCCTTTTCGCATTCCGCTTCTTGCTTACCTTCCTGTTTACTTTTTCTCCGCTTGCGAATCCCTTCGCACTCAGCTCCTCGCTCTGCCTTTCTGATTCCTTTTTCTCCGCTCGCGATCCTTTTCGCATTCCGCTTCTTGCTTACCTTCCTGTTTACTTTTTCTCCGCTTGCGAATCCCTTCGCACTCAGCTCCTCGCTCTGCCTTTCTGATTCCTTTTTCTCCGCTCGCGATCCTTTTCGCATTCCGCTTCTTGCTTACCTTCCTGTTTGCTTTTTCTCCGCTTGCGAATCCCTTCGCACTCAGCTCCTCGCTCTGCCTTTCTGATTCCTTTTTCTCCGCTCGCGATCCTTTTCGCACTCCGCTTCTTGCTTACTTTCCTGTTTACTTTTTCTCCGCTTGCGAATCCCTTCGCACTCAGCTCCTCGCTCTGCCTTTCTGATTCCTTTTTCTCCGCTCGCTATCCCTTTTGCGTTCAGCTTCTTGCTTACCTTACTTTTTCTCCGCTTGCTAATCCCTCCGCACTCTGTTCTTCGATCTCCCTTCCTGTACATTATACTGCTTGCGGCTCCTATCTGCTTCGGTGTCCGAAGCATCTGACGCTCCCGGCATTCTGCAGTGTCCTGACTTTGGAGAAAGCTCTAGCTTTTCAATCCATCATTCCTGTATCTTCATCATCTCAGCCTGGGAGAACCTGCCTTATACCTGGCCTTAGGAACCACTCCTCACCTTGCCTGCAGATCTTCATTCAAGGGTTTTTTCTGCCTTTCCGGCTTTTTCCCTTGGGCACCGAGGCTGGCTCACTGGGAGCCCCCCACGGCAGGTTTCCACTTCTGCCACGGTGGCCTCCGGAGGGGCCAGACCTTACTTGCACGATAAGAAGGTTAGAACACCTAAGGATCTTATCTCTACCAAGAAGAAGGAACGTCCCCGAATCTGGACTACGGTAAAGGACTCAATATCAGAAGATTCAGGTGAGGAGAAGGGGGAGGTGGAGCCGAAGTCTGACAGCATACAACGCCCAACTACAAACATGGCATCTTTGGAACAATACCAGGAACTAGTAGCAGCTATACAGAACCTGATAGCTGAAGTACAATCCCTAAGGGCTGAAAACATAGTCCTTCGCCAACAAGTAGTGTTGCGTCGAGATGACCAAGGAGACCTAACCACGATGCCTCTCTCATTCGGCAAGTATGATGGTCATCCAGGAGGTCTCAAGGATTTCCTGGATGCCTGTAAAGTATACTTCACATTCAGGCCTCATGCATATGAGTCTAGCCGTGCCAAGGTCGGATTCATGATTGCCAATCTCTCTGGGAATGCCTTATCATGGGCAACTCCACTGGTCTCCAATGATGATCCTTCCCTAAATGTCTACGATCAGTTTGTGAGAGCCTTTAAGGATAGATTTGATAGACCTGAGCTTCTATACTCCTCATTAGAAGCCATGCTTGATGTCCGTCAAGGAAATACAGACGTGCAAACATATGTCTCACGTTTCCTCAGACTGGCTGCAAAGGCGGACTGGCCGGACTCAGCTCAACAGACGATCTTCAGAAGAGGACTTCAGGACGAGATCAAGGATGAGCTTGCGAGGATAGCCAGACCACAGTCATTTCGTGACTTGATGACCTTGTCCCTCCAGATCGAGTTCAGGCTGCATGAACGCAGACAAGAAAGGAGACGTCTACGGGGAACCTCACAGACGATAGGCCTGCCCTCCCAGACTCCAATCCAGAGACCAATATCATCCACAGAAGAGTCAATGCAGATAGGAGCAGCTCGTGGACCTCTGACTCCTGAAGAAAGGAGACGGCGCCGAGAGGCAGGTTTGTGCATGTATTGTGGATCCTCTAAACACCTGCTGAGAAACTGTCCAGAAGTTCCTCCTAGGAAGAAGGAAAACTTCCACCCCTGGGCTGTTGCAAGGGAAGTCTCGGGGGACCTGCCAGTTACCCTTGCAACCACTCAAGAACCCTTGAAGAGGGCGAAGACAGTAGTTTAATGGTTTTCAAGGTCCACGTGAAGTTATCTGAAGCGACATCAGTTGAGGTATTGGCAATGTTGGATTGTGGTGCCGCGGGTAACTTCATGGACATTAATTGGGCTAAGGAGAACCTAGTCTCTACCAGACCCAAGCCCAGACCCATACCTGTTGAGGGTGTGGATGGTGTACCTCTTTCTTCGGGTCCTATCCTGTGGGAGTCGATTCCATTGCAGATTAGAGTAGGCAATCACCAAGAACTCCTAGTATTTGACCAGATACGTGCAGCTCATTTTCCTTTAGTTCTGGGAATACCTTGATTGAGGAGACATAATCCTCTTATCGATTGGTCTGCCAACAAGGTGTGCTTCGACTCCCAATTCTGCAAATCAAACTGTCTGAATACTACTGCGGCGATGGTGGTGCCTGGAGAAAGTTCTGAAGCTCCCGGCTCCTTAATTGTAGCAACAGTTCCGCCCCAATACCATGAATACACCGAAGTCTTTCTGGATACTCTACCTAAGCAGCTACCCCCACACCGGGCAGAGGACTGCGCCATCGACTTGGTGCCTGATTCTATCGTTCCTTTCGGAAGGATGTATCCCCTGTCCCTTCCGGAACGAAGGGCCCTCAGAGAATATCTGGACGCTAATCTACAGAACGGGCTTATTCAGGAATCCAAGTCATCCTGCGGTGCATCATTGTTTTTTATCCCCAAGAAGGATTCGGATGAGTTGCGCCCATGCATAGACTTCAGAGGACTTAATAAGATCACTATAAGGGATAGGTACCCCATGCCCCTTATACGAGACATCCTGGAGGCGGTTCAAGGGGCTAGGTATTTCACCAAGCTAGATCTAAGAGGGGTCTATAACCTCCTTAGGATCAAGGAGGGGGACGAATGGAAGACCGCCTTTCGCACTCCGTTCGGCTTGTACGAGTATAGAGTCATGCCGTTCGGTCTTGTCAATGCTCCGGCAGTTTTCCAGAGGTGTATGGACAAGGTGTTTGCTGACATGTTATACCTATCCGTGGTGGTCTACCTAGACGATATCCTCGTCTACTCCAAATCTCTTGATGAACACAGAGCACAGGTCAAGAAGGTGTTGAGAAGACTCCTTATCCATCGGTTGTTGGTCAAGCCCGAAAAATGTCAGTTTGAAGCCACTTCTGTGTCCTACCTTGGGTTCATCCTTTCTCATGAAGGGATCGAAATGGACCCAAGAAAGGTTAAGGCCATTCACGATTGGAAGGAACCCGGAAACATAAAGGAGCTACAGAGTTTTCTGGGTTTAGCTAATTTTTATCGGCGTTTCATCCCCAACTTCTCACAAACTGTGCTCAGCTTGACCTCTCTACTTAAGAAGGGAGTATGGTTTTCTTTTGAAGGAGAACCTCAGAAGGCTTTCCAACTCCTTAAAGAAAGATTCTCCACGGCTCCCATCCTGATCCAACCTGACCAGACAAGACGATTCATCATGGAGACTGACGCCTCCATTGGAGCAGTGGGAGCCATTCTCCTCCAAGAATCGGAGGACGATCTTGAGCATCCTGTAGCTTATTTTTCCAAGACCTTAACATGTAGCGAACTGAACTATTCCGTATTGGAAAGAGAGCTACTAGCCATCAAGCTAGCTTGTCAGGAATGGCGTCATCTCCTACAGGGAGCTGCTCATAGCTTCTTGATTCGCACCGATCACAGAAATCTCAGGGTACTCCAGCAGATGGAATGCACCAATGCCCGTCATGCCCGATGGGCCTATTTCTTTCTACAGTATGACTTTGTGATAACTTACATTCCTGGGGCGGAGAACAAGAAGGCTGATGCCTTATCCCGAAGTAAGGGGGAAGTATCAGGATTATATCAAGGACATGACTTTGTTCTCCCCAAGCTCAGGATTTTGGCTTCCACGACCACTTTTCTCAAGGAGCTTATACCCCTGTATCAGAGTTGCCCAGAGCTCGCGCATACTACCACCAAAGGGAAGGATGGATTGTATTACCATGAGGAGGCGCTCTATGTTCCCACCAAGAAGCTTCAAAGAATGGTTCTTTCCTGGTGCCATGACTTGCCCTTGACAGGTCATCCTGGCATCAGAAAGACATATGACTTAATAAGTAGGGGTTTCTGGTGGCCAACGCTAAGAAAGGACGTGAGTCAATACGTCTCTACTTGCTCTGTTTGTGCTGCAAACAAGTATCAGACGGGTAGGCCAATAGGGTTGCTGCAACAGCCTCCTCTAGCTAATCGCCCCAGGGAACATATTTCCATGGATTACATTGTGGATCTTCCGGTGTCTTCTGGTATGACTGTAATTATGGTCACTTGTAACTCCTACAGCAAGTTGGCACACTTTTCAGCCTTTCAGCAACTGCCTTCGGCTTCTGAGACAGCTGCCGTCTTCCTCCGTGACGTAGTCCGCCTGCATGGTTTGCCTAGGACTATAGTCTCTGATCGTGGTTCCCAATTCACCTCAAGATTCTGGGCCACTCTCTGTCGGGTTCTGGGAATCCATAGGGCTCTCTCCTCGGGTTATCACCCCCAAAGCAACGGCCAAACGGAAAGACTCAATGCCAGCTTGGAACAGTACCTTAGGTGCTTCTGTAGTCCACAGCAAGAAAGGTGGTTTGAATTTCTCTCCCAGACAGAGTTTGCTTATAACAATGCAATTCACACCACCATACAGATGAGTCCGTTCTTTTGTACATACGGTTTCAACCCACACTATCTACCCTGGGTTAACACACGATCGACCAAGGTTCCGGCCTTAGATGAGGCTCTCAGAGATCTGCACGAGGTACAGGAGACAGCCAAGAAAGCTCATCTAGCCAGCCAGGATGCCCAGAAGAAGTGGGCAGACAGGAGCAGATGCTCAAACCCCGACTGGAAGGTGGGACAATTGGTATGGCTGTCAACCAGATTTCTTCCCAGATGGATTCACAAGGGGAAGTTTTCTTCTAGATTTCTAGGACCCTTTCCCATTGTTCAACAGATCAATCCGGTGGCTTTCAAACTTAAACTTCTGGATTCCCTCAAGATGATTCACCCTGTCTTTCACACTTCTCTTCTCAAGGCCTACAAGGAAGACCCATTTCAGAGGCCTGTTCATAAGGGACGCCCTAAGGTTGATCCTGCCCCGGACGAGTACGAGGTGGCTCGTTTGATCGATTCCAGGTATCGTAAGGGCAGGTTACAGTACCTGGTACATTGGAGGGGCTATCCTAAGGAGGAGAGAACCTGGGAGCCTGACTACCACATACATGCTCCTCATCTTGTGAAAAGGTTCCATCGTTTTCAGCCAGGCAAACCGGGGGGACCCCCAAGGAAGAGGGGGTATACTGTCAGGAATCGAGGGTGGAAGCTGTGGGATCGATGGACGCTCTAGTCCTCACCCAACATGGCTGCCTCCACTATAAATCTAGGCCCCGCCTCCAGCTCAGCGCGTTGTATCTGTGTATTGCTTACACTTCTACCAGCGCTCAGAGTAGTTCGTAACTTTCTTCCAAGTATCCTCCTCGCTCTCGTTTTCGGCGTGAGCTTGTTATTTTCTCCTGTGTCCCTCTCCCCTTTCTGTCCGCTCTGTGTTCTAGTTCTATGTGGTTTTCGTAACCGACTATCTGTGTTCTGCCTTTCTCGCTCGCGAACCCTTTTCGGGCTCCGCTTCTTGCTTACCTTCCTGTTTACTTTTTCTCCGCTTGCGAATCCCTTCGCACTCAGCTCCTCGCTCTGCCTTTCTGATTCCTTTTTCTCCGCTCGCGATCCTTTTCGCATTCCACTTCTTGCTTACCTTCCTGTTTACTTTTTCTCCGCTTGCGAATCCCTTCGCACTCAGCTCCTCGCTCTGCCTTTCTAATTCCTTTTTCTCCGCTCGCGATCCTTTTCGCATTCCGCTTCTTGCTTACCTTCCTGTTTACTTTTTCTCCGCTTGCGAATCCCTTCGCACTCAGCTCCTCGCTCTGCCTTTCTGATTCCTTTTTCTCCGCTCGCGATCCTTTTCGCATTCCGCTTCTTGCTTACCTTCCTGTTTACTTTTTCTCCGCTTGCGAATCCCTTCGCACTCAGCTCCTCGCTCTGCCTTTCTGATTCCTTTTTCTCCGCTCGCTATCCCTTTCGCGTTCAGCTTCTTGCTTACCTTACTTTTTCTCCGCTTGGTAATCCCTCCGCACTCTGTTCTTCGCTCTGCCTTCCTGTACATTATACTGCTTGCGGCTCCTATCTGCTTCGGTGTCCGAAGCATCTGACGCTCCCGGCATTCTGCAGTGTCCTGACTTTGGAGAAAGCTCTAGCTTTTCAATCCATCATTCCTGTATCTTCATCATCTCAGCCTGGGAGAACCTGCCTTATACCTGGCCTTAGGAACCACTCCTCACCTTGCCTGCAGATCTTCATTCAAGGGTTTTTTCTGCCGTTCCGGCTTTTTCCCTTGGGCACCGAGGCTGGCCCACTGGGAGCCCCCCACGGCAGGTTTCCACTTCTGCCACGGTGGCCTCCGGAGGGGCCAGACCTTACTTGCATGATAAGAAGGTTAGAACACCTAAGGATCTTATCTCTACCAAGAAGAAGGAACGTCCCCGAATCCGGACTACGGTAAAGGACTCAATATCAGAAGATTCAGGTGAGGAGAAGGGGGAGGTGGAGCCGAAGTCTGACACAGGGAAGAAGGAGTAAAAAAGGCCAAAGGGCCTACAGAAAATAGGAACTTGAGTGAAGGGTGTAATGTTATGGTGATATGATATGATATGGCATTTATAACGCGCCTATCAAGGAGTTAAATAGCGGTGTACCCGAAGACAGGCTCGGACTGGCCTACAGGGCAATAGGACAATGCCCGAACCCAAAATGCAAAATGCTAGTGTGGGCCAGTTTTTGGGTTCAAAGTGAGCTACATTTTTGCCCAATGTGGACCAGTTTGATAATTTAATTAACATGTGGCTAATAGTTCTGACAAATGTTACTGAATAAATATTCTTTAAAATGCATAATTTACATCTCATTTTATCAGAAAACTTCCCCTTTGGTACTACTCAGAGTGTCACAAAAGAAATCAGTTGCCATTTGCAACTGTGGGACAATTTTTAATTGGTGCCCGAGACATGTTTTTGGTCCCAGTCCGACCATGCTCAAAGAAGAATGAAAGAAAGTGAAAAGGAGGAGGGGGCAGAAGCTTGCCGTATTGATCAGCAGTGCAGCACCTCGAAACCCGTGCTCCAACTCCAGTCCATGAAAAGTCACGCCACATGATGTTTTGCTTTCAGCCCTGGCCTATTGGCCATCTCAGCAAGACACTGCACATAGCACCATGTTTAGAGATAAATAAGATTGGTGGGTTGTGGTTTGGAGTGGCGTGGTGTACAAGGGTGCCTGGCACCATGCTTGGTACAACCTCTGGATGAGCAGACCTGTTGCCAGGCAAGGAGGCGATCAGAAGGCCTGCAGGCAATTACAAACAATAGGTGCAGCGAGGGAGCATGCATGTCAGTAGTGAGTGGTGCTATGCTGGGTGTGCCCATCAAGTCAAAGAGACCAGTGACATCTTCCTGTCTGATCTCCCTGCCAGAAATTAGGTACTCTCAAGTCTGCGACACTGTGGGCAAGGGATAGCTCATCGATTTAATGTTCATAAGACTTCCTGGCAAATGTCCATTCTTTGGGAGTTTTGGGCCGGGCCTAGAAAGCCAGCACTGACTTCTATGCTCATTCTTTTCATTGCTTTGCAAATGTTATTCTATTTATAATGTAAAAGATGGGTCACAGGCCAGTCCTCTCTTACACGACTGCCACAGAGTATAATGGACCGTGATTGGCTGGAACGTTGTCCGCCTGTGCCACAGAGCTAGTACTGCACACGTGTCCGCTATTGAAACAGAGGTAGTGGCCTTTGCCTGCTGGGTGCTAGTCCATACAGATTTAGCTCTGAAAGCAGTAGGGTTTCTTGGCTTCCAATTACAAACTTACAATTGCGTCGACCATAGAATGCTTACGATTTGGTCATTGGCCCATTGAATTCAGACGAGTCAGGGACCCTCATGTCTGTTTGCTGGGAGCCACATGTACGCAGATAATTTACATAACAACACAACTACATACTTTTAATTGTAGAATAGAAAAGTATGAGAGGGGCCATAGCTTCTCTCCTCATTCTGCTAAGAATGCACCACTGACCTCTTTTGAGGCGGTCACTCACCATTACGGAGAGAAAAACTCAGGGGCTTGGAAACAAGACAACACATAGCAACACAGGTTCAAATCCCAGTCTGGTGCTTAGAAACCGGTTCGGTATTAAGCGCATTATAAAAGAGCAATTGTAATTATAATCATAATCTCAGGTTGGAGCCACATCTACCATATCCGCCCTGACCCCCTCATTCTCTCCTGCGATATGCTTTTGAGTCCACTTCCTTGAGGACTAATGCAGGGCTGCCTTCAATCAGGCATCGTTCCAACGCAGTGAATACAGCATGCCGAAGTAGCAGAGGCAGAGACCTGCTAATCAGTAGGCAAGGCTACTCATGCTGTATCCACATACTGAAGACAGGCCCCTAGTGGAGGAGTTTAGAACTGCAGCTTGGTCTATCAAAGCTTGCCCGTGATCGGTGGCGACCGTATAGAGCTGCCTCCCGGACCCAACTCGTCTATGAATGATAAGATCAAAATAAACACAATTTACAGACACCTGGTTCTTTTCTTTCTGAGTGAATTGCCCTGACCCTCCGTTTTCCATTACTGTATTATTTGAACATGTTTTCTATTATCCATCTGTTTATTCGGCATGCACAGTGCCTTCTGAAATGTGCCAGAAAATAGCTCCAAGGGGTGCCTATCATTTTAGTGTTAGAGTTTTATTTTTGAGCCAGTGAGAAAGGAGGCCCAACGCGTGGCTTCCATTAGGCGCCACACTTGGCTACTAGAGCCTTAACTGGCTGATCATCAGAGTGAGTCACTGCTGAATTGTGCACAAAAGCAATTTCTAATAAAAATATTTGCCTTGAGAAAATTTGTATTTCTTTGTTATAAATGCAAACTCGTTTTAGTAGGTGTTTAAATAAAAAAAAATAGTTATATTTAAAATGTTACCTTTAAAAAAAAAGAAAACGTACGAAAATATAAAAGCTACTTTTTCACAAAACAAAATCTATTTGTTAAAAAGAGAACTTATTTGTATTGTGCTGATTTGCTGATTTAAAACCGCCAGACAATATCCCCCAATTTGATAGGTGGTGAAATGGTCAATTCTGATTGTCATCCAAAATCATGTTTCACTATTTATGAGAAGAAAATATACATTGTTGAGCCCTAAACCTATATTATCAAGCAACTGTCAGCAACGTGTGGAATACATCTCAGTAAAATAACTTAACATAAAAAATGTAATTAAGCATATTCCCCTTTCTTCCTTCCTTGAAACCCCCTATCTCAAAGTCCAATTATCCAATTAGATGATGTTGGGGTAGTTAGGAAAGGTCCCAACAATCAAGAGGGGTTCATGTTGCGCATGCCATATTTGTGATTGGGGTGCAGATAATTTGGCGCAATGTTGCGTTTTTCATATGTATCCAGTATAGTTAAATGTTAATGGGATATGTTAGTGTTACTTTTTGGTTAAACTGATATGTATTACCTCCACACGCAGTGTGAGAAACGAGAAGGTGTCTCATCCACTAGTCCCCGGGGATCTGTCTTCCAGGTGGCCATGATACAGCCATCGCTTTTGAATCCAGTTCCTGGGGGTGGACCAGTGTGGGAGGATTACCTGGGTGAGGGGTCTTCGGGGAGTGGGACGCCCAGATGGGGAGACGCGGTATCCCGTTCCCTATTAAATCTTTACCCCTTACTACCAAATAGGATATTTTGGAACTCTACTCCCCCCCCATTTACAAAACAAACACTTTCTCACAGACAGCCCGCTATGAGAGAAAACGGACAAACACCTGAGCCGTATATCTGACGTGTCCCAATACAATGGTCAGCCAAGGTCAGGCAATTACTGACCATCACACACACCTGATTTCCATTAAGCTTCCCTACACGGATAAAAGGCGGATCATGAGAGCACACTTTGATCTTGACTTCCAAATTGGCAGTTTAATGTCAAAAGAAAGAATGCAAAACAGAAAGGGATGGCAAGGAGGGACATTCCCTTGACCTTTTTTGACAAGGAACCATTGCTTTCATGAGCCCGACGGAGGGGGTCTGTGGTGAAGAGAAAACCATCTGCGAGGTTTTGTGTTAAAGTGTGTCTGACCCTGGCTGATGGGGACCCGGGGTGACGAAAAAATCACCTGAGAAAGTTTTGTGTTAAAGTGGGTCTGAGCCTAGCAGAGGGGCACCAGGGGTGAACTGAAAACCACCTAAGAAGTTGTACATTTGAAATCCTAAGAAGAAAGGAACTAGGATGTGTGTTGTGTTGCATCAGGCCCTCTGAAAAAGAGACTTTGAATGGCAAAGAGACTTTGGCAAAGAAGGCCATGATATTGAAGTTCTGAACTGCACCCTCGTGAAATCACAGTTATTTAGATTAAAATGTTCCAAGGGAGACAGTAAACCGGGGAGTGAGATAGTTATCGCTAGTTCAAAGAAGAACTGGTTTACTCAGCCTTCTTTATATTGCTTGAAGTATTTATGTGAACCATGTGCAATTAAGAGTTATGGTTAAAAGGACTTAGTCCAGTTATTACTAGTAATAAATGTTTTTGAATACAAATGTTTAACTGATTGATGATGTCATGACCTACCACAGACAAATCCTAAAAGGAGGTGTGTTCTACACATGATCTGAAGATGGTAGTTAAGATAAGTGCTGCCAATAAGAATGTGGGAATCAGAGAAAGATAGGATTTCTTTGAAGATGTTTTGTCCAATCACATGTGGGGGGTGGTGGATTGTAATAAAGTATCTGTAAATGTTGTAACGGTTGCAAAGATGTATGAAATGTATTGACTGATGTGGCTTGTTGAGACCTGGGTTAGTTTGGTTCCAAAACAGCATCTAATTGCTCTCTGGAAAATTGTACAGATGGTGAGCCTGCTTGGGTTGAGGTAATTAGGGGCACCCCCACAGTGATTACTATAAATGAAGACTCAGAGAGATAATGATGAAAACAGGTTTTTCTAAGCCAGAAGAAGTCCCACTTAAAGACAAGAGATTGTAAACTGCAGGATGTCCAATGTGTGGACAACTTATTAAGATCTGAAAATCCCTGGGCATGCTGTGGTGGAAAATACCAACCGCAAGTGGTTGCACATTAGACAGTCAGTGATGGCGTACCCAACAATCATATGTTAATTATAACGGGTGATCAGTTGTTTCGAGCTGTAGCTGATGTAGATAACTCAAGAGTGAGATACCTGAGGCATGGAGAGTTGAACAACAATGAATAAAAACCCTCAATCTTAGCCCCCTATAAGTTGATGTCCTTCACTGACGAAGAGGTTGCAGCAAATCGAGATGTGTTTATGATGGGGAAATAGGATACAGATAAAGCGGAGAAAGAGCTACAGCAGTGGTTTCTCATAGAGCTGGTGGTGGTTGGAAGGAAGGGGGTAATTGGCAGGGGACATGGGACACAGCTCGGACTTTAAAAATCACTCTAATGAATCCTGCCAAAGCAATAATGAATGAGGTCATATTGATTGATGCTACAGGCGAGGAATGCCCATAATTGAAAAGAAGTGGATCTTTCGAGTAGCTATGATGAAATCAATTTGTCAAAAAAGCATATTTAACACTTATGGGTTTTAATGTAAATTCTAGTGAATTGTGAATTATTGGCTGTAGATGTTTGCACTCACAAAAAATATAAACAACTTTAAAAATAAATCGATTTATAAAGTAAAAGAGCAAGAGAAAATAAAATCAATTGTAAATAGAAATAATATACTTAAAAACATAGTTCTTTTTAATGCAATAGTTTAGTTACAAATGGATTTTATAAAAAAAAGGATAGGTACGTTGTTTGATTAATTTAATGAAATATATTCCCCTGGGGCATTTTGGAGAAATTCATTTAGGTATGGGGAAGCTAGTGGCAGGATGGCCGCGGTGGTTGGGGTCTCCACTTTGGCATAGCACACATTGCTGTACTTTTGGATAGGAAGAATAGGGTGTGCAGTGGACAGGACGATCCATTCAGAAGAGGAGTACTGGGGACCTTGTATATTGCCTGAGACACCACCCAGAGGATCGCTCAAATGGGTGTTGCTTATCAGATTTAGGGAGGACACATGCTTGTGGTCACTGTGTTACTAAGGCCATTGTCACCTTAAACACACATGATTGTTCAGACATTTTATTTGCTTTATTTTATTTATTTATTTTTTGTAAAGAGCTATCCTTCGACAGGCCTCATCGTAGCACTTCAGAGCGAGGAGAGGGGAGAAGGTGAGACTGTTCATTTGCAATCCATGAATATTCCAGAATAGTTAAATGCAGAAAAGGAGGGAATTACAGAGATATTTCAAGTGTGGAAAAAGTTGAAGAGAAGTGGCCAATAAGGCAGTGGCAGCTAAATACATTATAAAAGGGCGAGAGCGAGTTACAAGTGCGTGCAGTCGTATAGAGGACCATGTTGCTGTCCCAAGTGGAGGTGCAAGGGAGAGGAGACAAATAAAGGCAA
This sequence comes from Ambystoma mexicanum, assembly GCF_040938575.1. Classification (NCBI taxonomy): domain Eukaryota; kingdom Metazoa; phylum Chordata; class Amphibia; order Caudata; family Ambystomatidae; genus Ambystoma; species Ambystoma mexicanum. Next base: position 126,891,900 of record NC_090935.1, on the reverse strand, counting down.
CAGCAAGGGTAATTATAGATGGTGAACAACATCCTTTTTGAAGTGGCCAGCATTGACTATGGTTGGTGTTCCCGAGAGAGGCTGTATCCAATATCTGTGGTGTTTATGGGATGCAAAATCGCCGACAAATTGGCCATGGTGAAGAGGTAGGAACGGGTTGGCTTGTAGAGTTCCTTTAACAGTTAAAAAAACTTTTTTTTTTTTTTTACAATTCATGCTGGATTTCAGCCTCTAAGAGCAGGACTTGGTTTCAAACCGGTGCTGCTCTGCATTGTCTTGTTTCCAAGACAAGTGGTTTGCCTGAGCTATCCTCCTGGCCAATGGACATCTCAAAGAGCTGAGTTTTGAGGAGTCGCCTGAACAGACTATCGCTCTCAGTCTCAAACATAGACAGATGGATGATGTCCTGAAGGGAGACACACATGGTATCCAGAGAGTCTCCTCCAAATGTCTTCTTCCTGTAGAGGTCTGTCGTGAGACGTTTGGCTCCTGCTGATCTGAGTACACATGGGGGACACTATCTTTTATTTCTTTGCGAGATGCTGACAGGGCTAGTGATCGATTGGGCACAATGAGGATTCAGATGGTATTGAAGCTGATATGCCATCTCTGAGAGTGATATGCTATTTATGATATGATATTTTATTTATATCGTGCCTATACACAAGTGTTTCAGGGATGCCAGCGGAGGGAAAAGAGAGCAGGGATAATATGATCTCTGGGTTTGAGACCAAGGATCAACCTGCTGTCTTTTTCTAATTGATTTTTTTTGCAGGATCAGGGTAACCCTATGAGGAGACTGTTGCAGTAATCGAGTCAAAGGATGGTCAGTGAAGAGGTGATGGCTACTTTCTGTTGCATGTGAGGAATGGTAGTGTTCGATTTGTAGATGCAGGAAGAAATGATATTTCTTAATTACTGCCTGTACTTTAGGGGAGAAAGAGCGCGCTGAGTCAAGAAAAACCCCTTGGCATTTAGCAGTGCTCAAGTCAGTAGATGTGGGTCTAAGCGTCGCTGGCCATATGAAAGCAGGGAGAGAACTTTGGAAGACATCCACACCTAGCATTCGGTGAGAAAGGAGTTGATCAGGAGTAGATATTTGGGTCATTGCAGTGTAAAGGCAATTTGGGTTACAGCTACATAGAATTGGAAAGTGCGTGTGTGATTAAATGGTGTCAACCAGGGGCATACGTATGCATTGACAAGCTGAGGGTATAGTAGAGATCCTTGGGTAACCACGCAGTTATAGAGTGTGTGGGTCGACAGGAAAGGAGTTCACCTCACTTGGACCTCATGATACCCTAGGAAGGAGGAATCCATTTGAGGACTGAACTGCTCAGGATAAAGAACTGGCGGAGACGGGAATTGAGAGCAGTGTGGTTGAGTGTATCACTGGCTGCCGAGTCCTGTAGAAGGATGAGGATAGTAGGGAAGATGCAATCAAGGGCTTAGAGAAGGTGGTCATTTAGAAAGAGCAGGAGTGATTTAGAGCATCGCAATAGCCTGAATCCTTTTTGGTGAACGTGTAGGAGAGCGTGGGGTTCATAGAAGATTGTGATATGGGCGAGGGCCAATTTTCCTAGGATGTTTCCAAATGAAAGGGGTGTTTGCGTTAGGACGGTACTTTAGGATAACAGCTGGGACATTGTTCATCTTCTATAGGCTCCTAAACTAGCCTCCTACAAAGTCATCTAGCAATTGAATAACAGAAAATTGAACCGTGTGCAAATCCACTGTGTATATCTACCTTGGCTTGACGGCGCATTGAGCATGCCCATTCTTTCTGCTAGACCTGCGTACATTTAGTTAATCCAGGCGTAAAAGTCGCCACCTTTGCTTTAGAATTCACTTTTTCCTCTTATTCTTTTTTAAAACTTAAAATATTTCAATATTAGGTGCATTTTTGGCAATTACAAATGTATCAAAAACAAATGTTTTAAAAACACCATGGTGCGCTTTAAATACAAAAATGTGTATTAAAATTAAGTAAATTGCCATTCTCGGGAAAATAATCCCCTTGTCACTTTTTTGCAAAATAGTGAATTTTACAGATTTTCAAAAGAATTCGCTAATCGGCAACAGAAAAGACCTTGTTTCATTCCTGCACTGCATACATCATCCCTGGGAACAAAGTGCCACAAACTTGGGCCTTTCTCACCTCTTTCGTTGAGGCGCTTCCCCTCCAACCTTTCACCCCATCTATCCCTCGCAAGATTGCTAAAAAATAACCCCGCCAGCTCTCTGCCTGATCTCCCTTGGCACCCCGCTGGCTGCCACTCTGCAGTGATATATCTGTGAATTCATATATTGGCCCGGGCATCACTTTGGAATGATGGATAGCCTGCAGGGAGATCTGGAGGCCCTGGACCTGGTTTACAAAACGTTTTCCAATGGGATTGCACGATTAAAAAAAGGCTTTTCTGATTTTTTTTTGAGGAAGGTTGTTAAAGATTTTTTTTTTAAACATACAACAACAAAAAAATAAAATTTAAAAAAAAAGACTTCTAAATCTGGACCATTGTGTTTCCCAGCCATGTGCCGATGTCAGCCTACAACTTCCATGATCCCTCTGCTTTAAGTATGTTTGATGGGGATGCTGGGAGTTGGAGGCCAGCTCATTCAGAGGGTCACAGGTTGGCTACTCCTGCTGTATGACCCGTGTTTGTCCTATTTGTGAATTGTAAACTAGAGAAAGAGAAAGGGGTCTCTACACGCGGGATCAGCACAGGGATCAGGAGTGAGTGGCCACGCCCAGCCCACGAAGCCGATTGCCCTTGTTTTCCCGTTGGTTGCCTTGCACAAATATACAGAACGTCCTGGCAGGCCCCGGTTACGTCTGCTTGTTTATGAGTGAGGCGCGTTAAGCATTTTGGCAATGTGTTTCGGGAGACACGTCGAAAACATAGTTTGGCAAGAATGTCACACAGCAGAGAAGTACAAGGCATTCGATCAAAGACATGTAAACAGTGCCTGCAAACATAAAGGGGACTTTATTCCAAAGAAAACAACGCTATCTTAAGCCGAACACATGGTACCATCCCGAACGCCAGGGGGAACGGATCTATCAACTGGGCGGAAATAAACCGAGCCCCATCACTGTTCAGAGCCATCCCATCTGCACTGGTCGCAGCAAGCATGGCCAGAGCAACTGGGGGTCGACAAGGCCGTCCCTCCTTCAGGAGACGTGCAGAGAGCTTCCTCGACTTTGAGCGGTAGCTGCTGCCCTCCTTGTATAGTTCTACACTCATAGAGACACAGGGCCTGATTTACAAAAGCACAGTACAATTCAAAAACGCTTTGCAAATTACGCCCACAACGATTTCACAGACTGAGTCTGAAAGTCGTCCTTTGCTCAACAGCCCAAGCTCAAACAATGAAACCGTCCAACGGGATATGTCCCATGTTTTGAACACATGTTACTGTCATGTTGACTATTCTCGCAGATGAAATGAGCCTCATACCAAGTGCATTGCATGCTCAGAAGGAATGCATGGTTCAATGACTAACACAATTAGTGGTCATGCTCATGTTCCCAAAATGCACCTTGTTTATATTCAAATCAGCCAGCATCCTATGTTAAGAGCATACACATTATTCGGCACTTATCTCTGCTTCACAATCCAGTCTATACCGCTGCTTAGACTAAGTGGTATGTCAAACTCATCACAATACAAGAGATACCCTCGCACATAACAACACAAGCGATACCATCGGCACCACACCTACCGCTAAGAAGCAGCTTTCATGCAACAACCACACCAGCTGCACACATATCCGGTGCGCCCACGCACCATACCACACTCTCTCTCGCTACTGACTGAACTGCGGTTCCCGAGGGCGTTCAACCTACAGCGCTTTGAGATCATACCAATGATACATAAGGCGCTATATACATGCCAAATAACATAACATAACATTAAGGATGAAAGTGTTACTGCGTGGGTTCTGGTTTTATTGTGAGGTCCATCTCTATGTCTGTGAAATCAGTTCACTTATTGGGCAGAGCTGTAACCACCTTTCTTGATTTACAGTGCTTCTGTGGTGAAAACAGGAAAACAAGGAAATAAAAGGTGTAGAAACTATGTTCATGTGCCTTGTGGCGCTAGGGGTTGTGAAGGGGGATCTGGGTGGCACTATGGGAGTAGAAACCCATAGGTGTGTTACAGTACGCACCCCAAAAGTAAACCACAACATTTTACGGAACACCATTTGCCCAAATAACCTGTTAAATGGATCGGGTCAGTGTTGGGCAGTTTTACCACCTGTGGTTTTCGGGTCGCTGCTGAATATTCGGGTAGATCCAGTTCCCATCTTAGATCGGGCCATTGCACTTACCTGGAATGACCTACTGTAACAGTAGGCATCGCATGCTTCTGCCATTTAACCTCCACCCGCTCCCTCTCTGCTTATTACTCTGCCAAGCTTGTGTTGCAAACCTCAAGCTACTGCCTCTATAAACAATACATATTTATACACTGCTATCATTTCACCCCAACCTAATTTTGTAATGTATTGGTGATTTGTACAGCGCCAGACACGCAAAACAACTCGCTTTAGGGAGCTGATGTTTACATGTTGAGAGCGCCTTTAGGCTTTGATTGTGTGTTAATGCCGCCATTATCCTAATTTCCTAGAGCTAATCAAGCCCTTTTACATTCTGAAGAACAAAACCTAACAATGTCTTCTTAATATGATCATGGTGCATTATAATAATAGCAGTTTTTATATAGCGCTAGCTCACCTGAGGGAATCAAAGCACTGTAATAACAGTTTATATCATTACCGACCGCATGGTACTCAATTTATCAACCTCAGATGGATGAAAGGCTGAGTTGACCACGAAGGGATTCAAACCTGCGCCAGCAGACAACGCACAGACGTCAGAAAGGAGCACTCAGCTATCTGTCCTGCTTTGGTTATATAATTAATATTATCATTATTAATAATAATAATAATAATAATAATAATAATAATAATAATAATAATAATAATAAATACATGCCAATGAACACTCAAAAAATGTATATGATGGAGAACATGGCACAAGAAAGAGTGACAGGTCGCTGTGCAAATGAAAATGATATATGAAATGTTAAACAAGACACGCGCGCATTGGTTACTGGCTGGGCCGGGCTGTGCTCGCCATACCTTGGTTGTGACACCAAAGAATTGCTTTGGCTGTTTTGGTGCTGGAGCTCGGTAGCAGCAAATGTGTGTAAAGATGGAGACCTTGCGCGGTACCGAAATTAAGGGCAGGTAGGATAGGGACAGAGTCGAGAGGCCTTGTATTCATTTTGAGGCAAAACTCCTATGTTTCTTAGTTTCTATATTTGGAATACTTGATGTATCAGATACCCGTGTATATGTGGAAGGTGAGGAGATAGCTCAGTTATTTACGTACTCACAAAAATTGGGTCAGTCAAGGTTTGGGCAGCGCTCAAGCATGGGTCCTTAGTCCCGAAGGGCCTGATATACTATGTGTTTTTTAATGGGATTGCTCCATTGTAAAACACTTTTGTAAGTTAGGACCATAGTCTCTATTATAACGGGTGAATTCCATTGATCCATCCATCCCGCCCTTACCGCGCTCTTATAATACTCTTCCTGTCTCCCAGAGCCATAGAGCAGGCATATGTCCTCTTATACCACAAAACCATTTGACGTTACATCCAGACGATTTTCCAGTAACCCTCATTGTTAAGAGGTACTGTTATTCTCCATTATATCGTCCCATGTGACTCCATAGGGAATTGAAGGCATTACTCCCATGGCGATTCTACCCATAATTCCTCAATTTTTCTGAAGCCATATTCTGTAGCTATTACCTCCTGTTTTCTATAAGACTCAAAGTTATGCAGGTGGAGAAAAGCCAGCGCTAAGTTCATTATGTCTGATTTAACCACGCCTGCTGGACTCTTCAGTCCATAATGTCTTAGCTGCATATGGAAACTAACTAATGTTAATGGCCCAATTACTTCCAGGCAATCTCCATTACACTGAGTCCTAGTCTTCCTCATCACAGTCTTACTTGAGAATGTAGGTCTGTGATGAAGAAGACGAACAAGGGGGTAATGGCCCTATTACTTACAGGTAATCTTCATTACACTGAGTGCCCGATTCATGGATTTAATTGCGTGAAAAATACGGTACTTACATACCATTATGCGTGCAAATCCTTGCTTGTCGATTCATGGAATCGAATGTTCAGTACTTTACCTGGACTTTCGTGGAGTTTGCGCTGGCTTGGCACATCTCTGCTAGCCGTCGAGGGCCTTGCGCGAGACTCCCCTCCCAGCATGGGCGTGGCCTGTGCAGAGGGCTGGGAAGGGGACGGAACACGAAAAATGGGGTAGCACATGCAAAAAAGTGGGCGTTCTGAGGGACGGCCTGCAAGCAGTCCCTTGCATGCCTACAATTGCGCTGCACGAGACGTATTCATGGATTCGATCACGCAACCTATCAGCCGGGAAATGGCCACTCGAGTCCCTCATACGATCTGCCACCTGAAGGCAGGCGTAAGTACACTTGCGCATAGTATCAGCAGCATAGAGGTGGCATTGCATGTCGGATTTGGGGATGCGTGTACGCAACCGGGGTTCCAAACTTACATAGGGGTAAGCAGTGTAGCGGGGTGCAGGAACGGTTTATGAGGGTTCACAGACAGATGTTCTGAGTTTAGACCCAATTACAATTTTTCATACGCAGGTTTTTGGGGTGATGGGAACAGTTACGGGACACGCTGTGCATGGTCCCCGAGATGCAGGCCTGCTTGTGGGGGAATCCACAAACTCTCTGAAGGGTGCTTGTATTCGCACCCGCTGGACCGTGCAAAGGTGGCTGATGTGGCTAGTTTTGGTTTGCATGTGGGCGTGTCGCGGGCGTTCCGGCCACAGCTTGCGAATACAGTTACTTTTGCGTGAACGAATCCATGAATACGCGGCCTGTATATCTTTTAATCTGCGCGCAGGTTTGTGCAGTGTCCTGCTCATCGCGCGGTCCTTGCAGGATTTCTGCACACATTCCATGAATCGGGCTTCTAGTACTAGTCTTTCTCGCCACAGTCCTACCTTCTCAAGTAAGTACTGTGGCGAGCAAGACGGACAACTTTGTAATGTACCATTCCCTGCAAGCACTATGTTACGGGTGTCACTGCTCTGTATTAATGCCCCCATCGGACTAAGCCCTTTAAACTAAGGGCAGAGGATGTTTCCCCTGCCTGCCCCTTTTTATACCTCTGGCGCGTTCTGCCTAGTATCACCCTCCTTCAACACAAGCTCTGCAGTCGCTCAGAGCCGAGCCTTGGCAATCGGCGCAGCTTGGGAGCTGTCTGCATGTGACACAGACCAGGAGAATGACAACACAATTTTAGAAAAATTAATGGTTTATGCAGGAATAAACACAGCTCTTTTTTTTTCGTCCAGCTCGTGTTTATTCTGAAAATACACCCGGAGGTTTTCCATCTCATTTAAAGAAGTAATCTGGAGGCTGCAGGCATCTGCTGATCAAACATTTGACAGGGCACACAGCATAATTGCATTAGTATGGAAACACAACTGGTATGGGCCTATGGCTGTGTACGCCCGATCAGGGGACAGAAAGAGGGCATACACTGCCAGGCAGGGGACAGAAAGAGGGCATGCACTGCCAAGCAGGGGACAGAAAGTGTGCAAAATTGCCCAGGCAGGGGACAGAAAGAGGACACAAAATGTCCAGAGAGGCAACTGGAATACGGCACAAGATTCCCAGGCAGGGGCAGGACGAGGGCATATAATGCACAGGCAGGGCACATGAGATTACTCAACGTGCCCAGACAGTGGGCAGGGAGAGGGATCCAAATGCCCAAGAAGGGTATAGGATAAAGGGCACACAATGCTCAGACAGGCGACAGGAGGAGAGCACAAGGTGCCCATTTAGGAAACAAGAAGTGGGCACAAAAAGCCCTTGCAGGGGATAGGGCGAGGACACAAAAGGGCCAGGCAGGGGGCAGGATAAAGGGCACACAATGCTCAGACAGGCGACAGGAGGAGAGCACAAGGTGCCCATTTAGGAGACAAGAAGTGGGCACAAAAAGCCTTTGCAGGGGATAGGGCGAGGACACAAAAGGGCCAGGCAGGGGGCAGGATAAAGGGCACACAATGCTCAGACAGGCGACAGGAGGAGAGCACAAGGTGCCCATTCAGGAGACAAGAAGGGGGCACAAAAATCCCTTGCAGGGGATAGGGCGAGGACACAAAAGGGCCAGGCAGGGGGCAGGATAAAGGGCACACAATGCTCAGACAGGCGACAGGAGGAGAGCACAAGGTGCCCATTCAGGAGACAAGAAGTGGGCACAAAAAGCCCTTGCAGGGGATAGGGCGAGGACACAAAAGGGCCAGGCAGGGGGCAGGTATATGACACAAGATGCCCAGCAAGAGGACAGTACACTGCTAAAAAGGCCCAGTGCCCAGGCAGCGGACTGGAAGAGGGCCCCCATTGCCTTCAGGAAAGAAAGGTCAAAGGTTACTCAGAGATCGAAAGCAGCTCCTGATTATCTATTATTGACCCGAGACCAGGAGCTACTACTGGAGAACGAGGAGCTGTTACATAGTGTGCCGCAAATGTAACATGCTCACTGGATGCAAACATATAATGTTTGTTCATTATTTATGTCCCCTTATGTCTTAATTGTCGTATAGATGTGTCCTAATATTTATTTATAGATTGTCGCATATGCACAGAGTAAATATACATATGTGCGTGTGATATCAGTTGGCCTGGGGACCCACAAGGAGTTCCTAGTAGTGGTTGGTTTCATGCTAACCAGGCTCCTCTAAGCTGCAAGCTGGAGCTAAATAACTTCTGGTTGCGGTTGGTTCCAAGCTAGCCAGGCTCTTCTAAGCTGCAAGCTGGAGCTAAAGAACTCCTGGTAGCGGTTGGTTTCAAGATAGCCAGGCTCATCTAATCTGCAAGCGGGAGCTAAATAACTTCTGGTTGTGGTTGGTTTCAAGCTAGCCAGGCTCATCTAATCTGCAAGCGGGAGCTAAATAAATTCTGGTTGCAGTTGGTTTCAAGCTAGCCAGGCTCTTCTAAGCTGCAAGCTGGAGCTAAATAATGTCTGGTTGCAGTTGGTTTCAAGCTAGACAGGCTCTTCTGAGCTGCAAGCTGGAGCCAAATAACTCCTGGTAGTGGTTGGTTACAAGCTAACCAGGCTCTTCTAAAATGTAAGCTGGAGCTAAATAACTCCTGGTTGCGGTTGGTTTCAAGCTAGCCAGGCTCTTCTATTCTGCAAGCTGTAGCTAAATAACTCCTGGTTGCGGTTGGTTACAAGCTAACCAGGCTCTTCTAATCTGGAAGCTGGAGCTAAATAACTCCTGGTTGCGGTTGGTTCCAAGCTAGCCAGGCTCTTCTAATCAGCAAGCTGGAATTAAATAACTCCTGATAGCGGTTGGTTTCAAGCTAACCAGGCTCTTCTGAGCTGCAAGCTGGAGCTAAATAACTCCTGGTTGCGGTTGGTTACAAGCGAACCAGGTTCTTCTAATCTGAAAGCCGCAGCTAAATAACTCCTGGTTGCGGTTGATTTCAAGCTAACCAGGCTCTTCTAATCTGCAAGCTGGATCTAAATAATTCATGGTTGCGGTTGGTTTCAAGATAACCAGGATCTTCTAATCTGAAAGATGGAGCTAAATAACTCCTGGTTGCGGTTCGTTTCAAGCTAACCAGGCTCTTCTAATCTGAAAGCTGGAGCTAAATAGCTCCCAGCTCCCCTCCATTTCGAACCCTAGTTACTGATGATGCAGACTTACAGAGAGCTCCTGTCTAATGAGATCTGGTGACTGGATTTTATTTTCTAGATGATTTCCATGTCGCGCCACACATGTGAAATAACTCACTTTGGGGCGTGTGTTCAATTGGCATCGCCGAACTACCACTGCAGGCGTTTTCGACTTGTTTGAGCACCTAGCATTGGAGGAGCCAATCTGCGTGCCCCCCACAGCCGCCATTTTCAAATGGTCAGCGTTGGCACAAAATAGGAGATCCCGCAAATACTCTTGGTCTTCTGATATTGAGGGTCAGCGGCCAGATGAATACGGCACCCTCAACTGAAATCCTCAATAGTACACCCCCCCAACTTGATAGACTTTTGGTGCTTAAATACGAGACTTGTAAGGAAATTAATGGAGGAAGGGAGCTCGTGATCTGTTAATTTTATAAGGACATGTAACTAACACTGTCCTCTTGCACCAAAACACGTGTAGACGTGACTGTATACTATATAGAGGGAGAACCGTGTCCGTATATTATGCAGCAATAGGACGTGTCCCCTATATTACATAGTGGAAGTGACATGTCTGCATATCATACAGCAAAGTGACGTGTCTGCATATTGTCCAGTGGAAGTGACATGTGTGTATTACACAGCAATGGGTCGCGTCTGTATATTATTCTGTGGAAGTGACGTTTTTGTATATTACACTGCGATGTGACGTGTCTCTCTGTATTGTACAGTAGAAGTGGCATGTCTGTATATTGCACAGTGGAGGTGACATGTCTGATTACTAAACATCAGTGGAGCATGGCTGTATACTGTTCACTGGAAGTTATCTGTCTGTCTATCACACAGCAAAATGACAAGTCTGTACATTGTACAGTAGAAGTGATGTGTCTGGACATTGTACAGTGGAAGTGATGTGTCTGCACATTGTACAGTGGAAGTGGCGTTCTATATATCACACTTAAATGGGACATGCCTGCATATTGTCTAGTGCAAGAGCCGGGTCTGTATATTGCACAGCAGATGTGATTATGTATAGCACAGTATTGCCAATACTATTGGCAATCTGAGACATCAGATGTGCATCTTTTTGATAAATCACATTAAAAGAATCAAGTTTTGTTTGGTTTTAATGTGTATGCTGAACAGAAATATATGGGTGCCAAATTACTGATGGTGAGCCAATTAACTATAGTTCACTAATGCAGTCTTTTGACCACGAGTGGATCCGCTGTTTTCGTAATACAGTAATGACCAAATCATGTGTTTCCAATAGGGTCTTTACTGTATCATGATATTAATCATAAACACTGTCAATTTCTCTAGGAAGCTACTATAATGGTGCAGTCCCACTGCACCATTTTAGAAGAGTAGACATGATACGTACATCAGCTTTGTTGTTCCACCGATGGAAACTGTCCAGTACAAACTGCTTGGGTGCCTGGGAAAACGAGTACGCCCAGGCGTATTTCAGGCTAGCTGGGCCTCATCAGTTATGGTTGTTTTCCTCAAGTAGTTGCAATAGTTGTCTCTAAATTTAAGTTTTCCAGCCAACCCTTTTTCGTGCCTAAACTTGTATTTTGTAGCCATTTTGCAAGACAAGCATTGGTAAAGGCCATAGGTTTTGGTTGTCAGAAGTCAAATTCAACCTCAAATGACACGACAAACTGCATTTCAACACAAAAGTAAAACTATAAAGAGCACACCATTAAAAAGGATAAGCATCATTAAAGTAATTGACACACTTAACACTAAAAAGTAGAGCAAAACAAAACTGAGCAGTCAATCTTTGGATATCGTACTCTTTCATTAAACTTATAGTAAAGCCAGCCAATTGAAGTTAAGGCACGCACAGAATGTTACCCTTCCTGCGAATCACAATGCCAGACACAAGGTTGCAGCAGCCCAATAAGATAGGTGTGCATTCACAATTTCAGCCTAAAATAAACCATATTGATTGTATTTGTCCGATCACGTGTCGAAGAAGTAACGCCTATGAGCTAAAACCTAACAAAATACAATCAGTTTTAACCTCTGCTGCTCTAAAACTACTGAAAAGTAAAGTTTAATTGGCACATGTCGCACTTGCAGTGCCAGCCTTAGTGGTCGCAGCGACATTGCGGTTTATGAAAAATGCGGCGCGCCCCTGGACAATACCGGATGGGAACACCATTTTTTTTGTTAACGCCCCGCTCCAGCACTTGTGCGGGGAGTTAATCCCTATTCTAATGAAGACCACCTCGCTCCCGCGTCGCAGCGAGGAGGTAATCACCTCAATAGGGTTCTGATGCTTTTGCATCTGCACCCTATTTTATTAAATGCACCCGCCGCTGCGGGCGCTTTAATAACAATAGGGCGACTGCGGCCCCTTCTCCCACTACGCCAGCTCTGGGAGCCCTTGAAAGATTCCCCCGAGCTTTCGTGGTGGGGGGCTAATACCACCCTGGGAGGCCAATGGTGCCCCGTGCGGTCGCCCGGCCTGCCCTACCCTAAGGCCGGCCCAGCATGCTCGGTGGTCAGGCAGCAATATGTGAGGGAGGGAGCGGCTTGCTAGAAGTAGCCTGAACAGCTACGTGGTGGGCTGGGCGTGCACGATGCGTTCACACGGAGACGTTTACTGCACGTGACTCCCTTTTATGCTCCCACACTGCATTTCTTTATCTCCGCTTCTTGAAGGAGGCTAACACTGTTTTGTCTGAGTAAGGATGTTGCCTGTACAGTAGGATTGTGATTGAGAGTAACACTGCTTTTCGCACGCAAGCGTTTCTATGTGATCTGGTCTAAAGGTTTTCAGTGATTTTGTTTTTACTGGTCAATTTTGCACCAAATAAATGCGGGGGGAGACCCCCGCACCCACTCCCCTTAACACCCCTACATTATTCAACTAAACCCACCACCCACATATATTTGGGGCAAAATAAGTTGTATCTTCTTTGACTGCAATATGCCAGCGTCCTCAATGAGATGTAACTATGATGGTCGAGCCTGACGCGTCATAGAACTTATCAGCAGCCGAATAGAGAAGTTGAAGAAAAAGAAAACTGCGACCAATGCCTGTCTGAGCACGAGGGCAAGGCCTTCAAAGAACAGGTTACGCGCCTGTGCGGTTGTGGCAGGAGCGCCTGTGACGGGCCCGCACTCCCTGCACTATTTCTTACCGGTTTTATGTGCATGAACAGAGTTCTATGCTGCCTCGGGGTGGAGCCCCGTGGAGCCGGCACGCGCATCTGGATCCAATCGCCTCCGATGTGCTACAGACAGCAGCAGCGTGTCAGTGTGTTCCACTTTTCCTATTAACCCAACCACAGCGCTCGGCTTTCAACCCGTGAATCATTCCTCTCGGCATTTAAGGGGTCAGTGCTCCGCGCATGTGCAAAGACTGCTCACCTCACACACGCACGCGAGCACAAGAGGCACCGGCCGGCACGGATGCGTGTAGAGTCTGCCTCACACACACACACACGAAACGCACTCACGTGCGCGCCACGTAAAGACTCTGGGAAATGCGGCTAGGGGTCTTCATCTCTCAAACATAGGCAGGGCGGGCCGGAAGACCACCCTGGGCGCCAAGCCCCGCCAGGGCACCATTACCCCCCCCATGCCAGCTCGGGGGAGTCTCTCAAGGGCTCCCCCGAGCTGGCGTAGTGACAGAAGGCGTGTCAGGTGCCCTTTTGTTATTAAATGTACCCGCGGCAGCGGCCACATTTAATATTCACATGATTACCTCCTCGCTCCACACGGGAGCGAGGCAGTTTGCATTGGAATAGGGCGTTTATGCGTTGCATAAGTGCCCCATTCCAGTGATTTATCCCCCTGCGAGGCACCGGAGCGAGGAGGTAAAAAGAAAAAGTGGCGAATCCTGCCCCCCCCGCCCTCCCTGTCCTCTGCCCCACCCAGGGGCGCTTGGGGAGTGGGGGGTGCCAATTCACCCAGGGCGCTGCTACCGATAAGGCATGACCTGAACGCAGGACACACACATATGTTTGTACGCACAGATGTGCAACGCTAGCCTGACACGCGAGACATGCCTGCACGGTCCAGTGCCGGAAATGGAAGACATTTATTGGTTGAACCGTCACTTCTTAGGAGGGGCAGGCCTATGGGAAGGAGCGGGAGGGAACAAGGGGTGTGGCCCCAGCCAGGTTGTGGCACACAGTATCTCTATATAGAACTCAATCCTAGCGATATGCATAAAAGCAAAGGGCATTATGGGAACAAAATAATTCCACAATTTTAAATATTAAACATGTCTTACAGTCTTATAGTGATTCATTAAGAAAACCTTTTAAGCGAATAATGGTCTCTTTTGTTTTGATTAGTCACAATAATTTACCTAATAAAGAGATGTCTGTAAAACCCACTACATATATACCAATTTAAAGGTGCACGTCATTCTTTAGGGTCTGCCCACGCATCTGATAATTAAGAAGAAGAAGAAGAAGAAGAACTGTTGAACTTGATGTGAGGCTTCAGCAGTTTCTGTAGGCGCGCTCCAGTACTGCTGGCTGCGTGGAGTGCTCAGTCCCATTTCCTGCACCGCATGCACCTCGAAGGTGGTTTCCAGGGAAGGATTAGGGACCAAAAGAGCAATTGGATTTTTTTTCCCCCCAATGTTATACATTTTTACAAGCCCAAATAAAATAGATACCCAGGCAAAAGAGGCTCATGGAGCAGAAGCCAAAAAGGACATCGCATTTGGAGACAAAACCTGAGTTCGTCTCTTTCTCTCTTACTCTCCCATACAACACACACACATTTGCTTAGGGATTGCTGCATTCTTAGGGAGTTGGCAGGCATGTGCGCAAAGATGTAGACACTCTCACAAGGGGCATGACGAAACCTACATTTTTGGGGAGGGGCTAACCAGTGATGGGAGGGGCCACTTAAGAAATGGGTTGGGGAAACTCGAAGGCTCAGGAAAGGCTGCCCTCAATTCTCCACTTTAAAAAAAGTAAGTGCGCCCATCAGCTCCCTCCAGTGGTGCTAACTTCGGGGAGGGGGGCTAACACTTCAAATGTTGGGAGTGGCACTAACTTCAAACACTGTTGGGGAGGGCCAAATGTACTTGTTTGGGGGCAAATTTCTTTACGTATTATAATGAGACCGGTCTAGTGCAGCATGAATGTTACAAGCAGTTAATTCTCTCCACATGTTTTTTTTGGTAGCATTTTTAAAGCGCTCACACAGCCCAGGGGCATCGAGGCGCTGTTACAGGAGTATGTCTCAGTTGCGTGGTGGCATCGAGGCGCTGTTACAGGAATATGACATAGTTGCGTATTTATAACACGCTCAATACCCAGAGGTTTCTAAGCGCGGACACCGGGAGCGAAACTGTGGTGCTCTGTGTCGTCTTGTTTCCAAGGCGAGCACGTTGCCCCTGAGCTATCCTCCTGGAACATCATCTGAAACCACACACTTAAGGACTGCTGTAAGAGTGAGCTTTCTCCTGCCCCACCCCACCCCAATTCCAATCACTCCCCTCACATGCAAGTACTAATCGCACATCACGAGTTCAGTTGCCTAAACAAGTATGCGTATGGATGCAGGTGTTAACATTGAAATGCTTTAATTGCAGGGCCTTTGTTAACTGCGAAGACCAGGCCCCGTTTAATGTGTGTTTCCTGTTCTGTCTGGCCACGGCTCTGTAGGTCAGCCAGGTCGAGTCAACAGAGCCCAAAGTTTGGGGGTGGGAGGTTTAGAGCCCGCTGACGTTCACATATATGACCTGCACATATAGACATACCAAGAGGCAGCTCTCTCGTGCGTCAGAAAGGCACACAGACTTAGTGTATAGAAAGACTGCCGTCTCTCCACACACATATGAGGCAGATTCAGACATGTGTATATGAGTACAGTGACTGATACAGAATGTTGTTATGGAAATTCCAAAAGTGGGTGCTTCCTATAGGGGTGTTAGAGATGAAGAACATGGACAGGTGACAATACAAACCCACAGGGCACATGCAAGGTGAGCGTCAGTGAATATGCCCTGATGACGGGGTGGGACAATGCATCCATGTAGTGTGTGGACCTTCTCAGTGTGGATGAGACTGCGCTTGAGGGATGTCTTGAATTCCTGAATGTTGGTGAGGTTTTTCATTGCGGGGGTAGGAAGTGCCTGTGGTGGTAGCAAGGAAAGAAACAAAAGTAGAACTGAGAGGATGACCAGGGAGGATGAAGGATGGTGCGATTGATAATGCGATGTAGTTGAGGGCACAAGGTAGGTAGTTGCGTTCAGATGATAGAAGCATCCAGGGTGCAGAGGATCTCTAGCTTGTGATTGGAGCTGAAGATCAGTAGCAGAAATTTGGAAAGGGATCATATGTACATGGCGAGGATCCAGCCAGCATGAAGGCGGGTATGGGGATCCAGCCAGCATGGAGGCGGGCATGGGGATACAGCCAGCGTGAAGGCGGGCATGGGGATCCAGCCAGCATGAAGGCGGGCATGGGGATACAGCCAGCGTGAAGGCGGGCATGGGGATCCAGCCAGCATGAAGGCGGGTATGGGGATCCAGCCAGCATGAAGGCGGGCATGGGGATACAGCCATCATGAAGGCCGGCATGGGGATACAGCCATCATGAAGGCGGGCATGGGGGTACAGGGATCCAGCCAGCATGAAAGCGGGTATGGGGATCCAGCCAGCATGAAGGCGGGGATGGGGATCCAGCCAGCATGAAGGCGGGTATGGGGATCCAGCCAGCATGAAGGCGGGCATGGGGATCCAGCCAGCATGAAGGCGGGTATGGGGATCCAGCCAGCATGAAGGCGGGCATGGGGGTCCAGCCAGCATGAAGGCGGGCATGCGGATCCAGCCAGCATGAAGGCGGGAATGGAGATCCAGCCAGCGTGAAGGCGGGCATGGGGATACAGCCAGCATGAAGGCGGGAATGGGGATCCAGCCAGCGTGAAGGCGGGAATGGGGGTCCAGCCAGCGTGAAGGCGGGAATGGGGATACAGCCAGCGTGAAGGCGAGTATGGGGATACAGCCAGCGTGAAGGCGGGTATGGGGATCCAGCCAGCATGAATGCGGGCATGGGGATACAGCCAGCATGAAGGCGGGAATGGGGATCCAGCCAGCATGAAAGCGGCCATGGGGGTCCAGCCAGCATGAAGGCGGCCATGGGGGTCCAGCCAGCATGAAGGCGGGGATGGGGATCCAGCCAGCATGAAGGCGGGCATGGGGATACAGCCAGCATGAAGGCGGGCATGGGGGTACAGGGATCCAGCCAGCATGAAAGCGGGTATGGGGATCCAGCCAGCATGAAGGCGGGGATGGGGATCCAGCCAGCATGAAGGCGGGTATGGGGATCCAGCCAGCAGGAAGGCGGGCATGGGGATCCAGCCAGCATGAAGGCGGGTATGGGGATCCAGCCAGCATGAAGGCGGGCATGGGGGTCCAGCCAGCATGAAGGCGGGCATGCGGATCCAGCCAGCATGAAGGCGGGAATGGAGATCCAGCCAGCGTGAAGGCGGGCATGGGGATACAGCCAGCATGAAGGCGGGAATGGGGATCCAGCCAGCGTGAAGGCGGGAATGGGGGTCCAGCCAGCGTGAAGGCGGGAATGGGGATACAGCCAGCGTGAAGGCGTGTATGGGGATGCAGCCAGCGTGAAGGCGGGTATGGGGATCCAGCCAGCGTGAATGCGGGCATGGGGATACAGCCAGCATGAAGGCGGGCATGGGGATCCAGCCAGCATGAAGGCGGCCATGGGGGTCCAGCCAGCATGAAGGCGGCCATGGGGGTCCAGCCAGCATGAAGGCGGGGATGGGGATCCAGCCAGCATAAAGGCGGGCATGGGGGTCCAGCCAGCATGAAGGCGGGCATGGGGGTCCAGCCAGCATGAAGGCGGGCATGGGGATCCAGCCAGCATGAAGGCGGGTATGGGGATCCAGCCAGCATGAAGGCGGGCATGGGGATACAGCCAGCATGAAGGCGGGCATGGGGATGTAGCCAGCATGAAAGCGGGCATGGGGGTCCAGCCAGCATGAAGGCGGCCATGGGGGTCCAGCCAGCATGAAGGCGGGGATGGGGATCCAGCCAGCATAAAGGCGGGCATGGGGGTCCAGCCAGCGTGAAGGCGGGCATGGGGGTCCAGCCAGCGTGAAGGCGGGCATGGGGATCCAGCCAGCGTGAAGGCGGGCATGGGGATCCAGCCAGCGTGAAGGCAGGCATGGGGATCCAGCCAGCGTGAAGGCGGGAATGGGGATCCAGCCAGCGTGAAGGCGGGAATGGGGATCCAGCCAGCGTGAAGGCGGGAATGGGGATACAGCCAGCGTGAAGGCGGGAATGGGGATACAGCCAGCGTGAAGGCGGGTATGGGGATCCAGCCAGCATGAAGGCAGGTATGGGGATCCAGCCAGCATGAATGCGGGCATGGGGATACAGCCAGCGTGAAGGCGGGCATGGGGATCCAGCCAGCATGAAGGCGGGCATGGGGATCCAGCCAGCGTGAAGGTGGGCATGGGGATTTAGCCAGCATGAAGACGGGCATGGGGATCCAGCCAGCATGAAGGCAGGGATGGGGATCCAGCCAGCGTGAAGGCGGGCATGGGGGTCCAGCCAGCATGAAGGTGGGCATGGGGATTTAGCCAGCATGAAGGCGGGCATGGGGATCCAGCCAGCATGAAGGCGGGTATGGGGATCCAGCCAGCATGAAGGCGGGCATGGGGATCCAGCCAGCATGAAGGCGGGTATGGGGATCCAGCTAGCATGAAGGTGGGCATGGGGATTTAGCCAGCATGAAGGCGGGCATGGGGATCCAGCCAGCATGAAGGTGGTGTGGATAGGTGGCTGAAGAACGGCGATGACGCATAGAGTGCAAGCCACAAAGTTGAGAATATAGTTGAGGAGTGCAAAAGAGTAGAAGCGGAGCCCAAAAGGACACTCTAACAGTGTGCAGACAAGATATCTCGTTGTATACTCTGTATCGGAGAAGTGGCCGATATAAGTGACTGACTGAGTTGGGTCATTTCTTGTGAAAGCACTGGAGGGTTGGAAATTGAGGGGGGCTGGGAGCTATTTAGCTCCCGCTTGTAGCCTAGAACAGCCTGGTTAGCTTGACAACAAAAGCTACATTTGGCTCTCCAGGCCAACTAATGCAGAACAAAAACACCAATGTGAATTCAACTCTATGCATTTGGGAGAATCTCAAAATAAATGTTAGGAAACATCTATATGACATTCAAAGCATAAGGGGGCATAAATAACGGAACAATTATAGGTGCCCATCTTATGTGAAAGTTAGATTTGCAGAATGCTATGTACGAGCGCCTCGTTTCCCAGTGGCAGCTCCTGGTCACTGGTGAATGCTGGATACCGTGGAGCTGCTTTTTGCTCCTGCTTATCCAATCTTAATTTTGATCCCCACACTGCAGAATGAATATACTCTAGAGTCTGCTAGGTTTTTCACCAAAGAAGCTCTATTTGAAATGTCCGCGCCGCTGGTGGCCGCGCCACCGCGGCGCCTCTTTCTTCATACACACAAAGGTGCCCCGTCTGCAATCCACAGGGCACAGAGTGCCCACTTTCCTCAGGGGAAAGACAGTGATTTTTTGCCCTTTTCAACCACGTTTCCTTGATAATCCAGATCCCCTGCTGGGATACTAAGAAAGTAGAAGCTGGTCTCCAAAGAACCGCGGGAGGCCCCCCAGCCTTGACCCCCGCAGCTCCCGAGGCAGCAGAGGAGCGTCTCTTCTCACCCACAGAGACCCCCAGCCGTCTTTACTTTTAATTTCCTTCCCGTGTTTTCATCTTGGCCTGGGCTACCGGCTGCAGCCCATGCTGTGTTCCCCCATCTTGCCGCCAAGCTCTATTTTGGAAGGCCAGGGAACGTGAAGAAGCGCGTTTGATGTGTCAGTGGAAGCATTTCAATTGAGTTCAGATGCTAGTGTTTGGCTTGAAACAGCAGTTGCATCTCTGATATACCAGACCGTCACAATGCACCCATTCATACAAAAGAAGAAAAAAAACAAGGCTGGCAAAGAGGTTGTCATATTCTATGAACTCTTTGAGAGGTAGGTGAGAAAAACCTCGGATATTGGGCAAGCCTGCACTTCACAGCAGGGCTCGGACGTTCCTTTCCGAGGTGGATCAATCGAGTACCATTTGTTGAGTGACAGGCATCCACCATTTTGTGCTATATAAAAGCATCATGTTATTCTTAATATATGAAATGTAAACTGTCTGCCATTCCTATCTTGTGATCTAATAAACAGACTACTCCCTGTGCAAAAGAAGAGAATCTGAAAACTAGTTGAGATATGGCCAGGGAAGAGGAGAAGACACGCCTGCAGAGTAACGTAATGGCAGAAAGAAGCATTCCAAGTCATCATTATTGTGCATGCATGCCAATATTCGCCATTCCATTCAGCAGATTGTAGTCCAGCCCTGGTTTTAATTTTTGCATTCTGGGCCTTGATTTAACTTACCATTATAAACCCAGGAGTGCAAGTCTCAGAATGCAAAGTGAAAACCAACACTGCACTAGCATGTCCTTAGTGGAATGGGGCATGTCAGCATGTGTGATCATGCAACACCGAATTCTTGTTTCTCTGTTGAGCAGTGGTTCTGTCTTAAAGCACAATCACAGACCACGGGCATGCTTATCTGATAATGCCCTTGCAGCAACTTAGTGCTCTGTGCCATAATACATGTTACACATAGGCTATTCGATCCACTTAGCCCCAGCACATGTGGACCCACATGTAGGATATTTAGCCCACATGAGGGTCTTCTGTCCAACCGCAACTTCCCCATACACCCACATAGACCACTGAAAAACGTTTCTTGGGACCCAGAGCTTGCCATTTCCAAGGATAATCTAGAGGAGATCACTGCCCCTTTATGTCAGACATAATTAACTATCCATACCCGATCCGGCAGGCTGGTTCGGGTGTTATCGACCTGTGGCCCGATTAAACAAGGGTATCTGGGTAGATAACATCCAATCCGCTGTGCCAGATTGTGTATGAATGCTATTAGCACCCCGGGTTCAAAATTCTGTAACCCATGGTGCTGAGAGCATTGTAGTTTGTTTGGATAAATGGGCCACCTTTCGGCGTCCCGTTCATTCAAACAAAATACGTTAGCAAGATGGACGCCACAGAGCTGGAAGATGGGGCTCCATGCGGAGACCCAGTTTTGTTTCCAAAGCGGCCAGCACGGACAATGCGAGGAGGCAGCCACCGCTGCAGAACTCTAGTAAATTGGGAGGGGATTAAACGAAGAAGGGAAGGGAGGGTGGATGGAAGATTTTGGGATGGGGAAGCAGCCATCAAGTTGCTCGTAACATAGGCTTAGATTGGTAGTTTCAGCCCACGTTCCAAGCAACCTCTTTGGTTTCTGCCCGTGCCCAGGGTGCTAATATGTAGTATCAGCAGTTGTCATGTATGGAACACTAAAACAATTTGAGCCGGCAGCAATCACAGTGCCGAAGCCAGAGCCAGAAGCTATGACGCGTGACACATGTATCGATGCAACAAGGAAGGATAGTACATAACTCAGGTTCCCATTTAAAGGAAGGTCTCGTGGATCTGCATGATTCGGATTCCACTAGTCCACCACTCAGCCCAACATCTAGCACACCGGGTCGGCCATTACGAGGTGGCACAATGGGTGCACCACATTCTTGGGGGCCCATGGTAGTGGTTACAAATGAGGTTTCCCAAATGGGTGCTTTGTCATTCTTCACAGTTTAAGGAATTAGCAGCTGGGAGAGACAGGTTAGTTCCCTGGTGGGTCGTTTTCACTCTACAAATAATCATGGACTTCATCAGGTAACGTCTCAAGGGAGAAGATTAGATGTTAGGGTTGAGGAGGAAGACATCAATGAAGGGAAACAGTGATCCTGCACACAACACCTTCTAGCATGTCATACTGTTGACTGCCATCTTTACAATAAGTGCAGGTCAGTAAAGTGAGGCCATCCCCCACTCGAAATAAATGCCTCTCGAAAGTCCAATAAATGGTCTGCAACCTGATATAATCCGAAACCTGTATTGTCTAGTTTCTACAATTATTTTGCTACCAGTTCTTCTTTGCAGGTGTGAATGTTTCATCCACAAGGTCGAGCCTGTGCTCTGCTAGGCTCAACTGAACCTTGACAACACAAATTACCCTCCAACCTTGCAATTTTCCGAGAAGGTAGGAAGGCAGTAGGGATTTTAACTGTACAGAAAAGAAGAAATGTGTTTCTTGCTGACAAAATGCCCGTATCCCAGCTCAATTACTCAATGCACAGTGGACCAGTGAAAGTACAATATTTATTTGAATCTGTGTCCAGTAACGGAGTTGACTTTTTGAATTTCTTTCCCTTCTACTTTTAACGTATTTTATCAAAATTGAATTATTTTGAGGTTGGTGAAGGCAGCACAAGGGACACATTTATTATAAGGGGATAGGAAAGCCAGGGAACACTAAAGAGAAATGTATGGGAGGACACTAGGCCTTCGACAGCAGGTCAAGTTGGCGCAATCAGATTTTTGATTATAAACTTAAAGCAGTGGCATGAGCAATCAGCACACAACGGTCGGGACTAGCAGACAGGTCCACCAGTACACCCTGAAAAGAGGGGAGGAGGGAGTGAGTAGAGCTCTAGCTAAAGTGGATGCAGCCGGGGACCCCCGTGAATAAGGGAAAGATGATGGGAGACCAGACAGTGTGAGAAATAGGGGAACTATCAGGGGTAGATTCGGTTTGCTGAGGGGTGACTGTTCTTTCAGTGGACCGTAGCTTGTTGGTGGCGTTTCGAGGTGAGAGTAGTGGCTTGTGGATTCGTGGTGAGTTGCAGGGTTGATATGATAGGTTATTTATAATGTGCTTAATACCCAGAGGTTTCTAAGCGCGGACCCGGGGATCGAACCTGTGGTGCTCCGTGTCGTCTTGCTTCCAAGGTGAGCATGCTGCCCCTAAGCTATCCTCCCGAGATGAAGGTTGGGGCTGGTTGCCTTGATTGAAGTGTCCAGCTGCAGGGCCTGCATGCATGGACTGTGGGTTGTGATTGGCTAAGTAGGCCTGCTATTGCTTGCTGGAGGTTTGTCCACCACTTTACCCCCAAACTCGTTGTTGGATGGTGCGGTTTTGCAGTGGTAACGGGATTACCACTAAATTTTACCGCATCACCCAACTTCTAATGAGGCCCAGAGTCTGGTAAAAAAAATGACAAATGCAGATGGGATCAGCATAGAAGATCAGCATAGAAGCAAGAACCCAGACACTCACTCGACTTTAGTTTATTTCACATTTCTGTTAGGCCCGTCAGTCTAGTATAAATGTGTAGTAAACAATGAAAATTTTGACTACCAAAATAAAGACTTCAAATAGTAGACACACTTTGTTAGAAAGAAACATAGAGGTAGAAATATGCAGATGAAAGGCTGATGTTTGAGTGTGGGGATGCCTCAGGTCAAAAGGGGTATTTGTAGAGAGTACCTCTGTTGTAAATTCCTGGGAGAGGGCCAAGCCACATGATGGAGCGAGTGAGGAGTGAGCAACAAAGGAGTACAGGTTGGAGACATGTTTGATTGATTTTTAGGAAGTGTCAAAACTATTAGATAACTTTCTTAAATGTTCTTATGTATCAAAAGGTACTATTCGCTGGTAGTACATGTGTTTCTAGCCTTTATTTCTTTAGCTTTCATTTTTTTTACACCTGGATCTTGATGCTTTGTAATTCAAGAGCTTTTCATGGTTGTAATGCAGATCTGGGTTTGTGGTTTGTGTTTGGTCTTGGGGTTGGAGTTGCATATTCTGCAGATGAGAGTTTCTTTAATTTGTGCGTTGGGTCACACTTGTGATCTAGGAAAAGGCCATTGTGTGCTGTTCTTATGGATCTCATCAATCAATAACATGCCCAATTCAACTTAATACATTTCAGTAAGGAAGCAACTGGGTCAGCAACCGTGATGACCATGAGTTACTGAAGTATATGATGAATTCAGCTGTCGGGCAATTAATGATCCCTTCATCAGGATGTCCAATCTCACCTATGCAGATGACACAGTGCCTGCATCTTCATCAGGATATCCAGTCTCATCCATGCAGATGACACAGTGCCTACACCTTCACCAGGATATCCAGTCACATCCATGCAGATGACACAGTGCCTGCACCTTCATCAGGATATCCAGTCTAATCCATGCAGATGACACAGTGCCTACACCTTCACCAGGATATCCAGTCTCATCAATGCAGATGACACAGTGCCTACACCTTCATCAGGATATCCAGTCTCATCAATGCAGATGACACAGTGCCTACACCTTCACCAGGATATCCAGTCACATCCATGCATATGACACAGTGCCTACATCTCCATCAGGAAATCCAGTCTCATCCATGCAGATGACACAGTGCCTACACCTTCACCAGGATATCCAGTCTCATTCATGCAGATGACAAGAGTGCCTACACCTTCACCAGGATATCCAGTCTCATCAGTGCAGAGGACACAGTGCCTACACCTTCACCAGGATATCCAGTCTCATCCATGCATATGACACAGTGCCTACACCTCCATCAGGATATCCAGTCTCATCCATGCCGATGGCACAGTGCCTACACCTTCACCAGGATATCCAGTCTCATTCATGCATATGACACAGTGCCTACACCTCCATCAGGATATCCAGTCTCATCCATGCAGATGACACAGTGCCTACACCTTCACCAGGATATCCAGTCTCATTCATGCATATGACACAGTGCCTACACCTTCACCAGGATATCCAGTCTCATTCATGCAGATGACAAGAGTGCCTACACCTTCACCAGGATATCCAGTCTCATCAATGCAGAGGACACGGTGCCTACACCTCCATCAGGATATCCAGTCTCCTCCATGCATATGACACAGTGCCTACACCTCCATCAGGATATCCAGTCTCATCCATGCAGATGACACAGTGCCTACACCTTCACCAGGATATCCAGTCTCCTCCATGCATATGACACAGTGCCTACACCTCCATCAGGATATCCAGTCTCATCCATGCAGATGAGACAGTGCCTACTCCTTCATCGGGATATCCAGTCTCATCCATGCAGATGAGACAGTGCCTACATTTCTGCAAAAACTCTTGTGTTCTCCAGTGACAATCATGGTTGGCGAGCCTGTGATATCTGCCAAGATCATACTTGTATGAGAAAAGGATTCGTCTTTTTTCCCCACCTTGACCGTGGCCCTGCATCAGTTCTGCCCCCACAATTCGTGGACTAACTCCTATCTGCCGGAACTACGGCTGGCCTTTAGGATCTTAGGGTGGCAACAAAGGGGCACTGCCACAGTGAGAACCCTCTTCCGTAAAGATTTGCAAGAGTTAACAAATATTGGGCTTCGCAGTATGAGCGCACTGCCATGCAGCGTGAGGTAACCTTACTAATTTTGCCATGGTGGCAGGGGATATGGGACAATACAATTGCAAACAGATCTTGAGAGCGCAGCGAAATTAACAGGCTCCAGCTAAAATTCGCGTTTGGAAATAAAGCCTATTTGTAAATTACAGTAATTTATCCAATGTGGACGGTGGTGAATGCAACTGATTGCAAATTGCCTCGATGCTGCCGTTTAGGTCGCGGGAATGAGATGTTTCCCGCGCTCCCACCGTAGGGTGCTTAAAGCTGTCTCCGGGATCATTACCCGTAATGTCGGACTCTTATGTTACCCGAGTTTCTTGTGGATACTTAACGTACAGGCATATAAATGACGTCAGCATTGAAGGGATTGAGGTAAGGAAGTTCTTGCTCCAGAGAGATGCAAAGAGCCTGTTCAGAATTTGCATAAGCTTGCATACATGTTCAACAGGCATTCGCATCCGGGGAAGTGCCATTAGCCAATCAGGTGGCTGGAACAACGGGCGAGAATATACATTCTCTGCCTGCTGTTCTAGCCACCCGAGGCCAATCCCCGGGTGGTGCCATCTTTATTTTTTCCCGAATGTGGGTAGGCAACATGGAGCCTCTCCCTGGTGCCTCCCACCCCCTTAACAAATCCATTCCCAACCCCTCTCTCCCTCCCCACTTACTTGCTGGACCAAAGCTTTACGCTCTGGTTCTGGCGCTCCATCCGCTCCCGGCCACCATGGAAATGGAAAAGGGACATAATCCCTTTTCCCCTATGGCGGCGGCAATCTTTTTTTTCTGTTGCCCTCTGGAGTTTGACTGCACAAGCGATGCCAATCTTCACAGGGGAAAACAAAATGTGCTCCCTGGATAAACACCAGGGTGCGAATGGCTTTCACCCCTTCAGTGGGGGCGGTGGACATGGCCTTTTAATGACCCCCAGCCCTAGCCCTAGCCACTGTCCTCACATCGCTTGGGCCTACCTAAGCTCAGATTGAGAGCCGTAAAAGGCCATATCCGCCCCCAACAGCGGGGGTGAAAGCCATATCCATTGAGCAGCCTTGCCTGTCACATTCCAGCTATTTTGGGGAGAGCACTGCACCTGGTGCCTAGTCTAGTCGTCGCCTGGCTATCATCATCAGCATACAGTGATGACTCCAGGTGATGCCCTCGGAGGACTCCAGAGTGTTGGCGTCTATAAGCCTTAGACATAGGCTGAGAAAGTGCTGACCCCACACTCTGCAGCTGTTAGAAACGGTGGCAGAGAGTGATAGCCCAAGCCTTACCTGTAGGGAGTGTCTGTCTGGAGCAAAGGTTATCCGTTCTTCAAAAGTTCCTCTAAAACTCATGGATCCGCCTTCAACCTGGAAAATAACATTCTAGAAACCTCTAAGGATTACCCCCTTTCTGGGTTACTTCATCCCGACTCGGACACAGTCATTTATTGAGTTATTTTTCCATTTATTAAGCACGCTCAACCCTCAGACATCAAGGCGCTGCATTTTATACTTATAATTGTTATCTATAACACGCTTAATACCAAAAAAGATTCTACGCGTGGACCGGGGGATTTGAACCTGTGTCACTCTGCCTCTTCTTGCTTCCAAGACGAGCGTGTTGCCTGTTGGACCTGTCAAAAAAAGCACAGATTCAATTAAAAGACTTTTCACATGATAACTAGAAGGTTTCTTAGGTTACGGGTATTGTTTCCTACCTACCCCTTTCCTTGCCCCCAGAGTGCCATCATGCACACTGGTTAGTATCCATAATGACCATGTAATCGTATCTAGCTCGCGCTCCCGCTCCCATACCCAGTCTCTTCCTCTCTCCCCTTCTCCATCCCGACGTTTGACCCTTCCAAGCAATTATTTTCTACGTAACATGCTATAATGACAAAAAGGTAAATAAATAAATAACGATCCCTATCCTTTGCTGCTAACATGCTCGGAGCAGTGGATGACTCACTGAATCAAAGTCGGACAGATCCTTGAGTACCAGCCATATCTGAGTTCCCTGGTCTATTGCAGTGCTGGAAATGGAAACAATTTAATCTGGGATCCCACCGGCGACAGGTTCTCAACCTACCGCCCCATCCATAACATTTGCCTCTCAGAAGATTAATCATGAACACAGGAGTGTTTCCTATAAGGTTGCTGGCAAAGTATAAAAGGTACACACCTTTTAAGCCAAAAAGGCTGTATTTGAATACGTCCTACACAGTGCAATCCCACAAGCGTAAGAGTTTCGCCCCTGATTCTAAAGACCTGGGCACTGTTTAAAGCACTCGTGACATACCAAACCAATTGAAGGGTGCAAATGGGTTTTGCCAGTTCAGGCAAAACCCGCTCCAATGCCAGCGCTGGTCTACTGTAAATAAGATTTGTTTATAGTAATGACTTACATTTAACAAGCTTGAGTTCTGTGAGGGTAGTCTTAGGTAACATAATTTGAACCAGATGGACTCTACAAGGTCCCAATGACTGCCCTCCTTTCCAGAAGGTTCACAAGTCAGATCACGCTACTGTACACCCCTCACTTTTTTCTAGTCCCCGCTCCCAAAAACCCATGTCCATTAAGTCCCTGGAACTCACTGTTGTCGACAGAGCCGAAAGCAGCATGTTGCCAATAGTTGGCTTTCTCAGTAAGATCGGTTGGTCCTCAGAACAACCAATCGCATGCCAGGCCTGGCATGTGACTGACTCCGCCCGGCTGACATATGGGAAGGCCGGTGTCACAATAAGAACGTTGTTGCCAGTTTCCTATAGTGCCAGCAGGATAGAGGTAGCTGGGGCCTGCATGTTAGTCTAAAAACTAAATTGTGTTGCCCATGGCAAGAGTGCAGGACAAAATGCCCCTTTGCGTGGGGTGGCATGGAACTTTGAGATATACCGGCTTCAGGAGAGCGGGAGGAAAATCCTGGGCAGAAGCCCATCCCAGCCTGCATTGGCCATGAGCGCCCTGAGATGACATTACTGAGGAGCAGGGGAGTTGCTAGGTCTGGAAAAGACCCGGGGCTATGCTGATGTTGGAACTGTTGGGACTGGGGGCTAGCTAGTCTTTTGGCTATAACTCCTGAGATTCTATCCGGGGCTACAAGCAAAAGATCAGGGGCTTTAGCCCCCTTAGCCCCCCCCTAGCAACGCCCCTGCTGAGGATCTGTCCAGAGCCCGGCTGCAGTAAATCACAGGACGCCGTTTGAGGATAGAACAGAAGAGGGACTTTCCTTGATCTGCGTTTTATTTCGCTGCTGTAATTCTTCTGGTGGTGTTACAAGGCCCCCAGCGTGCCAATAAAAGCGAACCGCAGACTGACGGTGGGGTTCCGACCTATCATCAGAGATGCTGGAGCAATGTTTACACAAGCTTATTCTTTCATTAGTTGAGGTTTGGCAACTTTTCCCGCCCTCCTCAGTGGGATTAATGCTTTGCCCTGCGCGCGCTGCGGGGAGCGAGAGATTCCGCGCTACGTACGTACGTAGCCTGCGGAAGAGTCCGAGGAAAAGACACACGTGCGGTATGGACAGAAGGCGTTTCGTCACAGGTCGCTTCCATGATGCAAAGGCTTGTGCAGTCAAAAATGTACGTTTTTTTTTCTCCTCTGAGGGCTCACTGGGGTGACTGCATGGATGCCTGTGGCCTAGGATATCAATTGTGAAAGCAAGATTACTGGACG
This sequence comes from Ambystoma mexicanum, assembly GCF_040938575.1. Lineage (NCBI taxonomy): Eukaryota > Metazoa > Chordata > Amphibia > Caudata > Ambystomatidae > Ambystoma > Ambystoma mexicanum. The sequence goes on along the minus strand of NC_090935.1, from coordinate 126,863,137 downwards.
ACGGTGCAGTATAGGAATGTCACCTGCTGAGCCCGTAAATCCCCAGGACTCGGAGGACTTTCTGTAAGATAACTCAGCGAGTTAATGCATAGGTTTGGAAATCTATGTGTATCGGCAGGCAGTGCTTTAAATGTAAAAAAAAATATTTCAGATACTTATCGACCTAGGCTTTAGGCGGCGATCAGGCCGTCAAGGACCAACCTGTGCTCTTGTGCCGCGGCTTCTGCATCGCACCAAACTATTACCATTCATCTTCCTCTGTCTCCCCATCCATGTTCGTAGTCATGGAGTTGTCATACTTTCTATGAGTGTCTTTCTCTTATTAGTATTATTATTGTATTTATTAAGCACGGACCTAGCTACGAGAAGCGACAGAGCGCTTTACAGAGGTATACAGCAATACAGATGCATAACAGAGCACTGTTCAGAGGCAACAACCGAATAGAAATACAGCGGAGGGGTCGGATACAGAGTGGCTCTGCGCTCGCTTGCCACTCTCTATTCTTCTCACGTTCTATTTGCCTCTCTCTCCGCTCACCCCTTTGTGCACTCCAGTCTTGTTTGCGCCGTCTATTTCTCTCTCTAAGTCCCATCAGCATCCATCTCTCATCAACGTCAATCAATCACAGGGTGACGTTGCCCTGTTTTGGCTCCAGTACTGTGATGCCCAGACCTTGAAAGAAGGGATGATCAGAAAGATGTCTAATGATAAATGCATAATTATGATCTGTGGGCGAAGACTGTGCTGAAAGAGAAAGGCAGCCAATAACATCGGACAGTCCCCATTGGAACTGTCTGAGGGACACAGGGCAACCGCATCAGTGAAGACAGGGGTATCACTTAGCTTCAAACTAGCTGAGCCCAACACATTCCTCTAACCTTTTACTCAGGACAACATATTCTGAGGATTTGGTGGGAGGGTGGTCATTAGCCACTCCTCCCCTCAATCTGTCTAGCTCGCTCTACTTGTGATCACACTGGTTTCGCTCCATATTTGCCCCCTCTTCATTTGCGCCCCCGCTCCTTGACTCGCTCTACCTCTCACTGTGTGCCCCCACCTTTCTCGGGAGGATAGCTCAGCGGCAACGTGGTCTCCTTGGAAGCAAGATGACATGGAGAAACACAGGTTCAAGCCCTGCGTCTGCCCTTAGAAACCTCTGGGTATTAAGTGCATTATAAATAAGCTCTCATATATCATGTTTGCATCTATATATATTTGAGTTGTCTGTCAGTCTCTGCGATTGGAATTCTTTTGCCCCTTCTCGTCCAAGATTCTTCCAGCCTCTCTTTCTCTTCCTCCAATGAGGCTTTCTCTGTGCAAGTCCCTCTTGTCATACAGTAAAAGAAAAGCAATATAGACTGTTAAAGGGAAATATATATATTTTTTTTTTGTAAATTTGATTTTATTAAGTTTTACAAGTGTGAGTCATGGTACAACAATAAGAAAAGCAGTACATATCTTATAACAGTAGAACTAAGCCATAAAACTCCATGTATTCCGTGTTTGTCCGGCAGACACGATCTTCATACGTAATGTTCGAGTGTAAACATGACTTCCCCCCACCCCTGTTGCCCACCCCCCACCCTCCTGTGGTCAAGCAGCGTTTGGTACAGTTCTTGCAGCATTCATCTTGTGATAATCAGAGTCAGTATGTGTTGTCGGGAACTTCCTCAATCCTGAGAGGACATTTTAGTGGGGGCGGACTCAATATTATTTAGGCCTCGTTTCTCTCTTCTGTTCTTGGGGTAGTCAGTTTATGGCTGAGGCATCCGTTGGGTATGTGTATGTTCTTGTACTCCATCCAGAGGGCTTCGATCTGCGACGATCTTCCGTGTAGTGACGCCGTGATATGTTCCATTATGCAAATATTGTTGGCAACGTTGATCCATTCGCTTTTCGTAGGGGTTGTGGGGGCTTTCCATTTCATTACCAGCGTTGCCCTTGCCGCTAATAGCAGTTGTGGGGCTACATCCTTTGTTTTGATCCAGTCATCCCCATCCTTCTCGAGGCCGAAGAGCATGAGGTAGGGATCAGCTGTTCTGATAATGCTGTCGACTTCTTTGATCCAGCCCAAGACTTCAGACCAGAAGACTTTTATTCGGGGGCACCCCCACCACATGTGCCAATAGTCTGCGTTTTCCCCACATCCCCTCCAGCATTCTGGCTTGGTTGTTTGGAACATCTTGGATAACCTGACTGGATCGTATTGCCATCTATGCAGCAACTTGATTGCGTGGAGCTTGTATTGGTTTGAGATGGATATTTGTGTGGCCGCTTGGCATATGGTACTCCATAGGTCCGGTGTAATCTCTTCAGCGAAGTCTTTTTCCCATCTGCCTTTCAGTGCGTCCGTGTTCGCTCCCTCCCCTTCTATTAGTGCCGTGTACATGTCGGATATTAGACCCTTCATTTCAGTTCTTGAGTCGAGTATCTTTTCAAAGGGAGTGAGGTCTCTCATGAATTTAGGCTTCCACAGAGGTCTCGTCAAGACGCCTTTGATTTGTATATATTGGAAAGTGGACAGTGGGCCTATTCCGAGGGCTTCCGTTAATTCTGGGAGAGGGATGAAGGAGTCTTTTCTTTGTAGTTGCCCAACTCTTTCCAATCCTGCCTCATACCATGCTTGGTATCGTCCTACATTTGGAATGTGGTCGTTGATTCCAGGAGACCATAAGTGGCTTAAAGGGGCTGGCCAGGTGGTAATGTTTTGCATATTCTTTCCCTGTGTCCAGATGTCCCAAATGGTGCTCAGTATAGGGTGACCTTTGAGTTTTCTTCGGATTCTTTCCTTCGGAGCCCAGAGCCATTCCGAGACCGTGGCTGGTGAGAAATAGTGATTGTCCATGTTGACCCAATGGATGTCTGTTCGATTTCGCAGATGTGGGATTAGTACTCTTAGTTGAGATGCTTCATAGTATTTGTGTAGGTCAGGGAGTCCGACCCCTCCCTTGTCTTTGGGGAGTGTTAAGATCTTATACGGGATCCTCGCTTTCTTCCCTTGCCATAAGAATCGGAGCATGGCTCTTTTGGTTTCAGTAAAGAAACCAATCGGGATCTTGATGGGTAACATTTGGGAGGGGTATAGGAATCGAGGGAGGTATACCATCTTTATTGCATTAAGTCGACCTAGCCAAGAAATTGTGAGCTTATCCCATCTTGCCAGGTCGGACTGGAACTGGTTTAGTAAGGTGGGGAAGTTAGCCTCATATAGGTCACTCAGCTTTTTCGTAATTTGTATCCCCAGGTACTGTAGTTTTGTGTGTTCAATTTTAAGGCCCAGGGGAGAGAATTTGGTGTTATTTTCATCTTCTGAGCCTTGGAGGGGAAAGAGTGTTGACTTGGTTTTGTTTACTTTGAACCCGGATAGTCTACCGTATTCTTCCAGCAGGCAGAGGGCCCGAGGGATGGAAGAAAGGGGGTTAGTAATGTGGAGGAGGATGTCATCTGCATAGAGGGCGATTTTGTATTCCGTCGACCCCATTCGAATACCCTCTAGGACGGGGTCGGCCCTCATCGTTATTGCCAGGGGCTCTAGTGAGAGTGCAAAGAGAATTGCCGAGAGGGGACATCCCTGTCTAGTCCCACGCTGCAAGTTAAACCATCTGGAATATTCACTGTTCACGAATATTGAGGCTTTAGGATCTGAGTATACTGCCTGTATTGCTGTCCTAAACCTCGTGCCCATTCCCACTTTACATAATACCGCTTTTAGGAATCCCCATTCTACCCTGTCGAAGGCCTTTTCTGCGTCGATAGAGAGTAGGACCGGGTCATTATCTAGGGTCTGGGATGTATGGATGAGGTGGAGGGTTTTGCGCATCGTGTCAGCTCCCTGTCTCCCGAGTATAAATCCAACCTGGTCTGGGTGTATGAGTTGAGGGATTAGCGTTTCCAGCCTTGCAGCCAAGATTCTAGTGTAGATTTTCGCATCCAGGTTAAGCAGGGAGATGGGGCGGTACGAGGCACATTTCGTGGGATCCCTCCCTGTCTTGGGGATCACTGTGATCAGTGCCCTGGTAAAGGAGTCCGGGGGTTTCCCCGTGTCCATTATCTCATTGAAAAGGGTCGTAAGGAAGGGAGACAGTGTTGCAATGAAGGTTTTATAGAATCCGGCAGTGTAGCCATCTTCTCCCGGGGATTTACCTAGGGTTAGCCTCTTTATGGCGGTTTGGACTTCCGATTCTATGATAGGGGATTCTAACAATTCGGCTTCTTGTTGTGATATACGGGGGACAAATATTGAGGACAGGTACGTTTCTGTATCTATTTGTTCAGAGTTCGCTTCCGAGGAATAGAGTGCCTCGTAAAAGTTGGCAAAGGATTCGGGGATAGTGGTGTGAGCGTGTGATGTTGGGGAGTTATCCTCAGAGATTTCTAGTACTCTTCGTTCAGCCCTCTGCTCTCAAAGCCTGGCAGCGAGAAGCGCATCTGACTTGTCCCCCTTTTCGTAAAATTTTTGTTTCAGAAACCTTAATTTGCGCACCACTTGTTCGTGTTCTAATAGTTTCAGTTCGTTTCTTTTCTCTCTGGCTCTACTCATTTTTATGGGGTCTAATTCTGCATTTGGGTCAGGTTTGCTCTCCAGTTGGTGAATTTCTGTTGGTAGCCTCTGTTCGATAAGGTTACGTTCTCTCTTTTTTGAGGAACCTTCTCGTATCAGAATCCCCCTCCAGGTAGCCTTCCCTGCCTCCCAGACGGTCTGCTTGGACGTCTCCCCATTGTCGTTTGTTTCGAAGAATTGGGAGATTTCCATCTCCATTTCGGCTCTGAAGACAGCGTCTTTCCAGAGGCTCTCATTGCAGCGCCATTTGCCACTCCTGGTCGGCAGATTCGCCCACTGAATGTCTGTGAGGACCATGTCGTGGTCTGACCATGTGATCGGGGTTATGCCTGCTTTAGATGTAGCCTCAGCGAGGTCTCTGGATAGGTATATGTAGTCAATTCGGGTATACGTATTGTGCGGAGCGGAGTAGAAGGTGTAGCCGTGTTCTTCGGGATGATGTGCCCTCCACGCATCTTTCATATTATACATTTCCATCATTTGCGCAAGCTCAGTTGGCTCAAGTCTGTTCTGGTGACTCGTGTTGGGGTTCCCAGGTTTACGGTCTTTGACCGGGTCCACCCATTGGTTAAAGTCTCCGCCTAAGATAATGTGCCCGGTGGCTTCTAGTATTATCTTGGGAATCGTTCTGGAGAGGAATCTCAATTGACCTGTGTTCGGGGAATACAGGGTCGCAATTGTTACGTTCACCTTACCTATTTGCCCGTTCACGAGCAGAGCTCGTCCTTCCACGTCAGACCATGTCCTGGTAGGAGTGAATGCTATGCCTTTCCTGATGAGGATTCCCACCCCTCCTTTTCTAAGCAGGCCAGAGCCCCAGTATTCATTCCCAACTCGTTTCCCAAGGATCGGTCTTTCTTCTCCTTTTATATATTTCGTTTCCTGCAGGAAAAGGATGTCTATTTCAGCCCTACGGAATTCTCTGGCGACGAGGGACCGTTTCGTCGGTGAATTGAGTCCTTTTACATTGAGTGTCCCGACTCTCAAGGAGACATTTTTCCTTGTGTTAGTGTCTGTTGTCATTGCTCTTTCTCATGGGAAACAGTCTCTTCGTGAGTGATTGGTAATGCTTTGTACTCGTGGATTGCTTGCTGCTGTGCTTGTTTTGGTTTAATATGTGCGCTGCTTTGACCCGCCTCGGCCCTGTGGCCTCTCCCTCACCCTCCCTCCATCCCTTCCCCAGTCCTAATTGACGGCGTCCGATCGAGCCCGGCATGTTGCTCCAGGTCGGCATCGGACCACTTTGAGGGGCCGTTACTTCACGCCCCTTAACCAAATAGGTCATCTTTGTCCGGAGTGAGCCCCTCCTTGGTTCCCCCCTAATTTTGGTCATTAGAGTTAGGGAAACGTGTATGTGTTCGTATCTCCTCATTAGATCATTCGCTTATTTAATTGGAACTGTCTTACCAGTGTCGCTTGGCTTCAATTATCTGCTTCTGGGGAGATGTTGCCTCTCCGGAATTTTCGTGACCCCTTTACTTTCTTTCTCCTGGGGCCTTGGATTCGCCACTCTCGTCCTTCTCGATGTGTCTCTTCCAGGCCGGCCACCTCTCCCTGAGTGCCAAGGAGGTTAGATATGCACGTTTGTATTTCCTTCTCGGATCTCTGCCTGACCCTGGTTCCCTCATATTCGAATGAAAGTGAGAAGGGGTAGCCCCACCTGTATCGAACATTCTTTTCTTTGAGCATCTTTGTGAGCGGACCGCATGTTTTCCTGAGAGCCAGGGTCAGGGAGGAGAGGTCTTGATAAATTGAGATTCGTGTTCCTCCTAGCGTGATCTCGTCGCTCCTTCTGGCTTTTTCGAGAATTCTGGCTTTGTCTCTGAAGCGATGGAATCGGGCAAGAACCGATCGTGGACCACCCGTGGGGCCACCTGCTCTGTGTATTCGTTCCGTTATTGGTTCATCCACTTCATCATCTGCTGTGAGGAGTTTAATAATGTTGTGAAGTGTTTCCTTGAGGTCTGCCTCCGTTTCCCCCTCTTTCTCAGGAATTCCAAAGATGCGTATATTGTTCCTTCTTTCTCTATTTTCCAAATCATCCAATTTGAGTCTGAACTCATCTTCTTTGCGTTCCAGGTCCTTTATTCTCTGTTCGAGTTGTATCTCTAACGTATCGATTGAGGTCTGGTTATTTTCCACCCCTTCAAGCCTGTCCTCCATGCTATCGAGTCTTTGGGTGATCCTGTCTATTTTGCCTCCTATGTTACTGCCCAAGTTCTTTATTTCGCCCAGAAGGGCAGCAATGTCTCCTTTCGTTGCCGCCGCTAGTTCATTTTCCGTAGTGATGTTGTTTGCCATTGCTGGTTCAGTCAGGGCGGGAAGGGTGGGGGCGTAGGCGAAGTGCAGGAGCTTGTGCTTGAAGTTCAAGCGGGGTTTTTTTCAAAGCGAGAGGCAGAGGAGGCACACGCCCCTGTTGTGGGTGCCTTACATTCTGTACTACTCCGTTAGAAGGCACATAGGGTAGTTCCTTCTTGGCAGTGGTGGGTTGGTTGCAGCTTTAGGTTTGGGTATTCGAAATACACCGCTGAGATGCTGGCGGGGAGTGTGTACTTGGTTCCTTTGAATGGAGGAGGCACACGCCCTGTGTCCAGGGGCCTTTCCCTCCGTTTGATATGGTTTCGGTTTCGCCTGCGAGGTGTACACCGGAGGGGCCTCAGGTCTAGAGATGCCTTGCGCGTGTTCTCAGGAGAGTCGGAGCACTGTTTGGTTCACGTGCCGCGATTTGGGGTCTCACCTCTGGTTTCCCTCCGGTGTCGCTCTCCCCGTTTGACACTACGGCGTCATGTGCCGGGGTTCGTGGTTCTGAGGGTTGTCCCGTTCACCTCCACTACTGGTGGGTCCACGGCTGACTATACTTCCGGTGGGTTTCCCGTCTCGGTTTCAGGAGTGCGTGTGATTTACCGGTGGGGCCCCTCTACAAGGTGCAAGGAGGCCGGTCCGTGGGTGCACCTCGCTTCTGAGGTGGAGCCGGGTGTGTCGTGTGGTCTCTCCTCGTTGTGGTTCCCGGGTGTTCCGTTAGGTAGTCTGTTGGTCACTTGAGGGGGAGGCCTTCTCTCTGGTAGGTGCTTCGGCGCCGTTATGTCCCCCTCTGGAGCGTCAGGATCTGGCAGGTCTGCACCGGATAGTCGCGGGGGGCTTTTGGGGGAGGGGGCCAAGATGAGGCGTCGAGTCCCGAGCCACTCGCGAGGGATGGGTCCGCGGCCGCTATCCGATGCGGTCCGGGGGCGATGGGGTGCAGGTGTCGGGCGGCCCTGAACTCTGTGTTCGGCTGCTCGAAGAGGGGCGGGCAGTTAACAGGCCTCGCCTCGCGTTGTGGGTCCTTCGTGGATGTCAGGCAGGGGGGGTATCTCGAGCGGGGGTTCGGGTGGGTTCAGGGCTAGGGCACCCACCTGGTTATGTCAGGTATCTGCTCAGGGCCGTGTTCCTCCGCAATCGCGTAGGCTCCGTTCGCGGGTTCTTGTTGTGGGCTATTCCCGAGAATGCCCTGCAGCGCACGTGTGCCAGGTTGGTTTCGCTTTCTATCCGGTTCGGATGGCCGCAGCTTGGGAGTCGAATTTCGTCGGGATCCCAGGTCTGTTTTCGGTCTGGATTTTTCCCAGTGTTGGGGGAGATATTCGCACAGTAGCTTCACGCTTTTTCTCCGGGGGGGGGGTCCAAAAAGTGGGGGCTCAGTCCATCTTTTGGGGCGGCTGCAGCGGAGCTCACGCAGAGTCCATGGATGTCTCTGCGCCCCCTGGTGGCCGATGAAATATATATTTTTTAACATATATTTTTTTTAAAGTGCTCACACAGCCCACGGGCATCGAGGCACTGCTACAGGTAGTTGCATAATTGTTTTCCTTTTTTTATCTTAGTTTCATATTTATAACGCGCTTAAACACCTAGAGGTTTCTAAGCGCGGACCGGGGGATCGAACCTGTGTCACTTCGCGTCATCTTGCTAAGCGTGCACGTTGCCGCTGAGCTATCCTCCCGGGACGTTTTTTGGATGTAACCCTGTTCATTATTCTAGCTGTGCAGATTATTCTCCACAGAAATTTGACGGGAACGTTTTGTAAAAATCTACTCCCAGTCCTCTTAATTCGTAGGAGGTGTTAAGTGGAAGGCCTGTGCGGTGGGTGGCGGAGGCGGCAGGGCCAGTGAGTGACACCAAACACAGACATTCTTTGGAAGGCATTTGGCCACATTTATTACATTACTTACACCACCAAAAATCTGACAACACCATTCATGAATGACATCATAAGCACGCTTACGTCATCGATTACATCCTTGAGCGCGGGGGAGTGGACACGGCCATCGCCCCCCATGCTCCGGGGACCGGCCTGAGGGAAATATGTGACCTCGTAAACCGACCAGACCGGTGAGGAGCGCTCAGTGAGTGCCTGGCATGACATATCGCTCTTCCACGCCGAACCTTGGATGATAACATAGATCAGCAATTAAGCTCTCTTCCAGTGGCCCAAATTGCTGAGCCAATACCTCAATTCAATGCAATGTGGCCCAACTTACTGCACATCTCCTATCAACCCCCAAACTACAGGGTGAGAAGGCAGGACATTGGAGAACCGTGCTTCCTCTACAGTTTACTGATATCGGGCGGGCTATAAGAGAGGGAGAGCACCTCGTGTCCCCCTTCTTTGTACCCCCCTGAGACCCCTTGGCACAATGCTTTCCCCACTGAGCAGCAGCACCAGAAAATTATATTAGCTCGCAGCTCCGCTCCGCGATGATGCACCCCCGCCCCCCTCCTACTGATGTCTCCCACTTGTCGGCCCACCACTACGCATCCCAACCCGCCGCCCCAGCTAGGCGCCAGGGCTGCTATTGTTAGGTCAGCAGACATTGGCTCTTATAGTCAGAGATTGTGTCTTTCCTTTTGTTACGCAGTTTTGGGAGGAATACGATAAAAGCTGGGACCCAGCATGGGGTACAGGGGAGGAGACGAGCAAAGGCTGCAGCAGCTTCGCACTGCATTCTGCACCATTTCACGAAGTGTAAACATCTTGCTCAATGCCACATGGTTGAGTACCAATACTGCGTTTTACCTTGGAGAGGTTCTGGTCCTCTTTCTCGATAAAAAAATGAAGTGCAGGTACTCAGTGCCGGGAAGGACCTGCCCACTTAAAGCACTGCCGTCAGGACTCGTGCTGAGTCAGGACATGAGATTTCAAACCTGTCAGCCTCCTGATTTTATGAATGCAAAACATGTTTAAAATCTAGTTAAATACACATCTTACACTCCACTAGAATGCAACTGGATGTGCAGTGTAAATGTGTGCTCACTGTGCTCATTACCAAAGCTGGGGGAATACACATGTTCCCCGGGAAACAACCACGTGTTTAGAGCCACTAACATGAGACGTTGTGAGGATGGGATCTTTTTTAATAGCTTAGTTTTGCTTACCAGATTCTGTGCTAGTTACAAATGATCTCATGAAGGACACTGCTGAGGTCTTCTGGCGAGAGTGGTAACACCTTGCGCTAGAGTCAAATTCAACATCAAATTCCCCACAATGGATGGTGAAGAAAAGAACTTGCGCTGAACAATATACGTATTTTATCTGAATTTACTTATTTAGATTGCACATGTCGTAACCTTTCACAAAATAGCAATAGCCAGTTTCAATCGAAAAGTTTAAGTGGTCATTTTTCATTTTTAAAGCAAAACATTATTTGTCAATTAAGAAATTAGTCACTGAAAATGTGATGTTTACCTAAAATGAGCTTCCTTAAATGAAAATAGGAGTGTGATTTTCCCATGTATGCTCTGGTAATTTTTCCCATGTATGCTCTGGTAATTTTTCCCATGTATGCTCTGGTAATTTTCCCATGTATGCTCTGGTAATTTTTCCCATGTATGCTCTGGTAATTTTTCCCATGTATGCTCTGGTAATTTTGGTCAAGGAATATCTTGGAATACTTTGTTAATATTAGTTTTCACTTTAGCAGACGCTTGTTTCGCACCAGGATGCTTTTTCAAGGCCTCATTGTATGTTTGTTGTTGATTTAAGTAAATTGTTTTGGATTCCCATATGAGTCGTTAGGTCAGATGCTTTAAGACCCCACGTGTAACCCGAGATGCAACTCTAATATCTTCTCAGTGGTATTTCTTCGTTCTTATTCTATTAAATAAATGTATGAACACTCGTATTTTCTTTCGTCACATGGCCATTGATAGGTCCCTTCATCAGGTAGTACTAGTATAACTAAAAGAGAAAATGCATTAGCACCCGGAATGGGGGAGGCAGGCAATGAGGAGGCAAGGAACGCGGGATTAATCTCCCGATGTAAGCCTTCACTCCTAGCTGTCTGAGGGCCACTTCTCCCGCCTACCATCTTCCCCCACCGTCCATTCCCTTTTTTTCTTGTCTCCGCTGCAGCTGCTGCTGCTTTCGTTCCTGGCCCATTATGGCCACCATGGAAATAGAAGAGGGGCTCCATATGGAACACCACCTTCCAGAACCATGGTGGCCATCTTACTGAAGTATGTGTATTCAATGCTCTCAGCAAACCGGGCTACCGGATTGGCATCCTGGGGTGCTAATACTGTTAAGATCCGATCCGACCCACATGATCAGGTGTTATCAGTCTGGGCACCTTTGCTAAATGCCCTCGCTTCATTCTGGCCTTTAACTGGGCCCGGGCCGATAACATCCCATCAGTCTTTATTCTCATTTAGTCTGCTTACATAGTGTAGTGCAAAGGGTTTACCCTGATGCTCTCCAAATGTTTTGGACTATGGCTTTCATGATCCCTTACCATTGTCTATGGTATCTGAGCGTAGTGGGGTGTGTAGAGACTGGCGACCCTAGTGCATAACGTGAAACTGAAATTAGGTTAAGATGGGAAAGGAGGGAACGTTCCTGTCCGTACTATAATGCCTATGCATTACGTGCATTTTATAGTGTTTAAAATAGAAACAAAATGATTCAAAATACCTGAAATCCATGTTCAATGGCTCTGTTTCACAGTCTGCTGTCGTGGAGAGCTACTCTGGGAAAAAGAGTCCGGGTAGTGAGGTTCGCATGGCTGTTCTGTCTCAGTCTTACAGATCCAGCCTGAGGAAGTCTCCCTGACCCTGAAAGCTTGCAGCCAAACATAAGCCTTGCCCAATTAAGGCGTCAATACTGCAAGATCACATTCTTTTAAAAATAAATATGCTTTTGCTTTAATTATTACTTTGAAAACACAATATACAATCTCTGCTGACTGACTTATTAAACCTTCCATCACTTTATATTTTTTACTGAAATAGAGATTCCACAAGTTTGATAAAGTGGCAAGGAAGTGATGTAGGATGTTGTAATGGAGTCTTGGACTGTTTACCCATGTCCAAGGTTCCACACTCTGTGTCAGTAGTTTTCTGGGTTGTTTTCCTGTTTTTTGGCAGCATTCTCCCCTAGACTAGAGAAGAAGTTGTCTGTAGACCTTTTCAAGTGGTTATGGACAAGGTAGAGGAGAGCGACCTGGCAAATTCACAAAATGGTGGCCAGGGCTCTTGAAGTCTCCCTTGATATGTTCTTTGTATAGAGTCTTCTTCTTCTTCCACAGGTTGGCTTAATGGGTAAGAGCAGGAAGTACTTACCACATTACAACTTGAGGAAGGACTATCTTTCCAGCTGCTGTTGAACTGCCAGATGTTCCTTCAGGTAAACTTAATGTTAGTGGGTTCCAAAGCGTTGGTGCTGAAAATGAGAAGGATCTGCTTAGTAGTGGCGGCAGCATTTGGTGCCAGCGGTGGCATTTAATAGGGCACCAGATGGATACTAGGGGTGCACTGGGAACCAGCAGGGAGGCAGGGGGTGTGGCCACCCCACTTTCCTCACCCCTGGCTCCGCCCCTGGATCTGCCTCCACTTTCAGTTCTGGACAACTAGATGATCCGCAGAAGATGATTCAAGTGGCCAGATGGGACTTAATGATCCATTGTCAAAAAACATGAATGGGTTGCTGTTTGCACTGAACTGAGAGTTCAGCTGAATTGTGCTGGAAGTAAACACGCAGTCCCATACATGACAGGTCACTGTCAATCGATACTGAGTGTGGAAGGTGTCTTCAGGTTGACACATTTGCATATAAAAGGTTGTTGGGGTTTTCTGTCTCCTTTGTTAGCCTCTGCAGCCAGGCCTCATGTGGTCCCTTTGAATGACACTATGGATGGTATGGGAATTGCTTCCACCAGTCTATGGACCCAACAAAAGGACATGGTGGATCCATGGAGCCTTTGTTAATCAAGCTGGCCATGGCAGCAGGGAGGGTTTGGTCATCCCACTTCTGGAGATACATTGTGTACTCTTGTCATATCCCAACTAAATATAACAAGTGGGACTGCGTCTGTATGCTGTGTCCACCCAGAGTACTCATTCTAACTGTATGTCGTGCAGTGAGCATAGGAATATGTGTGCGGATTACCCCACACATTTTCCAAAGGTTGATCTACCATCATTCAATTTCATTTCAAAATCTCAAAAAAGGCCAGGCGAGGGCACATCCACCGTTCGGATGGTCGTCTTCCTCACAGTCATAGTTACCAGTTGGAGTTAAGTGACACCTTGTGATAGTTTAATGTGGGTTCACAATATGGTCATGCAGCATTAAGTATTCATGGCGGGTATCTGCTGACAGTTGGTTCATAAACCCAAACCACCCAATGTATTAATAGGGCTTCTCAGGGGAACAAGGAGACCCGTAAGCAGCCAGCATTTGTAGGACATCGTCTGTGCACCCATTCATTGAGGCGAAATGTCATCATTAAGGATACCAGATTCACGGATGTCGGCGACACTCTGCTCTTGGCTTGGCGTTCATTTCTCCACTATTGCATTCTCTGAGTTGTAGACTTGAGTCAGTTCAATTGAATACAAATGTCTAAAGTGACACAAGTAAAAGCAAAGCTACTTGTGTCCCCACTTTTCTGACTGCACTCTCAGGATGCTGTACAGTCACACGCCTGTACTATACATTATGTGTGACCTTGGATGTGCACCTGTCAACATCCCTCGAGATATCAGCAAAGCCTCCCAGGCAAAGGTTGGGCCCCCTCAGCGACAGGTGATGAAATGCTGTCACTGTACATTCCATTAGGACTCTCACTCAATTCTTCATTCCCCCCGCGCGCTGCGTGGCCTGGACATATTATGCTTTGTTAATGGCCTTCCCGTGCCGGGCTGAGCCTGCCTACCAGGCGGCAAGCATCTCATTGCCGGCTTCAGCGGAGCAACCCGCTGAGCGCAGCTCTTCACCGGCACGCTTTCCTGACGAGCGGGCTCTGATTGGCCATAATATAACGGCATCGCCAGGCCTTTGCCTCTGGGTAGTGGGGCGGCGGGGTGGGGAGGGTGTAGACGGCTCTTGGGAGGCTTTGCGCATGTGTGACCGCACCGCATACGCCCAAGCGGCGCATCCCCTATTTTACATGGGAATTAATTCACTTTCAGCAGATGATGTATTCTGCCTTCCAGGCATGTTATACAATGTAAAGGGTATTTGGCCCTTTCAACCAATACTCCTTGTTTTCTTAAAAATGCCGTTGAAATATATTGCACCATCCTTAGGGTGACTAGACGTCCTGATTTTGCCGGGACTGTCCCAGCATTTGGTGCTCTGTCCCCCTTTCTCAAGAATATGTTCCCATTGGAAACTGCAGTGGTCCCGGTTTATGGTAGTAGGTCTTCATAGCTGGCAGGCACAGCCCGCACAGAAGAAATGATGCATTTTACAACCTAAGATAATGTTAGTTTGTCAGAAATTGGTTATAATGTGTTTATTTTAACAGTAACACTTAAACCCCCTTCTCCTCCAAACGCCACTGAAGTGTAGAGCCTTGACAGCCACTTTCAAGAGTTAGTCCTACTTTTATGTTAGTTGCCCTGTCCCGGTTTTTTACTTTTTAAATCTGGTCAACCTAACCATGTGTCAGCTTGCAACTGGGGGTGACTGAAATCCTTTGATTCGACTTCATTTGGGAGACTTTTCCCACTTTCTCTCTTCGCCCCCACACACACAACTTTTTTGTCAATTTCGGGACCGAAAGATTCCCGAAATCCCAAAATTGCAAATGATTGGTGCAACAAGCTCACATTTTTCGGGTATCGTAACTGTGATTTTGACAGCCGGAATCCTTTTTTTCTTGTGCAACAGCAGAAGGGAAATTTGGACCAAAAACAGCAATATCACTCCGCAATTTCACCTACCCCTACTCACAAGAAGACTGCCTTTTTAGATTAGGTATCCATGTAAACACAGGAACTTTACAGGCTCTTACTTACCGCAGCAGGCAAAGCATTGCTGGCTCGATAGCCGGGTCTGCTGGGAGGTGTCACCCTTGAGCTGGGCCACGTGGAAGCTAGCTTTCTATGTACCATAATTTCCATTACACGGCCTTTCTCTTCCTGAGAAGCCAGAGTAGATTATGTGTTTGTGTGTGGTGTTTTACATGGCACAAAGCTAGCTGAGATGTGACAGAGCGCTGCACATGCCATTGAGGGTAAAATGTAAAGGGGGGGGGTTGCAATCTTTGTCACACAATGTTCCCACCATGGGAGTGGGGTGTGATGCAGACCACAAGGAGCCTAATTGTCACGTAGGTATTGACTGAAGGAGAGGGTCTTCAGTTCCTTCTGAAACTACGAGGGCATTGGTGCAGCCTGGGTTGCCCCCAGCAGTGCCGCCCTTAGGGTAGAGCCACCTGGGCGAGGGACCGGGGCGCCATTAGCCCCCCACCATCCAAGCTCAGAGGAGTCTTTCAAAGTCTCTCCCGAGCTGGCATGGTGGAAGAGGGGGCAGCAGACGCCCTATTGAAATGAAACGTGCCGGCTCTCAGGAGTGGGGTGCATTAATAACAATGGGGCGCTGATGCTATCGCATCGGTGCCTTTTGACACATTTTGCGCCTCCCCCTGCATGACTAGGGGCGTGCAAGGGGAGGGGATGCGTGTGAGGGGAGTGGGCGGTTGCCAAATGTTTGTTTTGCTGCCTGGGACGCTGTCACCATTAAGGCTGGGCCTGGCCCCCAGGATAATGTTCCAATAGGAACTGTTGCGTCTTGCATCTGCTGGTCACATGTGTTACCCCGTTGACCTCTTCCTCCCTCTTTGATCAAAAGGTTTTATGGGCAACATTGGATGAACAAGACAGGCCTACAGTTTCCCAAGAATACCATTCATGCCACCAAAGACATACTAGAGGCATTTCTCTTTCTCCTCCATCCCAGAGCGCACTGTGAAAGGCAACTGAAAGCCAGACAACCAAAAGCAATGCAGCAGCAGCAGGAGCCCGCAAGGAAGCGGCAACAGCACCCAGCAGGCAGTACATCACCCTGATGGCAGAATTAAAGCACCTTGCTGCACTGAGACAAGCCGCTCTATACAAATGACACGCGTCAGCTGCGCGCTCTGCGCTCTGCGCGCTCTGCCTCCCAGGCATTTTCTATCAATCTAGGAAACTCTATTTATTTTCCACTAGATTTCAATAGCCGCGCACTACAAATACACGTTTCTTAATATTAAAACAGATTATTGTGACTATATACCAAAAGCGAAGGAAGTGTCTGCGACCCTCTTAGTATTTACTGGTTGGCCACTGCGTTATAATCAGTTATGCTATCCTTCAGCTATTGTAATTGAAAAGGAAAAGTTACAATGTAGAGAGTTGTTACACATACAATTCTTTAGAACTGTCAAGAGCATACCGTCTGCCTGTCTCGAAGTCCCTCTCAAGGATGAGATGCTCACCATACCTATTGCAGATCCTCTGCTTCCCCCGTGACTTACTTGTATCCCCCACACCTCTTGGTGCGTCTCCTTAGTACACTGCTCCGTTGCTCCCGAGGTAGGATTGCACTTTCTAAATCCCATACATACATACATGGTGATTCTTTTAGGCTTGAGAGGAACATACTATTTGGGTGTCCATTCTACTAATTCTCCACCAAAGCAAGGGTCTCTCACTGGCCCCCATCCTGTACCCAACTTTTCTGAGACGGAGGGTCCACCACATTTTGATGGGGCTTTCTTCTACCTCCACACATTTAATCCTTTTCATTTAGAATTCTCTCAAAGCGCACACCAGTTAGAGGGCACTGGAACAAAACACAGTGTAACAGGCAATACATCAGAATCCAATCCAATAGATTACAAAAAGTAATCAACATTTAAACATATCAGCGGTTCATAACAACCGCTTCTGTACACTTTTGATTACTGTTGAAACTGACAGAGAAGCAGAGCTTTCAGTGCCTCCTAATGAGGGAATCACATGCGGCTGAATAGTCGGTTCATGTCCTGGATCCCTAAATAGTAAAGGCTTAATTCCAACTTCCTTGTCTTTTGCTTTTGCATCTATCGCTAGACAACAAGTGTGGTGACCAACTTGTTTCTTATTTGGTACAAGTCGGTCTGGTGAGTTTAATGCGTGGAAGCCCCTTTTTCTCTATGGGAAGGTTTCTAGTTTGGAGGGGCCAGTGGCAGACATTTATTTGGGGAAGATTTGATCCAAATCCATCCACCAAGCCAAATCTTATTTACAATAGGATTTTGGGAAAAGTAACTGAAAATATTTTTTTTTATCAGATGCATAGGGTGGTGCCTGCCACCCTATATGTTAGCACGATTTGGCCCAAAAAATTAGCATTCGGAGGTGAAAGGAGTCAAACAATTAACAGTGGTTATAGAACAACTGACACCACAATGCAGCGTCGAAGGTTCCAGCTAGATAGCTCAGCGTCGAGCGTGCTTGTGTCGCAGCTCAGAGCGGGTCGTCATCAACAACAGGGGCCTCGCTGGTCTGGCTTCCAAGTGCTGTGTGTCCCACTCAGGGGTCTCAAGGGCCAATGTCAGTCCCTTTTCTCAGGCTCCCAAACATTGGGGGAAGGTGACACACATACATCACATCAAGATCCTTTCCTGAAAATTATCCTGCGTACAAATTTTAAAATAAAACACTTCAAGATGAACATTCTGAAAAAATGTATATATTTGTATACATTGTATTAAAAAATGCATCAGACTTGATTTATATCCATAAAAATAATATGTATAATACAAAACAAATCTTTAATAAAAAAGATTTTGGGATTTTTTTGGACACACTTACATTATTACATGTAGTGCACCCCGTATGAATCTCATGAGAGAAAATCCAAAAATGATATGGATCTGGAGATCAAATGTCTACAGATATAACACCACTAACCCTTCACCATGTGACATAAGTGAACAAAAACCATTGAACTGAAATTCACATAGATCCCACATTTAACACAAAAGAAAACACAATATGTCACAAAATCCCAAAAGTTGCTTGATGAACTGGCTATGTGTATTATTTTTAACTGTCAGCAGATAGTTTCTGAGGCTGTGCTATAAAACCATTCAGAAAGTCTAAAAAGCTGGGCAGCACAACTAAATAGTAATTGCCGTCCATATGCCTGACATGTTTCTGTTCCCTACTTATTGCGGAACATTCTTCAGGGGCAAATTATTTAATTCATTTTTTCTTCTGGGACACCAATGTTCTCAACATTATATTGAAGGACTTCAGTGTTCTGCAATACAAAACTACATATATCTCTTGATATTCATGTTTATTTAAAATCTGGAAGTTGTGGGAGAATTATCTTGCATTTATCTTTTAGTTCATATTGCTTACATGCACACCACCATTTAGTGTATGAAGTACATACATTCGTTTAGACCCAACTAGGGTTTTAAGATACCAGTGTTAGTGTCCACATGCAAGCGCTATTCTTATGAGGAAGATAAACAAATTACATAGACCCAATGCCAGGAACGGTGCTTATTCCCCTGTCATCTACATATACCACGATATGAGGAGAGTATGTTTACTTCAGGGGAACTAAATACTGACTGTTGTCACTATAGAAGATGAAAATACACACACGTCCAGCATGTTTAAATTACTTTGAAGTGGAGGGGACAGGAAAGAGAAAGAGAGAATCAGGATAGCATAACCCTCCCAAAACTGTACAGATCCATCTCTGGATACCCTAACCCACCCCCGTCCCAATAGAATCAATGGCCTTTACAAATGCAGCCCCCTTGTGTGAGGCCTGGCGCCCTGTGAATAGGTGTGCCTGTTGGTTTCTGTTCCAAGGCTAGCGTTTTATAGACTGGCTGTTCTAGGAGAAAAGGTGTTACCTCCCCTTATAAAGGGACAAAGAGAAGCAATCCTCTCAAGGTTAGTCCTGTGAGTGGACAGGGCAGGCCTTCCCAGGGAGGAATACACAAATTCCTTCCATAGCTGATGTGAGAAAAATCAATGTAATGTGGCTGGGATAACTCTGAGAGATGCTGGCCACCATATCCTAACTCAGGCATGGCTTATATTTAGAGTATAGTGTGTCACCAGAACAGGGACTCCTGGGCATGCAGTCTTTGGAACAGGGGGGCATATTTTAAATGCAGGCCCCGTGGCGCAGAGACTTGGCAGTCAGTGCAGCTGTCAAGAAGGCACCTGTTACATTGAAACCTACTGTGTGCCACTGGTAGAGCAGGTGCTGCCACTCAGGATACTGATGTAGCAGGGCACAAGTACATACTATGTGGTTGGCATTGATCTTATGACAGGGGAATATGATTAGCAGATCTCCCTTTCAGAGATGGAATTACCTGCATCATTGTGTTACTTAATAAAAACCAGCAAAGCCAGGGCTTTCACATTCTTGCCAGAAGCCAAATCATCACTTGCATAATGTAGCAGCTGCTTCTCCATATTCAATATGCAATGCAATACTGCTTTATTGGCACGACCATGAACAAAGGTCTGCCAAAGTTAGGTTTGACTCATTATACATATATAGGTCTGCTATATTAGGTCTGTATAGTTACACATTGTTTGATTGTATGTCTCTAATATTTTAAGTAATACAATTTGAATCCGGGTGATAAAGTCACCTGCTCTAGGTCAATCGATTAAATAGAAAATACCGCACAGCTTTTTGGTATGGATATTACACGCTTTGCCCTTCTATGACAACATGCTAATATCACCTTACTAGCGCGCTTCCTTTATTAACTACCTTTGCTTTTAGAGATCTGAGCATATATTAAGCCGACACCATGCTCAACTAAAGAAGCTCTTGATTATCACTACTTAGGAAGTCCCACAGCCGCAGGGCATACCAATGTGCTGTTTTCATCTACTCTTGCGGGTGCCTTTGGGTGCCTTACCGCGTGACATGCAAAATGTATTCTGCTGCCTTTTCTGCTGTCCTATGGTTCGTACCCATCTTGCGTCTTTTGTTTCTCGTCTAGAGACGAGATATCTATGGTTTTTGTTGTAAGGTCTCTAAAGTTACGACTTCTGATGCCATCATATCTCGTGCAGTGGACAAGGAAGGAAGATTCATCTTTGATATGGTCCATTTCACATCGTTTGCGTATAATTGCATTTTCAGTTATCCAGGTCTGGTTACATCAGATTGTTTCGATTACTAATCTATCATCACTCATCCTATACTCAGGGTTGTCCAATTCAAGGCCTCGAGGGCCAGGAACCTGACGGGTTTTCAGGATATCCCTCAATAATATTCATGACAAAAAACTTGCATACATTGATTATCATTGTATGCAAATTTATCTCATGCATACTAATGAGGGATATCCTGAAAACCCGACATGGATCAGGCTCTCATGTTCTGGAGTTGGACAACCCTGTAGATACTTAGTCATTAATTGGCTATGTCTAGTATTTCTAACTGTCATTAGATAGTCTGCGAGGCTTTATTATTCTCTTTTTAGTAGTTTGTAACATGTCATCGTATTCTGATTCCCTGTATGGCATTCTCAGGGTTTAATGTATTGTTCTTGGGTTTCTTTTGTCTTGCTGTGCAGAGTTTCTTTTCCAGTATTTCTGTTATATTTGCTTCTCTTATTCAGCTTTGCACAGCATGATTTCATGTCTTTGATATAGCCAACCCTCCTGCACCGTACTTTCAAAGAAGGCCAAATACATCTCACCAGCAACTCCCCGACAGAGAGCAAAAAAGCCCATGCAGTTTTTTATTATTCTAATTTCATTATTTTATTTATTTAGTCACAGTCGGTCTCGGAGTGTAGATACAGACTTTACTCTAATCAAGCACAAAGCAGAGACAACATCACATGCCAGTATCCAAACTGAAGACCACATCAATTTTAATGGTGGAGACACAATTTCTTTAATTGGCAATAGACGACACAGAGTCGGACTGAGGGGGGTGCCCAGATTCTCCAGTACTCGATGTATCGAACAGCAGGAGGACCATGCTGGGGGCACACGTACGTAGGGGGATGTCATAAAGATGCGGGGCTGGCTGCCAAAGAGAGAGCACGGTGGGGGAACTGTTGCTGGGGGCTCCTATATATAACGTTCTTAATACCCAGAGATTTCTAAGCACAGATCCAGTGATCGAACCTGTGTTTCTCTGCATCATCTTACTTCCAAGGCGAGCGCGTTGCCCCTGAGCTATCCTCCCGAGTACTTGAACAGAACTCAGTGTGTGTTTCCCATTGATCTAGATCTTAACTGACTTTGAAGAAAATGTTTCTCTGGGAGACCAGGTCCCCTTTCAAGGATACATTGCCTATAGATCGTGTCATCATTCTAACCTTTTGCCTAGTATGAATGGAGCACACATCTATTGGTTGAAATGCATTTGTACAGGACTTTGAGTGAGATTAATGCAGATTCTCTACTGCCGATTACGGATGGTCTCTACTGCAGATTACATTGGACGTTGTTGCCAATTGATGTGACTTGTCATGGCATTCTGATTGCGTGATATTAGCCATCCAATCAAATGTATTTCCTGCAAGCCAATTCTTAAATATTGCAAACACATTGCAAAACACAAAATACAATTAGTGCCAAACTATGATAAATGTGTCTCATATGAAAATGGTGTCACACTACAATAATGAGGACGAATACATCACATTTTTTCTATCGAATTTGAATATATTTCATTGAAAAAATAGGGGGGGTTAGGTTGGGGTATTAATTAGGTGGAGCAATGTAGGGGTTGGGGGCGATTGTGTGGAGTCCCCACCACATTTTATTTGATGAACAATTTCAAAATGGAACAAAAATAAAATATGTAATGTTTTTTGACTCGCAGTAACATTTACGTTGTTTTCACGTAGATCAATATAAAGCATCAGTGTAGGTTGAACCATTACATCAAAATATTGATATCTTATCTAAGGTTGGGATTTCCTAGTGAAAATGACAGACCCATACCATCTCATATTGTTTATGCATTTGATCATGGGGTTAAATTCATTGTTTTAAAATCATTGTGTGAGAGGATGTGCTGTGTAGATATTGATGCATGTCTTGTCTTTGCAGTTGTGTCTAAACATCCATGGAGCTACTTGTGTTGTCCAGTTGCTGCAAGTCCTCTTGTTAGACATGGAGCACATTCCTTCTGAACCTACGGCAGACATCTTTAAGAAATCTTTTTTCTTTCAAAGCATTCCATTTGTCAGTCCAAAACACGTTTACAAAAGAGATAGTGATTGCAATGATCCAACGCAGGATCAGGAGTGTGTGTCTGAGAGAGGCGAGGGATCAGCCCAATGCTCCATTTGGAAGGGTGGACAGTACATGCAGAGATGGAAATCGATACTGTTCAGAACAGTATCCATGCTGAAGGGAGTAACCTGGAGTACATGAACAAAACACTATTTGTGCCATTTGGTCTGTACAAGGCTCTGCAAGAAATGTGGGAATCCGTTCCCAGCATTCTGGAAATGTGTCTACATGTGTTTCGATGAGAAAAGCAAAAGCTATACACAAAGGCCTTCTTCAAGTCATACGAAGAGTATTTAAAACAAACAAGTGGATATAATCAAGAAACACAACCGGGAGGATAGCTCAAGGGCAACGCATTTGTCTTGGAAGCAAGACAACACATATCAACACAAGTTTGAATTGCGCTTAGAAACTGGTCTCTGGTATTTAGCATGATAGAAAAGAACAATTATAATTATAATAATCATAATACTTAGTTTGAGGATGGCGAGGCAGTACATGAGTTGGTATATTTCCTGCCCCATTGTTTTCCATAAGGGGTCTTCCCCGCACCACCTTTCCTACTCTTTGCATGCTCTTGTCCTGCACCGCGTTCACTCTTCAAAGTGGGGAGTGGGATCCCCTTTAATCCACGAATCTCTCTGATACTGTCTTTTGGAAGTCAGGTCCATCTCCTTCATCCCCTGTCCTGTTTCCGGCTCCCCCAGTCGCTGCCTGTGTCCGCTTTTTTCCTTCCCTTTCCCCCCGCTCTCTCCTTCCTTTCGGTGCTCTGCGCTATCACTGCCTGAATCCCACTCCCTTCCTCTTTCCCGCTAATGCCAACCCCTGCTTTCCAGCAGATTCCCAATAATCCACTCCGTAAAGCCTGTTGAGGCAGGACTTGACCGTCAATCCCTCAGCGTATTACAATGCACTCTATAAAATTGAATGGATACAGTTGAACACGCATTAAGAATTGTTGTCGACACATGCTTACTTAAACCTTTCCTTCCCAGTAAACAATTGGCTTTGACACTCTACTCTTCGCCGTTGGTTCAGCCTTCACTAAAGATGCAGATGATGGCCTGTAGGACTGCCTTGTGTCTTGGAATTCTGAACAGGGGGCCTAGAATGACTTGATTGATTGTGTGAAAGGATCACTCAAACTAGGTTTATTAGAAACCCACCAAGCAACCATTGTGATCTAGGACCAACAGAATCCCAGTCAAAGGGATGTGATGAGTCTCATTATGTTCAAGGAGATGTGGACGTTGTGGACAATGGGTCTCATTACAACCTAGGCGGTAGAGGGTTAACAGTGCTGGTAGAGCTGCCGGCGCCGTTATCCCTCTACTGCCTCATTACGAGGTCTGCTCGCAGGTCCCGCTCAGGACGTGTGGTAAAACCAGGCGTCCTTAGCGGGACCCGCTAGCAGACCAGGATGCTAACAGGCCCGTCATTAACAGGTCCATTGTTAGCATCCTCCCCATTCCCATTGAGCCCTATGGGGCTGAAATGGGAATATGGCTGTACCGGGTCCCAGGAAAGGGAATTACCGGGACCTCAAAGGTCGGAATGGCTTGGTAATTCCCTATTCCCGGAACCCGGACCCGGTACCCGGTATGGGGTTAGCCATGCTGCTAAAAGCGGCATGGTTACCTCCTACCTCGTAATGAGGCCCAGTGTGTCCTACATCTGCACTTAATTAAAAAGGAACTAGGCTGACATGACTTTTGAAGGCTAAGAATATACATCTTTCCTGAGTAGGCGAGATCACCCTCAAAACATGCCTTTCTTTTTATGCTGGGCATTCTTGTTTTTAATTTTTTTTAAAGGAAATCAGGCTCATACTACCGGCATGGACCCGGCAGGAACAACACAGCCCTTTCTTCTAACTTGAAGAACCGAGTAAATGATAGTGTGGTGAATTTTGACTTCTGCGTACACTGAGGTTTTCATTCTGTTTAGGTGACGCCTGCATGTCCATTCTCCGCCCGTTCCCCTCCTGTTGTCCCACTGCACGTGTGCTCTCTCTTGAGGGCTGAATCTATGTGCTGCTTATTGTGTTTCGCCTACACCGGTATGTCCATCTGCATGTACGGGCTACACCTCCATTTCTGCTGAGTCAGCTCTTTCTCCCTTGAGTGCTAGGCAGCTAGGGCTGGGCTGCCAGGGCGCTTCTGGGAGCTCTGCTCCATGTTCCTATGTGCGTGACTGTATATGTGCAGTCCCCCATTTTGCACAGACGTCTTTAGCCTTTTATATGTATATATATATACTCTGAAAATAGGTTGCATGCATCCCATACTAGATATATATATATATATATATATATATATATACATTGTATGGGATGCATGCAACCTATTTTCAGTTCCTTCACGATTTTTATCTGGGGATTCTACATTTGGGAGCTCTGTCTGGGAAATCTTGGTGAATGACACCCACAACCTTGAAGTGAATTCCGTGCACTGCTAAAAGCCTAGGAGGTGCTTTACTAATTTGAGGTCCAGTATCAAACACAGAGTTTTCGTTTATAAAAGTTGGAGTCGATAATGATTGGGGAGGGAAGCATTCTGGGAGTGTTGAAGGGTGATGGGATGTCACAGACATCGCTTTAATGATGAACTATATTGATAGATTGATAACTATACATTTCTGTTGATAATTTGAAGAATTATGGAGAATACTCCAGCACCCGGTTCTGGGAATATTGTGGGACATATGGAAGGAAAGGACTAGTATTCGCTGGCTTACTTCATGGTCCTCGACGCTAAGCTGCATATCGGCTCCCTTGTTGAGGGACCATATCCACGAACCTCAAAGCTATTGGCAACATTTTTGGCCTTAATTAGAGAAGCAATAACAGCCACGACTTTCGCGATCTGAGAATTAAAAGGAGCCACCAGGTGCTTCATAGTTAGAAGACTATTTTCGTTTCTAAAAGTAGCATGAAAAGTGGGATCAAGTACCCCAGCGGTAAGCCTAAGCCTATCTCGGTAGGGTATAACTGCCTGTTGGTCCCCTGGGATCTGCATGGCTGGGGATTCGGATGTGCCAAAAAGAATAGCTACATGGCCAGTCCAAGTGTCTCGGGAGGATAGCTCAGGGTCAACGTGCTCACCTTGGAAGCAAGACAAACCGGAGCACCACAGGTTCGATCCCCCGGTCCTTGCTTAGAAACCTCTGGGTATTAAGCACGTTATAAATAACCTATCATATCAATCCAAGGGGATTATAGAATGGCTCAAAGTCCTGATATTCCGTGAGATAACCCAATCCAATGTGTGACCATGAATGTGTGTGGGAGGTGTACGTGCGAAGCAAAAATCTAGACCCACTAGATAGTTGTATAACTCTATATCCTGGGAATCCCTATTGTCATAGAGATCTTGAAGCGAAGAGCAGAATTTTTGGACGGAGGACCTTTCCTGGATCCGAGAACTAGATGGAATATCATGCCCACTCTCACCCATGCTAATATTATTTGG
This sequence comes from Ambystoma mexicanum, assembly GCF_040938575.1. Taxonomy (NCBI): domain Eukaryota; kingdom Metazoa; phylum Chordata; class Amphibia; order Caudata; family Ambystomatidae; genus Ambystoma; species Ambystoma mexicanum. The sequence goes on along the minus strand of NC_090935.1, from coordinate 126,837,570 downwards.
GGTTAGTGGGGGTGACGAGGAGCGCACCATAATGGGACATACGGCATGTCATCTACCGGTGGCAGCAAGAAGCTGTGTAGCTAGGCAGCGGAAAACAACATCAACACCCACACGAAAGGAGTGGGTTTGTTAGGCATGGGAGAGATACACAGTGGAAAATCTCACTCACATGTTGAATAAAACTAAATGGAAAACAGAGGAACTGTGGTTGCTCTTCTTGAGGAGATATAGGAGGTCGGACAAGACACTGCAAAAATGAGCCTTCCTGTTTCGATGTGCAAGGTTTATTTACTTTTTCTCTTTTTGTTGTTGAAGAGTTGGGGGCAGGAAGGAAAATGGCGGTTGGGTTGATTCAGCGAGCCCGTGATTATTATTTTTTTCATTATGTAAAAATGTCAATAAAATATGATAACAAAGCAAAAAAATGTGGCCTCATCTATGCAGTAAAATCATTGGCCCTCATTACAACCCCGGTGCTAAACCATGGCGCCATTAGCACCATGGTTGCTGCCGGTATTGTAACGTGTCCGCCATGGTGAAATGGAGAAGTACCACCCCATTCCAAGGTTGGCGGAGCGGTACTTCCCCATTTCACCAGGGCCCTTCCCCATTCCCATTTTTGCCCCTTAGGGCATAATGGGAATGGTGAAAGGTGGTAATTACGGTACCACAAATTGCAGTACCGTAATTATCTCCAGGGTCCCTTTGCGGGTCCCTGCAATAACGGCTGGTTCCAGCCGCCGTTATGGGGATTGGGCGCTAAGGGATTACCGGTACCGGTAACCTTACCGGTACCGGTAATCCCTTAGCACCAGGGTCGTAATGAACCCCACTGTATACACTAAAGACCAGCCACAAATTGAACTTGATTAGTGTGCATATGAACATGGTATTTTGGAAGACATAAGCAGCTGATAATACTTGCATATGTAAAGAATTAGCGGGTGGGTGCCAGAAATCGTTCTATTTCATTTTTTTAATTTCAAGGAGAATTTGTGATTAAATATATATGAGTCACAAGGGCTTTTTCGCTAAGCGACGGCCATTTAGCACAGCGGACTGCCTGCGTGTACACCTCTGTGCTGCGCGGGTCCCCGGCATGCACTTTTCATCACTCTCTCAGCGGGGAGTCAACATGAAGCGTAAAACGAGGCGACATTGCCTTTACTCTTCACTTTTACTCTCTGCGTTTGCAGATATACAACACTAATTGCAAAAATGCTTTGCAGATGGGGTTTTCCTATGTATTCCCGTTTAATCTTCTGGCGCATTAGCAGGTGCTCATGAGACGCGTATTCCATTCCAATCCATTCATGATATTGCCACACGAAGATCTCATGCAGGTGTGTGAAGAAGTGCTCCCTCAAGCGGGTGGAAGGAAAGCGGGTGGAGATGCCGTCTTTGCTCCAGGCCCGTCCTCTGCCTTGCGTCATCATTAAAATTGATGGGAGTGTAAACGGAAAGGTTTATAGCATTGTATAGCCTTTGCCCTCCAACCCGTTTGAAAATGACCCCCACAGTGTTAGTCCTGCCATACTTATCGCGTTGGAGGGTGTGTGTTTTTTTTAATCTAACATCTGTATATTTTTTTCCTTAGGTTGATTAAGCACATTGATTTGGATCCATTACACAGCGGAGTGTGAGCTACCCCTGATTTCCATCCAACTCCTTCCAGAGGTATGGTCCTAAAACTGATTTTACCTATAACTGTCCTCATTATTTACAGACTTTTTGGTCGAAACCTTTTTAAGGAGAGATTTGTTTATAAAGTGATCTATTTTATTGTTTTGTCCTTTTCAGTGTCAGTTTCTTCTGTCCTCAGATGAGCGTTACTATACCAATTCTGCCTTTTTTGTACTTTTTTACTCTTCTCTACCTGCTATTGCGGCATTACTATACTGTTGAAGAGGGCAGTGACAGAGTGTATTGGCCCCCACCCGAGTCATGAGCACGAGGTAAAGCAAAATTATAAAAACATGTTAGAAACAAAAGAAACAGTTGGAGAAGGTGTTTATAACGTTGCAGTGAGCAGTGTCCTGGTGGATTGTTGGCCAAGGGTGAAATTGTCACTGACGCGGAATGTTGAGAGAACTTTGTAGCAAGGTTAAGGCCCTCTGCTGTCCATTGTCTACAATGGAACGCCAACAGTACAATATTATAATTTTGCTTTCTTGACCCCACTGGAGGGCATTGCCAGGCGTTAGTTTCCCCCGAAGACAGCATTAAAAGCCTGAGACTATTATAACACCTGTCACTCTTGTTATAGTATATACCAGGGGGCTACGTGCTTTGGCTCTCCAGATGGTTTTGACTGCGACTCCCAGCACGTCTCACCATCAAACATCCGAGAGACCTATGTGGCGGACCTATTGTATATAGCAGGTATAAAATGTGCCCAGATGCCTTCGGACTGTGAGCGCTATATAAATAACCAAATAAATAGATAAATAAATGAAAATGGTATATACATTGTACATTCCAAAATCTGCCTGTACTGTTGTTGTGAATTGACTGCGGGTGCGCTTTGATTCGCAGACAGACTTAGAATTCTGCCTTTTGAGCAATCGGGGGGGTGAGGGGGTGGGCAAGCTATACAAAACCGTATAACTCACAGATTGTCCAATGAAGATCCCTTTCCATAATTATTCCCACATTCCAAGGGCTGCAATGAGCATTATTAGCATTGGTAAACAAAAGCACATTTAGCGACGACACCTGTGCGTGTAGTGTTTTACAACCTTTTAGGGCATACCATTTTGCCAAGGTAGCAGAGGGGTTTGGCTCAGAGCACCCTTCCTTCTCAAGTAGGGAGGTGGTGCTTGCATCTTTGATCAGTTAGTTCTGGTGGTGAAAGTATAGTCACTAGGGCACATTGTAGGACATCACTGCAACCCAGCACACCCAACCTTTCCAGAGTAAGTGCCGGCAGTGGAATAAGGTGCTGTTGAGGTGTGGTTGAACAGGAAGGCAATGGATTCCCAGCCCATCCTCATTCCTTGATGAAGATTGCTCTGACTTCAGTGTGTTAGTGCTTCTTATCACACACAAGGAAGATTCTGACTAAAGTGAGGATGAACTTGCTGGAATGCAAAAGAAGGCCTGTTGCGAGGTCTCTCCTCAGTGTGTATCCATTGCCAGTGTAAACTCAATTCTTTTTTAAATCATTTTTGTAATCAGGTTTTAGGAAAAGTTTACATTTTATGTTTGATTGAAACATTTTCTGTAGTAATTCAACAAGGTGTGAAGGACCATAATGCCGTGTACAGCCCAAGCTGCAGGACTATAAAGCTATTAGAACACCCTTAATTTTTAAGTAAAGTACAATACGTGAGACAGGTTTATTGAAGTAGAATAAATTGCCAAATGATACATAAATGTTGCAGCCACATTGACTTGGTTGTGGTTTTTTTAATATGGTGTTGGAACGTGATTGGCTGGGAGGAGTTTGCAATTAAAGAAAAATGAGGTGTGGGTATGCCAGCCCAGTGTTTCAATTAAGGTAATTTCAGAAACAAAACATTAGTAAGATTACTCTGCATATACATTAACCTAGCGTGGTACACTTCCCACACTACGGTGCACCAAACAACCAAACAACGTGGGACCCTTAGCTGCATTTTTTATTTGCTTGAAACATGAGAATAACATGCAAAGGTCGATGACATCTGGTGAAAATTGCTGGCTCTCTCTCTACTTGATATTGACATGTGTGCGTCTGATCCATTAAAGCCTCTGTTTCTACTTCTTATCCTTTCCAGCTCTGCGTATTATTAGGTCCTTCGAGTTTTTGTAACATTTGTAACTTGTTCAGTTTCCTCCCTGCCTAATGCCTCGACACTCTATAGTAGATCATGATTGTGAATGCGATTTTAAATCCAAGTGCAAGCTCCTATTTAGAATAAAAACTTAACATTGTTAGCTATTATGTTTTACACCTTTAACGCTTTAAGGAAAATACAGTAACGTTATATGTTCAGAGAAAAGAAGCAGACGCCTGTTTATATGTGAATTGTACGAATATAAAATGATTGTTATGAATACAGAATCCTTATTGTGTCAGTACATTCATCCAGCATGGTTAAAAGGAGGAGACAGGTGAAATGTGAGTGATGAATGCTCAACGAAACAAAACAAATGACCATGAATTATTTTATTGTTTATAGCGCCAACCTAGATTGATAACAGCGGAGCGCTTTACAGTGGGCTGGTGCCAGCATTGGGCTTGGCATTTTCTACAGCAGTGGAGCATTATGGATGGAGGGAGGGCAGGATTTGTATTGGTCCAATAGGAATTGTTGAAAGAGCCGCGTGTTTAGTGTTCTGTGGAATTGGAGGCTGATGGGGGCATCCGATGAATGAATTCCTAAAATACCATAGATGCCTGCATCACATCGAGAGTCCAAGACAGACTCTGGTTAAGGAAGACAGTATAGAAGCATGGCCAAGAAAACAGGATATTGCTTATGAATGACACAAGAAGGACCCATGAACACCGGGGTGGGGAAAATGGCATTATTTATGATACAAAGATAAGTCGTGAATCACAGAAGATAGTGGGTGATATGTTAAATGTTAAACGTTAAAGATATTTGTACCGCACACCGTCACCAATGGAGTTGGTCCCAGGCGCTCTGGCGGATCTGCAAACGAGAAGGTGGGATGGGTTAGTAGGCTGAAGCGGACGTAGGATAGTGAGAAGATTGGTGTTATGTTTGCAGCTTCATCTCGGTATACACTGTGTGCTGATTTTTGGAGCGAGTAACGGAGCGGCGTCAGCCCACGTGTGCTGTTGGTGTGGTTTATGTGTTGTAGCAGTGTGGTGAAGTGCATGCGGCTTGCGGTGCCAGAGGTGGTTGTGTTAGTTTCGAGCTTATGTACCTTGTTTTTGCAATTCCCAGCGTGCATCCTTGTGTAGGCTCCGTTAGCTTGCTACACCACTCTCGGATAGAGCAGAATGGCGATGTCAAGATAACGCGATGGTATCTACGTATTGCCATCTGTTTGGTAGATGTGTCGTTCTGTCCATGAAGCCAACGTGGTCTATGCATCGGTGACTGTGTTGAAATCTTTCGTGAAGGAAAGGTGGAGGGGAGCCATTCAGATGTGAGTTGAGAGCTGTGCCCTAAAATTGAGTGCCTTGATGGGTCGTGGTGGAGATAAGACATTTATGGAAAACTGCAGGATTGTGCAGGATTTGTGCATTTGGTAAAGGGTTATGCTGCACTTGTATGGAGAGACAGTTCCAAGGACACATTTATGGTTTAGGCCAAGGATCTTTAAATGCATTCTTGCTTTCAGTGATTGGATGAACGTATGATGTTATTGTTGTCCTATACATGTCCATGATTACTTCAACTACACTTACCTGTACCGCGGGATGGTAGTATCTTGCAGGCCGTCCGTCGTACATTTATATGTGTACAGGTATAGTGGAGATATTGCATTATCCCCGGTGACTCTTGCGCTTACTCCCCCCACAACCTGGTCAGAATCTCACTCAGACTGACCGCATTGTAAGAAACTCACTGCTTCCCGTCAAATCTGACTTCTTATCTATTGTACCTTCTTTTGTGATCAAAAGAGCATTGTTCCTCCCTGTATATATATATGTATATATATATATCTACATATATGAAATAAATCTTGGCGGGTGGGGTGAGGGGAAGGGTAAATGAGGGGAACCTCCCATTAATAAAAGACAGGTTTCATGCTAGCTACACGATTTGACCAAACTGAAGTCAAAGCAACTGTACTAGAAAGCGGCGCATAGAACCATCCATTCTGTTGGTTGGGCAAACTCAATGAAATGAGTCAGACTACAAAGGAGAATGGAGAATTTTACAAAGCTTAGTGTTGAAGCATAGTGCAAGTTGCCATCACATCACTCGCCCGCTGAAGTCTATACATACACACAGCACACCATTTCTTACTCGCCAATAATAAAAAATCACTAGACAATGGCTAGTGGGGGGTGCACATTTTGAGCCCTGCTTGAAGAATTAAGAAGAAGAGGATTTTTCATTCTAACATGCCAAGCAAGAGAACATTAAAGGAGTGTTGACATACAGAATTTGGAAACAGCGGTCCTAGAAATATAAAATGTGCATGCTTTATTCATAAAAAGTAATCGTACCAATACTGATGTTACTTTATAGTGGTAGATTGCATTTAAGGCTTCTGGTTCCAGTCATAAGCAAGAATTGCACAAATATAATTGTAATAATATATGTAATTCCTATAAAGCGGGGTGAAGTTGAGTGGGGCTCAGTGGGTGGAGGGGGAGCGGGGCAAGGTATTTTGCTGATTATGCACATGAAATATTTGTGGCAGGTTGAAGGTAATTCCTGAGATGTTCTTTTTGGCATGTTGGGAGGCCGTATCTGGCTAGCGGGTACAAGGGAAGATATTGATACTTGCTTCAACAAAAGCGTAGTCCTTTTTTAGTCAAGGGGGCTCATTACAGGTTTACTGCTATCTCGTCGGTATTACCCGCGGGATACCGGCAAACTGTAATACCGTTTCTGCCACTTTGTCTACCTGAACTACCGGCACATTTCAACTGGCAGATCGCGGATAAATCCCCATTCCATGAAGTCCCTTAGGTCTCCATCAGGGATTTGCCGGCATTACCAGCACCTTTTTTACCGGGCCGTTAATACTGGCAGTCTTTTGCTGGTAGGGTGGCGAATTTACCTCCTGCTCATAGCTGGAGGTAAATCCGCCACCCTACCAGCAAACTTGGAGTGTGCCGGTGCAGTAACGTGCCGGTATGCAGTAATACCGGCACGTTATTGCCGCACCGGCACTCTCGTAATGATGCCCAATTTATTTGTATTAAGTATTTTAGTAGGCGATATTGTCATATAGAAGAAGGCATCCATGCAAATTCTAGGACATGCTTCAGAAAGTCCAAAATGTGACATGGTGCAGTGCCTTGAGATTTCACTGGGTGAACAGAACTCTCTCAGCCATGGATTCTATGACAATCTTTAGGAAGGTGGTTCTTAAAGGAAGACCCCAAGTTCATGGCAGCTACTGACTCCACCAGGTCTGGACACAGTGCAACATCCGGTCTGCGATGCTAATCCCCTTGATGTTGCAAGAGAAAACTGAATTCCTGCTCCCTCACATGGGCTCCCCCGCACCTGTCTCCCCCTAATGCTGAATGAGATCTAAGGAGACCAAAGCAGACTCAACAATCTTGTTTTTCGAATTCCGATGAGCACTGACATAGTCTCCCCATTATAGATACATGTTTCTGGGCTTAAAGAAAGGCGATGAACATGGTGTCATGCGTGAGGATAGCCAAGAGTCACCAGTGCTGGCATACTAACTGGGGCACATAATGTGGTTACGTGTAATTCTACCACACGTCTGGTATAGAAAGTCTACGCTTGGACTCACATTGCACATACAGACCACTGCATTAGGAGGGATCATGCTGTGAATCCTCAGTTATTGGCTGCAATGTCAGTAGTTAAGATTAATTCAAGACATTCGAATAATCAATTCTCATGTTTTCCTACATAGATAAAAACCTTTTCACCTATGACCACAAGGAAAGAAGCCCTGCTCTTCTATTTTCCTTAAACCTGTGATATCTATGGATGGATGAAGATGTCATAATCTAACCACCCCTTCGTTGACAAAGGTCTTTGTAATTGTACTTGTGTCCTTCCCACTTCCTCCACATGCCTCTGACAACACTCATGTAAGGCCTTCATCTAAAACTACACCCTTTGCGAAATGCGTTCACTACCTTCTACTGTATTTATACCCCTATGAATTTTAAGGAGTAGCTAAGCCCTTCAGATGTTTAGCCTACAAATCCCATGATACCTCACCACTGGCCACAATGGATGGGACTGCTGGAAATTGTTGGCCAAAACATTGGGTGCGCGACAGTTTGGCTACACTGAGGTAAGATACACAGGGTATAAATATAGTAGTGGGAGGTGAACACATTCTCCTCTCCCTCTTCCAAACTCTACAGAGGTAAGTCATTACATAGGTAAGTCCTGATACGGCCCGTGGATGCTCTGTGCTGGACTGCCTCTGAAGTGCTATGGTTTCTTCTGAATTCTGTGCTAGATACTGGTTGGCCCAGGCACAATATACCTTTACATTTTGTATAGTTGGTATTGTTTTTTTGGTAAGCTTCAACTTCAACAGGTCACTTTGTAGTACTCAACGCTCATCAATACCATCAGTGCTTCTGAGTTCTTGCCCAACCTTACCAAAAGACACACGTAAGCACTACACCAGTAACATTAAGATGTTGTCATGTCTAACTAGTGAATTAAAACTCACATAGCTCTGTGGGTTTTATTTAATTCCTTTTATTTGATGGAACTGTTGCACACCCGACCATGGTCAACTTTGTGCCAGAAGATGTGAATATGGGTTATGCAAGGTTAAAAACAGAAGACACAGGTCGAAAGTCCTGGGAGATATAGTGTTTGGTAGAAACCATGGTAAACAGCACGGTCAATTTAAAATAAAAGAATACAAGAATCAGTGGGATTTATAAGAGCCATAACCCATCAGAAGAGAGCTGGGATCCCAAAGTTCCAGTCCATGGCCTAACATGACATGATATGGTCCCCATTAACAGCGGAGGCCCCATAAATATCATGACACCGGGGTGTCTACCAGTAAAGTGCGGGAACCCTCAGCCATGATGCTCGCCAAGGACCACATCATGCCCCTTATGAGCCAGAAGAATAGGCACACAGTTCAGGTCAGGGTTGAAAGAAAACTGCCAAGCTCTACCGCTGGCCATCGTCTCACACTGGTAGGTTGCCCTGGCACCGGCAATTAGGTGCAGTGAAGTGGTGGGTGTTTAGGGACGGAAGATGGCCAAAAATGATTTGCTATGCCAATCAAAGAACAAACACAAGTTTCTGCCACATTTAGGAGCCCTCTGCCAGTCTCACGCTACTAATCCCCCAAGATAAAATTACTATTCCCCTGCCCCTCTAAACCTGTTCCTCCTCTACAGGAATGTATTATTGCATGACAAAGGCCTTCAGCCTTAGAGCTTTGATTTTCTAACCAAAAAGCTACGATTGCACTCTTGATTTCGGTAAAATGACACCCATTCTATTTAGTAGTATTAAAGCATGTGATATGAATGCATAGAGGTAAGTTAACTCAATGTGTGCCATACACATTGTTTATGTAACAGTCCAAGTTTGAGGTCAATACATTTAATAGTATATACTCTCCTCACCTGGATACTTCACTAATACAAACAATATCTGCTACTTTCATTATTATGACAACTCACAACCTCCGGCCTGGTCGTTCACCCTCAGGGCAATTTCCTCTTTCATAGTCACACTTCCTTGATTTGTTTTTTCTTGGTATATCTTCGTGCTTTTCAGTACACAGGTCTATTATGTTCTGGGCTCTGGCTGCAGCCTACAGGCATTGTACAAAAACAGTCTGCGCAGTAGATCAATACTAAATATAAAAATTAATGAGCAGGCAAGAGTTCAGAGAAACTTGGCTAGAGCAGGCGTAAGGACTACAGCATGCATCGCCGAGCTCAGGGAGGGAGATGCTGCACTCACGAGTGTCTGTTGGGAAGGTTCGGCAAGATCACGCTCACTGTGCAGACGAGGATCTTGAATGAACCTATTCAATAGGCTGGACGGGACCTAAGTCATTCTGCATGTAAGGCGCCCACCTGTGCCTATTAGGTAGCTTGGACAATTCCATGTGCAGCGATCACAGTTTGTCTACTGAGCAGGTTGGACAACACCACCACTCTTTGTGGGTGTACAGTACTCACGGCTGTTTGCTGAGCAGTTTTGACACCATTGACACTCATTGTTATGCAAAGATCTCACATCCAACTGTTTCGTAGGTTGGACACGAGCAGCAGTAATTGGCCATGCAGAGGGTTCAGGCGTATCTATTGGGTATGTTGGGCATGATCAGTGCTAATTGATCATACAGAGGTACTTGGGAGAATCTATTGGTGATGCTGGACATGAGAGGTACTAATTGTTCATAGAGTGAGCTTGGGTACATCTATTGGTTATGTTGGACATGAGCAGCACCAATTGATCATAGAGAGGACTCGGGTGAACCTATTGGTTATGTTGGACATGGTCGACACTAATTGATAATACAGAGGTACTTGGGTGTATCTATTGGGTATGATGGACATGATCAGCACTAATTGATAATACAGAGGTACTTGGGTGTATCTATTGGGTATGTTGGACATGGTCGACACTAATTGATAATACAGAGGTCCTTGGGTGTATCTATTGGTTATGTTGGACATGATCAGCACTAATTGATAATACAGAGGTACTTGGGTGTATCTATTGGGTATGTTGGACATGATCAGCACTAATTGATAATACAGAGGTACTTGGGTGTATCTATTGGGTATGTTGGGCATGAGCGGCACTAATTGATAATACTGAGGTACTTGGGTGTATCTATTGCGTATGTAGGACATGATCATCACTAACTGATAATACTGAGGTACTTGGCTGTATCTATTGGGTATGTTGGACATGATCAGCACTAATTGATAATACAGAGGTACTTGGGTGTATCTATTGGGTATGTTGGGCATGAGCGGCACTAATTGATAATACTGAGGTACTTGGGTGTATCTATTGCGTATGTAGGACATGATCAGCACTAACTGATAATACTGAGGTACTTGGCTGTATCTATTGGGTATGTTGGACATGATCAGCACTAATTGATAATACAGAGGTACTTGGGTGTATCTATTGGGTATGTTGGACATGATCAGCACTAATTGATAATACAGAGGTACTTGGGTGTATCTATTGGGTATGTTGGACATGGTCGACACTAATTGATAATACAGAGGTCCTTGGGTGTATCTATTGGTTATGTTGGACATGATCAGCACTAATTGATAATACAGAGGTACTTGGGTGTATCTATTGGGTATGTTGGACATGATCAGCACTAATTGATAATACAGAGGTACTTGGGTGTATCTATTGGGTATGTTGGGCATGAGCGGCACTAATTGATAATACTGAGGTACTTGGGTGTATCTATTGCGTATGTAGGACATGATCAGCACTAACTGATAATACTGAGGTACTTGGCTGTATCTATTGGGTATGTTGGACATGATCAGCACTAATTGATAATACAGAGGTACTTGGGTGTATCTATTGGGTATGTTGGGCATGAGCGGCACTAATTGATAATACTGAGGTACTTGGGTGTATCTATTGCGTATGTAGGACATGATCAGCACTAATTGATAATACAGAGGTACTTGGGTGTATCTATTGGGTATGTTGGGCATGAGCGGCACTAATTGATAATACTGAGGTACTTGGCTGTATCTATTGGGTATGTTGGACATGATCAGCACTAATTGATAATACAGAGGTACTTGGGTGTATCTATTGGGTATGTTGGGCATGAGCGGCACTAATTGATAATACAGAGGTACTTGGGTGTATCTATTGGGTATGTTGGGCATGAGCGGCACTAATTGATAATACTGAGGTACTTGGCTGTATCTATTGGGTATGTTGGACATGATCAGCACTAATTGATAATACAGAGGTACTTGGGTGTATCTATTGGGTATGTTGGGCATGAGTGGCACCAATTGATCATACAGAGGGCTCAGGTGAATCTATTGGGTATATTGGACATGACGTGTACTAATTGATCATACAGAGGGCTTGGGTGGATCTATTGATTATGTTGGACATTAGCAGCGCTAATTGATTATACAGAGGGCACGAGTGAATCTATTGGTTATGTTGGAAATGAGTGACACCAGTTGATCATACAGAGGTACTTGGGTGTATCTGTTGGGCATGTTGGACATGAGAGGTACTATATTGTGATAGAGAGTTCTGTTCTAGGTCATTTTTCGTCCACACAATATAGATACTTTCCTCTTATGAGGCACACAGGATAGTTTTAAGTGTCAATACTGCTGAATGTTACAGGTATACGGGCATTTTGGTATATAGATTCTCAGTGAAATAACTTTAGTTAAGCATGGGTTAAGGGGATCTCATTTATAGCACCAAAGCCCTTGCAATTCAGTGGATGCTGGAAGTGGTGAGCTTCTGAACTCGGCATCCCCCGTTAAGATGCTCTCCACTTCTCACATCTGCTTGATTACTAGCGATGAATTAAATCACCTTAACTCTCTCTTATGCAAAGATGTCTTCACTGAATTTCAGGGGTTTTGTTATACTATAGTTTCTTCATGGCCTACTAGCCGTGGCCTTCGGCTCTGGCACTGTACATGTTGCACCAATGATTTTGAAAGTGGGAAGGCCAATGGCCATGGCTTTTGACCAGTTCCGTCCAGCTGTTTTCACCCCATGAGTGTTCAATCAACAGACCTTTTCTCTACGGGTCAAGGCTGAAACAACTTTTTTTTGTTTTCTTGATAGGTTTTCCCCCTATATCTATTTTTCCGCAAATTTGCCAGGGGCTGCGACATTTAGAACATTTCATCCATATCCGTCCAGTGCGTCATAAGTTATTAGCAATAGAATCTTGGTCTATGTAAACAGGTTTCGCCTGAACTGTAGGGCTGTGACTGCCATTCTTTATTTGTATTTAATTATTTAATATCATGTATAGCTTTAAGTACCTTATTATATAGCATATGCACTTATTGGCAGATTATTATAATGAAGGGAAAAATGGAGGCAGGTTATGGGATCTGAAGTGTCACTTTGGGAGCTAATGCTAGTTATCACACATCATATATAAAATATAAAGACACGTTTTTGTAAAGACAGTCTGTCGCTGGTGGACTGTGGTGGATGTTATCTGCCTACTCCCGAAATAAGAACCTGAGGCAAGGCTGAAGGCACTTGATGATAGAAACGAGTCTGATGACACCCATGAGTGTCGGGAGGATAGCTCAGGGGTGACATGCTCGCCTTGGGAGCACAACGGCGCAGAGTAACACAGGTCCGATCCCCGGGTACGCGCTTAGAAACCTCTGGGTATTAAGCGCGTTACAAATAACCTATCATATCATTACAGCCCGCCAACACGTTCTGTGATTCCAACAAAAATAAGGCAGAAGGACAGAAAAACTCCAGAGTGCTGTCCCATCTGTACTGCCTCGTGACATGCAGGAAGTATAGTCCTCATGCTGTGGCACCTAGCATCGTCTTACTTCCTGACTGGAGAAGTAAGGAAGTGAGTACAACATTTATAAAGCGCAACAACTTTTGACCAGCAGACTAGTATCAAGGCGGCCAAATAGAACGAAGCAGACAGCAAATGCAAACCCCTACTAGCACATAGAGCTCATTACATATGCTTATGGTGATGCAAACACATCAACTATAAAGCAGCTCTGACCTTTTTGCTGTTTTTGTGTTGAGTTCTGCTCAAAATCGTAGTGGGTGTCAGGCAAGGTAATTTTGTTCAGTCGTAGCCAGGGGTCAAGTCCAAAAAAGTGGGGGGACTCATCAACAAACGCAATGGGATTGACGTTGCCAGAAATTAGCATATTAAGGTGAAATATGCACATTTCTTTAAAAAGGTGTGTATGTTTTAAACTCCAAGAACCAATACAAATGTTTTCCCTGGAACTTTCAGTACCGAAATGGGACATTTCACCTTTAGTTGTTTTGTTAATATGTGTCAGGCGATATAGTACAGTGGTGAAGTGTCTGACGGGTGGGGCAAACCAGACGAGTGCGGTTCGATCCCTGAGGTCAGCTTTAATTCATAAATTCAAAAAGGACATTCAATGTTTTTCATTTTAGTTGGGGGAGACTGAGTCCACCCTCTCATAAAAGGGGGTGGACACTGCCCCCCACCCCCCACGTGCACCCTCGACTTGAGCCCTTGTCATAGCTTTAAAAGTAAAAACACACCGTTTTGAATACATAATGGTAATGAGTTCCATAGTTTTCATCCAATGGAACCCAACATCGAACTTCCATAGAGAGCTGTATTGTGCCCGCCTACCACTAATATTTCCTTCGTACGGAATCTGAGGGGGTGGGAGGGCACATAACTCGGAGCCACAGAGGAAAGGTACCTTGGTGCTTTTGCCCATTGAGAATTTTCCAAATTAGGGTAAGAGTCTGCATTTGAATGTATTGCTCTATCCGTGACCGGTTCAGATACTTACGTGCACTAGCAATGGGGTCAAGCATTCTAATATTAAAAACTGCCGAACTGCCGATTTTGCACAGCATTGAGTCTAACCAATATTTTCATAGGTTAGCCAAGGTAGACCGCTAGGCAGTATTGCACTCTCAATAGCACTACTCCTTGAATTAGAGATTTAAATGTTCCTGCGTTACTAAGCTGTTGCATTGACCAATTCAATGGAAGTGGAAAGGTGCGCTTTCAGCTACCACATCCACTTGTTTAGAAAAAGCCAGTTTACTACCAAACAAAATACCCACATTCCCAGCTGAATCCACTAGAATAGGTTGTGCTCGCAGGCAGGATGGCCAGACAAATGGTAGTGGGATTCCCGCTAATTTGCTCCTACTCCCATTGAGCCGTAGGTAGTTAGTTACCCTGCATCCAGCGTTGAACTTTAGCCAGGCACTCTCCCACAACTCTAACATCCTCCGCGGATCCATGAAGATCGACCAAACATTGGGCATGGTTGCATAAAGCTGGCACACAAGACCCATCTTCTCAAAGGGTACATGCACACGTCACAAAGAAGAGGGTGCAAGGCAAAGCCTTGTGGTACTCCACAAGAGAGCTGAGTGCTTGGTGAAATAAAGCTTCCCACTTGTAGCCTCTGTAACCTATTCTTAAGATAGGATTTCAACCATGCTAGTGATGAACCAGTTATATTCATGGAGGATTCTAGGAGTTTTAATAGAATGCCATGCTCTACGGTATCAAACACCCTTGACAAGTCTAAGAGGGCATGTGCTGCTGGGTGGTGCCTTTCCAATAGGTGGAGCAGTTTCTTGCATGAACATTACCGTAGTTTCAGTACCATGTGAAGGTTGAAAGGCTGATTGGTGGTCTACTAACAGATGGTTAAGTTCCAAATATTTTGAAAGTTGCTCGGTTACGTCAGCTTCCATAATTATGCTTATAAAGCACACATTTGAAATAGGCCTAAAATTGGTAGGATGGGCTGTTGTACACAAACCACATAATGAGAGCATGACACCCTTGTATTCACTGGACAATGTGTGTTTTTGCCCAACCTTGTGTAATAGAGAGAAAGAGAGAAAGAGAGAGAGAGAGAGAGAGAGAGAGAGAGAGAGAGAGAGAGAGAGAGAGAGAGAGAGTGTTTGTAGGTGAGTGTGGGAAAGGAGTTCATGTAAATGAAACAGCCACGTTTATTGAGCAGCAGAAGGACTGCTGGCTGTGAGTCAGAAACTGGCATTTTGTTGGTGGCTGATGCCCACTTCTGCACCATGTGGCTCAATGGTACAGCCAACGGTCTAATGTTATCATGGAATATAGAGTACAGATATGTGCTGCCAAAGAAAAAGAGAGTATAGCAAATGGCAGCTGCTGTCCTTAAATACCTCTTATTGATATCCTTGCCTGTGTGAATTTCTAAGACCCTATGCTTCAAAGGTGATCTCATTGTGACATTGGTGTTGTATCCTGTGTTGGGGACGTGAGGCACATTCACGGTGGTTGGGGCCTTCTATGCTTCTGGAATATATTCAGACCATCCACAGATTGATTGAATGATTTAATGCAAATATACCATTACCCGCGATAGGTCTCTGTGCTCCATTCACCTTCTTGCCTTCCAGAACAAATATTGTTTAAGACAAGCGCTAAATTCGAGCAAGGAAGATTGGGAGCTGACAGATACATGAAGGTCTTTCCAGAACTTGGCACCTTTGACCACAAAGCACATATCACCCTGTATGGAAGTGCATTGCTTCAATTTACAGATCAAACAGGCAGGAGCCATGTAAAAATACTCTTAATGGTAAAACAGGCAATTTTAAATTTGACTCTATGCTCAACCATAAACCACTGAAGAGCAGGTTTGGTGAAGGAAACATGCTTGTATTTGTGTGCACGCAAATTTAGAGGATGGCCATATTCTATGCATATTGTAAATTGGCGAGAAGACTATTGCAAAATAAAGCCCCCGTAAAGGGCTTTAGTGTAATCCAGCAGCACCTATTGCCAATATTTTATGTCTAGTGGAAAGCAGAGGCCCAATTATCCATAGGAGTTTAAGATAAAACATCAATTACTTACAACTGCACTGATGTGTGTGGCTACAGTGAGCTCTTCATCAAATTAGAAACCAGGATTTTGTACTTTAGTGTTCCATGGAAGGGAGAGACCAGGACTCACAGTGTTCGGGCACATGACAATGGCAGTGAGGCCCTTTGCAAGCATCACATACCATTTGGACTATATACTTTACAGACAGCATATAATATAGAAAGACTGTATTGCTAGAGCAAGTTATGGTTTTGGTGGTCTAATTCATAATACAGACACTGGGCATCATTACAAGTTTGCCGTTCCGGAAATTAGGGTTGCTGATAAGCTCACCGGCACCCCTGTTTCCGGACCGGCAAACTACGGGTTTGCCTGCCACAGCCACTGTGCCCGCCAAGTGTGACCCTGCCGGGCACATCGATCACAGCCGGCAAAGCCGTCACAGAAGCACCGGCACTGTTAACAACGGTCCCAGCGCTTCCGGATTCCCCACTCCCATAGAGTCCTATTAAAATGGGGATTAATGAAATTACCAGTGCCTGACTTCCCGGCCGCCGGACTTGGAATAGCCTGGTGGCACCAGGAAGTCAGGCGCCAGAAATTTTTTACGGGTCCGGCGACAACCCATCACTAGCACCAGCAGGGTTACCTCCAGACCCGTAATGAGACCCATTGTAGCTGGTTGCAGCATGTGCTATGGGCGATATAGTTCTACTGCGATCCAAACGCCAAGTGCAATTGATAAGTTGAAGCTTCACTCAGCACTAGGAGGTAGACTGCATCACCACTGGGCAGTGACAGCATCAGCCCCAAAATGGTGGACGTATTCATCAACGTGCAGTATCGGCCACAGATGGGACTAAGAAGAAACCAAAATGACTACCAGTCATCTAACAGCCCATGGCCCCAAAATGACTCATGAACAGGAACTTTGGATGAGAGGAGGAGAGATTGAAAAGGAAAAGCTAATCCACACCGTTTAGGATCAGTACAGGGCTCAATAAAAATAGTTTCCATTACTCAGAGCTCAGGGCTTCGAGCTGAACAGACCCCAAGTATTTCCTCGCTTGCAAGGCTAATATCCAGGAACATGACAGCCTTGGTGATGAATCGTCCGGCGGAGAGTTATGTAGGCGTAAGCCAAAAAAGAGCAGAGAACTTGCAGCCTGCCTTGTTCTATATGAAGCAAGCCTGCAGTATCTGGTCAGGGAGACGTAAGAGCCACCGGTATGGGACCTGGTCTGATGGGAGCGGTGCACCAATATCGCTAACCGAGCTGATGGCACCAAGGATGCTGATTGGGTGATTTCTGTTCTTTTCTATGGCAGACCGTTATGATGTTTGATGCCGATCACAGACACTGCTGATGGCAAGAAACATGGCAACACAGATTATGTTATGTTGCTATGTTATGTTATTATGCGTTTGTACTGCCTGAATCACAGCTTCCTTTTGGGTGACCTGTTTGGTACTTTGGTAGTAGTTGATGGCTATCTTTGATGTGGAAGAAAGTGTAAACACAGCTAAACACTGGTGGATGGGAGACTTTGAATAAATCATAACCACTGCCATTGTCACAGGAAACCTTGCAAACCATTGTTTCTCAGCCTGCTGTGCCGTTACAGTAGGGGACAGACCATAAGCAAATCAGGCTTGGTACAAACCCAAAACGGGCACCGCAGTCCTAATTCTATATCTTTTCCCTTCCACACCAGACAGCAAGAAGCCCTGATGCGTTTTGGGCACGAGCATCAGTAGTGAGGTGCAGCCTGGATCTCTAGGCAAAACGAATGTCAGCAAGAACACACGTTTCTTTGTGGTGATGAAACACCTGAGGGCAGTTTCATGATCTGATCTAATGGGAGCCTTGTCAAATATCTGGACTGATTTGTCTGACATCTCTCTATTTTAGGCTGTACGTTGATGCTGCCCAGAGGTGTTGCTGGGGGTTGGGGGGGTTGAGAGGGCTATAGCCCCAGGTCTTTTGGTTGTGGCTCCGGATAGAAGCTCAGGGGTTACAACCAAAAAGGCAAGCTAGCCCCCAGTCCCGACAAGCCCAAAATTAGCGTAGCCCCGGACCTTTTCCAGACATAGCAACACCCCTGCCACATGCCCATGTGCAACGCTACTTCGAGTTTCATGTCAAGTAGATAAGGCCTCATGGGACGGTTTTGAGGTGTGAGTTAAATGGGACCTCAACATTTACTTGCGACTCTTCCGCAAAGTGAAGCATTGTCTCCAACTTCCTAAAACGGGGATCATGCTGGCCGCTAGACCCTGCATACATGCCAGTATGACCCAGGCTGCCCATACCACCAAATGTAATTAAAATTAATATACATTATTCCAAACCAATAGAAACTGTATATAAAAGGTCTGGGAGCCCCTCTACCGTGAACGAATACGGCCGAATATCTGTTCTGTGGGTAGGTTCCCACTCAGGAGGGTCTACCACCATGATCTAGCTCACTGTACCTTTCACAGAGGAGAAATGACCATTTGCATATCAGTCCAGTCCACTTGGGCAGTCCAGCACCGAACAATGCTAGGCAATACCCCTCTGAAGAAGAGTATCAACAGCAACCCCAGACACATGTTTCGGCCTACTCAGGCCTCATCATCAGTGAGGCAGAGCTGTGCATCTCTAAAGCACGGTGAGCAAGGTGTGCACGTCTGAATTACCCTGGGTAACTTAGGGTGAAACCCCAAGTCGCTAAACATATATACAAAAGGTCTGAGAGCCCCTCTAACGAGAACACACACTAGAAACTGTATCCAACTAAAGATTACAAATGTGGCAAAGCCAACAGTTTTGACTTTTGTGTAGGTATGGGATAGGCATTTACCATGCACTGCCAAATCATACAACCAGGCCATAAAATGGCTGCACAAGGAAAATGATGTGAGTATGTGTGCTTATGATATGCCTGGCAAATGCATAGCTAATATACACAAACCAAAACTGTTAGCTTTGCCAATGCTTGTTTTGAATAATAATAATGTATTTCTTATATAGCGCCAGGTCTCAGAGCGCTGAAATAACAGAAAACATTACTATCCCAAAAGGTGGTATTCAATTTATCGACCTCGGAAGGATGAAAGGCTGAGTTGACCCTACCAGTATTGAAACCTGCCACAGTAGGCTGAGCATAGATATCGGGGGCGAGTGCTCCGCTCACTGTGCTATCTGACTGGATGGTTAACAGGACATAATTGAAAGGAACAGATGTGAGGACACACATATTGCTTATGAATCAAGTGGCTGAATGCACACTTGGTTAAGACATGTGTTTTACATTAGGAGACCCTCTAAAGCTGCATTTAAGCCATTGACTGCTTTGAAATAACACTGCCAGGCCATGTTCATCTCAACGTTTGATGGTATTGCTTGATATAACTGTCTGAAGAAATCTAAGCAGGGGGTGTATGTGTTAGGGATGGGCAGGTAGTTATTAGGAATAACCAAAGGAATTGACATGGCTAGGGGCAGTGAATAGGTGGATACATATCCAAATGAAACCACCTGTTGCGTCCCACCTGATATTCCATTACCCATTTACCTGTACTCCAATACAATAGTTTCATCTTATAGATGCTTAAGCACCACCTAGTCTTCAAAACAAAAAATGGCAGGAGTGCAGGGTGATAGTGAGGGGCCCAGGCCCAATGACACAAAGACCTACGTAGCACAGACTTAGCAGCTAACAACGTGCCTGGAGTCGGTAAAGCAATCTGCACGTGCACGTTGTTGACCACAAAACCCTCTGTGCCTCGTGCCCCTGTCAGTTGAATGGTTTGAAATGCCCTCACTCCACCACTGCACTCTCCGGTGCGGCAATGACAGAAAACATGGCGGCTGCAATGTTAGTTTGAATCTCTTCTCTTTAGGGCGAGGTACTTCCTTACAAGATATAGGTACCTCTAAATGTGTGATGCTGAGTCACGCGGTAGAGGAAGGAAAACATGGTGCCAAGATGTTTGCCAACCTGGAGCGGCCATTTCCGTCCTGCGTCGGACGTGAGAGACAACGCACGCACCTTTCAGAACTCAAGCTTTGCGGAGAGCGGGCTCTGCCCCCATCTCCCTCGTTCCACCGCCAAGGAGCCATTCCCGCTGCCGTCTTGGGCGGCACCGTGGGCCGCGAGGCGTGCGCATCCACCAAGACTTATAATTATTTTGACGAGCAACATATTATCAAGCCGTTCCAGGTAATCCATCAGTTGGAGGCAGGTGCGGAAAGTGCGCCATTGAGATAACGCAGGAGGACGCTCCCCCGCCTCGCTCCGCCTGACAGCAGGCATTGTCTTGGCGGGAAGGAAGAGCGCGCGAGCTATTTCCATTCCCTCTCTTCAGCCCGCCTTTAGCACCCCCTCCCTCACTCATCAGGTGATCTGACAAGAAGAGAGACAGGCCCCCGCATTATCATTTGTCTTCTGAAATCGGGGCATCTTCTCTTCTGGAAGGGCGCGATTCTCAGCACAGGGGAGCCATTTTTTAAAGTCACCGTGGAAGTTCGAAATGCGCAGTGGCCAGAAGGCGGGAAATGCGACGGGATCGGAGGATATCATGTCTTCAGCAACATCACTTTTCCAGTCCTGTACTTTTATTCGACACATCATTGGATTTTGGGCGCAATTTGTAGAATTAAATATTAGCCATCGCCCCACCCCAGAATGAAACAATGATGTCCCATACTGATTAACCAGATCTTCCTAAGAAAGTGGCCCCACACATGCCCGGCAGTGACGCACACCTACTTGAGATCCTTTCGGGGCCTCTTACTCTTCCCTTCAAACACTCTTCAACCGCTCAAGCGTTGCACACAACACGTGTTCTTGTACCGCCACGCCACTCGCTTGTTTGCAAAAACTAAAATATATCAAATTGGTTGTCCCTGGAAATGAAAACCCGCACTCTGTAGATTGCGCAGATTTCCGAAGTGGGTCCATTCTCCCGGGGAGCTATCTTTCTGGTTAAGTGAGAAAAATGTTGGGGGACACACCTGATTTGCATATGGTCTTTCCCGGTTACTAGTTATTTGCTCGAAAACCAAATGGTCGAATGACCATTTGATCGAAGTAAAATGGTCATAAAAAAAGGTCGAATATTTTTTTTATTTTTTTATGGGGGGTTCCCCCCAACCCCCCTTTTTCTTTACTAAAAATAGTTTGATTCGATCAAATGGTCATTCGACCATTTATTTTCGACCATTTGACCGGACACCGTCTTTCCCCTTTCAAAATGGCTTGGCAGGCGAAGAACGCTGTCTGGAGGGTTACCCAGAGCAACGCCAGAGGTTAAGTCTGTGTAATTCCATACCTTTTAACCATTACCTCTTTTGTTTTGCTTTAGTCAGCCTGGGTGGGGCGGGTATGCCCAAAGGTGGGTCCTGTGCCTGCTGGGCCTAGAGACCCAAGCTACTCCTCACTGAGGAGGCCCAACAAGGCTGAAACATGTCTGGTGATGCGTGTGGTCTTGTGCTGAAGGGAAGTGACCTAGTAGTTCGGGCTGGACTGCCCCTTTTGGGGTGGGACCAAGCCTGATTTGCATATGGTCTTTCTCCTTGGCTTTGGCTGGCGAAGAACGATGGTCTTGAGGGATGCCCAGAGCAATGCCAGAGGTTAAGATTCATTCTAAACCTTCCAGCCAGTACTACTTTTGTTTTGCCTCCAATGGCTCATCTGCCGTGTTGTTGATTGGTTGCCGCTCTGCACTGTGTGATCTACAGATCTAGGGGCTGCCGTGAATGAACGTCACGTAATGCTTGTTTCAGAGACTGTCCCCAGAGTTAGGCCTTCAGACAGGGCCAAAAAGACCCATCTCAGAAGATGGTGCAGTCCGCATCAAACAATGATGCGTCCTCATTGTTGGTTGAAGGGAAACCTCAGCTGATCCGATAAGCCAACTGTCAGTCATGGGACGGATGCGCCTATTGAGGGCCAGTTCTCAACTAAAACATTGCATTTTAGCAGTAGGTGTGCATTGGTTCACCCATGTGCCAGAGCATTGGCATAACTACAACGACTCATTGCACGGGTGACCTAGCTGCACTCCATCGCCTATAGACTGGTCTAAAGGTGATATTTTTAACTACATTAAAACATTGTACAATTGAAAAGATGAAAGAAAGCAAATGAAAATACACCATTAGCTGAAAAACACCCTGAAAAGTGAATTAAACCAAAGAGGTTAAGATGCAAAGAATCATTGGTAAAGTCAATAGGTGTGGCTTTGTAAATCTAGAGGGCGCAATTTCCACACTTCACAAAGATGTTCACTGAAGACAATTAGGTAGGTGATTGTTGTGGAACAAGCCTGGTCTACACCTGTCTCATTATACTGTTTCCACACAGCCTTAAAATGGAGCCCTTCTTCAAAGGCCTAAAGTATCTTCAAGATGCTTTGGTGCAAACACAATTCACAGAGATTTCCTCCTGCACTTCCCAGTGAAACTACAGATTTCTTCCACGTTCACCATTTGTGGACCAGGTAGACGGCAGCAGTTGGGAAACATGAGATGGTCACGAACATCTTCTGACGTTCTCTGCTGCAAATCTTCGGGAATCATGGCCAGTGTCGGAAACCGACAGTCTTTTTGTAAAACTACAGCTGGCATCTGTGAGAAATCATCAGTGAACTCTGTGGTTGACTGCTCAAGGCAGAGGATATGAGGACAGGATGTTCTATGACATGTTGATTTGTGACTGATAAGGGTTTGCAGGTCATTCCTAAAAATAGAGGACTCCATTTCAATGGCCATATCCCTAATGCTGGTCACACATGAACCCTAAGCAGCAGGGATCCTAGTGGCGGTTGAAGTTCACTAGTCTGTCCTTGGTGAAGGGATAAAAAAAACAGCTTTAAATGTGTCAATTTCACCAACTTCAGCACTTCTGGGTCAAAGCAAAGCATTTGAGAACTCCTCTGCCATACCGAGACAATGACGTTCCTTTAGAAGAAGAGGATGGTGTAGAATAGCAGACATTTAATATGAGTTTATTTTACCTAGAGGACAGCTCTTTACCTTGCACTTTTCACTTTACACTGTTGCGTACAAATCTCAGATTGAATCTATTGGGCGTAAAATGGCTTCACAGCGGTTTCAGGTGCAGTTCACGTGGTATGGTAGTCCAGTGTGGTGTAAGGCTGGCCATAGATTATTTTATTTTTGCAGAAAATGAGTTAGTTGATCTTGGAAAAAAATGTGCACAATTCTATTGCCACTCTAAAAATTTCCTTTGAGAACAATAAAAGCATTGGACCGGTTCTGAATTGAAGCATTGATGTTGTTCCTTTGATCAGTGTCAGCTGTTCGAGGATTTTCTTTGTTGTCAAGCTAGTTCTCAGTTGCTCTCTCTCCATAGAGCCTCAAAACTCACTATGTGCCCGATTCATTGAATTATTTTCATGTAAAATAGGGTACTTGCACGCCATTCTATGTGCAAATCCCTGTTCGCCTATTCATAGAATCAAATGCGCTGTACTTTTCCTGGACTTGCGTGGAGTTCGCACAGGCTTGGCAGGTCTCTGCGAGGCATTGAGGTTCTTGCGTGGAACTCCACGCACAGCATGGGCGTGGCTTGCAGAGATTATTGATAAGGGGCGGAACACCAAAACTGGGTAAGAACTTGCTCAAAAATGGGCTTTCTGAGGGATAGCCTGCAGGCAGTCCCTCGCACGGCCACAATTGCATGGCACAAGATGTATTCATGGATCCAATTGTGCAACCTCTCGGCCAGGAAATGGGCATGCAGGTCCTTCATACTATCTGCCACCCGAAAGCAGGCGTAAGTACACTTGCACCTAAGATTTGCAGCACAAAGGTGGGCTTGCATGTTGGATTTCAGGGTGCGTGTACTCAACAGGGGTTCCGATGTTGGGGTGCGTGTAAGCAGTGTAGCGGGGTGCAGGAACAATTTACAGGGGTTTTCATGCAGATTTTCTGAGTTTAAACTGAGTTACGATTTTTCATGCGCAGGTTGTCAGGGTGCGGGTACAGTTACAGGGGACCTTGAACAGGGTCCCCAAGATGCAAGTCTGCTTTCCGGGGACCTCACCCGGAGGGGCGCATAAAGGTAGTTGATCTGGCTGTTTATGCTCTGTGTGTGGTTGTGTCAGGGGCATTCCTGCTACGACTTGCGAATATGGTTAATTTGCGTAAACAATTCAATGAATGTGTGTCCTTCTCAGTGCGTAGCCCTTAAAGGCTTTCTGCACGCATTTCCATGAATCAAACACTGTGCATAGGTGCATTATAAATACCCAATAAATACATAAATACATAAATAAATAAATAAATAAATAAATAAATAAATAAATAGGTAGGTAGGTAGCCCCATAAGCTTTTCTGAAATGCCCTGGGGTTATGCAGAGTGACGGTCACTGCTTTGTAGACACCTTTCAGTTGTAAACTCCGATACAAAAAGCAATTCAAGGTGCACAACCAGCAGGGGAGAATCCAAGTATGCCATATTGACCATAGAAAAATAATATCTGACCTGGAATATGGACCCCACCATATCAGGTAATCCGAGGTATCATAAATCCTTGCACCAGCGCTGATTTGGTTCAAAATCTTACATTATTGATCCAGAAACTGCATGTTGGACTGAATCAGCTTTTTTTCTGGAATCCACGTTTTGGTCAGACCTTGATTCAAACATCTCATTAAGCTCTAAGCCTTATTTTTGTTTATGTCCTTATGTCCTAGTGGTGGACATACCTTGTTCTACTCTTTTAAAGCGCCATGAAACCATGCAAATGTCAGCAGTGTGCTATATAATACCCGATGATGTAACATAAACTGAGTTTGGTGTAAATATTGGATATCTGCTGAACGCTATTTTAAAATCTTGAATTTGAGATCACCCATTGCTTTTTAGAAACAACTAATCTCACACTTTCCCCACTGATGAACTCAGGTGACAGAGCGCAGCGAAGGAGCTCCAACCAGCTAGTGAGATTATAGGGTAGGTCCCCCGGTGAAATTATTTAAAAATAATGAGTTTAAAAGGTGCATTGTACAGTACCCATCCAGTGAAAATTTGAGTAAAAGCCGTACAATTTACAGTCGGTTCTGCAGGGCAATATCCAAAATAACTCCCTCAGATGCCAGGTCATCAACAGTGCACAGGAACATTTTGCAATGCAATTTGCAGGACACCTGTGCCCTCAATGCCAGAACTGACACTTTCAGTACAAACCCATGGTGGATTTCCCAAATTCTCCCAGCGCAGCAACTGTAAGTGCTCACACGTTATGGCTTTGTTTGTTTGTTTGTTTGTTTTATTCACTTATAATGCGCACCAGACCCGAAGGTAGCCGGGCGCAGCAGTACAGAAAATGCGAAGCTTAGGTTGCAGGGTGGGGTCATGGGATACATACACTGTACAAATACAAAATACAAATATAGAATGCAAAATATCACAGTAAGGCAGCAGTTGCGGTTTACATGCAGAATAAATACAAAATATGATCAAGACAGTCTATGTACAGGTACTGTGTGGGCGAAAGCTCATCGGTCAGGTGGGCAAAGTGGGTGGGACCATAAGATCATGATGAAATGTATGTTCTAGGGTGGGGTGAAGGATAAGTGGGCGCCAATAGGCTGTTCATTGGCAGTCCTTAGCAGATTGATGTAGTTATTTCTGAATTTAGGGAAGGGCTGTGCCTCGCGTAGAGGATTAGGCAATGAGTTCCATAATTGAGCTGCTTGCACCGGGAAGCTACTACCCCCCGCCTTAGATAACCTGAATCTCGGAATGATGAGGCTGTTGGCATTTGCAGTTCTGGCAGGGCGCGAGTGATGTCTTTTTGTGAGTTTATTGCGGAGATAGCTTGGTGCTGCATTGTTCAGGGCTTTATGAACCAGGGATGCTACTTTAAGGTGGATTTTGTTTTGGGAGGACAACCAGTTGTTTTGACGCCTGATGTTTGAAATATGTGATCTTTTAGGTACACCAAGGGCGGCTCGTAGGGCATTGTTTTGAAGAATTTGAAGTCGGTGGGTAATGGATTTATTTGCTCCGATGTAGAGGGCATTACAATAATCAAGCCTCGAAAGGATTAATGCTCTCGCTAGGATAAGGCAGTTGTTATCGGAGAGAAAATGCTTGCCTGCTCTAATGAGCTTGCATGTGTAGGCGGTGGCAGATGCCAATGACTTCACCTGCTTGTCAAAAGAGAGGGTGGCATCCAGATAGAAGCCAAGTGTCTTCACATCTTTGGAAACCTTGATGATGTTCCCGTCAATTTCAAATGAGGTATAGTCCTGACTGAGTTTCTGTATGTTAGAATGTGTCCCTAGGATGAGCAACTCTGTTTTGTCATCGTTCAGGCATAGACCATGGGTTGCCATCCATGCCTGGACGATGATATACACCCTATTCACCAAGGCCAAATCCTTGTTGTAGTCCCCGGAAAGTGGGAGGAGAATCTGGGTATCATCTGCATAGTTGGTGTAGGTGATACTAAGATGGTCCAGATCATCAAAAAGGGGCTTAGTGAATATGTTGTAGAGAGTCGGGGAGACGCATGAGCCCTGAGGGACTCCACATCGGATGGGGATTGGGTCCGCTGCTGCCGAAGGGGAGAACACCCTCATGGTCCTATCACTGAGGAAGGATTCAATCCAAGATATGGCCTCCTTGGAAAAATGTGCGGCTGAGTCTAAATGGCTACAAAGTACTCCATGGTCTACAAGGTCGAATGCCGCCGAGAGGTCCAGCAGCAAGAGGAGAGCCATTTTACCTTTATCTCTTATTTCATCTATTTGTGCCTTTAGGTCGATAAGGGCAGTCTCTGTACCATGTTGTGGACGGAATCCTGATTGGCGCTCTCCTAAAAGTTTATGTTGTTCCAGGAAACTTTGGATTTGATTGTAGGCGATTTTATCCAGGATTTTGAGCAGGAAGGGGACTGTTGTAATGGGGCGGTAGTTTGTGGGTATAAGAGGGTCTAGCGTTTGCTTTTTGAGCAATGGTAGTACCCAGGATTGTTTTAAATTGGTGGGTACCGTGCCCGACGTGAATGAGGAGTTGACGAGTTTGGCAATAATCCCCAAATAATCCTAGTACTGCTACTGTAAGTACACACACATAATTGTGTTGCACAATGTTCTAAGCCCTGCCATTTTAAGCACACACACAGATTAGCGTTCCAGTTACTGTAAGCAGAATGGGGAAGCATTGCCCAATAATCCTGATATTGCTCCTGGACATACTTAATGATAATGCCATTGGCTAATAATCCCAGTACTGCTACTGTAAATGCATAGTCATACTGCCTCTGCACAGAGATGACAGCGTTGCCACTGCAACTGCACTCTCGTGATAGCTCTGGCTAGAAGTGCCCCTGTAGTTGCACACTCAATTGGCTTTGCCCAGTCATGCAGTACTTCAATATTGCAAATGCATGCACATGGTGCCTTTGCCTGGTAAACCCAGTGCTGCCTTTGCAAGTGCGCACAAGCGCGCGCGGACACACACACGCACACACACACACACACCCTTTAAATATTTAGCAATTGCACCACCTTCTGTTACTTTCAATGAAGTTCAGGGCACTTTGGCGTTTAGCCTGCATTACCTGCTGTGCAAAAATTATGCATTACTGCAGGATTTCCTCAACTACGAAACAGACACTATGTTTATATACTGAGTCTGATTAGAGACCTTCACATCTTGACCGACCATGCAGATTTGGCCTGCACCTGCATCTCAGCACTATCTGAGCCAGTGGTGTGTTCAAGAGAATAGGCGGCCTCATGCATAGCACACACCTGACCACTGCTCACTCTCTACCTGTCATCTGGTCAGATCATGGTGTGGATGAGTGTTTTCACATCCCATTCATACACTGCCTTCCTCTAAACCATCTACCAAATTTAATATAGCGCCTCGAGGACACCCACACAGATACGCAAGCTTATATAATAAACACACATTCCCATGGATACACATTAACATGCAGCTGACCATAGCCCATCACATAAAGTTTGTTTCTTAACACGCCTCTGCTCTCCGTCTGCCACATTAGTGCCCGCCCCCATTCACTCTGCATGCTGGAATCAGTAAGCACGGGCAGGTGCCAATCAACCACTTCTTGAGTCCTGGTTATTGTAGCTCAGCTGTGAGCACCGGGTTTCCTATGACACTTGCCAGTCATTAGGGCACAAATGTGCAGGAGCACCCCTTTATGCCCCAATTGCCTGCAGCGATTCAGCCGGAATGCCCAATGGTTCATACATTTCTGGGGGAGCGACACATCCTCTGCCTTGCAGAGTTATTGGGCATGCACAACTGGTGTGCTCTCAGCCACATGGAGGACCTGGCCAGTCTAGGAGCGCTCCCTCAGCTTCAAAGGGCACACTCTTTGCAGTTGATGACGCTTATGGCTTACATGCCCTGCCAGGAGGGCGGTCATGCCCTTTAACGGCCCGCCAGCTCATGCTAAAACAGGCCTGAGCGAAGCTCTGGCCCGGGGTTTGTCCGGATGCAAATGGTTTTCACATGTTTTCATTAGGGTAACCGCACTGCGTGCGCAGCCGATGAAAAATGAGACTAAAATGAAAAAAATACATTTGAAAAAAGGTGGCCACCCGAAGGGAGGAGCGCCGGGACTTGAGCACAATGCTCTGTTTTCCGCAGGTAAGAGGGGGGGGGATCAGGTCATTTTGGGGGTGTGGCAGCTCCCTGTTGCCTCCCCGCACTGAAAGTAAATACAAAAAAAGGCGCCACCCGTGAAAGGGCCTCCGTCCGGGTGGCTGGGACAGCGGGTGGGGATTGTGGGACCCGCTGTTCCAGCCACCTGATTGGCTGAGCGCCCTTCTCCGGGTGCAAATTCAGGTTTTTCACTGTACCTGCTTTGGCTGCTTGACTCCTCCATAATGGGTGTTAAGTAAGGGCCCTGTTGCCCATTAAGGACAATCTGCCACTGGTAACCTCTGAATTTGGGGAAGCAACTAATCTCTGTAACACAGGTTGTCTGTTCATGAGTAGGAAACGGGTAGTGACTTGCAGGTTACAGGAATCAGACAGTCTCTGGACTTTCCATCCAACATGTATTCATCGAATACATTTCCATCGAAATGTATTCATTTAATTGCTTTTCCATCGAAAAGCATATTCATTGAATACATTTTGATGGTTCATTTCGATGGCTAGGGTTAGGGCTAGGGCTAGGGTTAGATTCAGGGTTATATTAATGATTAATTTAGGGGTTAGATTAAGGGTTAGATTAGGGGTTAGATTAAGGGTTAGATTTAGGGTTAGGGTTGGTTTAGGTTTAGGGTTAAGGGGGGTTTGCGTGGGGGGTCCAGGGGTTGGAGGATAACCCCCCCCCCCCAACACAATATACAATAAACAGTAAAACGTTACAAGGAGCTGAACAGGACTATGAAACGTTTTAGGGTCACAAATAAATGCATGGAAATGCTTTTTTTTTACATTTAAAAGTACATATCCATTGAAACTTGCCCATTCCTATATTCGATGGATAAGTTTCGATGGACATGTACTTTCACTGTAAAAGATCGAATTGTGATGGATTTATTTTCGATGCATTTCAGCCGATGGATTGTCTTTTCGATGCATTATTTGCGATGAAAAGACCATCAACCGAATCAGACACGCTCTTTATAAAGTCTTTGCAAACAAACAGAGCGGGCATCAAGCGGAGTAAAAAAAACACTTCAGTTGTTTCAAAGAGGTGAACTTATCAGGACATCTTTCATTTTGTCATGGTAAATTTGAAGGTAAATCCTCGGATTAGTGGAGCCTCGGGTCACAAACCCCAAGGAGAGCCGTGCAGCGTGTGGACTGCTGCTGACATTTTTTTAAATGACATTTAAATTGCAGTATCATTTTTTTCTTCTTCAAAGGCGTCCTTTAAGGGCATTTTTTGAAGAAATGGGTCTTTGAAATCTTCAGCCACTTTTGGACGGTGTTGGTTTCTGAAGAGTTAGGGAGGGGAAGGAGCCGAGGAGATTCCTTTGAGCAGAAGGCCGAATTCATCTGGAAAGAAAACAGACGCAGAATAAAGATTACCCAGACTGCAATAGTACAGGGAGGCTTGATTCTATTAAATACACTGCATAGCAGTATTATCATTAACTTTATTTACTTCTAACCTCTTCAACAGCCATTTTTTTCAAACAATGATATTTTAAACTCATGAAAACACTCAAAAAGGAGAAACCTGAACTACATATACCAAGAACACATCCTTTTTGGGTGGTTCTTCGTTGATTCTAACATCCAATCCTCAGGCGATTTCACTTCCTGCTCAGAGTCCTCCACATCTTTTCAAGATCTGCATGTTCATACTCCCAATATGTAACTGAAGAAACAACCTGTTCAAAATAATCCCTCCTTGTACGTCTCCGGTTTTCCTGGGTTGAATATCCTCGATCGAAGACTCAACTAACTGGATTGCCCAGTCACACTATTTTGAGTAAATGTCAAGCTTCTTCCGTCGCAACTGGTGACGCTATGAAACACATGGCTTAGCCCAGTTCACTGGTCTTAACCTGTAAGACAATAAAGAGAAAGCACATCAGTGAAGGGTTGAAAAAAAAGTAACAAACCTTACTATAAGGGTAACTTCATGAGAGTCTATTTCTACAAACATGCAAAAGCATCTTGTCTTTCCAGAGTGGGATAATGCTTGCCTGTGTGTCTTTAAATAATAAGGACTGCTTGCGCTATTATAGTCTGGGTAATCTTCAATGTATGCCAAGATCGCAGGTAAGGATTATGCATGTTCAAAGCTTTCGACATACATTGTAGATTCTGGCATGAAACAAAAGGTTTTGAAAGTAGAGTCACTAGACCAATCAGCCGATTTCAAAATGTTCTTCAAATTAGATCCCATCGAAAAAGCATTCAATACCCGTGCACTTCTCACAGAATGAGCTTCAAACAATGTCACATCTTTACCCCTCTGGGACATTACCACACGCGCCCACCTTGCCAAACAGCTTCCTAAGAGCAATAAGAAACTGAACCATGCCTTGATGCCTGTGTTCACCCGTCACACTCTCATACTCTTTGAAGCATCTCTCTAAACAAAGATTGATATTACCCCAGAAAATATAGCTAAGAAATAATTTTAGAGTCAGATTTGGTACGTTTCACAATTCTCGTTGTGGAGAAAAATATCTTCGTACCTATCATCAGAGTTCTGATATCAGAGGCACTTCCACAAGAAATGTAACACAGTAGCCTGGTCAATTTGCCCAACAAGTGCCTGCATCTCAACATCTCATTATCTAGCCATTTCTCAAAAAGACTCTGAGAGAGTAATGATGCATTGGCGGCTTGGAGACCTGAATGCCCTTCATAAAATGCACTCCTGCCAGATGCTGTCCCATTGCTGCTCCTTCCACTCAGCCATGACCTGCTGATATTGCTGACCTGTAAACACCTATCATAATCAATACGTTACCCACCTCTGAAAGGCATTCTAGCTAGTTGAGGAGTGTATACATGATGAACACCTCTCTGCTCGTACCACCTTTCCCATGTCCCCCACTCTGCACTGTGGCTCCAGGTTGACTCTGCACTGTGGCTTCTGGCTGACTCTGCACTGTTGCTTCTAGCTATTCAGGATTCCCTGATGAGCCTGTTTAGAAAGTCCTGTCAGTGTCCATTTGCTGGAACTGTCAGGAGATACCGTTGCCTAGGAAGCATACACAAAAAGTCCATAGAAAGTTCGATCAGAACTGGTAACACTGCTTGCACTCTTCAAATAGGCAGCACAATTGCCATTGCAGCCTTGTCCTGACATACCGTCTCAAGAGTACTCTCGATCATTGGAAATGAGGGAAAGGCATAGCTCACCCCTAGAGACCAGCACTGAAAGAGCACATCTGTCCCTGCAGACTCCGACTGAAATTCCTGGGCCGCAGAACATTCAGTCTGGAAGAGGTCCATGTCCAGGGGTCTGCAAAGTCTCTTGATATCTTTAAACGCTGTCTCATTCAACTTCATGTCGCTGGAGTGCTGCAGATAACAAGAATTTCAATATGGTACTCTGTTGGAGCCACTATTCCTTCTCTGATCGACCACCCTTGTCCAGAGTCAGCACCTGATGATACGACTATTCTCCTTCAAGGGCACTATCTTCCATCTGTGAAGTGCCTTGTAGTGCAAAGGCCCTGGAAATATAGCTAGGACAAAAGCCTATTGAAATCCTTCCAGCTTCCTTAAAGACCACATCTCCAGAGAGCTTGGGCAAACTCTTTCTTCATCCGTCGTGTTATTAGTGTGGGAAGCTCCAAAGATGCCTTTGACGTACCCACAACAAAAGGCAAGGGGATCTGCTACTCCCAGCCGTCAGTTCAGACTACTACCAGTTCACTTAAAAGCCAAGGCATTGAAGAAGGGACAACTAACCTGCTCAAAGGACTTTGTTGGCCCTGCTGGGAATGTGCAAATTACAACCTTAACCCATGTCAGAGGCAGACTCACTAGCATTGCCCAATTCCAAACA
Organism: Ambystoma mexicanum; assembly: GCF_040938575.1. Classification (NCBI taxonomy): domain Eukaryota; kingdom Metazoa; phylum Chordata; class Amphibia; order Caudata; family Ambystomatidae; genus Ambystoma; species Ambystoma mexicanum. The sequence goes on along the minus strand of NC_090935.1, from coordinate 126,804,891 downwards.
GGGATACTATTGAGATCTGATCCACATCCTCATAAACCATCTTCCAAAATAAGTAAGTACTCAAAACAGTAACATCAGATTTAGTAAAGACCTTAAAGTTTGGCTCTTTAAGAAAGCCTTCCCTCGCCCCTAAATTCAAATGGGAACTGAAACGCTCTGGATAAATCGTAAAACACTCAAGAGTGAACTTTCTATGAACACAGCTCTGGGAAAGCATGAACCAGAGTATTGGATCCTGTCGTCTTTGGCACAGGGACTTTTGAGCACTGTTCAATGGTTGATTTTTTTATTGTGTATAATTTGTATGTGTGCCTAGTAACTAGGAATGTATAATTGGCCGCAGTGTGAATTTGCACTGCACTACGCTACACATACCTTCTGCTTGTGGTTTTGCCCCCCCCTCTCTACTCCCTCATTTACAGTCCAACCCAACCAATATTTCCCCTTGACATCAATAACTAATTAAATAAACCAGCAATGGGAGGATATGGAGTGGAAGCCAGGGAAGCTGTTCCTTGTGCTTTCTACACGCATCCAGTACAATAATAAACAGGCTGCGAAAGGTTAGTTGACATCTGAGAGCCGCCCATATTTGTAATCATTTCTGAAAAGTGTGTGATTAAAAGTCCTAATCATGGCTGTAAGGTAAGATACGTGGTCTCAGGCTCAGCCTTTCACCCTTCCCAAGTCAATAAAATTAGTACCTTTAAGTTTCAGCAACAATAAAACTGTTATCAGGGCCAAGCTGCCTCATTGGAGTGAATGTACGATCTAGAATTAGACATGCTTTGTTGTTGTTATGTTAAGCTATGTTCATTGATAACCTAGATGGAAAGCTATGGAGAACTATATGAAAAAAGGGGAAGACGTATGAACAATTAGTACTCGGCGAGTGTCAGTCGGGGCTTTACCCGACTGGGAATCCCTCGCCGGGATTCCTTTCCTTTGTTGCTGGTGGGGGGCGTGGCAGCCCCTCAGCCAACAAGGAGGCTCGACAAGGGGCAATCCCCTTCTCTGAGCCTCCACTTGGCTGAAAGCTACCATCCTGCCCCGCCGGGGATTTTGGTAAGTGTTTTCTTTCTTTTTCCCCCATCCCCTGCAAACAATACCCTTGCTGCCCTCCCAACCCCATTTACCTTCTTTTTTCTCCTTTTTCGGGAGCAAACGCGCTGGGCACACTTCTATCCCCAGCGTGTCCGCTCCCAACGGCCGCCATGGAAAGGGAAAACGAACTCCGTTTTCCCTTTCCTGCAGCCATTTTTTTTCGTTCTCTTCCGAAACGCCAATGCTATTAGTATCCCGGTCTTGCAGGCCGGGCTACCAATAGCAATAAGCCCCTCGCCGCAGGGGCATTCGTTAAGGCCCTCGCTTCGCTCAGATCTGTAACTATGGGCCCCGGGACATTACCTGACTCAGTAATGCCCCAGCGGCTCGGGTTTATTGCTTAAATAATATCAGGTTTTATATAGCACTTTATGGAGCGTTGCTCCAGTTTCTAAGCGCTGTAATAATAATGGTGACTATTACCCCATGTAATGGGCCACAATTTATCGGTGTAGGCCGGATGAAGGTCTGAGAGTTCCCTACCATCGATTCGAATTGTGAAGCGTAAGAGGCAAGCACCTCACCCGTGAGCTATCCACTCAGTGGTACCTGAATGTGGGGAGCGGGAAATGGCCAGGAGCTGGTGATCAAAAGTAGCAAATTGGGTACTCTGTGATGAGGTGGGCCTTGAATAGTCTTCTGAGTTTTTTAGTATGCGCAGATGAGTCACCTCTCTGGTGGGAAGGATTTCAGATTCTGGAGGTGGCTCTTCCTGCCGGTTCATTTTGGCATTTCTGTGTCTTGTGTCTGATTTTGCTTTGGGTGAAGGTGCTTAATGGACCCCATAAATGCTGAGTTTCGCTGCCAGAGAGAATAGAGAATATTGCATTGGAAGTCAGCCATTCTTCCTCAACATCTTTGGTAACACAGAAGGATGAACGGTTCTGTCATGGCATTTCTACTCTGCTCCACTGTTGACAACCACATGGCCTCCAGGGGCTCATGTGGATCCAAAGTGAAAGTGGGGTTGGGGTCATTGGTTATGGGAGGAGTGGGTAACCACTAGGAGTTGTTCATAACTGTTGGTGCTTGTAGAACCAGGAGCAACTAGAGTCTGTTTTTATATTATTATTATTATTATTATTATTATTATTACTATTGCATTTATTGAGCGCAGACTGAGCTCTGAGAAGTGACAGCACTTTACAGAGGTATAGAACAGTAAAGATGCATAATAGCACTTTTCAAAGTTAACATCAGAACAGATATACAGCGGGGGGTAGGATACAGTGGGGCACATAGGAAGCGTACAGCTGTATCGGGTGGCGGGGAGAAAGGGGTGGGCGGTGTCTAGCGAATCAAGTTGTGCAACCTGATGGCCTTGGTGTTGAGGAGGAGAGACTCCTTGAAGAGGTGGGCCTTGAGTTCTTTTCTGAACTAGGAGCGTGGGGGCGAGTCTGATGCTGACGGGGAGGAGGTTCCATAGTCTTAGGGCATAGGCAGAATGTTTTCTCCTCCTTTCCTCTTTGCAGCTGTGGATTTCAAGTATGCATGTGTCCTGTCTTCTGGTGGAACGATGTCTGCCGGAAATGCAGTGTTTCTCCGCGAAGTAGCTGTGTGACTTGAGGGCGACTGCCTTATAGATGATTCAGCAAGTCTTGAAGGTGATTTGTGCATGCAGTGGGAGCCAGTGAAGGTCAATGAGGGCCGGAGTGATGTGGTTGTATTTGCGTAGACCCTTGATGAGGCATACAACCGCCTGTAGGACACCTCTCAAGGGCAAAAGGGAGGTCGGTGGGAGGCCTTCGAGAACTGTACTGCCCCCATCCGTGTGGGATAGGACTAGTGCTTGAACGGTGGATCTAAAGCTGTCCGGAAGGAGGAAGGGCTTGACACTGACATTCCACAGCAGGGAAAGCTGATATCAAGCTGTCTGAGTTTTCTTAGATATGTGTGTCTTGAGGAGAGGTGTTTCTCGATGTAGAACCCCAGGGAATTGGCGCAGGGGGTGAACTTGGCTGTGAATGTGACTAATCAACTTCCGGGGCACCAGTGGTCGAGGAATGAATATCGGTTTCTAAACCATCAATCAGCCTCACACCTCTGTTGCACCAGAAGGGAGCCAAACAGATTGGAAACACCAGCAAATTATAAAACTCCTTGTCTAATTTTGGTAATGGTGGAATTCCACACAGTGATGCCCCCAGAGTTCATGGTCTGTGTGTGTGCTTTCTAGGTAGACAGTCATTTGTACACCAGAGGCGTTTTGTTTCCAGACGGGAGACTCCAAGTGTCTGCGTTGTTAGAATGTTTTGGCTGATGGGTGAGGTTTTCGAGTTGATTTGAGAGGTTAGAGTTGTAACTGTTTTGTATGTTAAACACATATGTTGGAATTATGACGGGTATGCAGCTTGTGATTTGCAAGATTCCGGCGGCCAATCTGATCTGTCACCTGGACGGTGGCATATAAAGGATGCACAGTTAAGCGTTCTGTTACTGTTTGCAATACTTGCTTTCATGCCTAGGCAGGAACGTGCACATGCCCCCTTTACTTATACTATGTACTCGTGCGTGTGCAAACAACAGGTTTACAGCCGGTGCATCGAAAACGTTCACAAATTTACCCCTCTAGTCTAATGATGAGATGGCGAAAAAAGCAGGAAAAGAGGGAGACATAGACAGAATATGTAACTACAACAAAATAATGATAAGCAACAGTCAATGCAGGGCACATTGGTCAGTTCCATAAGAGAGGGTTCTATGCTCATTCAGCAACAGTGGTTTTTTCGATGGGTTTTGTGCCGACATTCTTTTTCTCAAAAAATGTTTATTTTTATTCATGGGTGATTCTCCCCCAACCTCTCTTGTCCCTTATTCATTTTACACTATTCCCAACACTCCCCATTCCTTACATACCCTTACACACAACCCCCTATATTTTTAATAAAAATAAATAATTTTGGCAAAAAACTCATCGAAAAATACACTGTCGTGAATGAGCGTCGTACCATAAGAGAGATGTCTGCATATACGTAATAGTTCAAAACATCCCCCCTCTCTGGAGGGAATCAGAAAACCAATTTCTGACAGCACGCAGCACTAACAGAAATTCATATTGCATTCAAGCCAGATGCTGGTGATCTTATCACCAGTCGCATTTTCGGATGTTTACACACTCTGCCTGCATGGAGCGGCGCCTGCACTGGAGCAAGGTTCCATAGAAAGCCTTAACCTACTGCTCCATGTCAAGCGCAAAGAGTCGTCGCGCTGGGCTTGCTGGCAGATAACTTGTCTTTTTTCATTGTTTATTATTTGTGCAAACATTTAAATTAAACCTTGCACATTAAATGGTACACATTCTATACATGTAAAACACGTACTCATGCATACAATTTCTAAAATCCATCATGGTATATTGCCATGTTTTGTGTAAGACGATGATACACGAATGAACGTTCAGTGATATTTACTACCCCTTAAGACAGGGTTGTCTAACTCCAGGTATTGAGGGCCAGATCCATGTCGGGTTTTTAGGATACCCCCCATTAATATTCATAAGATAAAGGTGCATACAATGATTCTAAATGCATACACATTTGTCCTCATGAATACTATCGAGGGATATCCCTAAAACCCGCTAAGAACCCGGCCCTCGAGGCCTGGAGTTGGACAACCCTGTCTTAAGATATCATCGGACCGATTCACAGAGCGTTTTTCAATGGGTTTGCATCATTATAAAATGCTACTGTGACTTAGGCCACTTGTCTTCCGTGTCAGAGAGAGTCGTGGTTCATACAAACCAACCATTTTGAAGGGTGCACCAGGAGCATACGTTTATACGTTTTTTATATTGCTTTTCATACGTGCTTCTTTGCGCTCTTGTAAAAATCGTGTTCAATGGACATTGTTTTATCCACTTAGGAAAGAAAATGGACGGGGACAGCTCTGCTGGGGTTCGCTTCTCACGCGTAGACAGAAAGTGGCGGGCTGCTAACATAGGCGTGAATCAGAAAACTAGCGAAGTGATGTGTAGGTTGGAAACTAAAGCACAATTGCCAGCAAATAACATCAAGTTCTTATTTGGGTGGGAAAGCACCAGCAGTGACCCCCTGAATCGGGTGTTGCAGCGAGGCAGGCGCCTACACACACGGAGCAACGTGACCAGAGGTGCGTTTGCTGTGTTCTCTAAATGTTATACTTTGACAATGTTATACATATCTGCTGTAACCAATGTTGTTAACACGTACTAAGTTGAATATTCTGTAACGGCACCACAATGCCTCCAGGCCGCTGGGCGCTTGATAAATCCAAATAAATAAATAAATAAATACTTGTCACGTTAAGGTGATATCAAACGGCCATTTAATCCTGCAAAAACATCAGTCTGAAAGGGAAGGGGTTAATTCTGGCTGTTAGGCAGTTCTTGGCAGGCATTTAACGGTTTCTTTTGTAAATCTTGTCACACAAAGTTATTCAAGTGGATATGCTTGCCCTGCAAAAGCATCGATGTTGGAGTTGTTTCCTCTGGTTCATCTCAGGCTTCCTTCCTTTCTTTGCCATTGGTTAGCAGGACTTCTCTGCTCATAAAAGGGGTAAGATAGAAGGAGGTAGCTGAATGGAAACACTTACTGCAGCAGTGGGTGGACGAACACGCTCTGCTCTCAACCTGTATCTGAACACTTCAGCATGTTTGCGGCCTAATTCAGAAACCCAATAACTGTTACGTGTTATTTTATGTTATGTTATCTTGCATTTCTATCGCGCCTACTGCCATAGTTCATGCCATCTAAGCGCTGTTGTCTGGAAGAGAGGCAAAGGAGGAGTATGATAGAACATTGAGTCATGGTAGGGAGGAGCAAATTCTGGTAGATAGTTGGAATGAGGGCGAGGGATAGATAAGGCGCTAAGGAAGGCATGAGAAGGAAAAGGTGGAAGAGCTATGTGTACAATCGGACTTGACATATCATGGGACTCAGCTGAACTCCATGGGGCGCAGCACCAAAAGAGAAATAGCTGGAGAAGAGGGGCTCGCTGTGCCAGGGGGGCATGTGTGAAATGTACTTATTGCATGGTGATCTGGGGCATGTTGAAGCCATGCCCAAGAAAACACAGGTGGCAACGTCCTTCTACTTACTTTCCTAGGCCCCCAACGCCATTTGGCAGGGGCTGTATGACAGGATATTTGCCACAGCTCCAAGGTCCTACGAGGAGAATCAGGGTCACATCTGGTACAATAATATGAAAACTAGTCTTGGACTATGGGCTCGGACTAGCCGATTGGGAAGTAGGGCCATTCCCAAACGGCTGGCAAGGCAAGACAGTGTGTCCCAATCGTGTGGGCCTACGCAGATTGACAGTTTATAAACAATAGCAATGTAGCATACTTGAAATTGTTTACACGTTTAAAGGTTTTGTTGCTGATAGTAACGGTGGAAGTCTTTTGTAGTATGCCAGATTTCTCAAAATACAATAAAAACGCCTGTTAGTGTCAGCTGATGTAAACCAAAGGAGCAGCGGAAGTGGTGTCATGTGATCGGAAGTGACGTCATACGCACACTGACACGCTTCCAAGGACATCAAATGAACTGACACCACGAGTGCAGGTGGTTGTACGCTTTTTTAAACATGTTTTTTTAAACATGATTATTGAAGACGTATGCATGCAGCTTGTTATTATTTATAACAATTGTTAGTTGTGACAACGAACCTGCTAGTCAAGGTATTTAGAAGAAGAAAAAAAAATTGACGCTTGATAACATTAAGAGAACAACATTCAGACTGATTAAAGGACAGCGGTGGCAAGGCAGTCCTCAGGGGCGGCAATTAGCAAGATGGCGGCAGGGCTGGCGGCAGGGCTAGCGACCCCTATCTGTCCCTGAATGACGCCAGAACAGGGCTCTAGGCCTCTTCCCCGTCAGTATGAGGCACAACTCGACGCCCAGGCGTGCTGATGGCCTGGACGTGCGGTGAGCCGAGATCCAATCTAATGAAGTGATGTTTACTCTGCAGATGCTTTCGCTGAGCAAAGTTTGTAGTTATAGAAGCCCCAGTGGTGCAACCAAAGAGGACGAGGAAACTTGTAACTGCATTCTCTCAGCCTCACACCAGCCCAATAAAAAAAGAGTTCATATGCGCTGCGCTGATTCTCACTCCCAGCATAAAGGCGTTTAACGGGCGCGCGAGCCTCCGTGGCCCGGGCGCGCGGGGAGCATGCTGGCTGGTGCACCCAGCTACCACCACACATGACAGCCCGGGCTCTCCTCGTCAGACTCCAGTAGCATTTACTGCTATTCAGCCATCAAGTTTTATGTGCGTCCCCTCTGAGAAATGGGCTCGGAGCCGCTATTCCTCATAAACCGCAGTCTGTTAAATAATGGAAAGGTTAGGTGACCGTTAAATGTTCATTTCACAGCTGAGCTACTGGTCTTCTGTCCGCGCCGATCCTGCGCAAATCGGAGAAATAAAGAGACAATCCTCGTTTTGTGTGGGGCACGTGCGCGCAGCACGAGGCTCTCGGGGTGATTGGAAAAGCAGCTGCCGGTGAGACACGCAGTCGCACAATGCCCGGAAGCTGCACTGTTTACAACTTCCAAGGAATCTCGCGAGGTCACATTAGTCTCGCGCGGTCACATTAGTCTCGCGCTGAATGGAGGAGGTCGAGCTCGGGCCTTGCATGGTACCCCTGAAACCTCCCTATACCCCTCTGTTTAGCTCATCCCCCGCAGCTAGACTTGGTTGCATGCAGAGGAATGATCATACCTCGGCCCGAGCAGCTCATACACAGAGGCCCCCACCTGAGTGCCTTGCAGGGGAACCTTTCTGCAATGGCCCACCCCTCACATGCTACTTGGAGTCCACAATTGCATCATGATGGGGCAAGCACCAATGGAGCAGTGGCGATGCCATCATTAATTCAGCCATCTTGAAATTACAATTCACTGGATTAGACAAAGAGCAAGACGTGTACGCATAGCACAACCAGTGGCTTTACGGGGGGAGGGGCTGAAGGGCCGGTGCCCCACTTCTGAAATCCTGTGCCTTCCTTCAGCCCCGCTACCTAAGGCGAGTAGTGACCATGTTCGCTGTTTGTGGTGTTATTTGTGACACTCACTAAGGCAAATGTCTGCATATCACAAAGCAAATACTCTCCCTTTGTCTGAAAGCTAGCAGTGATCTTGGTATGCATTCTGTCATCCGTATGGACATGAGCAGGAGCCACTTCTCAAGTGTTCCTGCCCTGCTTCTGCATAGCGACCTCCATAGTGTGCAGAGCAGCTTGCAGCCCCTCCCATCAGAATGTAGTCTGCGAAAATGCTAATGATGGGCCATTAGTTACTGAATGGTTTTGTGCCTGCATTCTCACAGGAGGGGCAGTGCAGTTGGGTGTGGGTAGTTGGCGTGCAGAAAAGCCCCTCTGCAGGAGTGCTTGTGACTACCTTTCATAGGTGCCCCCCACTTATGTCTGTGCCCCCCTTCTACTTTTGTCTTTGGACCCCTCTTTGCCCCTCCTAAATTTGATTCCTGGTGAAAGCCACTGAGGGCTGCTTTATTAAACAGGCTTTACCCCACTAAATTCCTGGTAACAGTGACAGTCCAGTACCCTTTGGCAACTTGCCCATTAACTTTTTTCGAACCTCTTTGCATGTCGGTTTAACAGAAATAGCTCTAGAGAACTGCATAGATCCAAAACCCTGCCGACAAACTATTGTGCCTGTATGCTCCAGATGCTGTGACTTCCCTAACCCTGATCTCATGAACCTCCACTAGCACTGGGGCTGGTGATCTGTCTATTCCATAATTGAGCACTTTTGCACTCTGTGAGGCTTGCACTCCGTGAGGCTGGTAATCTGTCTATTCCATGATTGAGCACGGTTGCACTCTGTGAGGCTTGCACTCTGTGAGGCTGGTAATCTGTCTATTCCATGTTTGAACACTTTTGCACTCTGTGAGGCTTGCACTGTGCGAGGCTCGTAATCTGTCTATTCCATGATTGAGCACTGTTGCACTCTGTGAGGCTTGTGATCTGTCTATTCCATGATTGAGCAATGCTGCATTCTCTGATGCTTGCACTGTGTGTGGCTGGTAATTTTTCTATTCCATTATTGAGCACTGTTGCACTCTGTGAGGCTGGTAATCTCTGTATTCTTTGATTGAGCACTGTTGCACTCTGTGAGGCTTGCACTCTGTGAGAGGTTGGTATTCTGTCTATTCCATGATTGAGTACTTTTGCACTCTCTGAGGCTGGTAATCTTCCTATTCCATGATTGACCGCTGTTGCACTCTGTGAGGCTGGTCATTGTCTTTCTATTCCATGATTGAGCACTGTTGCATTCTGTGAGGCATGCACTCTGGAAGGCTGGTAATCTGTGTATTCCATAATTGAGCACTGTTGCACTCTGTGAGGTTGGTCATTGTCTGTCTATTCCATGATTGAGCACTGTTGCATGATGTGAGTCTTGCACTCTGGGACGCTGGTAATCTGTCTATTCCATGCCTGAACACTTTTGCACTCTGTAAGGCTGGTAATCTGTGTATTCAATAATTGAGCACTGTTGCACTCTGTGAGGCTTGCACTCTGTAAGGCTGGTAATCTGTCTATTCCATGACGGAGCACTGTCACAATCTGCGAGGCTGGTCATCCTTTGTCTATTCCATGATTGAGCACTGTTGCACTCTGTGAGGCTTGCACTCTGTGAGGCTGTTAATTTGTCTATTCCATGATTGAGCACAGTTGCACTCTGTGAGGCTGGTCATTGTCTGTCTTTTCATGATTGAGTACTGTTGCATTTTGTAAGGCTTGCACTCTGTGGGGCTGGCAATCTGTTTATTCCATGATTGAGCACTGTTGCACTCTGTGTGGCTTGCACTCTGTGAGGCTGGTCCTCATCTGCCCATCCATGATTAAGCATGTTTGCACTCTGTGAGGCTTGCACTCTGTGAGGCTAGTGATCTGTCTATTCCATGGTTGAGTATGGTTGCAAACTGTGATGCTGGTAATCTGTCTATTCTATGATTGAGCACTGTTGCACTCTGTGAGGCTGGTAATCTGTCTATTCCATGATTGAACACTGATGCACTTTCTGAGGCTTGCTCTCTGCGAGGCTGGTCATCATCTGCCCATTCCACGATTGAGCACGTTTGCACTCTGTGAGGCTTGCACTCTGTGAGGCTAGTGATCTGTCTATTCCATGATTGAGCACGGTTGCACTCTGTGAGGCTGGTAATCTGTATATTCAATTATTGAGCACGGTTGCACTCTCTGAGGCTGGTAATCTGTCTTTTCATGATTGAGCACAGTTGCACTCTGTGAGGCTGGTCATTGTCTGTCTTTTCCATGATTGAGCAGTGTTGCATTCTGTGAGGCTTGCACTCTGTGAGGCTGGCAATAGCACAGTTACACTCTGTGAGGCTTGCACTCTGTGAAGTTGGTCATCATTTGCCCATTCCACGATTGAGTAAATTTGCACTCTGTGAGGCTAGTGATCTGTCTATTAAATGATTGAGCACGGTTGCAAACTGTGAGGCTGGTAATCTGTCTATTCCATGATTGAACACTGTTGCACTCTGTGAGGCTGGTAATCTGTCTATTCCATGATTGCACACTGATGCATTTTGTGAGGCTTGCACTCTGTGAGGCTGGTCATCATCTGCCCATTCCACGATTGAGCACGTTTGCACTCTGTGGAGCCTGCACTCTGTGAGGCTGGTAATCTGTCTATTCCGTGATTGAGCACGGTTGCACTTTGTGAGGCTTGCACTCTGTGAGGCTGGTAATCTGTCTATTCCATGTTTGAGCACTTTTGCACTCTGTGAGGCTTGCAATGTGCGAGGCTCGTAATCTGTCTATTCCATGATTGATCACTGTTGCACTATGTGGGACTGGTCATTGTCTGTCTATTACATGATTGAACACTGTTGCACTCTGTGAGGCTGGTGATCTGTCTATTCCATGATTGAGCAATGCTGCATTCTCTGATGCTTGCACTGTGTGTGGCTGGTAATTTGTCTATTCCATTATTGAGCACTGTTGCACTCTGTGAGGCTGGTAATATAATCTGTGTATTCTTTGAATGAGTACTGTTGCACTCTGTGAGGCTTGCACTCTGTGAGAGGTTGGTATTCTGTCTATTCCATGATTGAGTACTTTTGCACTCTGTGAGGCTGGTAATCTTTCTATTCCATGATTGAGCGCTGTTGCACTCTGTGAGACTGGTCATTGTCTTTCTATTCCATGATTGAGCACTGTTGCATTCTGTGAGGCATGCACTCTGGGAGGCTGGTAATCTGTCTATTCCATGCCTGAACACTTTTGCACTCTGTGAGGCTGGTAATCTGTGTATTCAATAATTGAGCACTGTTGCACTCTGTGATGCTTGCACTCTGTAAGGCTGGTAATCTGTCTATTCCATGACGGAGCACTGTCGCAATCTGCGAGGCTGGTCATCCTATGTCTATTCCATGATTGAGCACTGTTGCACTCTGTGAGTCTTGCACTCTGTGAGGCTGTTAATCTGTCTATTCCATGATTGAGCACAGTTGCACTCTGTGAGGCTGGTCATTGTCTGTCTTTTCATGATTGAGTACTGTTGCACTCTGTGTGGCTTGCACTCTGTGAGGCTGGTCATCATCTGCCCATCCATGATTAACACGGTTGCACTCTGTGAGGCTTGCACTCTGTGAGGCTGGTAATCTGTCTATTCCATGTTTGAGCACTTTTGCACTCTGTGAGGCTTGCAATGTGCGAGGCTCGTAATCTGTCTATTCCATGATTGATCACTGTTGCACTATGTGGGACTGGTCATTGTCTGTCTATTACATGATTGAACACTGTTGCACTCTGTGAGGCTGGTGATCTGTCTCTTCTATGATTGAGCAATGCTGCATTCTCTGATGCTTGCACTGTGTGTGGCTGGTAATTTGTCTATTCCATTATTGAGCACTGTTGCACTCTGTGAGGCTGGTAATCTGTGTATTCTTTGAATGAGTACTGTTGCACTCTGTGAGGCTTGCACTCTGTGAGAGGTTGGTATTCTGTCTATTCCATGATTGAGTACTTTTGCACTCTGTGAGGCTGGTAATCTTTCTATTCCATGATTGAGCGCTGTTGCACTCTGTGAGACTGGTCATTGTCTTTCTATTCCATGATTGAGCACTGTTGCATTCTGTGAGGCATGCACTCTGGGAGGCTGGTAATCTGTCTATTCCATGCCTGAACACTTTTGCACTCTGTGAGGCTGGTAATCTGTGTATTCAATAATTGAGCACTGTTGCACTCTGTGATGCTTGCACTCTGTAAGGCTGGTAATCTGTCTATTCCATGACGGAGCACTGTCGCAATCTGCGAGGCTGGTCATCCTATGTCTATTCCATGATTGAGCACTGTTGCACTCTGTGAGTCTTGCACTCTGTGAGGCTGTTAATCTGTCTATTCCATGATTGAGCACAGTTGCACTCTGTGAGGCTGGTCATTGTCTGTCTTTTCATGATTGAGTACTGTTGCACTCTGTGTGGCTTGCACTCTGTGAGGCTGGTCATCATCTGCCCATCCATGATTAACACGGTTGCACTCTGTGAGGCTTGCACTCTGTGAGGCTGGTAATCTGTCTATTCCATGTTTGAGCACTTTTGCACTCTGTGAGGCTTGCAATGTGCGAGGCTCGTAATCTGTCTATTCCATGATTGATCACTGTTGCACTATGTGGGACTGGTCATTGTCTGTCTATTACATGATTGAACACTGTTGCACTCTGTGAGGCTGGTGATCTGTCTCTTCTATGATTGAGCAATGCTGCATTCTCTGATGCTTGCACTGTGTGTGGCTGGTAATTTGTCTATTCCATTATTGAGCACTGTTGCACTCTGTGAGGCTGGTAATCTGTGTATTCTTTGAATGAGCACTGTTGCAGTCTGTGAGGCTTGCACTCTGTGAGAGGTTGGTATTCTGTCTATTCCATGATTGAGTACTTTTGCACTCTGTGAGGCTGGTAATCTTTCTATTCCATGATTGAGCGCTGTTGCACTCTGTGAGACTGGTCATTGTCTTTCTATTCCATGATTGAGCACTGTTGCATTCTGTGAGGCATGCACTCTGGGAGGCTGGTAATCTGTCTATTCCATGCCTGAACACTTTTGCACTCTGTGAGGCTGGTAATCTGTGTATTCAATAATTGAGCACTGTTGCACTCTGTGAGGCTTGCACTCTGTAAGGCTGGTAATCTGTCTATTCCATGACGGAGCACTGTCGCAATCTGCGAGGCTGGTCATTCTATGTCTATTCCATGATTGAGCACTGTTGCACTCTGTGAGTCTTGCACTCTGTGAGGCTGTTAATCTGTCTATTCCATGATTGAGCACAGTTGCACTCTGTGAGGCTGGTCATTGTCTGTCTTTTCATGATTGAGTACTGTTGCATTTTGTAAGGCTTGCACTCTGTGGGGCTGGCAATCTGTTTATTCCATGATTGAGCACTGTTGCACTCTGTGTGGCTTGTACTCTGTGAGGCTGGTCATCATCTGCCCATTCCACGATTGAGCATGTTTGCACTCTGTGAGGCTTGCACTCTGTGAGGCTAGTGATCTGACTATTCCATGGTTGAGTACGGTTGCAAACTGTGAGGCCGGTAATCTGTCTATTCTATGATTGAGCACTGTTGCACTCTGTGAGGCTGGTAATCTGTCTATTCCATGATTGAACACTGATGCACTTTCTGAGGCTTGTACTCTGCGAGGCTGGTCATCATCTGCCCATTCCACGATTGAGCACATTTGCACTCTGTGAGGCTTGCACTCTGTGAGGCTAGTGATCTGTCTATTCCATGATTGAGCACGGTTGCACTCTGTGAGGCTGGCAATCTGTCTATTCCATGATTGAGCACAGTTACACTCTGTGAGGCTTGCACTCTGTGAAGTTGGTCATCATCTGCCCATTCCACGATTGAGTAAGTTTGCACTCTGTGAGGCTTGCACTCTGTGAGGCTAGTGATCTGTCTATGACATGATTGAGCATGGTTGCAAACTGTGAGGCTGGTAATCTGTCTATTCCATGATTGAGCACTGTTGCACTCTGTGAGGCTGGTAATCTGTCTATTCCATGATTGAACACTGATGCACTTTCTGAGGCTTGTACTCTGCGAGGCTGGTCATCATCTGCCCATTCCACGATTGAGCACGTTTGCACTCTGTGGGGCCTGCACTCTGTGAGGCTAGTGATCTGTCTATTCCATGATTGGGCATGGTTGCACTCTGTGAGGCTGGTAATTGTCTATTCAATGATTGAGCACTGTTTCACTCTGTGAGGCTGGTAATCTCTATTCCATGATTGAGCACTGATGCACTTTGTGAGGCTGGTCACTGTCTGTCTATGGTGGTGGATGTGTTCCTTATGTATCTGGCTACTGATGTGTGCCCTGCAGTTATACTGCAGACCGGTTGGCGTGAGGGTAAGGGGAGCTGAACAGGTCACCCATGTTTTTGTTGATTGCTTATGTTGGCAACATTGCAAGGTATGGGCACTGATCGAAAATAAGGGAGCAGCAAGAGATTCTTAAACCCTTCATGTGTTTGGTTTGGGGGCCCTAAGGCGTCTGTGCTATGGTCCCCAAAATCCCTTACTGCTGCCCTCTGCAGTGAATGGGGCACATACAGCTGCAATTTCAAATCGCGTTTACTTTTCTTTGGGGGGGGGTCAACATGTTTCTTCTACTGTCTTATAAAGACTTCAGTGGGACAAGAGACAATGCAACCTGTCTATGCACTTCCTGTGACAAATGCATTCACTCTGCAGAGGATTTTCTAAGAAACGCATTTGATTGGTTCATTTGTTGGGTGGGGGGGTTGTTAAATAATCCATCAGTCTTGAGAGGTCACAAATCAAAGATGAAGCAGTCTATATATCTTGGTGGGGGAAGAAGGGCTTCTGTCAATCATGCATTAAGAGGTTCCCTCCAGCATAGCTCGGCGGTTCTGTAGCTTGGATTGAGATCATGGCATGGGCAGATCAGCTGTACATTCAGTCTAAGTTGGGTTTGGATCTAGGGAAAGGATGCATTTCAAAGACTGCCTGCACAGTTCCGAACAGCACTGCAGCTCTGCAGTGTGAGAGAAAAGCGAGAGTGGGTTCATTCAAAGGCTGCCTTATCTACTGGCAGCTGAACACAGCCTTGGCCATTGGCAATTGTTGGAATGTGTTTGGGTGGGTAACTTGGGTCTCCTCCCCCTGAGGCCATCAGCTTTGTTTGATAGAACAGCCCAACAGCTGCCAAAAGATGCATTTCGAAAGCAAGTGGATACGAGTACTCTATGGTGTGCAGATAGTGGGGCCAATGGCTGTTGGTTAGTATTTATCTAGGGCTGTATATGTTATCCTATGCTATGTCATGGTATTTGGCGTTATGTTGCTGCAGGTCTCATAGTCTCTTGGTGCTTTCAGTCTTGGCTGGTCAGTGTGGACTCAGGAAAGCGAGTAAGCAGGCAATCCATGAGCCACACAAAGCAAGGTAATACTGCATAGCGAGGCGTGAGCAGGCATACAAGGCATAACACGGCTTCCACACAGCCTCACCCCACCTTATGCAGAGAGTTACACTTTCCCTGTTTTCACTTTGCCTTTGTCAAACCTTCTCTCTCCCTCCCGCTCCCTCTATGCCTCCTCTCTCCCTCTCTCTCCCCCTCTCTTCTTCTCTCTCCCTCTCTCTCTCTCCCTCACGCTCTTCCTCGTTCCCTCTCGCTCTCTCTCCCCTTCTCTCTCTGTCAAATAGTTACAGTATAATCTGTGTGCCATCGGGAAGTCATCCTGAAAAAACAAACAAGACCTAAAGAAGAGGGAATCACATGTATTTCATCCTTCTCCCCGATAAGTAAGACCTGAGAAGGATTATACTAAAGAATTGGAAAACTGTTCAAACAGAAGACTTTAGGCCCATTTGCCCGAGATTTGCATTTAAGAGAATGCCAAATCTCTGGGATAAATTGGTCCACAGCTATCCAATAAATAAAACTGTTACACCGTCCCAGTCCATACTGTGGGATTTGCCCCCAGTTCCTGGACACTTCAAATGCGGTCAATGTTCGGTATGCCATCTCACCAACAACATGAAACAGATCAAACTTAAGGGTCGTCTGTGGAAATATAGGTCTTTTTCGAACTGTCTCACTAAGTGGGTAATATACAGGATAAGAGGCCCTTGTGGGCTCCTATATGTGGGCAAAACAATAAGACCCGTAAAACTACAAATAGGGGAACGCCGTTCAGCAATTCGGAACGGACACCAGACAAGCCCCTCGTAGCCCACTTCTTAGAGGCCAAACACACATGCGAAGATATTTTCTGGTTCGTAATACAAACCAGGAAAGCACACCTACGAGGTTGCAACAGGGACGTGTCCCTTAATACATTGGAGCAGAAATGGATCTATGATCTTAAAACTGCCAAAACCGGACTTAACATAGCGGTGGAGTGGAACCTCTTTGTCCATTAACACCTGGCCCTCCATTCCAATGGCATAAATAAGAACTGTGAAATACTGCAGGTAGGCTCTGTGCCCCACCTCCATCGGGCATTAAACTCTCTCTACCATCTTTCATCACACGGTTGGGGTACCCACTGTGCTGTATCCCTTTGAGGTATTTTGTAGGTATCATGCCCACTATCCAAATGGAGCTATCTACTTCCTGTTTGGTTGGCATACAGCTGATGCATAGTATATTTGCAACTCTTTGCCGTTGCCAGAATTATTTCCATCGTTTTTGTGACATTTAACCTCCAGCCTGGCCCACACTCCAAGATGACGTATTGAGTTTACAGTATTAGACTGTCGGAGCATCCGCGTTTGTAGCGAACAATAAATACGAAGAAAGGAGGTGATTGCATTTATATGATATACTGAAGTGATCTTTCATTTCCAGGCGTCTTTGAAATATAGGTTATGCATATCTCCTGTTGCCACCTGATGTATATTCTATTACATCTGACACTCTAAGATGGGGCGCAGGTTCCGTTTTTGAAAGGTGCCCTATAGCGGAGCACCAGTCCTGTCCTCTCTGTCTAGTAAATTACAAGCGGAGAGTCAGTGACGGCAGTAATTAGATATCTAGGACATTTACAGTCT
This sequence comes from Ambystoma mexicanum, assembly GCF_040938575.1. Lineage (NCBI taxonomy): Eukaryota > Metazoa > Chordata > Amphibia > Caudata > Ambystomatidae > Ambystoma > Ambystoma mexicanum. Next base: position 126,787,742 of record NC_090935.1, on the reverse strand, counting down.
GTCATCCGTTTCACACATCTCGGCTGAAACACAAGATTAAATCACGGTGCCTGGAGGTAAGTCTGCATTGCTCTAGCGCCCCTCCACTCCAACTACTATTAACCGCTTGGTATGTAAGTGCAACTTATTAACTGGCGCTCTTACTCTTCACACCACAAGTTGAAAATATTGATCGCAGCACCCGCTCTTACACGTTGCGTGTGAGGTCTTGCCTGCCGGACTACGTTTCTACTTACTATACGTAGACTGAAGTAAGTGTTTGACTCTAAGATTATCTAGATAGACATGGGCACATAAAGCACCAGGAGTTGTGGAGTCCAGTTCCAACACATCTTTCCATTGTGTTCCCCATAGGATTTGACAGTGCATTGTGGGACACGTAGTCCTCAGCCCGCTGAACTTACCTGCCACACTCGTTACTGGAAGTCCTGCCCGCATCAATTATAGACGGTAACAATTAATTTATTTACCTGTCGATACACACACATAAGTGGCAACAATGTACTCATTGACTCAGAATCACTGACCACCTATATGTATTTGTTCACAGTTGCGGATTAACCCAGATGCCCAAACCCATTGTTAGGTTTCACTGGCAATTTAAATCATCTCGCCCTCCACACCTAAAAAGAAATGTATGTAAGGTTGGTAGGATCCCTACTCTTCCACTTACAATGTTCGTGTTATTATCAACAAGGCTCTTGGTAAGAGAATATCTCTCACTCAGTTTATTTGATCTGTTTATAGGTCCCAACACTGATGCATAGGTACCATGCAGTCAATGTAATCAACCTTTTTTCTAAACCATCTGCGTCCTGAAGACGGGCCCTGGGACACCACTAATGAAATTCAGATTACTACAGTGCTGTCCCCTGTCCCAGAAACACACTAGATTGTAGACGCTGCTATACCATGTTTTCCTGATATCTTGACATGGTCTCCTTCACTGTTACTAACATCACGTCACCCAACAATGCATAGGAATCACGAGTGCATTTGTGAGAGAAACAGCCATAAGTGTTAATTTGATGTCACTTTTTTGTGCCAATTTTTTATCAACTTGCGCGTGTATTGGTTTTTCTATACGCTTTTTATATTAACTGTTAGAGAGATATGAAATTAAAATATGTTTATCTGACACAACGGCCCTGATCGAACATGTAACTTGATGATATTAATTATTTCAGGTTGAGTAGCCCTACCGCCACGGGTTTGGCGGAACGGGAAATCCCCATTCCCCATTGAGCCCATTCGGGAATGCCCCATTCCCCATTGGGCTCAATGGGGAAATTTCGCACTCTTACCGCTGGCGGATTTCCCTCCGGTGGTAAGAGCGCAACATTTCGATGGATTTCTCCCCAGCTAAGAGCTGGGGGGAAATGAGCCGAAGCCGTGATTTGGCAGACCCTTAACGCTACCGCCACATTTAAGGGTTACCGCCCAACTCGTGATGAGGCCCATAGTGTGGTTGAGGTGGGTAGCTAGTGGTGATTGCTTGCTTGCTGTTCTAATAATCTGTGTGCCATACAGATTAGGAAGTGGCAGACACTGTTTGAAATGGAAATAAATGTTGTCTTGGAACACACCCCCTGTTGGGGGCAAGGAGTCATGACAGGTATATGTTGGGCTTGTAAAAAAGTGTCAAAAAGACAGAGCTAAAATAGAACTCTTTTTATAGAGATGACGCAAATTGTGTACACGTCACATAATGAACTAATGTGGCAATCTTTCCATCGTTATAGTAACATGGTGAGCAAAAAGAGCGTGATTGCCGCTTTACTTTACTCACCCTGGATTCCAACCTAGCATTCATAACAATGCGAGCCGTAAACAATTGCATCTGGGCTTCACAGCTGTACTATCATGACAGAAAGAAACATAGCAAATGAAAATACATAATGTGATCACTTGCTCATAGTAATAGTTTCGCACACCTTGCAGCTTTATGCACCATGTCATTTCTAATCACCCAACATTCACACACCGTAAAGGTCAGGCCACAGACCATAGCTGAACCCGGCTACCCACTCACTGCCTGGTCCGCAGCTGTCTACAATTCACTTCAATGTGCCTAAATGCAAGACAAACCCAATGAAAGGCAAAGCAGAGGAGTGCCCCTCTGAGCTCAGAAGCTAATATTAGCTCTGGGAACAGGTGATCACATCAGGTGAACGTGTTGGATGGTGGAACCGGCTTTGGGCTTTTGCTTTCCACAGAGACAGTCCTGCCTTGTTCCTGGCCTGCTGGAAAATGAGGGAAGGGGCTCAGTAGTGGAGGCAGCACTCATCCTTGCAGTGCTAAAGTTTCATGGAGGCATGACCCTTTTGGGTTAGACTGGGAATGAAGCGCCAGAGATATGAAAAGTCCAAGCAGTTATTTCCCCTTAATGTGTATGTTGATGTCATGCTGAGACCCCATCGTGCATCTCACTCTCACTAGATCAGGTGCAGAGAGCCCAGTGGGAGCTGGTGGAGGTTTGTGCCCATCGATGCAATGCATGCCAGCCAAGGTGCTGTGATCTGGGCAGTGGCCAGCATTCCTGGAGTTTTTTTGTTGTTTTTTTTCACCCCGAAGTCCATTCCAGTGTCCAGGGTATGAGCTGTTCTCCCGGAAGATGAGTCCTAGCCAGTGCAGTTTAGACAATGTCGTTCCCCTCCTCTATTCCCCATACGGGTGTGCTTTCTCTGTTGGTTTGGAATGGCACTTGACTTGCAGGGAACACAGGATGGAAGGGCCCATCTTGAAGCGTCAGAGGGGTCCCTATGTCATCAGTGAACTGCTGGGAGCACTGACCCATTGGCGCCGTGTTATTCAAACCCAGCGCTTCCTGTTTCCCACCTATACGGGAGGGGGCCTTAATGGGTTCTATCATCTGCCCGCTTCTTGTTCTTGGCATTTCACATTAGGGTACTTTTGTGTCCCGCATTTCATTCTCTTCCAAGCTGCGTGCGCTCGAATATCAAAGACTACACTGTGCGCAGGCAGGCGGCCAGATACAGCCGCCATTGACGGCTGCGGCCGGCCGAGCGGCCATTGTTAAGCCTTCCGGCTAACGGGACCTGGCAGGGGGCAAAAGTGGAGACCTTTCATTCACAGACAGACGGCAGCGGTGTCAGGGGACCGAGATGTATTAGCCCACGAGCTCAAGGCTATGCGTGCCAGAAGTGCCGATGGCAGTGGCCGCCGTTAAATGTCACATGTAATACATGGCTAATTACAGAAGCCTCACTGCAATTAAAGGTCATTCAAGGTCACAGTTCACCCACAGTGTCTGTTGTTGGCCTGACCAGCCTCATAAGCACTGTGTTGCTCCTGACAGCATCCAATCAGAACTCTCTTGAAGAGGAACGTGGAATTGATATTTTAGCTCACTCCGGTGCTTTTTGATCTCCAGAAGCTGCCTTCCGTCAATAAAGTGTTCAGCGCTGGTCATTGGGCCAGATTTTCCCGGATCTAGGATCCGGCAAACAAGGTCTCCCCAGATCTCGGGCCTGGGAAATATATGTGTGCCCTCTCATGTCATTGTCTTGAAGTGAGGTCGTCAGGAACGAAGTGGAGAAACTTACCTGCTAGATCAATGGGACGTCTGATAGTGCCTGTTCATATTGTATTCTGCAGAAATTCTGGAAGTGCAGCTCTGTACGTTTATAATTGATTGTTTATTTTATAAAGATGTGCTCCTTTTAACATTTTCTTACAACATTATAGAAAACTCTGCATTTCTTGGGTTAGTTTCCAGTTGTTAATAATGTATTAATACATTTCCTGAAATGGAAATATTTATTTATATGGGGGGGGATCACCTGAGTCATACCCTATAACGCTCGACCACCCCCCGCCCCTTTGAGCCCATTCTCCAATGGGATGACAAAGTTAATAATTTCCATCACATAAGAAGTTGCACTGGCTCTGGATGAAGAGAATCACACATGGTGGACGTGGTTCCATGTCTTTAAACCAAACTATTGTATAAAGAATTAACATATATAGAATATTTTACAATAAAACATTTAATAGAGAATGCACTTTTTTGTGTTTGGGGGGTCTCCCCTAAACCCCCATTTCTAACCCCTAAAAGCTCACCCCAACTGTTTCCCAAACATATTTAACCCTTTACCTCACCCCTAAATGCATTACCTATAAACATTCGAGGGATGATCAATTCTATATATAAAGACTGCATAACGGTGAACGTGTGTGGCGTTGGTGGCATAATTCAAACGATGAGCGGTGCACAGGTTCAATTCCGGGGTATCTGAAGTAGATAAACCAGAACAATTGAGAAAAACCCTGCTAGCGCTTGTAGGGACTTTGTGGACTGTGCTTTATAAACAGTGATTCTGATTATTAGCTGCAGGATGAAGTTTGTCAAGTGTTGAAACTCTTACCCGTGACCTGGTTCGCAAGGATTTGCTTTGTAGCAAAGTAAAACGTCAATTCCACGCAAGTTTCCCCTTCATGGGGCTCTTTGATGGCTAAGAAAATAATCTAGAGAAATTGGAAGTCAAGGATTTGTCCCAAGGAGAGTATATGGAGTGACAAGATGTCTAGGCAGGCCTGAATGGAGAGAATGATCTATACGCATCAGACGAAAATAAAATGGTTTGATGATTTCTGAAAAAAAAGGTAGCGGGCGCTCCTCTCCAGAAAGAACAAGGCATGATAACCTGTTCTGAGATGAGAGTTTGCAGCACACGCTTTTTACTCACTGTACCTTTCACAGATGAGAAATACCCATTTGCATATCAGTCTTTGTCCCGCCCACATGGGCAGTCCAGCACCGAAATGTTATGGCAATTCCTCTCTGAACAAGAGTACCAACAGCAACCCCATACATGTGTTCCAGCCTTGTTAGGACTCATCAGTGAGGTAAAGCTGTGCCTCTCTGAGCATAGTGAGCAGGGAGTCACGTCTGGTTGCCCCCAGGTAACTCAGGGTGACCAACCCCAAGTTCCTTGAAAATATTTCAAAAAAGGTAGCAGGTGCTCCTCTCCAGAAAGGACACGGTATGATAACCTGTTCTGAGATGAGAGTTTGCAGCACACGCTTTTTGCTCACTGTACTTTCACCTCACTAATGAGGCCCAACAAGGCTGAAACACATGTATGGGGTTGCTGTTGGTACTCTTGTATGGGGTCGCTGTGTATGGGGTTGCTGTTGGTACTGCTGGACTGCCCATGTGGGCTGCCATGTGGGCACACCTTTAAACGTTTTCAAAAACACTATTAGAAGAAAATATCCTCTCTTGGTTTTGTGTGTGTGTTGATTTTATTAAAGACAATTGCCATCTGTCCTGTGCAATTTGGGTGGTTATGCAAAGGCAATTTAAGGAAATGTGCATATTTCACCTTGATATGCACATTTCTTGCAATGTCACATCCCATTGTGTTTGTTAGTCTCCCCACTTCTTTCTTTAGGACTTGATCCCTGCTCAGAACAACCTCTGAGAGTCGGGACTACTGGACAATGAGGCGTTAGGGGATTCATAGTTGAATCCCCCTTTCCCCCCAAGGCCATTTTGCAGCAACTCCTCCTCAAACTCAGCCAACAAAATTGAAGGGATCACCCCTCCTGTAAGCGGGATGGCTCATCGAGGCCGGGCCAATGACACCGACATCATAAAACAAGAACGTCTGCCCTGCAATTCAGTGTGTGTGGTACCAGTACGGATGGCTGTCTGTTTGTCCTGAAATTGTTCCGATGCAGCGTTAGCAACCCACACGGCTCAATGCTCAATGACTTGCTGTCTTTTGTCTGTCATATTTGTGCGTCCTGAGGCCCTCGGGCGATCTGGCGCGTTATTAAGAATTAAAATAAATAAATAAATGCAAAGCGAGTGAATACATGTGGACTAATCTCGGAATTCATTAAGAACAGGCCATCGGTCAGTAACAAACTGATGGACCATCTCTAGTGGGGTGTTATGCTGAACTGAGATTTTATCATCTATGTCCATACCCTTATATGACACCACCTTGTTCCAACTCTGTCTTTAAGGACCACTCATGTCCTTTGTTGGCTTCAACAGGAATCAGGGAGTATCCTACATTATTTTGAACAAGGATCAGTGTGTATCCTATGTTAGCTTGAACATGGATCAAGGACTGTCCTTTATTAGGGTGAACAGGCATCAGGAAGGTTCCTAGGTTAGCTTGAACAGGGGCTGAGGGTAATCCATGTTGGCTTAAATAGGGATCAGTGAGTGTCCCATATCGGCTTTAATGGGGATCGGGGACCGCCCTTTATTGGCTTGAATACGGATTGTGGATTGTGCTATGTTGGCTTGACCAGGGATCAGAGATTGTCCTACACTGTTTTAATGTGGTTTGCAGCGGCCCGAAATAGAATTGAACAGATATTGTGGCGTGTCGTAAATTCTCTTCACCAGAGATCGTGGTTTGTCGTATACTGGCTCAAACGGATCCGTGTTAAAATAGTGACAAAAAGACAAGGCTGAAAGCCTCAATTTTTATTTCCAATTTCGAAAATGTTTTTTCATTTCTTTGCACTCTTTTCCCTTTTTCAGTGCTGGGGGGCCCTCATCCACCACCGCAGCCCCTCACACCCTCCCCTTTTCATTCCCTAACCCAACCCCCCATCTATTTATTTTGAAATAATGTGCAAACATACAGAAAAATTAGATTTAAAAAACTAGGTGTTTACGGCCTCGTTGTTTTGCCATTGTTTTTTTTGACGCAATACCGGCTCAAACAGGCTTTGAGGAGAGTTCTATATTGGCCTGACCACGGATTAGAGTTTGTTATACTCTGCCTTTAATGAAGTTTGCAAGGGACCCTAATAAACTAGATCAGATATTAGGAAGAGGCCTATATTGTCTTCAATAGAGATTGTTGTTTGTCGCATATTAGCTCAAACAGCAATTGAGGAGAGTTCTATGTTGGCTTGAATAACGATCAGTAAAGGTAAGCAGGCTTATTTTCTAGGTGTCTCAGTGTTTCAGGATAAGCAAAGACGACCACCTCTCCATTGCCATTGCAGAGATCCCAGTAACAATGCTGTGTGATCTTCTGTATTTCCTCCAGCTTCAGCCAAGAGGCTGCATTCTTCGCTATCTGTGTCGTGGTACGGATGCTGTATAGAAGCCCCAGGACAGTGGCTTGATAAAGGCAATGCTTGGTGAGGCAACAGCCTGGATCATTGCTCTAATGTGTCTTCGGCTCCTAATAAAACCACCTCTTCGGGATTCTGTGGACCGTACTAGTTCAACGTTGGATCCCAAAGCTTTTAGTGGATTTAGTTGCAAATGATGCCAGTGGAGCCATTTTATGCTGCCTGCCATGATCATTTTCTGGTCTTCTATACTTTGGAACCGTATTGGACCCAGATGAACTTGCATTAGGGAAATTAAATGATTCACTTGCGCTGTTAAGGCCGCTGTTCAGTGCTGTTTTTCCGTAACTCAATTTTCTGCACTGTTTGTTTTGTGACTTATCGACACGTCTTTCGCAGTTTTAGTAAAGCTTTATTGCAATCATTTTAGTACCACATCTGTCTTGCGTGATTTCGTTTCATGGGTGTTCGGTACAAGCAGTAACTCTCATCGCTGGAGGCCAGAAGTGCTCTTGAGGTCTTTGCTCTTTGCGGAGAGAAAGTCTTGAAAGATTTCAGAAAAGACACACAGAATGTTTCGGAAACATTGGTTAGCCTGGCCCACCCAGTCTGCTCACCGCTCCCTCTTAGGCTGGAGATTCAATTGGGCTACTTCTTTCCTCTTCCTTCATAATAATAATAATAATAATTAGGCATTTATATAGCGCTACGAACCCTCAGGTATCTGAGCGCTGCTTATTATTACCCACGGTGTGTGGTGCTCCTTTATCGACCGCGGAAGGATGAAAGGCTGAGTTTGGCCCCGCCGGGATTCGAACCTGCGTTAATAGGCTCTGCACGGATGTCAAAGCGACTATCATTGCAGCACTATTGCTCACTGCTGTGTTGTTAGCAAGATTCACTTTGTACATTACGTATCTTTCTCTGTACTTCTGTGGGCTTCAGCCATTCTCTCACAATCATATTATATGACTGTTTTCCAGCAACTGATGAGTAAGGCTATTATATTTCACTTCTTCACATGATAGGTTATTTATAACGTGCTCAATTCCCAGAGGTTTCTAAGCGTGGACCCGGGCATCGAACCTGCATTGCTCTGTGTCGTTTTGCTTCCAAGGCGAGCACGTTGCCTCTGAGCTATCCTCCCGAGACATGAGGAGCAAACTGGGTTGAAATGCCCGTCCAATCACTATTTCACCAGCGAGCAAACAGTTGAGTTTTTCTGGTCAATCAAGATTAGGAATTCTGAACTTGCTACTTCGCCTGATTTTTTAAAAATTAAGAACCAACTTTCTTTTATCCAAATGGGGTTTGACATTTTTTTAAGATTTGATTTTTGAAAAATGTAACTAATACATTTTGTTAAACCAATTTGTGACATTTTCAACAGAAGTGGATTTGGGCTAACAGCTACCCAATTTGCTCTTGGGCTTATTACATTTAGAAAACCCACTTCCTGTGAGCTCTAGTTCCGTGAGCCCAAAAAAGCTTGCCTATGGGCGCGTGCTCCCCCCCCCCCCCCGATATACACAATTGCCACATGTCTTCGGTTCTTCATTCCATGTCATCTGGGCATTTGAACTTCCTTGAGTTGTTCCGAGGTCTCATAGCCCTTTTTACTCCATTATACCCGCAGATTTGAACATCTATACTGGGCATAATGTCTGGCATGACGAGTCCGCAAGTGTGTGTAAATCACCTTTCCTGCGTGTAAGGAGGTAATTTGGGGGCAGGGGAGGCGACTAAACCTGCCAACTGTTGCACCCAAAATGCGTCCTGATGCTGCCAGAAGCGGAGTAGGACTTTACTGGGAAGTAGATATCACATACCAATTAGGATAGATAATAACAATAATTGTAGCCTTTCCTGAGATGTTTCACTGCCTTCTAGGCACTATAATAGTGTATCAATATGTGCATTATCATCCCATATAATAATACTCAAGTCATTGGACCTGGTTACATCGCCCGTTCTAACGCGAATCAAACCGGTGACGAGCCTTGCATACAGATGTACTAGCGATTAACAAGCGGAGGCCTTTTACAGGCCCGGCTAGCGCCTAAAGAAATCTTACGGCGCTCTCCAGCCTTCGGTGTTGGAGGCAGGTTCTGGTGGTAGAGAGGTTCTAAGGGTTTATCAGGGGGCTCCGATCAATACCATTTGACGGTATCAGGTGATAATGTCCCCATACATAATGTTGCAGAGAAAAGCCATTGGCGACCTTATAAATGGTGACATTATGCATTAAAAAAATGTGTGGGTTTGCGGGGCTGTCCCCGGCATGTTCAATGTAATAAGGTCTCCACAAAAAATAGGACCTTTTTTCCAGGAGACGTTTTTGCCGGGACATTATTACATGGAACCCATTTGACTACTTGGTGGCTGCCAATGGGGGTTGGGGGGATATTTATTCCTTATCATTTTTGTCGCACCCTACATGCAATTCAGAAGGGGGGGTTGGGTGG